>NW_027273870.1:21502500-22121666 GCF_046630095.1 Trachinotus anak
GGCACAAGAGATTGGAGAAAAGGAGGAGGAAAAGAAAAAAGAAGAGCAGACAGAAGGCTAGGTTAGTTCATTTTTCACACAGTGATGGCATGACGGCCTGAGCAGCACGATTAATGTCTTATATTGATCAGCCTCAATGAAAAAGAGATTCCTTCAGCAAGAGAATGGAGGCTATTCAGCTGGAAGGAGTGAAGGAAATGTTTAGTTCACTAAAGGATAATCCATATTACAGCACACAGGTGAAGATGAATATCTGAAAATCACAGCAAATATAGGCAAAAAAAAAAAGCACTTTAATGTATAGAAATTATTTGAAGTGACATGATGATGTTATAAGCATACTTAATGCTAAATATCTGATTAGACTGTTTTCTTATTTCCACAGAGGTAAATGTGACAGGGGTCAAACAATATTACGTTAGCAGGCTCCTGATTTGAAAATGCTTCGATGAACTGAGCTTAATCTGTCCCTGTGGAGATTGTGGTGGCTGTCAGAGTAACTTGTTCTGATGGCTGTCACAGTGCCTGACAGACCCAGATGCTTGGCTCTGCCCCTGTGATTCCTTCTCCTACTAATCCAGCATTTAGATTTGCTGCTAACCTACTTAGCACTGCTTTGTTAACTAGGCATTTGTTTCCCCCTCTGCTTGTACTTTCAAAGGCGTCTGCTGACAGGAGGGCGTACAGGGATATGCTAGAAAGGTAAAAGGGACACTTAAGGTTGTCACAGCATGGTTCAGAGTTTGTGTTATTAATCAAAAATATTTAAATGCGAGCTAGTAACCTAGGCCCAGTGTTAAGTTAAAGGAGCTCATTAACGGCAGGGGACAGCAGAGCGGACCAGCTGAGGCCTTTAGCTGGGGACAGCCTCTCCCTCGCCGTCTCTCTAAGGAATAAAACCTGCCTGCATCACAGACTCACTTCAAAGTCTCTGGAGTTCAATTAAATGTGGATTAGTGGCCTGGAGAAGCTGGCTGGGCCTGAATCTCCTATCTCCTTAACAGAGACTTGAGATGACTACACCAGTCACCCTCAGACTGTGGCCAACCCCATAACAAAGATAATGCAACACACAGGAGTGAACAACACAATTTGTAAAATATAGTTGCAATTTAAAAAAAAATAAAATCCTTATGTAGTGTGAATTTAAGAAATAAGGAGAATGGACCTACAGTTTTAAAGCAATATTTTGACATTTTGAAAAATATACTTTTTCGCTTTCTTGCTGCGAGTTAGATGTGAAGATTGATACCACTCTCACTGTCTGTGCAGTAAATATGAAGCTTCCAGCAGCAGGTCAATTTAACATTAAACCAAGATTGAAAACATAGACACTGTTAGCCTGGCTCTGTGCATAAGTGACAAAATTCCCTCTTTTAAACTTACATCTGTACAGAGATAAAACAAACAAGGCACAACATGTTAATATGTGAGCTTAAGATGTGCTAGTAGGCAGCGTTTGTTGCCTTTGCACAGAGCCAGGGTAGCAGTTTCCCAGTTTCCTGTCTTTAAGCTAAGCTTTAAGCTAAGTTAGCTGGCAGCTGGCGGTGACATCATACTTGATAGGTATATTATTGCCTAATGTTCATCAAAAAAGCTCATATTTGTATTATCCAAAATGTCGAACTTTTCTTAGTACACCAAACTGTATTTGGCAAAATGCTTTTCACTCTAGTGGTGTTAAAAGTTCACAGACTCAACAACGCAAAGGACGCAAACTCATTATTTTAAAAATGGAGAAGTAGCAGGTCAGACACAGCCCAGTATAAATACAGGGCTATATAACAGGTCAGAGTAATAGCTGGCCATTTCTTAATTTCCACTTATGATAGGACTGTTATATTTGAAGACTGCAACTGTATCACCTGCTCTATAAACAGACTGTTAGGGACATAATAAAGCACAGTTTGATGACAAACAGGCTATGACACCTGATTAGTTTTCTCTACTGTCAGACATGATGGCCATCAAGACTAACATGTCATCCTCAACCAAAGAGATTTTCATACAATTTTATGTTTCAGAAAGATTCTCTCCTACTAGCTGATCAAAAATGAAATTCCTGTCTTCAGGTTTATGATGAATGAATGCTTGGCGAGTAACCTTTCACCTCCAAAAGGGAGTGGTTGACTCATTTCATCCCCAGGAGTACTCTCATAGACCTCGCGATGGATGTCAAGAAGATGTCCAGGGCTGAACTGATGGAGTTGCAGTCCCCGATTCCACAGATAGATATGACAGTAGCGGAGGCAGCCAGAGATCATATTTTCCCCTGGACCGATGAATCTCCTGGAACGCTGTAAATAGCACTCTGTGTTCCCAAGATCATCGTCCCTATCGGCAGCGCCCTTTCCCTTGCAGATGAAATAGCTGAGCAGGTGACAAGGAGTGTGACAAACTATCCGTGCTGTAATGCTCTCGCTGCTCTGACCACGTCTGGACAAATTACAATGGTGTGGAGGTTATTGTCCAGGCTGGAGTTATGGCTGCACCAGCTTCCTCTGTGATAAATAGTAATGGTGTTACTGGATCAGTCAGGCTCAAAGAGATGGCAATACTACAGAACCGGAAGAAGAAAAAAAAAAAGCACCAAAACCAGACTATGCTAGCTCCTGCATCATATTTCCATTTTAATATTTGAGTAAAAAAGATTGTTCAGTTTAGAAACAATAAAACTAAAAACAAAATAATAAGGGGAAATATGGGAACATGAAATGGATCAGGGGCTTGTACATCAACGTGATTGGTTGAGTATAAAGCACAGTTTTATTGATGTTTCATTTCAAGTGGAACAATATCCATGGATTCGGGTCTGGTGTGTCCCGAGATCAATTTCAAAGCGTCACGCGAGAGGACACAGCCAAACAGAAAACAAAGGAACTAGTCTTGATTGCAATGCTTTTTCTCTGTCTGGCCCGTCTACATCTCTCCCTCCTCCTCTTTCAACCTGTTTGTGCGCCAGGCTGCTGCTCATTTCTGAAGCACTGTCGTTTGTCTTTGTCAGATGCCCAAAAGACAGCAGAATGAAGAGGGACACATGAAGAGAGGACGGGTGACTGTGGCTACAGCGTGTAACCACACACACACACACACACACACACACACACACACACACACACACACACACACCACTGAATCTTGCAGACAGTCCCTTGCCAGTGAAGCCTCTCCATCATGCCTTCCTTTGCAAGCCCAGCTTCCTTCACTAACCAATACCTCTTTAGACACACAGGTAAAGTCAAGTGGAGGAACACAGTGACACAGATGAAATTTAATTGAAACTGCGCCGAATTAAGGAAGAGTTAGGGGAGCAACAGACCAACCATCAGCAGCAACGTTCAAGATAAATGAGGCTTTCAACTGCCTTTGCTCTCGGGTAGGCTGAGAGTGTGTGTGTGTGTGTGTGTGTGTGTGTGTGTGTGCGTGTGTGTGTGTGTGTGTGTGTGTGTGTGTGTGTTTGGGCTGATAAGACTCTTGAGTTGAAGAACACAGAAGCTGCTGTCAGTTACCAAATAAGTAAATCTATATTTGTCATAAAATATATTTTTTTTAAGTCTAATTTAAGCACTAATAATTTTTTTTGTTAAAGAAATATTTTAACCTGTTCGTAAGTGTTATATGCATATTTGCTCATTCAGTGCAATGTGCTGTGCATCCCTGAAGGAAAATGAGGTGATTGAAGTTCAATTTGTTGCCTGTTATTAAGTATTTCCGCATGGCTGCCTCAGTTAAAGGATAATGGATGAGGGATTTATTATTACCTTTTGGTCAAATGAAGTGGTGTGGGAGATAAGGTGATGAAATTAATGAGCGGGAGGAAGAGAGGTGATCCATCAACATCAAAACAGAGACGAGGGACAAGCGGTATTGGGAGAACTTGATAGAATTCATAAAAAAAAAAAACCTGTGGACTTATGAGCGTGTAGAATTGCTTATTGCTTTTCATTTCCCAAAAGCCACCCACCACCCATTTCTTGACACCCTATTCCACTCATCACAAAATGACTTACACATGCAAACAATGGGTAGAGGTAGCAGACATTTATTACTTAAATGAGATTTCCCTTTTTCTCACTCAAAAGTCATATACAGAGAGTAAACCGCTGCACATAGCTATATCACTGCCATGCTGTTTGTCATTTTTTCCCCTCACTTGGCTGACCGCAGAAACAAGCCATCTACAATAAAGGGCGTTTCAGTGGACCGAGACACCAGATGCACTTTTACTGCAGCAGCAAATGAGAAACAAAGCACAGACAAACACAAGCTGACATTTAAGAGCTTTTTGACACTCTCATCTGCTGCATCCACAAGAATAGTATGGCTTAGATCTGCTATCATCCTACACTCTACTCTCCCTTTTTCATATCCATATTCTTGTTTGCGTCTTCCCCCCTTTGCCCCCCACCCCCCCACCGATACCCTCGGTTCCACACTGGTAAACGAGCCCTTGTCACCCCCCATCAGTAAATGAGTTCATCGGACTAACGAGCAAGCAAAGGGCCCCGACACACTAACAAGGGTCTGTTGGCTGCCTGTGCCTCTGGACCAATCAGGACCCTCATCACCGCTGACACAAAGCCTCCCTGAGCCCTCTGGAGCCAATTAAGACAGATTTTGCTTTTGAGATTGAGTGATAGCCAGAGAAAAAAAGATAGAGAGAGGCAGAAGGAAGAACTGTGGGCACTGTAGGTACTGGAAAGAAATAAAAACAAATGCAGAGGCATATTTTCAGTCCAGCAATACTTAGAAAGGGGTATGCGCTTTAATCAAGAGGGCAGAGTAAAATAAGTGAGCCATTCAAGGCGTAAAACAATGCTCCCTAATCAAAAGAACTTGGAATCATATGACCTTAAGACAGTGCAGCCACATGACTCTGCTTTCACACTTCAGCAGTTTTCCTCAAGCCTCTGTCGCTCTGCAGAAGTACGCTTTATGCAACTGGCCATGTGCCGGACTGTTATGCGAGTAGTGCAGCTGGGCAAGCAATGAAAATATGTACTTAGCAGATCCAAGAAAATTAGTTCAACAATTTAGGAACTATACTTATTCACGTTCTTGCTCAGAGGTGGATGAGAAGAGTAGATACCACTCTCAGTCTCCATTGGTTGACAAGATTCCACAAAGTGACTGCTCAACCAGTATAACCACTTACTGCTATTTGTGCACTTTTTGTTTTTTGATGTGGATTATCAAAACAAGATATAACGTGTTAACTGGACAGAGGCAGGCTAGTGGTCTCCCCCCATTTCCAGTCTTTATCCTAAGCTAAGCTAACCGGCTGCTGGCTGTTGCTTCATATTGAACAGATACACAACAGGACTATCAAATGCCTCGACACACTCACAGCAAGAAAAGGAATAAGGTGCACAAGCACAAAAATGTTAATCTATCCCTTTAACATAGTAATTTTGGCAAATCTGACAGATACAAATAACTAGGCAGCCAAAATGCATTATCCATTATACATAGAGTTTATGTATAAGAAAGATGCACTGAGAGCATGCTTCAATATCAGAAGTCAAGACCATTTGTGTTCACCAATGATTGATAGTAACACTTGTTCTACCATCATGTAACTAATTCAAGATGTAATCACTGGTCACACATAAAGCTCTATTTGCCTCAGGGGAAGTAAAACAAACTACAAGGTCCAAAAAAAGAAATAAACACAACTAAGAAGCTGCGCTGGTGTGTAGAGAATTAAAGCAAAATAAACAAGCCCAGCTTGCAGCGAGTGTAAGGTTATGACGCCTAAAGGCTCAAACCATTCAGTCCCAAACGTCACCCAGTAAGAGTTTGCACTCCCTGTAGAAAGTCCCCTTTGAAAGGATCTTTGGGGCCACTTAGTCTGAATTTAGCCTAATAAGGATTAAACCCCTTTCTGTCCCTTTTCAATGTTTGCTAACTGGTTAGCCTTTTCTCCTTTCCTTTCATTGGCTACTTAGCCTTTTTGAAGTGGGAACAAAAAAAAAAGGTCTTGTGTGGATTTAGTGAAATGCTGCAGTGGTCTTGGGGTTAATTGGTAGAGAAGTGAAGACTTCAGTGCATTAACTCATTAGACATTCAGCCTTCTGGCATAAGCAATCAGGACGAAAGCCTTAGAAGGGCCCTGAGACATAACAAGATGCCAAAGTGGCCAAATGAAACACTAATACATAAATATGGAATGCAAAATTGAAAATATCACAACTCATAACCTCAGAGAGTATTCAATGTGACCATTTCTTAAGCCTTTTCAACTCCAAAGTGTTACACATTTTGGCAAATTACACAGAGATGGCATCCAGGGATGTGAAAGGATATTCAACAGCCCCAGTTGATTTTTTTTTTTTAAATATTCAAGATCAGAGCTTCCTTTTTTACCCCATCACTGCTTAGGATGGGGCCACAAAGGCCAGAGTTGGTGGCTCAAAGGTGAAGAGGAACAAAGGAGGGATAAGGCTTCATATGTGAGGGGAAGAGGAGTGTGAAATGCAGCAGACATCCACAAATTGAGAAGATCCTGTCTGCTGTCCTTGCATTATCACAATGCACGTTTCAAACCTGGATCATTTTAGTTGTAGCTTCAAGTTTGAATCTTACTTGATTTTTTTAACTGTTAAGAGTCACTGAGTGAGTTAATTAATTGAATGACAATACCAAAGCAACAAATATCAGCCATAAAAACCAAGGTCAGCTTTGTATTGGGATATGTTGCATATAAAATCAACGCCTAAGACAGCAGCCGCCCAATATAAGACCTTAATGGTATCACTAGGCACCTGTTGAGATTAAATGTGTTCCTTGATTTGTCAAGCTCATCAGTAAACACTTGCACATCAGGGAAAGGTGAAGGAGAATGCATATGCTTTTGACTGATATTCAGAAAATCAAAGAGACAGCCCAGAGCTACCGCTGAGGCACAGGGGCTGTTTGAGACTCAATGCTATTGGCCCTGCGTTCTTTATAAGCTGCCATGGCAAACATCAGACAGGTTAAGATTGCTGACCGGCTCCTATCGCATTCTCCCCGCTCTCCTTCATTCTCCCATTTTGCTATTTAGTGATGGATAGGCTTTTTTGGGGTTGGTGCGAAGCTTCGCTGAAGTAAATTCTTTTCTAATCCGGCTATTGTCACCAGCTTAAGTGGGTGTGGGGTGAAAAGTACACCCCTCTTGGGGAATTTGAGATTGGTTGTCCGAAGTGAAAGAAGAGGGGGAGAATAGGACTTGTATAAAGGAAAGGTTGTGGAGAGTAGAGAATTCGAAGGTGACTCAATTGGAGCTACAGGTTTATCAGTGACAAGCATTTTCAGAGTTACAACTGTTGTCGGGTGAAATGAATTAGTGAACATTTTCAGTACCTTGGAGGCAGGTAAATTGTGACGTTATTAAAATGAAAGTCAAGTGCAAAATTCACTTCTCCTTTAACCAACCGAAGGGAATTGCATTGTTGGTTATTTTTCCCTGAGGCTCTACTGCAAAAACTGCCTCATTACCTCTGCTCGGTGGTCTCACAGAAGTACAGTACTTGTAGTGTCAGGTCACGGGATATTTTAACATCAGCACATGTTCAAACTGAGCTAAGGAGTTTTGGGTACTAAGTTCCATAAAAGTTGAATGAGCTGCAGAAAACTATGAACCTGAAATCTTTCATTTTACATGAGGGTTTTAATATACTATACTCAAGTTTTTGTTATTCCACTTGTAATTGCCTTTCTTAATGTAAAACTATAGTAACTTCTGTGTGACGTGTGTGTGTGAATTTTCTGTATAAACTGTACATGTTGTACATGATGTTTTTACACAGGTCTCTCTTAAAAATGGCTTTTTTGGGAGTTTACCCAATCCAGGGTCTAAGGATAGAGGGTGTCATATGCTGTACAGGCTGCAAAAACTGATTTTGAGGTATAAAAAGGACTTGACTTAAGGTAGTTATTAATTGACTTTTTTAGGTAAAGCAAGCCATAAAAGCAACTTTAGACATATTAAGCTGATTCAGTTGTTAAAACAAATGTGTTGGCAAAGGTTATTTGCACATCCAGCAAACACAGAGCAACATTATCATCCATTTGGAGTCAGGCTTTGGCCACCTGACAAATCCAAGTCCAATATTCACTCTCCTTGTAGCTAATCTTTTGTCTTCTAAAATCCTAAGGGGAAATGGCTGCCTCTTAAGCTGTAAATGTTACATTATGTTTACCAGGTAATCTCCAACTCTGTCAGCACTTAAGTGCTGGGCAGGTAGCCTACAGTAGAAGCTTTTTTGCTTTTTGAAAACAGCTGCATGCTGCCGCAGGAAATGTTGCTGCTGGTAAGACTGAACCAAAACAGTAAGTTGTCAGCTGCAAAACCGAAACAATGGGCTGAAAGAAGATGCTAAAATGTTCTTGCTTGATAATTATCTGCGGGCTGATCAAGCGACCCCTTGTTAAAAACTTTAATTAGTGTAGCTTTAGAGAATCAAATAATTATTAATAGAGGTTCAGATATTTTACTATTTAATTTAACTTGGCCTCAGCATTTCATTACTATACAGATTGAATATGACCGTGGTTGCTGGAGTGAAACAAATTTTACTTGAGCCATTAAATGAATGGAAATGAAAATCCATCATGCAAGAAAAGAATGTGCATCATGTTTTTTTTTTTTTGTTTTTTTTTCTAAGACAAGTTAACAGGATGGATAACCAATGGCTTGGAGAAGTCATAAATGCCAAACAAAACCTATTTATCCTCCTAAAGTATTAATGACAATCTCTGTTTTATAATACTTTGGTATTCATACTACACCCTTATTCTACAGTCTTCAGGCATAAGCTATCAGGATGAAAACTACAGAGTGTGAATAAACCTCTGTTGTGCTGATGTCCGCTAGAAATGAGTCTTGGACGAGTAAGTAATCTGCAGAATGTCCCTATGGATGTGCCATTTCAACCAGACTGGATGGGTCATTAACCAGAATGGCAATAGAGGCACCAGAATTCAGCAATGTAGCATTCTGCTCTCCAGCACATGAGATGTCTTTACACAGAGTTCACATCAATGCTTTCAGCTTACCTTATAAAAACAAATATAGCTTGTTTATTTCTTTTAGGAATTAACAGCTATAATTAATATTAAGTCCCAGTCAAGAAGTTTTTCTTTTTGTAATTATGAGAAATTAGAAATACAGATGAAAAGAAAGCTTTAAAAAAATAGATACTTACGCAAATTCTATGACATGTGGATCTAGTTGTATCATCTGAAATGCAGCACAGACCTATCTGACAAAACAAGACCACATTTACAATTCCAATTTCCAATACGCTGCACTGGACATCGATCTTTCAATTGGAGCTGAGTGTCTCTCTGACCTTAGCTGAATAACAGAGCTTGTGTGAACAGCAGGTACACAGGTGCTGATTGTAATATCAGTAGCCTACCAGGCAGACTGGCATCCATAAACAGGCCTATCCATCAGGCTGGTGTGTTGCCTTTGACACGTGTGTCAGAGGCAGACGAAGAGAATAAATGATGGAGAGAGGGGATCAATCAAAGGGAGGGAGGGGAGGCAACTGCCCCCTGACTGGCCCAGTCAAGCCCAGAGATGGAGCATGATGGAGGGGCTAGGCTCAGGTGCAAAGAGGGGGTGGCAGCTCTTTGTCTGGAGGTGCTTGGTTAAGTGTGAGCCAGGTCTCGGCCACAGTGGTCTGTGGTTGTGTTAAGGTCCAAAGTCAGGTCACAAGCAGGGGGCTAGAGAGCGGCTGAGCATGTTTATTTGTGATGGGTTAGTTGCTTGTGTGTAAGTGTGTGTGTGAAGAAAGAGTGGAAGGGAGACATTAGTCATCATTAGGTGGTGAGATGACACTGTCTCTAATGGTTTTTTATGTGATTACCAATGTGGCAATCGTCTTTCCTCAACCTGTCCTACCTGGTTACCACTTGGTGCAGAGATTCATCAGACTGCTTTGCACGAGTCTCAATGGTTTACATCTCCTCAAGGGTAAAAAAAAAAAATCCTCTAACTGTGCTGAAAGGTATAAATATCAGACAGACTGTTGTTTAAATATTAGCCACAGGCATGCTAGCGGCTTTGTGAAATTATACTTAGGCACAACGAAGCTTTCATCCAAATGGATGCTCAAAATGTCAAAGCATCGTCTATATCCATCTCAAAGTAAGAAATTGTCATCATGACAATGCTAACATGCTGACCTGATGATGGCGCTAGATAAAGAGTTAAGGAAGTCTCCAGTTCATCCTGAATGGGGCATAAATGCCTGCAATAAATTTGATGACAATCCACTGAATAATTGTTGAGACATGTCACTCAAAACCATAAAACATCAACCTCGTGGCGGCACTGACGGACCAACGAACAGACTGACTGATAGACCAACCTTGCTATCCGTTGAGACGAGCTGCTTGCATAGCTAAAAAAAAAAATTATACACAATAACAGATCAAAACTGCCCATATAAAGCCCTAGATCTCATAGTCTGACTAATGTGAGTAGACCGGATATGGCCCATAAGCAAAAGCAGGAGCCAGTATCTTAGGTTCTTCTAAGCTTTGAAGCCTGTCATTTACAAGTGGTCTTTCCACATCTGGTTAGGAGGCCACTGACTTCATCCCTACAGCTTGAGTTCACCATCACTAATATAATCTCACTCTAACAACTGGGGAGACTATATCACAACCATCAATATGATTCGAGACTGAAAATGAAGAGGAACAGGGGTGGAGTGCATGTGTATCGTGTGTGAGAGACAGAGAGATAAAAGGCAGTAAGAAAGGTAACAAGACTTTACTACTCTGCTGGGAAACACACAAACTATTTAAGAAGCTTTAAACCTTTATTTGGCCTTATCTCCTCTAATTGGCCTAAATTATTCCTAACTGTTTGCAGCTCCCAAAGTCTGGACAGTGACTTGACATAAGCAGTGACGCAAAGCTTGAAGAGCAGTATGATAATAATTGGGTTTACTGATGACTGGATGAGCCAAAGTGGGCCATGAGGGAATGATACTTCAGATTAAACTGACCCTGGATGTTGAAGATTCAAGAGTGTGGGAAAATCCAAGAGGGGGACGGCTGTGATGCTAACAAGTCTGTCTCTTGTAAAGAAACATTTCATGTCCGCTAGGTGCTATAATTACTGTACCTGGAAAAGCAGGGAGGGTCAGACAGTGAAAGAGTGAAGGAAAGAAGAGAAAGAAGGTCATCCCAACCCATCACTCTGGTAGTTGTTGTTGTACTGTAGCTGAGCAATTTATTGACCATCTCAGGATGCACTCTGTCAGAGCAGACGAGGAGAGCTGAGAGAATGGATGGTGGAACAGCATGAAGGAGAGATGGAGGAAGGGAACTAGGGAGGGTAGGAGGCCAATATGAACGAGTGAGAGTGAGGGAATCTGTTTCCTTGGGCTCATTGATAATGACATACCTGCTTGGGCTGTCCGTTAGTCCTATAGCACACACTACTTAGGCTCTAACTGGAAAATCAATAGGCTCCTCTCTCAGAGACCTCTTGCTGCCATGGCTCTTTGTGATTGGCAGCTGCAGCCGAAGGTCGTCCCTGGTGACCATGAGAGTTTGGCGGAGCGAGCAGGAGGACGGGGGAGGGGTGCAGCCCCAGCAGTTTGACACTTTAGGGAGAGCTTAACGATATGAGACTGGTCGCTACATAACACCAGGGTGGTTTTCTTTGACTGAGTGACCATCCATTCATCCACTCCTGCTAACCCCGGGTAGCCGTCACCACCCCACTAATTAGAGTTACCAATGTCTTCTCAATGGGGGTTTTATCATTGCATAGTCCAAGGTTGGACACTGACCTTTAGGAAAAATTTACTGGTATTATTTCCAAAACACTGAAACTTTTTGGAAACACACTTTGAATATCCACATGATTCAACAACAACAGCACAGTTGAACTACAATTTGCTTTGAGTAGTTTTTGTGAGAGTTTAACAGCTGAGGAGGAGGTACAAAAATAACATGCTAAAGTGAGGTGCTCTGATTTCTAATATCGTGTTATATTTAGTATGCACCTATTTTGTAATTTATTCTGTATGTCATTGTAACATACAAATAGCAACATGGTATGATTACCTTGTCATTTATATGTGCTTTGCTAGTCCAAAACAATCATAAATTATTTTCTGAGCAACAGTGAGCATATTTTCTATAACATTAGGCAGATATATTTGATTTCTACAATACAGTGTGGTTCAATGGGTGATAATTTCATTCATTTTTCCTTCTTCAATTAGTTCACAAATGCATCCCATAAACACACATACACATATATAAATATATAGATATATGACAAGTTCAAGTGTTTTTTTAAGACCTACTGCATAGTTTCTTTTTTTCCAGCTGTTTCTGCAGCTGTCATACCACTGCTAGTGCAAGTAACTTTTTCATTTCTGATATATTGTGAATTGTGTCCATCAAAACTGCACTCAAAATTCAAATGATTTTAATGTGCATGCCAGATTTGTAATAATACATTTGCCATTTTCACACTGTAAAAGTATCACATATTCAAATCGCAACTACAATTATTAAAAAGTATCAGGACACAGGAATAATCCATAATACACTAAGAATGTAATACTGATCTAAGGGAGGGTTACAAATACCATCCAATCAGGTCTTTGCAGATATTTCCTTTAACCAATCAGCTGGTAGTCGAGAGAATTTCACTTCCTCATTCATGCAATATTAGTAGTCTCCAGGAGAGGCTCTGCAACAATAACTCCACATGCAATATTGATGGCTTGTGCCGAAACACAGAGAGGGTTCTCCTAAACTCACACACACCGACAGACACAGGCAAACACACATCTGCTCCATGACTTCGTCAGTTCTGCTATCTGTCGAGCAGATGCAGGGGCCTGCCGGGCAATTAGTTGCCTGCGATGATTTTCTTTGAGCCCTCTATGGAGGGAGCAGCTGGGTCCATCCGGGTTTGTGAGAAAAAAAGAAAATGTGTGAACAAGAGCATCAAAAATGTACTCTCTCGGCTCACACGTGTGCTGATGTTGGTCTATGCGCACATGTGCATGTCGGTGTGTGTTGTGAGGCAGTGAGCCACTTTTCCTGCAGCTATCATGTTTCCAGAGAGAGGAAAAGGAAAAGCATACTACCTAAAAATGCCAAGCCCTGACACCCCCCTCCCTTATCACTCACTTAGAAGTACAAAGCATAATAACTCCAACAGACACAAGGAAGAAACTTTTGCACATATTGTTGCAAAACAAACCATTTTTTTCCAACGTTGTCTTCAAATACCTAATGTCATGCCATGCCATAAAATGTAGCCATAACTTTTAGAGATATATTGCATGCACCGTATGACTGTGTGCCACTCTGTTGTAAATTATTTTCAGAGCATTTTTACTTTGTTATTCACAGTGTATATGTACATGTAACGTGTATACTGGTACTTTAGGTTGAACATTCAACAAGTAGATGAGCCACACAGCCAAAAAAGTGATAAATGATAACTGAAATTCAATTTCAGTACAAACATTGAAGAAAAAAGGTCCTTATATAAGGGCCGAATATGTTTAAAAGACAAATTATGTCTTAGAGGTTGTTCTGCTAATTGTAAACTATGTTATAAAAATATAACCAGTGTAATCTGATAGGAACAGAAAGTAAGACGGAGGATAAAGCTGAGAGAGTAGGAAAGAAAGACAGAGCAAGGAGAGAAGAAGAGAAAAAGATGAGAAGCAGTGAGATTACTCATCAGCTGGCAGAGATTTGCACAGGCATGGACACTGTTTTGTTCTCGTGAGGGGATCACTGTGAAGTCGTCACACAGGCTCAGATCAAAGAGCTCTCTGACAGGCTCCTGATCTTTTCTCCAGCCAATATAAACCAGGGGGAAACTCTTTAGGAACCACAGATAATTCTGGATGTTCTCAGGACATAAAGGGCACACAGAAGTAGCAAAAACTGTTGAATGAGTGAGTAACAATCAGTTGGACATCATTAGATTTATACTACATGTACAGTGGGGTCCAAAAGTCTGAGAACACTTAATGGGAAAGTGTTCTCTGACTTTTGGACCCCACTGTGTCTATATTTTATACATTATACTTACAACCCTGGAAAAAAAAACAAAAATGGAAATAAAAGTTTGTGGGACAAAGCTAAAAATACTAAAAGCTAGGCTCCCAAAGTCGTTTCTAGTTGTTCCAGCAGTGTGTGTTTGGTTTTCTGCCATAAGACAGTGATGGGCAGTTAGCCATATATGTATACAGAAATGCACATGCACACAACGTAAATGCTCATATTCTGAGATATGGCTGACCTTTCCATATCAACTGCCAAAATAAAACGATTTAATAAAATTCAATCCACTGTTTTCCATTTTTCACGGTGGTAAAAAAAATGAACACAGTTGCTCAGAAACAAGTGGTTTGATAAGTGGGCCAGAATGGATTCATAATGTCTTATAAAAGCCTGACTGCTACAGTTAGAATGTCCTTCATAATATTTGGACACTTGCTCTCCAAGTAGTGTCGATTAATCTCTCTGGAGCTGTGAGCTTGATAATAAACAGTCATCCTGAAATCATCAGCCAGACATTTTTTCTCATTTACTTCTCTCTGTTTCTATCTTTCTCCAAATTCCAAAGCCACATTAGGATAACTATCACTTTACATGAATATGATGCGAAGAGAAGGAATGCCAAATCTCAGTTTAACATTTCTTTTAAATTTCACAATAAATCAAGGTCAACTGTTGCTTCTCCTGCCATAGTTTCTGCAAGTCCTCTGGTAGTTCTAGGAAGAATATAGTGTGTTCATTTAGCAATGTGTGCATTAAAATCAAATGTCATGACACACCAGTCAGTGCAGCTCAGTAGGGCTTCCCCTTGAATGTTTTCTCTTAGTTGGGACAAGTTAATTTGACACTAAACCTTTCCACTGTGGCCAAAGTTAATTTAACCATTCTAGGTGGGAGGACAAGTCCTGCTAAGCTATAATTAATGGAAACTGCACAACATTCGACCATGAATCATATAATTTAATTTAATTTAATCAAATAATATGTAGTTTGTGGACAACTCACAGACTTTGTCCTACATAAAACAAACATGTTGTTTGTAATACCAAGTAAAGCCAAATCAGTTGTGTTAACTTTTGCATTTTGGTTTTTGAATACAACATGTGTGTTGCATTGACATGAGCCCAAATATAGAGCAGGACCACAGTCTTTTTCACATCTAACATTACTTTACACTCCCTAAAGCCTCATCACCACTTGCGGAAAAAGCTACATGATGAAGTTCAGGATGAGGTAACTATGAAGGGGAGCTCATTAATCGTTGCCTTTTCTGATATGTTTGTAGCTGATGTCAGAATCCACTGCATAGTTGGCTATTTCATATCAGTAAAGGAGATTCTGGAAATCATTACCGAGTCAATATTCTGTCATATTAAAAATCATTTCTCTGACTAATGACATTAAGTTTAATATGTGGTCATGTTTTGTTTTTATATTGCATTTGCGCAAAACTTAAGAATAGCCCACTTGTTCTATTTTCTACTCACTGGACCAATGTTCAGCAAGTCGGGGACATGCAACTTATGGCAGACTGCAGAAAATATCATACCGACATTTTCCACTATGCATCTATGCAGGCAACTACAGCAGGCCTCATTGTCTCTGATCAACATTTACATTAAGACAACAACAGCACAGACGGATCATGATGTCTGATTATTACTGTAATTTCTTTTCTGGAATTACGCGAATGATTGGACTTTATCTAACAGCCGGCTCCATGATTGAATCGCTGTAATAGCGGGGCAGTGACAAGAGCTGTTTTGAGCTGCATTACAAAAGCCTTTATGAAAGTGGGATATGGAAGTCGCAAAAAAACAACAACAACAACAAAAACAACAAAAAATAACAACGTGTAATTAAGTCAATTTACAGCCTAATGACCGTGACCTCGTCACCTGGAGCAGCGGACGCGCTGTGACAGGACTGCGAAGGGAGCGGGCTGCAACGACACACAGACGAAATAATTCATCTGCATCTCAGTGCAGCATTTTTGTTTTTCCACCATGCTTACATGTCTAAACATGTCTCACACCCCAGCACCCTGTCTGCGGGAAACAGTGACGGCTTCTCTGGTCCCCCAACAACAAGTCCGGGTGATGAGGGGGCTTCGATTACAACCTCACTGAGACCTCTGCTGAAATGATTCAGTATGCACAGGGTTCACGGCCGTGAAGCCACCGGCGAATTAACGCGTGTGTGTGAGGCGAGCCGGGGACAAACGTCTTCTGTCGGTTGTTTGATTCAATACAAAATATCGGCTGTGAGAATAACACTGGAAATGGTCAATGGGACTTCAGTCAATTAGCCTAATTAGTTTAAAAGCGTATCAGGTGGATAAAAAGTCAAATTGTAGTTCAGGCCAATGTAAGTGAAGCTGTCGTGAGCCTCCGCTGCAGGTGCACTGAAGGTATTAACTGTTTTAAATGCAGCCTATGTAACAATGCTTAACGGCAGAAAATATTTATGCTTTATTTTAAATAAAAATAACAAAAAAAAACAATTTCATATGAATGTGATAAAACGCACTCGCTAACGAAAGCGAACAAAGAGGAATTTGAATTGATCTTAAAGGAAGAGGGTAAGAGAATTGGTTATTGCTTTATTTTCCTCACTTTTTATTTAATTTCAAAATAAATGTGACCAACCGGTCATATCTAGAGTTAGAAGGAAAAAAAGGAAAAAAAAAAAAAATCACACTTCAATTCGTAAAACAGACATAAGTTTTGAGGAGCAAAGCCAGCACAGCGCACTGGACTTTTATATGAAAAGCAGGACATGCTGATTAGATTAAATAAAACGTGCCGTGAAATGAAAAAACACTATAATTACTTAGCCTTTCAAAGAGGAGTAAAACACTAAGATAAACATTCATTTAAAACGGAGAGAAACAGAAGGGAAGAGACTTATTTGCAGAACAAGTAGGTCTAAAGTTAAAGACTGTGACTCACACTGTGTCTACAATCCTAATCCTCACTGCACCGGGCGGAACTGCGCGCAAAGAGCAGCACTTGTCCTGAAAAGAGGTGTTTTACTGCTGCCTTGGAGAGTGTACGCTGGCATTTGCCCGTATAAACCTAAAGGTCTGTGTTTTCCTGTGTCGACCCGGGAGCAGCGGACAGCTCCGTGCGTCCAGATGCTGCCGAGGCGGACTGGAGATCTCCTGCAGAAGCGTCTGCCGCTGGCTGCTCTGATTGGCTGCCTGCACTGACAGCTCTGCACATGATTGCAGGAAGAGAAGCCCGACCCCCTTCACTCTTCCTAGAGGAACCATTCATAAACTACACAAGTCCAGCTCACAGCTGAGTGTGGACGAAAGTGAGCGGGGCCACAGAGCAGAGCATAACAGCAAGAAGAGATGAGTGGTCACACACGGTGTTTTAGCCCTTAGCGTCTGCAGCCCGGGACACGGATGGTAACGCAGAACCTGAATATGAATCTACCTAGCCGTGCTGGAAGTGCTCAGTTGGACTGATATTTAGCAGGCTATTGCGTTGCATCCCTATCCGTTTCCTCCTCCTCACACTGACGTCCATCCGCTGCAAAAGCAGAAGAAAAAAAAAAAAAAAAAAAAAAAAACTTTGATTACACATTTTTCCTGCACGGGGAAGCATTTGCCTCTGGCTTTACCGGTAAGCATTGGATCCGTCAACTTACTGCGACTCTCCGGTGTACAGCCCGGACCTCTGCCCAAACATGATTGCGACGCAGGCAAAGCTGGTTTACCAGCTTAACAAATATTACAACGAGAGATGCCAAGCTCGCAAAGCGGCCATTGCGAAGACTATAAGGGAGGTTTGTAAAGTGGTGTCGGATGTCCTGAAAGAGGTGGAAGTGCAGGAGCCCCGGTTTATCAGCTCCCTCAGTGAGATAGACGCACGATATGAGGGCATGGAGGTCATCTCCCCCAATGAGTTCGAGGTGGTGCTGTACCTCAACCAGATGGGGGTGTTCAACTTTGTGGACGACGGCTCCCTGCCCGGCTGCGCGGTGCTGAAGCTGAGTGATGGCCGTAAAAGGAGCATGTCGCTGTGGGTCGAGTTCATCACCGCCTCGGGGTACCTGTCAGCCAGGAAGATCCGCTCCAGGTTTCAGACTCTGGTGGCACAGGCCGTGGACAAATGCAGCTACCGCGACGTGGTAAAGATGGTAGCGGACACCAGCGAGGTCAAACTACGGATCAGGGAGAGGTATGTGGTACAGATCACCCCCGCGTTCAAGTGCACTGGGATTTGGCCTAGAAGTGCAGCTCAGTGGCCCATGCCCCACATCCCCTGGCCCGGTCCTAACCGGGTGGCAGAAGTCAAAGCTGAGGGTTTTAACCTCCTCTCCAAAGAGTGCTACTCGTTAACGGGGAAGCAGAGCTCTGCGGAGAGCGACGCGTGGGTCCTGCAGTTCAGCGAGGCCGAGAACAGGCTGCTAATGGCCGGCTGCAGGAAGAAGTGTCTGTCCATCCTGAAGACTCTGAGGGACCGTCACCTGGAGCTACCGGGACAGCCGCTCAACAACTACCACATGAAGACCCTGTTGCTGTACGAGTGTGAGAAACACCCGAGAGAGACCGACTGGGACGAGTCTTGCCTCGGAGACCGACTGAATGGCATCCTGCTGCAGCTCATATCCTGTCTGCAGTGCCGCAGATGCCCCCACTACTTCTTGCCAAACTTGGACTTGTTTCAGGGAAAGCCTCACTCAGCCCTGGAGGCTGCTGCTAAGCAGACATGGAGACTAGCGAGGGAAATCCTCACTAATGCTAAAAGTTTGGACAAATTATAAAGTGACTGTCGAGACAGAACCGAGAGACATTTTGGGATAAAACTTCAGAGAAGCACGAAGATGATTCTCCAACTGATTCTCCAAGCAATGTGAAATAAATCAGTAACAAAATAATGCAGCAAGCAAACCACAAAACCGCTTTTTTTTCTTTTTCTTTTTTTTAAATGGAGCAATTGGGCCACTGCCAGAGAGAAAGTGAAGGTACATTTTCAGATAAATGTAATAACTTTTAGTTGTCTTCTTTAAATGTTTTCACAAAGTGAAGAAACTTTTATTTAAATATATGCACAAAATCGTTAAGTGAAAGAATAAAATGTAGCGTGCCAAGTTCAATTTTTTCATTATGTGACTCAAAAAGAAATGTTAATAAAATGTTGCAAATTAAATTACAACTTGGCCTCCTGTCTTGACGTGTTTTGACAGCTGAGATGACAGGCAAACCTGTTGGATTTTATTTTGTCATTGTCTGATGAAGAGAATCATTAAATTAGTCATTTTCACAAGACAAACTGGAACCTGTGGCCAACACTGGAAAAACAAAAGGAAAGAGAAAAAAAAAAAAAAAGGCTTTTCCCAAATTTTAAGAAGGAATGTGCAAAGCCGACTTCAGGCCATATGTTATTTTTACAGCGCGTCACAGGCTCAAAAGGATTTTCGCATGAATGTAAATCAACGGACTCATGTTAATATATAGGCCTGGGAGCATCTCTGCTCTGTGTTTAACAGCAGCGCAGGGCCTGCAGCTAACCTGAAGCCTCCATCTGATTAATGCGGTTACATTCAGATAATGCACTGAAGCTTATATGACACCTCTATATTCAAGTTTAATTTAATGAATTCTGAGATCAAATCACATTCAAATCAGTTCTGATATTACTGAAATATATCCATTTAAATACAGACTCCACATACGATAATATTGAACAAACACAACCAACTGTTGTCAGCAGTCATGAAGTAGGATCTGTGTTTATTATGTTGTAAACAGAGCACCATACATTCCTGTAATTTTATTTTTTGAGATCTGCTTACAGTAAAAAAAAAAAAAAAAAAAATGCTGCAGACCTAAAATGTTGATCACTGCCAGTGGGAAGGCCTGATCCACTTCCTGCTATGATTTTATTCATAAAGATAGTTTAATAATTTAGAAAAACTTGTAATTTCTTATTACTCACCGCTTTTTCGTGGTCTTAAATTTACTTTACAAATAAATATTAATTTAGTAAAAAAGAACAGATTTACATTTAATCAAAAAAAATATTGTTAGGAATAAATGTAGCCTGTCTTTTCCCATCATGCCTAAATGACATTTCCTCCCTCTGAATTCAAATACAGTCATACTGTAGCTAACGTCAACAGACTGACAAGACACTGCAGCTCTTCTCGGCTACAACATGACTAAGACCTTAAGACAAACTTGGAAACACACTAACAATGCCATTTATCCTCATTTAAAATAATGCTTGTACAGATAGGCCTCCCGAGATACTAACCGTGTTTGTTAGTGTCCCATTGAAAAGTAAAGCGGCCGACATGTTGCACTTCCCAGCACTGTGGGGAACTGGAGCATGGCTTCTGTAAGTGACAGTTCTGAGACCTGATCAATGGAGTTCCAGTCTCTTACCTTTGGATCGATGGCCTTGAAGCTCGGCTCGTCCTCATCCACCTCGAAGTAAAGCTCGGAGGCGGTGATGGACAGGGTCCCTTTCACCACCACGGCCGGAGCCACCAGCTGAGCACTGGTGCTCAAGTTTACTGGGCCTGGAGGACACACACAGGAGCCGGTGAGAAAACAAGCAGGGTGCCCTCTTCTCCAGGTGGGAACATATGCTGACTTTTGAGAAAACAACATCATCAGAGGTTAAGGTAAACTTATAAAACTCAACAGGGGATTTCACGGAGCGGATGGCTGGTAGCTTGCAAAGATAACTTTTAAAAAACACACAGTGGGCCTTCACTTGTGGACGCGGTTAATTAAAGAGGGGAGCTGACCGGCGGTGAAGAAACACACGAAAGTCAACGACAGTTTGTGTCTATTTTTAAAGTTGAGACCGTTTCTCCTTATAATTATATGTATATGCAGTTATTTTACATTAGTTTGCAGTGTTATTAAAGGCGAAAGGTTTCGGCTACTTCAGACACTGCACAGTCTGTAGTTTTAATTATTAATCCGCAATTAATCGATGTGCTCAAGATAAACTAACAAACATGCAACTCTATGGAGTGCCCATTGTGTGACATATCCGTATAGCCCCTAAAATAAAATAAAAACAGCTTAATACTCGCACTAAAATAAACACAGTAAAACCTGAAGACACCCTTGTCAAAAATCGACAGTGCGTCAGAATCAATTGATTGCGGGCTGCAGGGTGAAGCTCTGTTTAATCTTTCATCAATCTTAATTTATGCCAGTATGACAATGAGAGCCCGGCTCAGGGGAGCTGTGGGTGGAAGCTCTGCCCGGCTCTGCACATATGAGCCATTGTATTTGCAGATGTGCGCTGAGGAGAAAGGAGGCTCGGAGCCCGGCTTGATTTCCCTGAGCACCCTCACAGCGCCGCGGACGGATGGAATAAACAGATACATATACGTTCATTCCTCCGCCTCCCGTGAACCCCGTGAGCAGCCCACTGACATGTTATCCGTGGGGTGAAATAACATTTTTTTTTTTTTTTTTTGGTTCCATTCACTCACAGACATTCAATTACACCTGAAGCAGACAGCTGCTTAAAGAGGAGAAACTGAGCCTCTCCCGACACCCCCCACTCAGTTCTCGCGGTATGCACGTCACTTTATTAGACACGATTCAACCTTTAATCCTATTGTCGCCCGGCCGCGTTATTCTGGCAGCAGTCTGAGCCTCATTAATGCAGTTCAGTCTGCTGAGCGCTGTCACTGCACATAAAGATGCGGATTACACTGCAATCCGATTAGCGGGCTATATGATATTTAATGAAGATTATTTAAATAATAGACATATCAATAGGGTTCACAACATCGTGAGTTGGATCAAATTGAATTTAAGGCTGAGTTGTGGTCGTTTGATCGGGATAATACAGGCTCATACACGGGGAGGAGGAGGTTGAAGGTTGTATTCAGGCAAGGCTGCTTTTCTTGAATCAGATACTGTCCCGTTTCAGGGTGAGCAGTATCCTGGGATAAACTCTGCTACTGCTGGATAAAAAAATGTTTACAGAGTTGCTACTCAGGCCTGCGCCTATGTTTGTGAAGCAGACCTCCAGTGGCTGAGACAGAAAACTGAAGACACTGTGTTTTCACTAGCACTCTCCAAGGATAGTGCTGCCATACTGAAAGCGTTGTCCAGACATATAATGCTGTGTACTAAGAGAGTGAAAAACATTCATTAAAGGCCTGGTTTCCTTCTTCGTAGGGAGTTCAACAATTTATACGAAGAAAAACAAAACAAAAAAAACACCATGATTTCACAGCCAAACAACAACTTGGGAAAATGGGGAAGATAGGGAACCGAGTGCACACAAGAGTGTGTTCGTACAGCAAAACTATACAATTGCATATGTGGAAAATGAAGCTATATGAAAATTACAAGAACCTTATTTCTCTATTTAGTCTGAGCTGCAGGACAAAAACAACATAGTGCAGAAGTGGAGGGGTGACAATGACTGAGAGGAGCAGAGGATGATCTGCTGCTTTACCTGTTAAGTTCTCCAGGTCCTTCTCATCCAAGCTGGACAGAGTGTCATCGTCTCCATCCAGTACTGTCTCACTCTCCGAGTTTTGATTTCCCAGAGCCTGACTCCTGATGGACTGCTTGCCTTTGAGAATATCCTCCTCGGACGCTAAAGGGAAAAAGGGGCTTTTTTATTAGGCGATACCTTTATGAGATTTCAACCATAAGATTGTATACATGGAGTTGAATTAGTTTCAGACTTATTTTAAAAAAGTATGAAAACTTGTTTTCCTTTCTTTATTTCAGTGCAGTTTGATGACATTCAAAGTTTTAATGATCATGTGTTTGAGCAGATTTTATTTTTAACTGAAACCATTCAGCCAACTCAGACATTTTTTCTCTTAAAAAAAAACAGCAATTATGAGAAATCATTGCAAACAAGAAAACACGGCAAATGAAATGTTGGATCACTCTACATTCCAGACTTGACTAAAAAAAGCAGAAATGTGAATTATTAGCTTTTTTTTTTGGTTTGGTCTGCCTTGGTTTTAGATACAGCTATTAGTGCTTGAGTGAGAAATATAAAAAATTTAAAATCTGTCTTCTCCAACCGATGATCACCGAAACAACCTACATAGACCCAGAATCTAAATTAAAAAAAAAAAATTCATACAAACATTTTAGAGAATTTAGTAAACTTCCTTAAAATACATTTTTAAAACATTATTTTTCATCATTTTCTAAAAGCAGGTATAAACTAAAGACTAAAGATAGGTAGGTTTTAAAAAAGAAAATATAGTAGGTTTACCCTGAATTACATGTATATGCAAAGTTGATCTTGATATCTGTGCTGGTTATACTTGCTTCACCAGTTAACAGCAATGACTGACTTGCAGTGCATTTTCATCCTTGCAGACTTTCATGCAAACTGGACACGGCACACAAAACAAGACAGACAAAAGACTGAGATAATCCTCACTCTAAAGTCATTTTGCCCTTTAACATACATCAAAACAAACACACTTTCACACACTGATTATCCAAACACATTTAAACAAAATGGGAGTCGCACACTGCCCATTTTGATTTCAACTGAACATGACTTGAGGTTCCAAATGGATTATTTAAGAAAAATGGTAATCTGCAAACATTTACAGAGCTCTGCATTCCCCAGTGGTGCATGGTATGGATCCACAGAAACAAGTCCACAATACAAAGACTGACGTCTTGCCTCTCTGTAAACAGAGGTGGCATTATAGTGAGAGCTTTCACTCACTCTGTGCATACATGCTGTCTAATCCAGCGTCCAGCTAAAAACAACTATTTTAATCCAGTGAGTCGCTGAACACATAACTCATGGATTTTTTTCCGGTTTTATCACCTCAGGGGAGATCAATTGCACTTCCTCAAAATGCATAGTCGCGTCATATGGGTATATACTTTGAAACTGCTAGGAGAGCTGAGCTAAAAAATCTCTTGTCATGGAAAATATGCAGCTCACTGATATTTAGAATGGTCTTCCTGTAATTAAGCCTCCCTGGAGGATTCTTTAGTTAGCAGCACTGAAATTACTACCAGCTCCCCTAATACGTACCACATGCCATTGCATTCACACCAAGCAAGTGGACAGGGGACTTGTCAGATGAGCTTAGAAAACAGAGATGTAGCTCAGCTTCTTTGCATTTAACTGCAAACATGCTCAGAAATTCTCAGCTCAGTGTGCAGATTGTACTAAGATACAGTATCGAGCCTCGCCAATACACTGTGTGATGCAACCAAACCTCGTGACCGGGCTGATTACCCTCAAACGCAAGTTATTAATAGCTCCTCAGTATAATACACACTGAAATAACTGCAACCAAAATAATGACAGTCAGCATATTGTTTTGCTGAGTCTATTAGAACAGCAAGAGAAGCTATTTTGACCAGAGCTTTATCACTCATCACCAGGCGTATATAAAAGAAACATGCTCATAAGTGACAGGCTACACGCTAACTTCCAGCTCCTCCTGTTCCAAATGTAGATACTGTTTATTTTTTCCCGTCTTTTAATTTGACAGCCCTGAGGTTTTGGTGGTGTTGTATGTGTGTGCCTGCATGTGTGCGTGTGTGTGTGTGTGTGTGTGTGTGTGTGTGTGTGTGTGGCTGAGGAATCTTGTAAAATATGCAAAGTCATGAAATTGTTGTTCAACTTGGAGTACACTGACATAAACTATTTAATTGAGCTGTGACTGTCAAATAGGGAATTGACCAATATTATATAAAACTACTATAAATAATACTAAAAGAAATTACCCCAGAATATATTAAAATTGTAAAAAATAAAATTTAAAATTTAAATACACAACAACTATCATTTTCTTTTTAAAATTCATGGTGTCATTAAAATCAATTTAAAAACATTCCAATGTTGACCAATCAATGCAAAGCGCAGTCATGCCACATTAACAAAAAAATCTACCAGGGCACTTCAACCTCATCACTCATCACACAGGGAGCAGAAATGTGCATAAATCCCAACAGGTTACACTTTTTCCAAGACCCCATTTCCCGACTGAGAGGTTCAACTACCTGCTTATACAACTCAAGGCATGCATGGTTGCAGCAATTAAATTGTCAAAATTAACAAATTTGTTTTTAACGGGAGCGTAGCCAGGAGTGTGGTCATGAGGCGAGTATTGATTACCAGAACAGAGACATTAGTCTTCAGGTATTTACTCTGCCACCTCTGGTACACGCGCCCCGGACCAGACCGAATCAATCCCCAGAAAAGATGGTTCTTTCCAGCCATAAATACATAACAGCCTTCTCAAGCCTACTGGCAGCCACACACTCCTGTGGAAATCATCTTGGCACAGTATGAATGATAACAGTTGTCCATATCCTTAATCCAGAAATGTACATTTTTCTCCATGTATCGAGGAAAAGACGTATATTTCCCTCTTCTTAAAAAGTAAAAATAAAACCTTGTTATTACAGATCACAGAGTGAAAAATGCTAAATATTTTCCATTGCGTCTAATTTTATGATCATGCTTGAGATTTGAAAAGTGCTGCCACAAGTAGCTAGAAAATTAGGGTAAATTCAAGCTTGATCTTTTGCTAAATATTTTCTTAGGGAGTGAGACTGCATTTTCCCCTCTGCATCTGATGAATATAATTACAGCCAGATATGACCTTTGTGCTCTGTTTGAAAACTCAGCCCTGCATTCTCATCTTGAGCTGCACTTCCTTAACAAATGTCGGGTCGACTAAAACAAGACGAAAGGTTACATCAGAAAATGGATGCCGTCAGGCTTCAGTGTCAAAGAGTTATTTTAATGATATATTCCCATATTTCAGCCAGGCAGTCTACTCTCTGGAGGTAGCATACCCTTGCCACAACTGGCTGCTGGCTATTTTTACACAGACTTGACTTTGAAACCAAATGTTGTTTGCAGGAATTTGCCCCCCCCCCCCAGTGATGAATATATGCTGCATGTAAGCTGAAACAGTTTTGAATAAAACTGAACACCAGACCAAATACCTGAATGACCAACTCACAGAACGCCTTCAACACATTTGCTAAAAGACAGAGAAATATGTCCTATGTCTGTTCTCTGTCATAATGTAGCTGAAGGGAAAACAAGGAGGAATTAAGAGACAAAGTGAAACTCAGAGGTTTGCTGCAGAAGAACAGCGACCAGCTGGACTGTGGCCTCAGTCTCCAGCTGCCGGCACTCTGCAGCCATTACCGCAGGACCAGAAGTCTCTCAGGATCCTGAGATCCTCAACACTTATTGCTTTTAGATCACACTCTTATTGACTCCTGTCACACCTGCCATTTGTCTTGCCATTTGTGAAATGATGTCACATTTAACGGGACTTTTGCAGGTGACACATTGAGGGCATTTTTGGTGCAGAAATGGCCATTTACTGGACAGAGTAATTGGTTGAACTGGTAAATGTGGGCCAGGCATAACAGTGATGGCAAACCCTGGTGTGTGCTGGATTTTTAGCAGAAATGGTGGATTACATGCACTCTAGAAGAGAAATGTGACTCCTGGTGTTAATGCAGGGACATGTGTCAGTAAGATATTGTGGCTATAAGTGACTGCTGGGAATTTCAAGTTGCTCTCAGACAAGGTTTATTGAAAATCTGCACCTGCCTTTATGGAGACATTCACAGAAACAATGGAGAAAGGGAGGAACTGATTGGATCTATTCCATTTCCAAAGGAAAAAGTAATCAATGCTATTACTTTTAACGACAGCTCTTCACTCAGTGTAATAGCAGAGCATTGATGAAGTTTTTCCAAACCACATTTAATCGTTAAGAGGTTCCAAGAACAATGTGGGCGCTTTCCTCAACAGAAACATTTAGTAGACTACAATTTGCATTTCACGAGCACAATATTTAGTAGGTCCAACACAACTCTTACTGTCTGACAATATTAGACATTAAATCAATAAATTAAGCATAATTATGCCACTTGAAGTATATTTCATTTTGACTACAAAGATGAAACGTATGTATATTTAGATATATTTGATTGTTTACACCCAATGAAGCCAATTATGCTCCAAGGAATGCATCAAAGGCATAAATCCTAAAATGACCCCTCACTGGAACGTAAAAATCTGACTGAGAACAAACAGAGGAGGGAGAGTGTGAATGTTACTTACCACTGATATCAGCCACTGTGATGCAGTGAAGAAAGAGGAATGAAAAACGTTCATGTCATGTTATTCACAGCCACTCACTTCACTCACAAATCTGAACTTCTTAGTAAAGCATGCTAACACTCTGGTTATTAGTCCAGCTTTGCATAATGGGAGGCAGGGTATGAAATTACCTGTGTGAAATTCAAATGAGGGTGCTATTTTACTGTGTCTTGTGGTACAATAAATCTTTTATTGCAATGGGAGGACTAATTTTTATTGGCTTGTACCTGGTGCTACCACCAGGCAAGTAAAACATGGAGCACAAACAACAGGCAGGGATGAGGGGGACATGGTGGATGGGACTGACCGTGTTCAGCCGCGGCTTTGAGCGTAGCCTCTGAGTGAGTGGATCCAAAGGGGTTCCTGATGAAGCGACGTCGCCGCCTTGAATCGTCCTCCCAGTAGTCCAGGCGCCAGAACTCCCTCGGCCGGCTGCAACGAGACAGAAGTAGCACATGTGTTAGCAATTACCAGCCAGCATGGTATAGAAGCCCAGCATTAGCACTCGGTCCGAGCAAGCATACATAAAGCCGGCATTGTGTTTGGGTGTTTTTTCTTAACCCTCAAAATCACTCTTTAAAAACATTCACTTCTACACAAGCTGAGACCCAAAATCACTGTATCCCTGTCCTTGTTACTGACAGTATCTCCTTCTCAGAGGCTGAGATATTCCCTCTTTTTCCTTCCCCTCTCTTTTTGGGAAGGTGAACTGAGCACTGAGTACCATCACAGAGGAATGAGCAACTGACAGCCTGATCATTTTCCACACACTTCTGTGGCACGTGCTTCCATTCTAGGCTCATTTCAAGCCCAGCAGGATACCTCTTGTCAAGACCCATGGCTGGCAGGATAAGGAGAAGGCCATTACAAACACAGAGGAGGGTGTTGGATAGCATTACCAATATTAATCAATGTCTATACCCTAGATTTTTCTTACCAATTTACATCTCCCTTTACCAGGCCTGGTCGGTAAATCATTCTGCTCTAAAGAAAGAGAAAGTGTTAAGTTTTAATGAGGAGTCACTGCCATATAGCATTGTGCCTGTGTACTGTGTACCTGTCTATAATGAAATATCACTTCCATTTTTGAAAGTGATTTAATTACAATATAATCTAAAATATTCATTACCCATGGCTCAGAGGCACAGCGAAGCATAAGAAAATCCCTTTTGCATTACATTAGCAATTTTTTCATCCCTAATTTAAAAAGGTTTTTTTTGGTTTCTTTTTAATTTAAACTCTTACCGTACAACAAAGCTGTTCATTTGTCAGAATGTAAAAACAGCTCATGTGTTAATGATTAACAACTCAGGTGGGGAGGGAGAAACAACATGCACTTGGATCCTCAGTGAGACTAAATCCTGACAGTTGGACTCGAGTCAAATGGTTGTTTTACTTGAACTTAATGCTCTCATGAGGAAAAATCCCAGTCTCTGCTTGTCCTGAGGTTGCACTGTGGTTGGGTTTAGACATGGTCCAACAGTTTACAGTGCGTGGTGAAATACTGTAAATGCCTTCAATTCCACTGTGCTGTGACAAATATGGAAATAAGTTGTTCAGCAGTCTACATGCCTTCATTAAGAATAAATTTACTACCCATAAATGAAAAATCTAAAAACATCAAGTCACCCACGACTAACATTTGAGTGTAGAGCTTTGAAAGCAAACAAAGCAAAGCTGAAACCAGATTTTTGTCGAGAAAAAAAAAAAAAAAAAATTTCTAAAGCAAAATTTTAAAATGATGTCCAGGTGGTTCATAAGTGGCTGAAGTGTATCCTGTGAAGGTGTAGGAAGACACAGTTTATGGTTTCAGTGGCATAAGCTATGACGGGCGAACCCCAGCATACTTTATGGGTTCTACTCTTGAGCGCTGCTCTGGCTGGGGGCTCCTCACAAATCTTTAGTCCAACACCAATGATCACACAGGGGCCTCTAAAAGGGAAAGGAGCTTTACACAAGCAAACAAATACAATTTCCAAGCGGGTCCTTTAAAACCTTGTATGTCTTGGCTAATGAAAACCATTGATTATATGATGTATTTGGATAAAAAAAAAAAAAAAAAAATAGGTCTCAAGAGGCTGGATGACGAGTGGAGAGCGGCTGCTGCTGCTGCTCATATCTCAAGTCTGGATGTAAAGCAGTTTGCTGAATGCATTTACTTTGGTCCATAGAGGACAGCCACTGAATACAAATGCTATACTATAGTAATGTTTCAAAATATAAAACTCAGTGAAATGAAAACAATAGGAAAGATGAATATAGATTTTGCATATTCAGAACAAGAAATAGAGAGAGAGAGAGAGAGAGAGACAGAGTGAGTGAGAGTGTGTGTGTGTGTGTGTGTGTGTGTGTGTGTGTGTGTGTGTGTGTGTGTGTGTGTGTGTGTGTGTGTGAGTAGAATGCAAGCTGGAAAGACACAGGGGACGCAGGTCTGTGCAGGACCAGATTTCGCACCAGTGACAAAGACCCTGCTCCATGTTTGCATGTGATAGCCTCTGAACGCAAATGGCCACTTCATCATCCTGCCTGCAATGGTATTCATCTATGAAAATAATTATCAAGGTTGTGCACGGCGCAAAGCTCTAAATCAGGACGCACTCGTCTCTCATCTCATGGAAGGGGGGTGTCTGTCCCATTCACACAATACACATTAATCCATCAGGAGGGGAACCATTGCCTGGAGTAATTAGTCACAGCATGGGGGGGAGCACCTCTGCCAGTCATATTCATCCAGCGCACCATGAACAGGCGACAGACCTAATGATGGGGTGCTAGAAGAGGTGGATGGACGATGAAAGATACCTCGTCATCAATCCCTGATGAGAGCGCCGCCGTAACAAGAATGGAGATGTACAGCGCTATGCAACCCCCATACCGTACTCTGAGTGTGTTTCCACAAAGATGATAAATTATTCAGAGCTCATCCATCCTCCTAGGGCATCCTTGGCAGAATTTACTGAAGCGCCATTCTTCAAAATAACAACAATTAAAATAACAAAGGGCCAGCGATGTGCTGTGGCTCACGCCAACCACTTGTGTAATTAGTAATTAGTTTGGTCATAAAAGGTGTCTGGAAGGCCGCTCGTTAAGCCTGAAGTGACTGTTGTCTGATGATGAAAGTGGGGGAGAGACACACACACACACAGAGAAACTGACAGAGGGAGTGAGTGTGTGTGTGTGTGTGTGTGTGTACTTGTACTTGCTACATAGTAAGGACCAAAAAAAGTATTTTACTAACAGAGTGAGGACATTTTGGGAAAGTGAGGACATTTTGGCCGGTCCTCACTTTTTGAGACACCTTAAAATCACATTTTGAGGGTTAAGACTTGGTTTTAGAGTTATGGTTAGAATAAGGTTTAGGTTAAGGTTAGGGTTAGGCACTCAGTTGTGATGGTTAAGGTTAGGGCAAGGGGCTAGGGAATGCATTATGTCAATGAGTGTCCTCACAAAGAGAAGTACAAGTATGTGTGTGTGTGTGTGTGTGTGTGTGTGTTCCTTAAAAACATGAGCAATGCATGAGTCACTGTTTGCGAGCCTTACATGAGGCTCCGAGTTTGTGTATGTTGAGAAGAAAATGTTGAGCCATACCAAGCCTTTCTAATGTAGACCACATTGGCTACTGATGAGACACGGCCCGGAAGAGTTTTATGTGAGGTAGTAAAGAGTAATTACCTTTTTTTCCCTCCTTTCTTTTCTTTAAACATCTTTTGGATGCTCTTCAGAACTCTAGAGTTGTAAATTTGAGGAAGTTTACCAACACAGAGGACGAATGGGGGAGCTCAGGTTTCTCCTTTTATGCGGCCCTGATGCTCTTACTCCCTAATCAGTTAACAAAACAGTTATGCCTTCATCTAATAAACTCAACACAAACCATCAACACGCTGCGAGGAGATATTTTACTGGTCGGTTCTTGAAGATTTCAATTGAGCTACTAAATTGTCCATTTACATCAAAACAGATCAGGCGTCCAAGTAGATCTGGCATTGCTTGGTGACATACAAAACAAATTGTATGGAGTGTTCAGTATGAGAGCTGGTCCAGGATTAATGAAATGCTTACTTGGAAAGAACAGCATTTGGAAAAGTGAAGGACCAAGTGAGCTACATTAACCATGTCCGCTACAATAAACTATTCCCTGACGCATTGGTGCTGTTTACCCAAATAACGAGCAAGAAGCACATCCATTCAACATCTATATCATGACATGACAGCCCATCATTTGAACTTGCTTTTTAAAACATTAGCCAACATAAGGTCAGTCATACTACAGCTAAAATGCTATTACATTTTTAATTTTGAAAGAAATTTAAGAACTTTTATTTTCTTTTTATACATGAATCAATTATAGGTGTTTTGTTTTTTTTTTCCTTTGTTGCAGATTATTACAGTTTCCTGCTGCACTAACCCTGTTTCCCTTGGGGGGTGTTAAGGTTTAATCTTATTCTAAATATAACACTAATCATGCATTAAGAAATCCAAAAATCAACAATCGCAATCCAAGTCACATCTATTAATCATCACATATTATTCAGATTAGTTGTAGTTGTGTCTGATGGCAGCATTGCTGCTTATCATGATCAACCGGCCGCTTTAAACATGTTAATGGATTGTCTGTGCGGGTCCTGAAAGTTTGATAGCGCTTCTGTTTGGATGGTAATGATTGTTCATTTGCTGACAAGGATAAATGATTGTCATCCATCAACATCCAATCTGAAAGGATTGTCCAGAGACAAATGCATCATAGTTTCCTTGCTGTTTTCAGTCTTTAAAAAGTTTCTTTTTGATTTTAAACCAGCACATATTATATTTGAACTAGAAAAAACGTCAAATTTCCTTTCTGATTATTTTACTTTATTTCATTTGAATTCAGCGTTTTGGGAAAGCTAGGCATGGCTTTTGGTGAATATGGAGAGGTAAAGAAATGCTACTGGTTTGCATGGGTTTATCTTCAAAGCATTTAGTATTATGTAAATGACAACATGACCTTTATCATAGCAAGCAGGACATGCAGAGTGAATATGCTTTCATATATCACTACAAGCGACTGCACTTTGGCACAAACAGTCATTCATAACCTTTCTGCTAAATTAATTTGGGTACAGTCAATGAGACCTGCATATGCAGAACAGATTTCTCCCCTTGCTTATTTTATATTAATGCCAGTTCCTATTGGCAGTCCTCAAATTGCTCAAACATTGCTGCTATCCCCAGGATCATTTTGCTTTGATTTGCATAAACCATGTGTTTAGAAGAAACGGGAGAGCGGGAATAGATTGAGGATTTGTCATGTGGAGGACTGGTTGCTGGAGCGCTGGCTCTTTGTCAAACGGTGGCAGGGATCGCTCCGATGGCATCTCCAGACTCAAATTAAAATGAAACAGGACCAAATACCTTCCCACTGAAATCGTTTGGCATGATTAAGTCTTGCCGAAGTGATTTTCTATATGTGTATTAATGCTTATCCTTCCCTCTCCAATGAGGTGTACACAAGACCATCTACATGTGTGTATGTTAATTCACCTCAGCTAATGTTGTTTGCAAGATTTACCTGAGGTAATGTTAGGGTCACAGACTCGCCAACATTTCCATCTTATCCTCTGAAATGACAGTCCATATGTAATTTTGCCCATCCTTATTATTCATCATAGGATCGAGTCTTTTAATTTGTCTATTTTTATATGAATTTAAATATTGTGCAATGAGAGATCAGTCTGTGATGAAAAATGTATAAAAACATATTTAATGAAAGATTATATGCATAAACTAAAAGAGTGAAATCTTGGCTTACACATGAGCTAAGAAATTCACTCACTCTGAAACAAAGTCCATATACATCTACATCTTTTTGTTTCATCGTGCTCTTGTTAACTCCCTTTTTACTGAATTTGCTGCTAACACACAGGAGTGCTCACACTCTCATTACCAAGACAACATAAGCACCTACCACTCCTCCCAATTAACTCCAATTTATCCAAGAGCTTTCAAAAAGCGATCTGGAAAAAAAAGAGGGAGTGATATTTCAGCTCTGCAACATCACCGGCTTGTGAGGATCAAAGTGCTCCCATGGGTGGGAGGCAAAAGGCTTCAGACTCCCCACAATGCAGTGCAGCCAAATGAAATAATGCAAATCGGGCCCTAATTACCACCAGCTTAGTGTGCAGCTTCCAATTAGCAGCAATTACACTCAGTGTAAATTCACCAACAAAAAGGCTGAACATTACACACTGATTATATCAGATTTCATGGGAGGTAAAAGTGTTGCTTGGTAAGGTGGTAAATATTGACCAAAGGACGGGAATGTTTAACACGCTGTGAAAAGCTATTTCCATTCCAATGAAAAATGTTTTCATTCTTTAATGCTAAAATAGCTTCAGTGTTTGCCTCATGAATATTATCTAAGCATCAAAGACATAATAAATAGTATATACAGACTTCCACAGCTACAGCACTGAAGTGGTACCATCTGTATTTTTGATGAAGAGCCACATTTTTCCTGTGATTTTGACAACATGCATTTAAGGCCATTTATCACCACTACTGTGAGGTAATGAGGGCATCCACTGGACCGGAGTTGCATAATTCTGCCATTACAGGCCCATTGTAATAATCTTCTGACCTCTAGCTTTCAGAGCTGATCTTGAAAGCTATGACAAATCTGAACTCATACCCACATATCCTACACACCCCAAAAGAAAAACAGTGCAGAAGCTCAAGGTCAGGCTTAGGAAGGTTTTTTTTTTTCTTTCAGCCCAAAAGTCCACATACACAGATATAGGATCATGTTTAACCTTATACCTTAAATGCCAAAACCAGCTAAGGAGTCTCACTGTAAAAGGCTTTAGTAAAAAAAAAACAAAAAAAACAAAAAGAAAAAAAAACATTTCAAAATAAAAAAGCCAACCACCATAAATTTATGAAACTATGCAAAATAAAAAAAAAATGAAACAGACCTTGCTTGTTAGCGCCCAACTACTTTATTAAACAAATCAGTCATGTCTGTACACTCGTGTGTCCTGCCTCAGTCTGATACAGGACTGCAAGGCTCAGCAATCTCATCTAGCAAAGCTGTCTGCTATTCAAGAGCACCTCCTCCCCTCTCTTCATCGTACCACTGTGCCCATTATACAGCACTTATAGCTCAGTGCATGTGTGTCTGTGTCAAGTGCAGCAATTCCACTGCAAGGTGATTGAGATGATCATGTAAACAGAAATCTGACTAACTATAATGGCCATGCAGTTATAGCTTCATTTCAGACTATGAAATAAAAACAAACCAAAAAAAAGCAATAACAGTGGCATCCATGCAGATAAAGGCCTCCTTCTTGAATGTTATATATTTTCTATAATTTACAAATTTACACTTTCATACCTTATAAACATCTGATATTACACTGGGCCACAGAGTCAAATTCTTAGCTTGTTAATACAATTTCATAATGCTTGTAGTAAAATTAGAAAGAAATAACCCACATACACTCAGCAGCCACTTTATTAGATACTCCTGTAAGGTCTAATGAAATCCAATGCAAATGTACAGCCAACAAATCTACTTTTATGATGCCTATAATCTTTTTTTTTTGTTTTTGCACTGCCACAGATGTATTAATTCATTTATGTGTTTTAGCACTCAGGTCAGTGATGGTGTTGTACTGGTTCATTATATTTAGAGGGGTTTCAAATATTTTGCCTGCCTCACATCTGTAAAAATGGAGGACAGAGAATTAGGAGCACCTCTCTTGAAATGACACATTTCCAACAATGACAACAAAAATGATAAATTTCCTTAATGTGAAGAATTTATGGCAGAGCTGTTGTATTGGTTTGTGTATGAAGATGTAAAGTCTATTTCTTGCACCAACTAAGCTTATCTGCAACTAACTGCTGTAATGAAATTTCCCCATTTCTAATTTCAATAGCAATTCTTAAAATCACAGAGCTTCAACATCCAAGCATTTAGCACCACCCTTCAACAAGGGTGGTGCTAAACTGGGGGTGTAAAGTAAATCTACAGCAAGAATAAAAGCTGAAGATCTATGAGTAAAGGATGATCCTCAGTCTTTCACTCTCTATACGGGGGAACCTCGGTGTTTTATGTGTCCTTTTTCCTGCTATAGTTGCACAAGAAAGTGCTGGATTCTAAAGATGAAGGCGATTTTTTGGCAAATGGTGAAAGTAGCAAAATAAATGGCCTGCTGGTCCTATGGTGTAATTACAGTGGCTAGAAGCATACCAATCTATCACGAGGAAGAGGGGGGGCTGACATGCTGCAAAGGGGTTAGTCAAAGGAGATAGCCTTTGACTAACTACTGGCCCCGGACAATCGATACTCTGCAGATATTGCATCCAGGGAGAAAGGAGGAAAAAAAGCCCTAAAAACTTCCCAAATGGCTTTTCATTCAGATATTGATCAGCACCCTTTTATCATGACCTTGCTCCACCAAGGCCATATACTTTCTTAAGGGTATATGAAACTCATAAATCTGAGAGTTGCTACAGAGTCACACCGAGCTGTGAGCAGCGAGGCAGGATGGTGTAATTGGTCTTTCTGGGATGGCCGCTTTCATTCATACTTCATAACAAGGATTCCATTACATTTCTGAGCTGCTGGGAAGAGGACGGACAATTCTGACGGTGTAAAAACGAAGAAGGGGATCCGAAAGACGTAAATGGGTTAAACTGAAAACCTCTTGTCCATTCTCACCTCTGGTTTAGCTGACACACTATAGCAACATATATAGATTATATAATCAGTACTTTAACTCAGTGATTCCCAGGAACAAAATACCCTTTGTGCCTCAAAGGGAATTTCTGCAGTTGCCATGTGGAAAGTTTGCGAAGTAGCTCTGCTTATTGGAAAAAAATGAGAATTGTGATTTGGTTAAAAAAAAATGTATCTACATGCTCGCACCTTTTACAACTAGGATTGTAAAAGGTGCGAGTCTGATCTTTTGTATATTTATTGTCACAATAACCAATAAACCAGTTACTACAGACTCACTGCATAGAACACACCTGAAAGTCAAAGAGATAGCTGAACATTAGATGGCTAGTTGAAACATCCACCTTCTGAAACTCCAAGTAGCAGAAGAGCGAATACAACTTGACCACATCTACTGGAAAAAAGAAGCCTAAAATTCATAAGTTCCAAGACAAATATCTTGTATTTTAACAAGATCAAATTTTATATAATTAATTATGATAACTAATTAAATTTATTTATTTGGACAGGACAGACATCGCTAAGCTCATCTGATAAGCTCTGGTGAAACAAAAAGTTGGTAACCACTGCATGCGTTAAAAAAATAATAATAATAATTTCCATGATCACAGTTTTCACTTCACCACTTGCCTTTTTTTTTTTTTTGGAACTTTTAAGGACCCACTGAGTGTAATTTTTTGAGTCTCAGTCTACACGGCAACACTTAACCATCCTAACATATGGACATCATCAGCTGTTAATATGTTCCACCATGACACTTTGTTACTATTCCTTACAGCCCCAGCCACTGTACTGTATATACAGTTGAAGTAAATGTTATCATTAAGGCTATATTCTTATTCATATCCATGAGCCAGACTGCACGGTAGGGCCTTTGTGGCACGTTATTTCATGGAACTGATGGAACGCACGTCGGTCAAACTTGAACAGTCTCCCCAGAGATTTAAGGAACATCCTTTTTGTCCCCGTCACAACTTCTCTGTCCCAGACACATGTCACTGTGCATGATTAATGAGGTGGAGGGTTTCACATTAAACCCGTTTAAGGACTTTGGAGCTGGAGATCCCTGCATGATACTGAGAGTCTCGTTTACAAAGATGAACATAACTGAAGGCAGGCTCGCATTTCTTCATACAGTATGTTTATGCTATATGTTTATGACAGTATGGAGGCAGATGGATGATCACAACTCAAGTCCCAGCTAATTGGTTTTGAAGTAGTTGGGACTTGGACCTAAAGGAAACAACTGTCTCTGCCTTAGAAGAGACAGGAGCTGCAGACTGCCACAGCTGCCACTGCTCAGCACATCAGGTCATGTTTGTGTTTAGACTGCAAGTATTTATAAGCAAACCAGAACCCATTACCGGTTAAAAATGACCAGTTAAAGTAATGGACTTTTTTTCAATGTAAAGAAGGGCTCGTTTCAAAGATTATCTACTGCAGATGCAACTTAACCATCCTGACTTCATTTTGTTGTAATATTTTCCTAAAAAGTGCAAAAGGATTAGCAAATCCTTAAAGATTAAAAAGAAAGAGTACAGATAATATTCAGCAGCTCTGTAAAAATGTAAAAGGCAGAAATGACAACTGAAAACTCTGTTGTGTAAATTGGTACAAATCAGAATCAAGAAAGGGTCTACTGTGTTTATTCTATTCCCAAATACAACAAAGGCAATCTGATGGTCAGATAAGCCAGCAGCTGCAGAGTTTTCCATCCAGCAAACAAGACACACTCTCAGCCTTTAACATACAGATTTTCATAATCACTCATCTGTATGGCTTGGTATACACTATCGCTCAGGAAAGGATGTGGAGGAAAAATGTCCCTGTCTTGTCTTTGTCCCCATCTCAGCTTTTGATGCTTCAGTAACAAATATCTCTCTCTCATCCCCCCCGCTCCATCCATCGCCCTCTCTCTTTCTCCGTCTTCCTGGCCCTCTCGTGTCATGCATTTCCGAGAGCCAGTGTACTCTAAACAGTTATGTTCTTGTTTCCTATGGTTATATTCTCCACTGACGTGCTGGAGACCCATTTCCTTTTTCAGCTCTGCGTGCACAGCACCAGCGCAGCCGTAATGTACAGCGTGTCCATAAAACATGCACGCAAGGCAGCGTAGACGCTGTGCAGACCTCGGCTTTAACACATGCATTACATTCAGTATTATGTATCATAATTGTGATTTAAGTCTGGAATGAAAGTATACAAGTAGAAATGAATCTGGCTGCCGCAGCTTCTCATGCAATCACTTATTTAAAGAAAATACCATGTGGACATGAGTGTCCTCACTAGCTCAGTGGTATGTTCAGAGCACTTTAACTGAAGAGGAGGCTCAATGAGAGGGATAAAACTAACAAGGCCTGTTATGACTAAAGCACAACAAGCAGTAGTGTTGCAATTTGATTTGATCATTCAACAGAAAATGAATTAATGGCCCAGGAAAACCTATTTCCTCAAAAATACATGATAGTGCACCACATAGACATAAAAACTCTGGCAAAGATAAAACCGTTTGTTATTATAATTGAGAGATTCCTGCATGTGTGTTTTTCTGCTCAAACGTTTAACGAAGGTGCAGGAAGGTTGGAAAAAGGTGATGTCACATATTTCTGTACACCAGGATCAGGGTCAGGATTTACCCATATTTGTATATGATGACAGTTGTGGGGTTGCTTGTTTATGTTGTCATGGAGATGCCACTGCCAATAAAATCCCATCACACCACACACATATAGTCTTGATTAAACTGAGATTTTGAGTTTTAAACTGTGAATAAACAATACCTGTTGCAAGAAACCTTTAATTATAATTATACCTTATCTATTCATGAATATTTCATTTTATACAAAAATAATTATAACATTTGAAAGTTGCCAGGGTCTTTAACAACAAATCTGAAAATTGATGAATCACTTGCTAGTTCCAGGCTTTGTAAATGTGTTTTATATCACCGTCAATTAAATTTCTTTGGCCTTGGTAATCTTGGCCAGTCAAAACAAGAAATCTGGAGGCTGTGGCAAATTGTGATGAGCATTTTCACCAGTTGTTTTTTTCAACTTCTTAATAATTTGATTAATTGTAAAAATAATCAAGAGATAAACTGAAAGTGCAGCCCTGATGGGAAGCACAGGTAAGTAGTGGCATACGCTGGAGAGAGTAGGTCATGAAAAATACATATACACTCTTACACACTATTACTCTGGTTATGCATCACAAACTAATGCTGCAGGGCTAAAACAATTAGTAAGTTAATCAATAGTCAATTGACAGAAAATAAACTAAAAAACAATTCTAAAAATGTATTAATTGTTTGAGTCATTATCAAAGAAAATGCTTAAACATTGACAAGTTCTATGTTTTTAAATGTGAGGTTTTTCTCTGTTTTGTATCATTGTAAACTGAACATATGTTCAGCTCTGTGAAACCGTGAACAGCATTTTTCACTTTTTTTGTAAAAAAAAAACAAAGAACCTTAAAAAAAAATCATGTGGTAAGACAAAACCACCCTTGGTATTTTGTGCAGACACTATTCAATGTCATCTGCTGTGTCTTTAGTGGAGAGGAGGAAAAAGCCTTTTCTGAGACAAACTGTGAATGTTCTGCTCTGGCTTCTTTCCCTCAATACTGCACTGGTGAAATGACATAGCACAGGATAAAATAGTAATGCTAATATCAATAGTTTGTCCATTACAGGTCAGCTAACTGTCCAGAGGAACAGTTACAAAGCTGTTCCTTTTCGATCTCACAAGGCCGATCAATACGGGGGCATACTGTTTCAATTTTGCCGGCATTGATTTTCTCTATAACACTCCAACCCTAAAGCATTCGTCTTTCTGAAGGAAGGAAGATTTGATTTACTGAAGAAAAATTGGAGTGCACATCACAAAGATTTTTTGCCGGGCGGGAGTTTGACGTGCCAAAAGATGGATGTCCCTTGGCTGGGAAGCCTCTAGCCTAAGGGCGTCCATTAGAGCAGTGGTGCTGCAGAAAATGAGCTGCTTATATGAGGGAGGAGGAGCAGAGGGAGAGGAGTTGGTGCTCGGGGTGTGTATGTTTTGGGGGGCTAGCTGTAGGTGAGGATTGTTAGAGTAAACTGGGAATAAAAAGGATGCTGATGCAGCCTTAAAAGAAAAGAGGAAGACAAAGTATGAGAGCAGGACTGCCAGGGAGTATACCTAAACCTCTGCATCTTGAATAATGCTTCCATTTGCCTCAAACAGAACGGCTGCATCAGTAGATAGTCAACAACAGCTCTGAATAAAAAAAAAGAAAGTGTGCACACTGCTTCTACATCACACTCCAACCTTTTCCAGCTGCAGTCACCTTCCTTTTACTTGCCCCACTTCCTGCATCCAGAGTGAATTTCCATGGTACATTAGTCAGCCTATTAGAATGCAATAAAGAGAAGGTATGAGAGGGGAAAAAGAGAAGAGTAGTGCATGTCCCCAGAGACTGTGAGCTGGCGTTCTCCATCATCTGCCCTCATCTCCCCTCTCTGTCCGTCGACTTTGTCTAGGTGTCATATACATGAAAGATGATTCCTGACCCAAATAAACACCACAGCAGTCTGGATGCTCAGTGGACCCAAGCTCAAAGGAGGGGGGGGGGGGGGAACTAGAGATGTGAGGAGGAAAAAAATGACACCTGCCAGTTGTTTCATTTGTGGCCATCTTGCTACCTGTTCATTTACTTTTTCCTCCCTCTTAAAAAGACAGGAGGCTGGCATGTTGTACACCTGAGTCTCAAGGCGCTGGGACAGAAATGTATGGATGGACAGGTAGTCACCCTATCTGTCTGGCTGTGGATCTGTCTATGTCCTGACACTAGATGACAGATACTGCCTCTGTCTGGTGGAAGGAATTCTCCCTGGACAACTCAGTGTTACCACTGAAGTAGGCAGTGAAACAAGAAAGAGCAAAGGAAAAAGAGAAAGATATTGTGTGTTGTGATGAAGAGAAAGGAAGAAAAGAGAGAGAGAGAGAACCACAGACGAATAAGACAAAGCCCGGGAATGAAAAAGAGAAAATCACCTAACACCTCTTTCCTCCAGAGGCCAGGGCCGCTGTAAGCTGGATATTAAGACACAAATTGCATTCAGGCAGGTCACACTATGTCAGAAGATATTAGATGCCTGCCGTGAGGAAACAACAATTCCCATCAGCTTGTGAGAAAATAATATTTTCATTTTCAGACTCTTTATTGAATGGAAACTTTGGGGAATACGTTTTTATGGCATGTGAGCAGGCAGGCTTGGATTTTACACCCTAGCAACAAAAGGTCGTAATCATAGCTGTGTATTGTCTTTGTGCTCCTGGATTTCATTTTCACAGCTGGAAAAAGGTTGTGGGTTTCATTGTGTGTCTGTCCTTCCCCTCCCGGTCTTATTTACAGGCGGGGATGTTGCTTCACCACACGCTTTGTGTATGAGTGGAATTAGGGAAAGAACAGCTCTTATACTGGTACGCCTGCAGGTATGCAGGTGTGCCTGAGTTTTTTTTGCTTTTTTTATTCCTGTGTCCATCTTTTCCTTTTAATTGTTCTTTTTCCAGGGTTTGCAGCACCAGATGTTTCTCCTATGCCCACATACCATGGGCTCTGGTGCGAAGCTGCACCACCTGACCTTCACAGTAATTGACCAAAAATATTGATGTAATGGCACAGGACTGATTGTGATTTATTAAAAGAGCCCTGCACTCCAAGGCCCAGTGCCAACAGCTCCCTGCGCCCATCGGCAGCCATTAGGAAAACCATCAATAGCACAACAGCATAAAGGACCAGTAATGGGGGACTTTTCTGGCCAGAGCTCGTAGAACACAATCTCCATAGTAAATAGCATAGCCTTGTGTGAGTACACATGGAGACTAATAGAAAGAAAGAGGCAGACGGAGGAGAATGCAGGAGGGAGATGGGATCAAGGAAAGAAAAATATGACAAATAATACACCACATCCTGCTACAAGAAAAAAGAAAACAAAGGCAGCCAGAGATAGACTCCTGATCCAATAACAAACTAACCCTCGCCAGACGAGTCTCCAGAGAGTTGGTTCAGTCTAACAAGCGTGAGCCAGCGGCCGTCTCTCCGGCTCACTATTACACACTACCTGCACAAACAGCCATCATTAGGGAATAGCTGCATTGGATTCTGCTGCCTATTTGGCGAAACAAACACAGAGGATAAGGTTCCCTCTCTTCCTAATGGGAGCGGAGCTGTTTAAATGGCTTTCATCTCTCTCCCGAGTCAATGCATCATTCAACCCACAGCTGACATTTTCACCTTTGCAAATCTAATTTAATCAAAGTCATGAGTATTGGGGGATGAGAAAGATTATGATGAGATTAAAACCATTACATTGGTCTGGATAATTTTCAGGGCCGAGAAAATTACACTGTTCATAAAAAAAGAAAATAGAGAACAGGTGTATTGCCTTAATTAAAGGATTTTCTATACACACTCAAGTAAACGCCATGTGTAAAAAATTGATTTAACATGTACATAACGTAAAATGCATTATGTGTAGGTGTGTGTGAGGCAGTGTGAGTGAGCAAAGAAAACCCTTAGCAGCACCACAGATTTTTTTTTCTCCAATCACGATTAATTTTTAAAATATTTCACAAGGAAATCGCTTTAAGAAGTTTTGTCTTAGCTTTTGTTTTACCTTCTGGAAGAGTTTCCCCAGGCTCCATGTTTGTCAGTCAGGATGTTGACTATCTTCTGGATGAGCTGCGTGGCTGTCACATGGTCGCGATACTTGGCTGCTCGAATAAGATGGTCACACATTTTCTCCTCGTCTCGCTTCTCTGCTGCGTACTGAGCACAGTTAGACTGGAAAGGAGAGAGAAAAGATGCATTACACATTGTGTAAGTGACGGTGTCATTGCAAAAAAATATACAAATGTGTCAAGAAAAGTGAATTACACAGCATATAAATGTATTAATATCTTGCAACTAATATATAGGGCCAAAACCAGAGTATAGGAAGAAACTGTACAGACTCTGGCACACAGTGTTTTCATGTATAGAAACTCTACTCTGAGTAGAACCAAATGAAAAGCATAGGGTCATTTCTGTCCTCTTGTCATGTTGATTAATAACAGTGGACATGTATTTACTAATGCCCTCCGGCGCACCAAATAACACGATACCCACAATGCACAGGGAGGACATTTTTCTCTGTCGGAATTTGTTATCAGAATGGGCCTTTGAACTCCGCAGCGATGGCAAAAGTAAAACACCTTCTGAATGTAACAGCTATAATTTGAAACAGTGTTTTGATTTCCAATCTTTATTTCACAACCAATTTCAATTCCAAACTCGAGTTGCACTCGTGGCTTACTTTAAAAGAACTGTGTTCAGAGCGATATTCTTATTAAAGGTGAGCACAAGGGAAGGGACGGAGATAAAAACATAGGCTATGTATAGAGCAGCTACATATACACACATCATCAGGCTTGCAATGGTGCATTTGTATTTTCGTCTGCATGCTGAATACGGCTACTAAAGCAAATGGCAGTATTAAAAATGAAACACATTCAGTTATTAATGCTGCATTGGTTGTACATTTCTGTCCTCATCAAATTAACTTTAATCTAACTCATTGGTATAACAGTCACACAATAAGTATTAACCCAGATGCACAGCTGAACAAATGCAACCAGTTTTCTCAAAGTTAGCAGTTAAGCGCTTTATAATGGGTCCTCCTCTTCAATTGGAACGACAACATTTCATATCTGACAGAAAATCTATAGGTATAAATCACATTAGAGGGGCTTTTTCTGCAGCCTGCTGGGCCTTAATTATCAATCTGTGTCTCTTTGTGTGGCATTAAAGTGGGCCTTGACCTTCTAGCTGGGAAACGGCAAAGTAAAGGGAGAGGGATCGCTGGCTAAATGTTTCAGATTTTAAACCAGAGAGGGCTTTGCTTTGCCGCATGTGTGTGAGCCTTTCAGTGTGTGAGTGTGTGTGTTGCATGCCCATTAATCTTGATCAGTGACGGTAAAGGCAAGCAGGAGTGGGACACAGAGGAACGCTGGACCAAAGGAAGTGACTCAGAGCACGACGTATAATGTCCAACACTTCTAGATGTGCTCAAAATCAAAAAAAAAAATGATACAAGTATGACACACTGACAGAAAAACACTTCACAAAGATCTACAGATTTTATAAATAATAATAAGAATGATCCATTTCCTCAAAGTGAATGCTTATGTGGATTTCCATCCTTTAAACAGATATAAGTGGCCGGGCCTATAAAGAGTCCATTTCCATCTGCCCCTGTCTGAGACATGTAAGTCTGCAGGACTAATCAACAGTGCTGGGTTCACACTCATAACCATAAACAAACACTTCATCACCTGTGTGTTGAGCCTGCCCAAACACCCAAACCCTCCATGTTGTAATGGGCTTCTCTTATATCCAAAGCCAAAGTCGACTACAGGAGAAAAAGCCAAATTCACAGACTCACCCCTAAAATAACAACCAAAAAAGCTGAACACATAAGTAGAGCCATTAAAACCTAGAGTTGGGTTTGCTTATAAGTGGAAAAGACAAGTCACTGTTAATTCTGGGGGTCATTCCATTGATGTGAAGTCAGAGAATATGCACCGGTATTATGAAGGACTTATTATGTTATGTTATTATGAAGGTTAAAGCGAATAACTAAATCTCCCTGCTTGGCACCATCCTGCATTCACTTCCATCCAGGTCCACTGACAGGATAAAGGACAGAAACTAAAAAAAGGGGTATTTGGGGTATTTTCAAACAAACTGTTCTTTCATTCCCTTCAAAGAATGTTGAGGAAACATAAGAATTCAATTAAAAGTATCTGCTCCCTTTCGCAAATAGGAACAAGCCTCCTTTGGAGTGACTGAAGCAGTCGTCGTGCATATTTTGACAAGGAAACAACCATAAAAAGACATGCTCAGATCTAAGCACTTCCATTTACCCAGTTAAACGAGTGCAGCTGAGGAAAAGATATGGCAGACCATGCTCCGTTAGCTTCCTTCCCAGACAGCCACCAGGGCACAACTTGCTGACCGTGAGACCATTATGACTTGCGACACGGTAATCATGGGCAGCACCTTCCATTACATGGCCTGGCTGACAGGGTCGGCCGGCGTGGGTGCCTGCTCTGCCAGAGGAGACAGCTTGCTGAAGACGAAATGATAATGGCTGGCATTAATCGAGTCAATTACACTGAGTCGTGTCTCCCGCAATTCATCCAGAGTTCAAATAAATAAATATGGATGTGTGTTGGAGTTTGGAGAGGAAATAGGCTGTGCAAGAGACATGAAAGGGGAGTGGAAAGAACAGTAATCATCTCTAAAAATCACATAATGGCAACACACGCCTACGGACCACAGCGTTGAAACACATGTATTTTAAATCACATTGCTGAACCTTATTTTGAACCAGAGAACACACACACACACACACACACACACACACACACACACACACACACACACACACACACACACACACACACACACACACACACACACACACACACACACACACACACACACACTCTCTGTTGTTAAAATCTGCCGTACTGATTCTACAAATAATAAGCAGGGGAAAAGAGGAGAGGAGTGGTGTTGTACCAATGTCAGCCTTATCTAAATGCTGTAGTTGTTGTCACATGATGCCTTGGCTCCCCTCCTCCTCCTCCTCTGTGGGTTGAGAAGGTTAACCAGTATAATAGGCTGGAGAATGGAGGCTCATTACAAGAAATCAGCCCTATGTTTATCAATTAGAGTGACAGAGAGAGGTCTGGTGGTGTTGCTGTGCCACAGCGAGCCTTCAACATGCCAACTGACAAAACCCGGGGTCTCCCGGTTCTGTCGGAGAACAGGAGGCAAAAAAACAAAACCAGCAGAGATGTTATTAAAGCGCTTGATTTGCAATCTCTTGACACTGGTGGCACATCAGGGCTACACACTCTCCAAGGCTGGGCTATCGCTCTGAGAGAATCTCCAATTTCTCACATCCGTCGACAAGCGCTCCCAGAGGGTTTCATTTACAAACGGGCAGAAAAACTGTCCAGAGGAAGGCGAGACATCAGGCTTGTCCTTGTCTGGTATCAGAGAATGCAAATATACTACAAATAAATTCCTCCTGGAACACATTGGAGGTCTAGGGAGACAAGAGGATGAAATGAGAAAGGAGGATGGGGGTCACTAAACAAAAGTAGATGCCCAACCAATCCACCAATTGGTTTCAAAGAGATTCTCTTGCACTTGATCTCTTGCCCTCGAGTTTTCAAATTGCAACATAAAATGTCACCAGGGGAATTCAGACAATGGGGCCGGAAAGAAACGAGTGAAAGGAAGAGGAGGGGGAGAAAAATGAGGGCTTAAAAGTACAATGGCGAACAAAAGTCACCAAATGACAATGCCTGACAGCCACTTCAATTCTGAAATGATGCTCCTGTCATGCCGTGCTCCCAAGTATTGATTTTTTTTTCCTGCTCTTCGAGTGCTGGAGGGAAAAAAAAAAAATCTAATCCAGTTGAAACAGATCCCTGCTGCTGGAATCAGCCCATTGCTCGTGGCCATCAAGGTTAACGCAGGCGCAACACTTATCAAAGTATCTCTCTCCTCCTCCCCCTGCTCCTCCCCTCACACTGTCTGTGGCTGATCTTTAATGGACTGGTCACCATGCTCGGGTGGCAGCCTCTTCATCTCCTCTACCAAGAAACCTCTTGTCTCTGCAAAACTGCGCCCTCCTCTCACCACATCAGTCTGTGTTGCTGCCATCTTTTCAAGGTCATGCCATGTGAAAAATCATATGTGTTAAACTGTCGTCTGGAGGTGAAAAATAGTCAAATGAAGGAAGGACGCGCCCAGATGAAAAATACATGTCCTCTGGATTGGCTGTTGCCTAAAATCACTAATGCAGGGCGGTGGCAGCGGGCTCACACTCAATGTGGAAACAAATCTTTATCAACAATGTGAAATTTAAGCAGCAAACTGTTAATTTTCCCTCAAATAAAACAAAAAATTAAGTGCAAAAAGCCATGTAACTTCAACAAACTGAGGTACCTGCGATTTGCTGTAGCAAGAAAATCTGTGTAAAGTAGAAACTTTTATTCAGAAGTGTGAGCTGCTCAAACAGAATAAAAAAGAATCAAGAGAACATTCTCCTGGTGACTGAAGAGACTGTGTCAGACTGAAACAAAGGGAAACTGTGGAGCAAAGTCGTGTTTTGGTGTTAGCTGGTCACACATAATGATGGCAGCTGCAGAGGAGGTACCTGGGGACTTCATTACGCTGACAGGACAGCGGCACTGAGCCTACTGTTCACCAACCATCCTCTGCACCCCACATCTCCCTTTCTTTCTCTTCATGTCTTGAGTGGAACAATCTATGTTGTTTAAAAAAAAAAAAAGCATCTACCAAGAATGGACAGAAAGAAAGTCCAAAGCATGAACAAGAACAAAAATAACCCCTGTCCTGGTGGCTGTTCCTCAAAGCTATCACAAATGTAGACATCTTCCTGTTTTTTTCCTCTCATTCTCTTGACAGCAGATTTGCCCATAATGAGATGCCCGGGCATCCAGCCCTGCTGACAAACTACATAACAGTTGCGACAACTACATGACAGCGAGCTACAGTTGGTGGCAGCTATCAGTCCGAGTGCTGGGAATGATGTGGTGTAAATTGCCTTTGGTAGCTCTGTGTTTAATAACCTTTGTTTATCAGGCTGCTTCTGGATTAACATTTAAATTCTGTTGAGCAGATTTTTGTGTGATTGGTTAACTCATCTGCCTGCTGGTTATGTCTAAATTGCAAAGCTGACCTAACCTCCGTGCCTGGGCTCTCTCTGTGATGCGCGGCTCTTTAAGATTGTCTGTGATGCACACGTTTCCAGAGACCAGTGCTATGATAATAGAACATAATGAGCATCAGCTCAATGTTAATGTCATTAATGTGGGGAGAGAGGCCGGATCGTTTTACAAGCTCAGCAGAGAGAAGACAATGACGCCAAGCACTAATTAGCCGCTATCGTCTGGCTTTCACAGAATCTCTCAGACAGTCAATTCAATTACTCCATATACCAGCAGAGGATGAATCAAGGGGGTATATAAAAAAAAGGAAAAAGGACTGAGCAGAAGGGAAGGGTAAGAAAGAATAGAAATGACTAGGGTCTTGCTCACTCTTCCCTATCTGGACCTTCTTATCTGCCCTTGTGCCCCTGAGCCCACCACATTTCATTCCTAATGAACAGCCCCATAAAAAGAGGGAGTTCGATTTCTCTCGCCTCCTTTCTATCTCTAGAGCTCCCACTCCTTCCTGCTCCTCTGGAAGATATCAGAGTCTATCATTTGCTGTGCTGGGCAGTAGCATCCGATCTGCAGATCTCCTTCACATTAAGGATCCTATTAGATAGAGAACCCTAAAAGGTAATTGGATTTCCCCCTAGTTATCTTCATCTCTGTTTCACCCTAAGCCCACTGTAATAACTTACTCTCAGGGCCAAAGATAACTCAATTCTGTCCCACAGAGAGCCAGAGAGAGTGTGAGCGAGACAGGCGGAGAGACAGTGGGAGAGAGAGAAAGCATATGTTATGTCTCTGAGGCAAACGGGTATCTAAATCAAAAGACTCCTCTATCAATGCCTTCTGAAGGATATGAACTCTGACAAGGAGCAAACATAAATTTGCTTCCATCTATTGAATTATTCTCTTTTCTGGTGTCTTGGTTGAGATTAGGTGCTGCTGTTTACTTCACTGGAGAAGTTTTGTTTTAGTTAAGGTGTATGAAGGAGGATACAGATCATGTTCTGGCAATGGGTGCTGGATGACAAACCTGCTCACAGCACAGCCAAAATGAGTCATTTTGCAGGCCAATGTTGGTCCATTTCTCACAAAACAATAACCAACCTTTAGTGTCACCACAACACAATACAGAGGAACAACGCTTTAAAAACTGGGACATGGCTGAAAATTATTTCAAAACCCTCCACCCCCGCCCTCAGGGGGGATGTTTCATTGGCCTGTTATTTTTATTGTGGCAGTGCAAAATGAAACCGTTGGCTCCAGCAGGCTCAAGCTGAGCTTGTATGGAGGCAAAAATCAATACAGCAATATCAGAGCAAGACTTATCAGGGGTTCACTTCTTCTCAGAGGTCACTGAGGAACAACTGCATTTAAGTGGGGAATTCAATTATGAAACATAGTTTGGGACGCACTATGGTGGGTATCTTGATTAAGGACGTCTGGAAGATTGCAAACGAAGAATAAGTTTCAAATGAAAAACAGCCAAAATACAACTAATGGAAAGTAATAGCTTTCCATTAGTTGTATTTGTGCTCTCAATTGAGTAATAGTTCATGTAGCTGATAGTGCTGCTTCATTGAGAAACATAGCAAACCCTGAACCTTTTAGGCTACATACAGCACGGTACAAATGTAGGCGTACAATGTCTTGAAAATACAGATAGTATTGTCTATTAGTATTTATATATCACAAATATGACTTTAGAAAGCAGTGGGTAAGGAAATCTGGCAGCGTCATGAGTAGAGAAACCAAATAACAGAACAGGAGGTACCTTGTCCTTGTTTGCCTGTGTTACCCAACATGCATCAAAGACTATTCATGTCATGTTTACATGCACGCAAGTGATCAGACACAACCGTACACTTACTAAAGATTCATGTAATAACAGGACTTGAATTTCATCATTTAGGTTTCATACAGGTTTTGTTTCTAGTAACCTTTGTACAGAAGATCCAGCTAAAAGAAGTAACTGAAAACATAAGCAGAATACACAAAAAACACACAGGAAATACAACAACAAAAAAACAATCAATTAGATTTGAAAAGCTTGGGGCAGTCAGTCTGTTCTGTGGAATGCTGAGCCACACTGTCAGGTTAGGAATCACAGACTAATGCCAGAGACTTTGAGAAATGGAGAGGGGATAGGGACATGGTTACACAGAGCGTGTGGCCCGCGGCCACAGCGAGGGGCCGAGGAAGAGTGGGATCATTTCAGGCTGTCGTGCTGTTGACTGGCTGCCAAGTCTGTCTGTCTGCCAGTCAAACAACATACTCCAAGCCTTTTGTACTTGTGCTGCTCTTGTGTCAGATGAAGACAGCTGCCTAACCTGACGTACTCTACATGCACTTTAGCAAGAGCAGAAATACTGTACACTTTTTCATAAAGTGCTCTTGCAGTGGAGTAAAAAATCTGCTATATCAACCTAGTAGAACTAAATCATACTCCAGCTGTGTGTTGATAACGATAAGGTCAGCTCGTGTCAGATAATACTGTGCAAATGACTGACACTCGGAGCAGAGTGAGTAAAATGGTTCAGGAGAGCAGGATGCCAATCACACAGAGAAGCAGTCTATATACTGGGATAAGAGAAAAAACACAGCAATCATAGACAAAACTTTGATGTGCAAGAGTTGTGCCCCCACCCCTCCGATTGACTTTCAACACTCTTGAGGGAATTTACTTTAGCCGAATGTAAGAGAGACCCTTCCTTGAACCTTTAAAAAAGCATCACATTTTACTGCAAAGTGGGGGCAGAGGCCTGAGGGTTGGGGGTGGAGGTGGAGCCGGTGGGTTTACACACAGTCGGCCCTTCAGGCCAGCACCTCTCAGGTCTGTCTGCAGCTTTTAGTGCTGGCAGGTTCCTGAGAAATGAGGGAGCGAAGGATGGAAGAGAGGGGAGGATGCCATATTCCTGTCACTGGCAAAATACACCCCCAGCGGGAGTATAATGGACAGGATCTCAGCAGGGCAGGAAATGATTTTGGTGAGATCTAGAAAGCAGAGGAGGGGGGTGCAGCAGAGTTGGACTGGAAAAGGGGCGACAAAGGGTGCCCATGGGTCAGGATAGAGTTGGCCCGGCAGCTACACGTGAATGGCAACGTTTGTGCTGGGAACTGGTGGGGAGAGGAGGGGGAGAAGTTATGTTTCAGGGGCAAGCCTGCAGTTAGACAGAGAGGCACAGGGATAAATTAACACTACACAATGTTTGGTTAGTGATATGTGCCAAGCATGATCTCCAGCCTCAGACTACTTCAGTGTGTGTGTGTGTGTGTGTGTGTGTGTGTGTGTGTGTGTGTGTGTGTGTGTGTGTGTGTGTGTGTGTGTGTGTGTGTGTTCACGATTAGCAGAGGGTTGTGCTTGAAAAGTAAACATTTATCCTGCAGGTTTGCTGTGACAGAACCTGAAACTTGACGGACAAGTCTGAAGTAGTCATTGGATCAGCTCCTCTATGCTCTCACTGACTGTTACTTCTTCTTTGTTTTCATTACATATAATCTCTGACAGAGGATAGCAGTATCAAGCTATTGAACATTTCTATCAAAGGAGTCTTAATGCTAAGGCTACAAACGGACTTTATCGTCCAAACACAGCAAGCCTCAAGTTTCTGATCTTGGTCAAGGTGCACGTCTGTCCGTCCAACTCACTCACTTTAGCACAGCAGTTTTTTTGCAGACTCATTACCTGGTTAGCAGATCACACTTTAAGTGCATCCTAGCAATGAGGTATACTAAAACAACTACACATACCAATTTGAGAAGTTGCAGATTTCAGCTTTAAGTGGCAGAAAATATTGTTTCTATTCAATCATTCAAAACTTGCCACAGCAGACTGCAATCTCACACCTGAAAATCTATTATATTTTGGATTCAAAATACATTTTCCTACACCTAGAGGTAATTCAGTTAGCTTACAAAAACAAGAAATTATGTCAGTGGTCATTCTGTTTTCATACTTGTGTGACTGTGAATGAGTTTCCAGAGCTGTGCAGCATCTTACCTCAAACTCTGCATGTTTATGGATGTCTTCAGCCCTCTGTCGGCTGAGGATAAATTCAGCTTCATTGGCCACACGGACCAGGTGGTCCTTCATGGTGTGACTCAGCAGTCTGGGAAGAAGAAACACAGACATGAGCCCATAGAAGAGCTATTAACACTTATTAGCATGTGTCATTTGCATTTTTAAGCATTGTACACGCATTATAAAGTACTTCATTCAGTAAAAGAAAACATTGTAAGATAGATGCTTAAAAATATCATAAAATCTTGAGTCTCAGAGTATTAAAAACATCTGTTTAACACTGTGATGACCTAGAGAAAGAACAGCCATGTAACAGCCATAAAATGCTGAAAAAGAACCATGAAAAATCAGCAGAAAATCTAATTCAGAAACCAAACCAAACCAGATATATCTTTTAACTGGGGTGCAGGTGCTAATTGATTTGTTAATGATATGCATCTGACAGGAGGGAGGATCTGTGCTCATGTTGCTACATGTGTAGTCTACCTTGCTCCCTCTTCTTATCAGTGTTGATGAAACATGCATGTTATGTGTGTAAGTGTGTGTGTGTGTGTGTGTGTGTGTGTGTGTGTGTGTGTGTGTAAAGGTCGAAGAAACCTCTCTACACCCCTAAAGGTCAGAACTGTGCAAAGTGGAACAATAACAGACCAGGGGCCAGAGAGGAGGGATTGGGGGGGGGCAGGTTGGGACTGATTGAGGGGTGGGGGGTTTAGGGGTCAGGGGATGACTGTAACCTAAACCTTCTGTTTCAGCACAGGGTAGCAGGGGAGCGGAGGTACTGGGGCCTCTGCAGCCTCTATGGCCCTGTCCACGCCAGGCTATCAATAACCCAACCACTGCCCTTCTTTATGGTGCTCTGTCTTCAAACTGTACATATGGACAAAACAGACTTATGGCATTTTTTAAAGTGCATATATTTCTGCCCATGAACTCAAATCCTCGACCAGACTGTGAAAATGCAGCTGTAAAAATGCTATTATATGAAGCTGATGTCACTTTAGACTCACCCTCCATAAACTGTCAGAAATAAAAAGGAATTTAAAGACAGCTATTACAAAACCTACTTAGGATTGAACATACTATAACATCTAGTAGGGTTGCAACTAACATTATTTTCTTTATTGATTAATCGCTTGGTCTATAAAATAATGAAATAGCCCATCACAAAGTCATTAACGCCCAGTTGACGTCTTCAAATTGGTTTTTTTTCCCCCAACGACGTCAAATGAACAAAAGTTTTTAAGTTTATTTTCACAAGCATTCCAAGTAAATGCATACAAAATTAAATGTAACAATAATTGATGTCAAAATAGTTCCAGTTATTTGATTTTCTGTCACTAACTAATGAATGAATTGACTAATAATTCCAGCTCTAATATCTATATATATTCATTATGGATAATAAAAAAATGATGGCTGGTGGTTACGGACAAATTCTTTGATGGTCATTAATGTTAGAGTGTTTATTTCTTATCTTAAAGGACCGTTTTGATTCCCAGGAGAAATGCATCTGTGTTCACATGTATAAATCACTACACTTTTACTAATGGTTACGTAACAGCCACCTCATTAAAGTGAACTACAAATCCTATCCTCCACAAACAAGTCACAGGACTACATTGCTTGTCTCATTAGCATTACTGTGGATTAGCCTCTGCCAACTCTAAAAGCTGAGGATCAATAATAGAAAGGGTAGTCCTCTAAATCTGAAACTGATGAGAGATCTAAGACTAAGAGGAGCTGATGTGGGAGAGAGAGAGTCTTATTAGGAAAAGATGGGATGGCTCATGTGTTGACATAACTGAAAAACAATTTAAAAAAAAGACAAACAGTAGACAGAAGAGATGATTACAGGCAGATAAAGGCTCAACCAGAGAGACATAAACTGACAGAGAGTCAGTGGGAAATCAAGAACGATTTCCCAAGTGTCACAGAGAAACCAGCTATCAGAGCCCCTGTCACCTTTACCTAGCCCCTCTCCTTTTCCTAAATCCCTCTGGGATGAGCACGTATTGAATGGAGCTTTGAACTCAAGGGTCCTCCACCCTCACACTCCCAAGCCCCTCCACACCACCAGTTATTGATTGTTGTCCAGAATCTTGAAAAGCCACCCCATCATGAGGGCCTCAGGGACCTTGAAGGCTTGAGGGGCTGTGATGTGATCCAGGGATGGGGAAACAGGGAAGTGGCCAGTGGGTTGAAGTTGGGCAGACAATGAAGAACGGCTGCTGCAGGGGGAGAGGATAGCACTTAGCCAGTCAGAGTTACCTACCTGCCTTCATTGACCAGCTCGATAAAGGCTAGACCTGCATTCTTCTGGATGGAGTTCTGCCATTCCTGCAGGAAAGCACAAACAATATCAACGACAGCACTGAAATAACTTTAACCAAGTTACAGAAAATACATTTTACACATGGTCCAGTCAGTCTCTTATCACATGGAAATATAACAATACATCCATCACCACTTAACCAACATCCTTAAATATCCTTCAGAAAACAACTGGAGCAAATGTGACGGTACTAACCCAGGTTTAATGATGCAGGAGTCCATTCAGTTTTCCAGTTTTTTTCAAATAATCAATCATTTGTCTACAAAATGTTTGAAAACTGTGAAAAACATCCATCACAATGCCCAAACCACACGGTCAACTTCAAAATTGCTTGTGTTTTTCCAAACAACAGCCCAAAACCCAAAGATATTCTGTTTACAATTAAATAAACAAGAGAAAAGCAGGAAAGTCTCACATTTGAGAACATAACAAGGAATGTTTGGGAAATGTTGGCATTTTTGGCTGAGTAATTATTTAAATGACGAATCAATCTTAAATTAATTTACTGTTTTTCTTCTTTTTTTATTCTAAACTACAGAATATAAATAGAGAATTGTAGACAGAAGGAAGTTATTCTCTGGTGCATCCCGGTGCCTTAGTGGTTTATGCTTTCTCTATAAGCTTTCCAGCCACTAGAGATACTACTAATATCAAATAAAACAAAATCTGAAAAAAGGTATAGCAACTGCTTTGGTCGGCACAGGAAACATAATCAGATGGCAAACTAGTAGAGAGGAGTGAAAGAGCTGTGTTGAGAATGCATTTATCACAAATGAATACACAAATTTCCTCCACTTTGACTAACGTTATGGTTCGAGGTGTCAGTCTAAACAATCCAACCACAGCCGTGTGCGACTTTAAATCCTCAACTTGGAAGGGACAAGGAGAAAAAGGAAACTCAGCGGTCATCGTCTCTCATGTTCTGTTCAATATTTCAACACCTTCAACACAACCGTCAAAAGAATAATAAAGCAACAAGGTCATGGGGCCTGTCTGAACCTCACAGCGCTTTTTCCCCTTCTTCCTCTCCGGGGAGACGAAGAAATATGCACAAAAAAACCTCAAGTTAGAGACCGAAACTACCAAAGTTCTCTTTCAAAAAAATTATTTGTCAAAAAAAATTATTATCTTGAACTCACTTTACATTCCACATTATATAGTTTTTATCAATAGGTGTCATTTTTTGATCTATGAGTGACAGTAATTTTAGTAGTGGCAGAAATAATCATGATACACATTCGACTCAAGCGTATAGAAATTCTAAAGTCAACAAAGTGCCCAAAACAACTCATTTTAATTGAGTTAACAATTTAAATGAGTCATGACACAACTATGATATGAAAAACACGCAATGTGTATGCGTATTTAAGCACAAACTTTTTTTAAACTCTGCTGTCATCATCTCTTGAGCTGATAGAGGAAACTGTGTGTTTATGTAGAGACCGGCCTTTCAGTAAACCTAGAGAGCCCACAGGGACGAGGATATCAGCGCTACACGGAGGAAGGAAAGATCAATTTACAAGAATTTCTAATGCACATCCAAACACATTTGAACACATGTGATGATTTTAAAACCATACAGTTTTGCCCTTTCAGCACAACACATGTAAAACCATCACAACCAATCACACGCCAAGCCAAGAGAAACCATTCTTCTGAAACGCTGCTGTGCCGTCGCTCTGTAATCAACTGCACGTCATACAGACAACAACCTAACACTTAACCTCAGTTCAAAACTGCTTTTTGTCCTCGAGGACCATATTGGCATTGACCGTGTTTACAATACATTCAAAATAAAGAGGGCACAGAGGGAATAAAAGTCTGGGCTTGGGAGTGGAAACAGTGTTTTGGAGTTGAGCACTGGCAGAGGATTTTGTGGCTGGTGCTTGCTTTTGGAGGAAGTGTGTAAGAGTAGCCTTGGGGCCTTCTAGTTGAAGCATAGACTGTAGTTGAAGGACATTAACCATGAGTGTTAGCCTGTGGCTGTGGGGATAGTCCAGACCGGGACAGACTGTGCTAGCCAGATTTCAAATAAACACCACAGGAAGTGAGGCCGTAAATAGAGTGGTACTCTCCGGGGGCAACAGAAAAACAGTAGCATTAAATTTCCTTTATGTGATTTCTTTAAAATCCTTGGGACTGAGATGCAGGAGTCTTAAATACAAAACCAAACGCTTCTTCAGCAGAAATAAAAAGATCTCTGTTGTGAGAGGCTTTGGTTCTAAATTAGATTTGATGAACACCGTGGAGGCCATTGGCATTTTGTGGACACGGACAAAGGTGATAGCAAGACTAATGGTGTCATTATGGGCTAAGAAATGGCTCTTCTAGTTGAATTAAAAAAGCAATGACCCTGATCTGAGGGACATCTCCCGGTGACAAAAAGGAAACGAGGACAGGTCAGTGATAGAATATTGGATTTTGGCTGCCCTGGTCAGCGGTGTCACAGCTTTTATGGCCACGATAGGGGCCATGACCACAGCACTCCTGATGAGAGGATACAAGCAGCCATTTGTGACCTCTCACCTTTAACCTGACCTTCTAACAGATGATAGGACGAGAAATAGGGCCGTCCCTTGATCCTGATCGCCAACTAGTCATCAGACAGACATTTTGCCAATATTAGATATAGCTAGCAGGGACTAGGTTTTTTTGCTTTTTTTTTTTTTTTTCTTTTTCGCGTGCGAGCATGTGTATGAATGAAAGTTTGAATCTATTCTTTGGAAATGCCTGCCTCAATCTGAAGTCAATAAGAAAGCTCTGTTTGGTCTCTGTTCCATGATGATGGCATTGAGTCTAAACACACATGCCATGCACTTCCGTCATTACAGCTGATTATCCATAATCAACATCTAAATATACCACTACCACTGGTGAGAAAACACAGACCTCCTAAGCAAAATCGCCTTTCAAACATCAGGCTTGCCACAACACAAGGAAAACATTTTCCAACACTGAAGAAAGAAACGTCTCAGCTCTCTTGAAATAATAAATAAGTCAGCTGCGCTTTTCGGTGGCATCACTCATAATCACAAGTATTTGTTGGTTTGAAAGGCTATGGGAATAGAACTTCAGATGAGACGACAAAAGCATAAATCCTCACGTCAAATGTGGCAGTACAGCAGAAGCAAAACGAAAGAGGCTCAGAGCTACTGATTTTTTTCTTTTTTAAAATCCGGAAAATGTATAAGAGTTACATGTTAGGGTACACCTAGCAAACTGAAACAAAATGCACATCTTCGACATGTTCAAATAATTCAAAGAAATCTGTCAGTGACTGCTGCAAAGTTAAGTTGGTGGCAAACCTTGACAGTTTGAATTAAACCTTTGTGCACTGGTAACCACAAAAAAGAACAGACATGGAAGTAGTTTATTGTAGCTGTGTGAGCCAGATGTTTATGAACAGCGACCAGATATCAACAATGACCAAAAAAAGCACCCATGTGTGCGGATGAGTAAGACAGACAAAACACAAAATTACTGTTAGCATAAACTATCAAAGATGTTATTCATCATCACTCTTCTGACTGATTCATGCGGAAGTTGAGCAGTTTGTTGCTTAATCATGCTGCTGTGTCTGAAACACTGTGTGTGTATGAATAACCTAACACCGGTGTGTCTACTCTACCTCTCAGTGGCCCACATGTGCGTGTTCGTGTGGTATCCTCAGACACTCTCATTGGTGTTTTTGCGTGATCAAATTCACAACTGAGAGAATATTTACTTATGTCCAAATATTTATGCTGCAGCAAATATTTATGTTGCAGGGCCTCCAAGAGCTTCATGGACTCACACTTTCAAGGCTACACTAACACAAAGAGTAAGAAAACAGGAAGTGAACCTCCGCACACTTCAAACAGACAAGCCATGTTCGAGCACTTGGGCTGTGGACGAAAAGTATATTTAAGTGGAATACCTAAATATAAACAGTACGTTTTATGAGCCAGCACTATATAATAAAAAAAAAAAAAAAAAAAGGACTTCTAAAAAAATAATTTTCTAACTTATCTTGCAATCTGGTATTCGGTTGCTTCAGTTCAATGTCAGTAGATTTTAATGACATAAAAATAACAATACTTAAACACTGTGCAGCTGTTTCAGCTCCAACAAGACCAGATGTTGAGGTCTAAATGAACAATGAAGCCAACACCTCATCCAAAAAACAGATTTTTCATGGCTGTGTTTTCTTTATTTGTTTGTTTACATATATGTGTATTTTGACTAGAATTATAACTGATAACACAGATGACAACTATATGGAGTATTTTATATCACTTTGCACCAAAACAGAGTACACACACAACTTTAGGCAGCAGTAGACTGGTTTCTAACAATACTGAGTCAAAATAAGTCTCGTAATACCCGTTTGTCTTCTCAGCTTAGCTTTTAGTGGACATCAGTATAAACTTCCAGCCATCTCATTAGAATAATAATTAGTAATCGAAATGTTCGGAATTATATACTTTTATATATATATATATATATATATATATATATATATAGTGATTCGTATTGAAATCACACCTATCATGACCGTAACATACTGTGATTTAGGCTTATAAGATAATGGCATCAAAATTTTAAAGTATTATTTTACACCACATACTGTATGTCAGGAAACTCAAGCTACAGTACATTTGTTTTTACTCCTGTCAGCTTGCTTATTGCATTGGCAGTATAAACACAGCACAGGCAGATCAGGAAGCTTAGTGAAGGATGACAAATCTGCATCCTTTTATTGTGGGTGTGACACAAAGGGGTGAAAAAAGACAAGGCATAAACAGAATGTGCCAACTTTAAGAGCATTATATAATTATTACCCTGCTTTTGGACAAATCATATAGTTTCCTAAGTATAAATGTTCTGTCGGCCCGTGGTGGACAGAGATCTTGATTTCCAACAAGTCTATTCCTAAGGCTTTTTTTAAAGTCTAAATTTCACCCACATGTCTGAATAACTGCTTAAATCCATTGTTATTATACTGAAAATATTTGAAAAGCCATTTATTGCTCAAGAAATACATTACACGACAAAGATAAAGCTGGAACCAGGACTCATCTATTTGGCATAAAGCCTACAGATGTGTATACGCAGGGCAATGGTTAAGAACCAGTATGAGCCTGTGTGTCACCAACTAATTGTCATTGACAGCCCAATTAAAATATCAGAAAAAGTATACAATGGTTGTCAAAATGACTTTGTGCAACTCCAAATTCTGAATTTGGCCTCTGGTGCATGATTGGCTATAACTAGATTGAAATTTCCTATTTTAAAAGTAAATCATGTCCAACATTTGAATTTTTCTTCGACTAGATGAAAAGTGCAGATCTGAGCTAAGAAGCCAGGAGATGATTTTATCAGCAGGATGGCTGAGAGAGGATAGCAGGGGAGAGACATAAGAATACATTCCAAGGTCTTATAACTTGGGACCTGTCATCTACGAAAACATTACATTAACAGTGCCTGTCAGGAGGAGAGGGCTCTGTCAGGGAAATTCATTTATTTGAAACACGATTATATGTTGTGTATAAATAACCAACCATTCATGCCACTTGAGGCCCTCCAGTCCCAAGCCACTTGAAGCCAGCTCACAGTAAAACCGGCTGGGAGCCAAATTAAAAGCCACTCAATTTTTTAGGAGTCTCCCGTCTGATTCTCCCCTCTCAGCTAGACTTCACTTCCTGTCAGGAAGCCCCCCTTGACCCCCAGCTCCTCCAACACAACGCGCCCCGCCGCCCCCGCTCTGCCTGCATAGTTGGCAACGATAGGGAGCCTGCAGAATTAAGTGCCAGTTGGTGTTGCTGTGTTTTCTCTACATCTCACAGGAGAGTACCTTTTCAAAGAATATACAGCATGATATTATCCTCTGAACCGGAGAGTGATGGTGGGGACCCTGAGCCGCGTGGCATGCCTGTAAAGAAGCACTGGAGCAGATCACAGGGTGAGGGCGAGCAGGGAGGGATCGAAAAATAACACTTTGATTTGCACTGCTCTTGAACCTTGTGTGCTTCTTTAACTGCACAGTGGGGTGTGGGTCTGACTGTGAGGAAAATGATGGGGAAAGTATTTTTGTCCCTTGGCTTCATCACATTCCTCGCCACTTCTCTCACCTCTCTCAGCTCCCCAAGTGGTTCATACAACATGGTCTGCTCTTGATCCATCAAAGCCTCACTTACTGGAGAGAAGAAGAAATATGTCCACTTACAGATATAAATGACTATTTAGCAACTCAAACATCAGACCCCACTTTTACCAACATAACATTCAAAATAAGCAACTAAGAAAACAATGTGTGAATACTTAATAAAACATACAAGAGTAACTGTACCTCTGCTTCATCTTGCTTTTTTTTTTTATCATCAAACGCACTAACCTAGAAACTGATTCCAGTGTTTCTCAGATTATACCACTAAATGTATAGAGCATGCACTCCCATCCTGTTCCCTGACTGCAGGGGTTTAAACTTCCATGCCTCTGCCACTCTCTACTTCTAACCTGGAGGTCAGAGGGTCAAGGGTCAGGAGGAGCCAAGTGTTCGGGGAGGTCAATGTCTTCCTCCCTACTGACTGAGAGAGAGTTGCCCATCTGTTAAACAGGTTAGCTTTGGTGAGACTGGCTGGGAATGTATGATAATGTGTGGTCATTGGATTAGCAAGGATAACATTGATGTTATTGAATTACTGTTAAAGGATTATCTGCATCAGCGGTCACCGAAATAATAACCTCACACACAAATATTTAACAGTAAACCAGTCATTCATAACTACATATACAAAAGGATTGGTGAATTAGAAATTACAAAAAAAAATTACCAAAAAAGGATCTAACTTAATCCTAGTTCTATATAGCATAAATTGCTGGATAAATGCAAACTCTGACCTGCTGGAAGCTATAGAGGGGGAGCACGAGACAGATCCATCCTCCAGGGACCATGAATATCTGCACAAAACTTCATAGCAATCCATCCAGTCGTTGTTGAGATATTTCAGTCTGGACCACAGCAGTAGACTGACTGACCAGCTCTGCCATGTTACCATGTGTAAAAACACCAACATCACTTTTAATTGTACAATTTTAATCTGAGTTTCTGGGCTGTGAATAAGACACTGTAAGATGGGCATTAGTTCTGGAAAGAATTTTTTTCAGTTAAATTTTTGAAGTGTAATTTTTTTAATACTATGAGCATCACAAACAAAATTCTATTTGACCTTGGACTGGGATGGAAGCAAATATTCCAGAGACTGATAAGTCTACATCTGAATATATAAAAATTTAAAAAATATGCGTTGCTGTGGACCATCTGAGATTAGTGGAAAAAACTGTGCTTCATGTTTTGTTGTGATGAACAGACTCTCTAACAGTTCAACAACAGACCAAAAACATGCTCAGCATTATGTTTTGTGTATTTGTTGACTTGTTAGAAGGAGCAGTCTTGTGGTGTTGACCATCATGAAACCAGTGCCGCTCCACCTTACAATTCTTGCTCTCTACCTTCCTTCCACTCCATGTACAGGATGCATCTCTGATAAATGGCAGAAGGATGGATGGGCTGACAGAGGGGCCGGACAATAATGGCTGATCTACAGGACACAAATGCAGCTACTGATGAGATTTATGGGCCTCTGCTCATCGTAGACTGTCCAGTATCCGATGAGATGATTTCTCAAAGCTCTGGACGGACGGCAGCAAGCGCAAGAGAAAGCTCTTTCTCTTGTCCCAGCACATTATTTATTAATCAGATGTTTGGGGAGGAAGCCACTTCAAGAAGTGCACCCAGGAAACAACAGGCTGGCCATAAATAAGAGACAGGAGAAAACAAGTGTGAGAGGGAGAGTGAAACTGTCAAAGTGAATCAGGGGCAAGGGAAGAGGGGAAAAGTGGCTCTTTAAATCCAAGAGTAAAGACCCTCAGCTGATATGGTTCACTAGAGAACTCTTATGATATTCATGGTATATGCAAGACCTTTGAGGAAGCAATCACATTCAGTGACCTAGAAGGATCATACTGTCTTGATCTCTTTTCTTCATTTACTTGAAATCATCCAGCCTAATTAGCACCAAAGCTTTGTATACTAATTTGAGTTGGTTTAATAATGGAAGAAATAAGCCACTGTTAACTGCTATATAATTATTATCATAATAACTTGTATGCATCAAAATAACATTATGCTGCTTTGTAGAATGGCTAGTCCTATTTTTAAAGCGAGTAGAGGTGAAACAGTTAGTTGTTTGGCATAACATTAATCTGCAACAACTGGATACTGGATTCATCTTTTGTATTTTTGTTTTTTAATAGCAAATATTCCATAAAGTCAGGACTGGTTTGAGCCTCTGTAATGTGAATATCTGATGAGTCTTTTTTGATAGTTAACTTAATGTTTTGGGGTTTTGAATTGTTGGTTGGAAAAAATGTCAACTTGTGGTCTGGGAAATTGTAATAAGCATCTTTCATTTTCTAACATTGTATACACCAATGATTAATTCAGAAACTAATCTACTGACTAATCCTGATATTGTTCCTTTTGAATGAACAACAATGCTAACTGCAGCTTTTCTTTTTTTGATAAGTACTCTGATTCAACTACAGTTTATGATCATTAATCCTCACTTTGTATATGCAGGATCAATATTACAGCGGAGAACAAGGCAGCATGCCACCCCAACAGTTATTGTCTGATCAAAATGGTCCTTTAATTGGGAGCACTGTTGTAATTGTTTAGAAATGGAGCACTATCAAACAGCGGTTTACAATCCCCTCCTCAATGCTGAGCTGATGTGGCGGCCAATGCAACTTTCATAGGATCCCTGATTAAAAACTGCTCTGCAGTCCCTTGCCTCCTGACCCTTCACCCTGGCTCCACTCCATCTCAAAGCTTGGGAAATTAATTAAAATTTCACAGAGATGGTATCGCATCGCATCTCCAATGAAGGTGTGGGGGTGGTGGGGTGAGGAAAAAAAAAAAATCAATCAAAATCATCTCCATCTACTCCCTCCACCAGTTGTCTTGAAGGCAGGAAGGAGTCACAAGATGGCCACGGAGGCACTTCCTGTGAGAGAATTGAGTGCTTCCTGTGCCAGAGGGCCCGACAAACTTTACTAAATAATGTCATCAATCATGGCACTGGCTCACTCTCACTGCCCCACAAGGAGAACCAACACACAAATAATTATACATTGTAATTTAGCCCAGAGGAAAGTCTGTCCCTGCTCTCTTCTTTTCCCCAGTGAGAAGCAAAATATTGCCCCCCCTTACTCCTCCTTTCTCCCTTTACACAACAATAAAATTACATTTGCATTAGCTGTGAGAGAATTTGGTTGGATGATTTATTGAAGCAATCAACACTACACTGGCCAATCCCCGGTCCTCTCACTGAAAGAGAGAGAGAGAGAGAGAGAGAGAGAGAGAGAGAGAGAGAGAGAGAGAGAGAGAGAGAGAGAGAGAGAGAGAGAGAGAGAGAGAGAGAGAGAGAATGTGAGAATGTGAGAATGTGTGTGTGTGTGTGTGTGTGTGTGTGTGTGTGTTGTAGTGATTGGGTGGGGTAGCATGGAGCTCAGAGAAAGGAAGAAATAGCTTGGGCTGGGGACCAAAGGGGGAAGCGAGGCATGAGCTGTGCAGCAGAGCAATCACCAAGATTCTGCCTTTGATTAGATTAGCATTAAACAACACCCTGACAGATATGACAAATAGGTGCATTAGAGCCTGTCATTCTTCTCTCTTTGGTTTTCTATCTAGCTTTCACTCCTGCTATTCCTTCGTCTCTGGACATTATGGGGCTCACATTCCCTTCGAGTGTCCCACTAGCCCAAATCCATGCGCGGCCACTGACAACCAAGCAGATGTGTAATCTGACTGTATTACCTTTTTAGAGAAGAAACGAAGTGAATAATGGGATTCAAACAGGGCAGAGGGGTTAAAAGGGGGAGAAGGTGGAGGGGGAAAAAAATGCTGGATGACAGGTACTATTTCTTTCGAAAATAAAGCTGATAAAAAAAAAAGCAGAGCGCAGTAGTGAGAGGTGTGTCATTAATCAGGTGTGTTTTTGTATTATTGGAGATTTTTCATGAGGTGCTTTAAATGGTGAGGACAAAAACAACCAAAAGCCAGAGGGGAGTTATTATCTGTTGTCCTTGTCACTGTGTATATTTGAGGGCAACTGACAAACAGTTGTGCATTTACAAGTAAATATGAAGTACTGTATTTAGGTTCACACACAGCCATCAGTAGCTTCATGTCATTTAATGCTAATCAGCCATCGTGGAGTGATCTATCGACATCTCCGATCATCGATCTGCCCACGCCTGCTTATGATCCCTGAATTAGTATTCATGAATCCGGCAGCAGCTAAATAAACTTGGCAACAAAACACCCACAAGACAACAGAGAAGAGAAGGATAATCAATGCAAAGCACCATCAAATCTACATTATCCCTCCTCATCAGTTTGGTCGAGGCCACAAGGGCCAGCCTTCAGGTCAAAGGTGACACGGACAGGTCGGCCACCCTTGACCCTCAAACCAATATTTGTGGCGAAAGATGCCTTCTCTCCGGTTTCTCTGTCTTTACACGGGGATGGGGTGAACGTGGAAAGGTGCACAAGGTAGTGTGGAGGAAAGATAAGGCTCTAGATGGCTCACTGTGGACTGTGGATTTACTGCACTTAAGGTGAGCCTAATCAGGAGGGAAGGTGGAAGACAAGGATAAGAAAAGATAAAGATGCCAGACTTGCCTGTGAACACAGAAGCATGACGAGCTCCACTACTGAGCTGCTGGACTTCATACACACCAGGCCTGGGGAAATACAAAATGAAGGGAGTCAGAATAAACAATTAATTTTTTTTTTTTTTAATTTCATGAAGCTTCTTTGGATTATTGTGGAAACATAAATGTACACACACAGACGCACAAACAGACTGGGATTACCTAACAATGTGCCATCTGCAAGGGAGCAGCTAGTATTGATGGGCCTAATGAGCTGACATGATGTTACTGTAAACTAATACATATTTGGGCCTTGTATTACAGGCCTGACTTGGCCAGCATATGTCCCATTGATCCCTAATGGCGATCCCTCGGCTTTTAGAGGGCAGGGGGCCACTAGAGTGTCCAAAGTGTGCTGTAGAGGCACAGACGGTAAGAAGGCAGAGTAGCCTTTGGTCTTTCAGTTGCTCTTCATATGACATGGACACACATGCATACAAACACAAATGCATGCACAAGCACATACACACACACACACACACACACACACACACACACCTCCCCCTGCCTTCTCTTCAGGCCCCCCTGCAGCTATCAATCAACTTTCCATTTTGTTTGGTGGCAGCAGACATCCCAAACACTGCTATTAGTGGCCTGGCCTCTGACCTGGCCCCCTGGAAACCTTCAGCACAGCTACCAGCTCTTGCCTCAACGTACACTCATCATAGTACTGGATTAACAATAGCCTGGAGATGTTATTGCATTTAAATGAGAACAGCATTTATGGGATGCACCATCCTCTAGATTTGCAAGGACAGTCACGGCAATGTCATGACATCTTCAAACAAAAAAGAAAACGCTCAGTAAACGAACAGTGGGGACAAGTGTAGCCAGTCCATGTGTGTCCAGACTGTGTCTCTATGATGTTGAACTTACTCGTGCCCTCAATGAGGAGCTCTTGTCCGTGGCTGCCCAGCAGGGTCCGAGAGAGGAAGGGGGCAAAGTCCACAAAGATCTCTCTCAGCAGAGGAGCCGCTTTCTCCAGAGCATGTTCCAGACGCTCTGAGATACTAAATATGTAGGAAAGAAAGCCAAACAGCACATGAACACACACACAGTACAAGAAGAGTAAAACAAAAATTGGCATGCAACTCTGAATAAATTCTAGAAATTGCCAAATGTAAAAAAATAACATCAGTAAAATGTCTGTTTTTTAATGTGTTGGGGGGGGGGTTTGGAATTAGCACAAAGCGACAATCAGTGAATGTGCATAAAAAACTGATTGTGTGTGCTCCGGTGCATAAAGAGGTGATAGTGTATATGTGTATGTGTGTGTGAGTGAAAGAGAGAGAGAGAGAGAGAGAGAGAGAGAGAGAGAGAGAGAGAGAGAGAGAGAGAGAGAGAGAGAGAGAGAGAGAGAGAGAGAGAGAGAGAGAAGAGAGAGAGAGAGAGAGAGAGAGAAAAGAAGATGAATCACCTCATATTGGGGGCTGTGTTCTGGGTCACAGGGGAGAGTGGGGGGACAGATGGCAGGCTAGCGCTGGCTGGAACCTGGCCGCCTGCTACAGGGAGAAACCAAAGAACTCTGTTATTAGTCTGGATGTTGGACAAGAATAGGACGCTGCACGCACACACACACACACACACACACACACACACACGCTGACACAAACTTACACACACACACACACACACACACACACACACACACACAGCAATTCATTATACAGCCAGGGTAGCACATAAACCTGTAAGAAAACATGCCTTTTATGAAATAACACAATGGTCACCATTCAAATGTATAGAAAAGAGGGATTTATGGTCAAATAGGGACAGTGGGGGTACAAGTATAATTTTATGGTAAGATAGTGGATGATGTACTCTGAGCACAATATGTCCATCATGAGGTTTTCATGATGGAAACCTTTAAGCTGTACACTGAAAGGCTGATAAGGTTTCACTGTCAGCTGTAGTCACACTTTAAACAGGGTGATCATATCTGGACGGTGTTTTTTAAGATGTCAGCCATACATAAAACACATGCACTACGTATAAACACACACACACACACGTATGTATTTGTTCTAAATACTGTGAATGTAATATTTGAAGTGTTACACCTGTGTTGGAATGTGAGATGATAAATAATAGCTGCTTTTTTTTTCCAGTTGTTTTTGCTCATAAAGTCATTACATACCAATTTACCCCTCTGGACTGTTTTTGTGACTGTTTCATTGTACAACTAAAAGGTGCTTTACGACTTCATTCTGGAGACAGAGGAGCACAAGGTACAAAGTCCATGTTTGATTGATCTGGCAGTATATTTGCTTCCCTATGGCTCATAAATAAGCTAATGCCCAGCTGAATATGGAGGAGGGGGATTCCTCTGGTGTTTCAGCGAGCTTGTTTTTCCAGCCAGGACAGTCTCCAAGCAGGGATAACTCTTAAGGAATGACAGACAGTGCAATGAGGGCTGGAATGTGTGTGTGTGTGTGTGTAAGGTGTTAAGCAGCGCCATGTGGGCCTGGTGAGAGTGTCCCTCTCAAGCTGAAATAGCTCCTTCAAACCAAAAAAACGAGTGAATGAACGTCTCCATTAGTCCTCCCACTGCTCCACTAAAACACACACACGCACTCACACTCACAAAGCACATTTAGTCCACACTGCTTACTGACACCAGAAACAGATGCATATAGCTTTAACAGTTATTATTCACATGCACACACCACACACACACACATACTCCAACCTGATTCTACGGTAAATGCAATATCTCATAAAACCCACACCCCCCTCTCTCATGTCACTCCCTCCTTTCTTAAACACACACAGACTCCTCAGTGAAAAACCTTACACACATTTATAGAGTCACACATGCAGAAAGGCGACAAAAAAACATAGGAGAGCTTATAAAGTTGTGATTAAAAATATAAAGGTATGACTTTAATTATTTTATTAATTCAACTTAATTCATCCTTGTATCAGAGATCACTGTTATATAACATTTCTTGAGCCCAATGTTTACTCGACAAAAACTATTTTTTACTATCTTCACATTTATATTTACACCTGTTATATTCATATATTTTTTTAGAGTCTAAATGTTTTGTTTTGGATTTTTTTTTATATTCTATAAAGCCAAAGCCAAAGATGTTAATGTAATTACAACTGAATTAGTGTAATTGTAATGTTTCCTGCTGTCTCTCCAGCCTGTGGTAACTGGATTACATTGTGCAAACACAGCAACATTATTCTGCCAGATGCACAAAGAGGCACAATCTCTAAATAAATATTGACTTTTTCTTAGCAGACTCATCCAGGGTACGACTTAGCTGCCCTCGCAGTAACACTGCCTCTTCAGTATTTGAGATTCTGCATGTACGTGTGTGTGTGTGTGTGTGTGTGTGTGTGCACGCACACTCACAAGCTGCGGAGTCCGTGGAGGTGCTCTGGGCGGCGGCGTCCGAAGATACCACAGCAACACTGTCGATAGGTGTCCCAGCGGACACAGAGGTAGCACTGGCTGCTGGGACAGGAGTGGTAGTGCCTGAAGATGGCATCATGCCGGCTTTCTTGGGCGCAACGACAACACTTCTGTAGAGGGAAAAATTATTACTTGTATTGTAACCCTGACAAAACTTTTGTAAGGAAATGCAGTTCACAACAACCTTCCCTAGACGTGTACATGTACACAGTTTGACTGGACAAACACCAACTCTGTCTGGCAGGGTGACAGAGCAACTTTTCTGACAACAATATTTTAAAATGTCACATTTATCTTGCCATAGACCCCTGGAACACCTGCAGCCTTTCATCTGGACTAATGTGCTAATTGTTTACTAGCCTTATGCCGTATGAAAAAAAAACGTTTGTTTTGCTTGTTGGTCTTGGTATTACACTAAGAGCAGAGAGAACTCTCTCTAGGAAAAAGTCTCTCTTGGTATCTCAGGCTTCCTGGGAAATGCTTCATGTGGCAGGAATCAAACATTGATCTTACATGCACAGTGGGAATATATCAGTAGGTATTGTTACCTGTCACACTAAGACTTTCATTAAAATAAGAGCATTACAGCATCTGCTGCATGGACTACGTGCAAAGCACAGTTTGATACAACAGATAAATGAAGCCAGCTTTTGGTGCATATTCTCAAGTTTCACTGCACAGACAGATATTTCCTCTAACTGAATGCAATCTCTCTAAATAGGGCTGGCTACCAGTGCCAATGGGATAATCGTTTGATATGAATACCAAAAAAAATAGTTCTTTATACTTTCTTTGGAGAGCAGCTTTTCTACAAATTGCCATTTTCAAATTAAGAAAATATAACTTCTAATTGATTCAGTGTTGAATTGATTCAGTATTAACATACTGTTAGCAGCTGTGCTTTGCAGAAATAAAAAAACTTTTTAAACTTAAAGTAACTTCAATAAATAAACAAAAAAAATTTTTAAATATATATTAAAAAAAAATGATGCCCATTTTCAAAACTTAATGTACATCTTTGTTACTATGTTATTAAGTATTTTGGTTTGATTTGCAGACCAAGCACACACACAGCTTTACATTTACTAATACCATAATTATATAAAAAAAAGTTTTTAAATCATATATTAATACTATTCTCTGATCAAACTAATCAATCCAAATATGAAAACACAGTATTGATACAACAACCCTGATATTAAAAATAAAAATAAAACATTTCAATTAATGTATATAATGATAAACTATACTGATCAAAGCTTATTTAAAAATTATTATAAATCATCAACGGCTACTTTACACTTTTACACACAGTTATCTGAGTAACAATAATCGCGCTTCTTTAGCTGTCCCTCGTGTAAAGTAACAGGAAGTGTTTCCCGGAGTGATGTGGCACAACGGAGCGGAGTTCAAGTCGCATCCAGCGAACAGCAGATGGGAGGAGAGCAGCATGCAGATAAGCTGTCAGTTTAAACCAGGGCTCTGACAGACCACTGGCCATATCAAAGAGAGCCTGGACCCGCTTATCAGTGCTGACATAGGGGAAGCAGGGTCTAATCACTGGCTACTGCTCCCTCTCAGAAACACAAACCAATCCAGGCTTATCAAGATATGCAAGCATGCATCAAATGCACAAAATTTAAATATGGAAAGAAAGGACTGGGAGCATACAGACAACAGGACTAGCATGCATACCTGCACGTTCCCAGAGTGAGTGTGTGAGCATGCTTTTATGCACACACGAGGGGATAGTTGAATCTAGCTCCCTGTGGTGCAGACAGGTAACTGGCAGCAGTATCAAAGGCTGTTCCGGGTTGATTTAAGGCAGCTGATCAGATCTATTAAAGTTACTGTGAATGTTAAACCCTGACAGTTGACCTTTGCTTCAAATGATCTATGATTTGAGAATAACAGAGCTGCATACGGATCCCAGTGGCTTGACAGTTTTGTTTAAAATACAAACACATACTGAGAAGGTCCAGAGTGATACATAAAAACTGAAGTAGTGATAGAAGCGAATGAAATCTGTTTTGATAGCCAGAAAGGTTGGAGATAAAAATATCTGGTAACTTTCCTTCTGTATTGATAGTGAGTGGGCTGGGTTGTGATAACAGGGAACCAAGGCGGTGCAGACGTGAAGCACCCCAGGTGTCAACAGCAGGAGACACACAGAGGACCCCTGGTGTGTGGAGGCTGGGAGTGAGTGTGAGTGTGAGTGTGTGTGTGAGTGTTTGTCCTCAAATATTTGAATATATGCACGAGTGTACAAATAAATGCATGAGTGCGCAAGTGTGTACGAGTCTGCCAGTGAACATGTACGTGTATATGTTTGGCCTTCCATCTGTTCCACAGCAAAGGCCCAGTGAATTATTCAGCAGGTCATTAGCCACACTTATCATGAGTGGGTCGCCCCAGTCGATTAATCAGCCGTCAGCGGCCCCACTCAACCCACAAACAGGGGCTCAGGGCAGTGGATGAGTTTGTGTGTGTGTTCGCTGGGCTGAGGCTGAATTATTTAAAGGCTTTAACCTACAATGGATAAGTGCAGTCAGCACCGTGATGCCAGTAATCTCCACTATATCAGGTTTTTTTTTAAAGTGCAAGAATGAGTAAGGAAGTGTCAGCGGTATGTCTGTGTGTAAAAATACCATTCTCTAGAGTATTAACCTCAGAGGCAGCTCATGGGAAGGGGGGGGGGTGGGTGTACACCCCAGCAGAGCTTTGATCTCTTTCCCCTACGTTTCAAACAACCCTGTGCAAGTAAATGTTAAAAATGTTATTCACTGACCATACACACAGACACATTTGCACACACACTCTACTTTCAAATCAACTCTAATTAAGTCCATGGCATCTGACAATCTGTTGAGCTGTGATTGGACGACGATGGCTGGTGTGGGAGGGACATCACCTGGATGACATCAGTGATTTATAAGTGGAGCAACTGCAACCTGAGGGCCCACAAAGTATGTGTGTGTTGTGTGTTATGTGTGTACGCACAAAGATATTGTACATTATGTGGGAATACATGCAAGGTGTATATGTGTGTCAGAAACAAATTGGTGGCATGTTGTTTACTTAAGACAAGAGGCAATCATAAAATATGAAGCAAAGATAGAAATGTTGAAATTTTGTCTAGTAAAAGTTAGTTAAGTTTTTTTTTTAATGATGTAACTTTTAAAATATAATGATATTAGACATGTGAAACAGCCACTGACAGTCACAGAGGAGCCGCAGTTAGATGTGAGCGTGCTCTCAGTAAATCACAGCAGGTGAACTTGTGTGAACCTCTCTTTGTGTCCACAGAGCTGAACTCTTCATTTCACACAGGCTCACTTTTGCAAATTGTTGGTTAAAATATAAAAGAGAGATCTTCACTGTTTAAGTTGTGTTTGTGTCCAACATGCTAACCCTCCTCCTAAGCAGTACATTAACAACACTTAACCATCAACACAACTCATCTGTACATCAACTCTCACATGCACACATAGTCTGCTGCCAGGAATGCAAACAACTACACCATGTATATCCCTGTGTCTAACACTCACATATTCTGCTGAACCATGCAATCTAAATCACCGCCTCGTACAATGACACTGTTTAGTTCTGGTTAGTGTCAGCAAATATTTGCAGACTGGCTGTCATAACAGGGGCATGGCTGAGAAATGGATGGGAGAAATCCAGCAGGTCTCCACTGGTAAATAAATCAGGGGGGATACTTCACCCTCTGACCCACCCCCAGTTTTTATCTGGGAGATCCCTGCTTTTTACATGCAGTGGACTCGTAAATCCAGTCCTCAGGGTAAGCGGAAAGTTGCCATGTTTTGGCAGGAGATGTCAGTCTAGAATGTCAGCTCTGGCTTGCACTGGTATCACTGGGAGACTTAGTAGTTGGAGATGCTGTGCAGTGAGAGTCATTACAACAAGATAATAAACACTGTTAGAACATACCTATATACCTGCTAGGTAGAATTGGTAAGGCTAAGGACTAGAGACTGCAGGCTGATCAAGAATTGTAAACTCAAGAGACTGGAAAATAAATACAGGCTTAAAGCCAGCGAATGATATGGACAACACAGCAATTCTGACCTTGACACATCAAAATGATTTAGGGGTTTTGAACCACTGGTCTGACAAAAGAAGGAATCTGAAGTTGTCGCCATGGACTCTGGGAAATTGTGATCATCATTTTTCACTATGTTTGGACATTTTACAGACTCAAGGATTAACTGGAAAAAGAATGGCTAGATTAAAGGATAAGGCAAGTGATTGTTTATTTTCATATTGTCAAGGTATTGTCTCTGCAGCAAAAGCCTGTTAAACTGTGACTTACTCCTCTGTTCACCTCCATTGTTGCCCAAAAACTATTAACACTGTTGGTTTTGGGACGTGTTAACAATAACAAAAACAGAGAATATTTCCACCCTCATCCTTTAACTGATACTGAAAATTATCATGAGCTGCCACCCTACAAAATGTTCATGGGTGAACACTCAGAGAGGAGCGTTTGGTGAAGTTTGCCGTCTGTGCCTGGGCTGTATACCTTTCATGAAAAGGCTCCCATAGGCAGCGAGCAAGCTGTTAGTCTATGTTCTCCAGCGCTCCTGACGTCCTCTCTTCCTACTGAGTGTGCTCAGCGGACAGGAGCCAGTCTAATCCCCCTGATATGAGGAGCGCCCTGAGACCTGACAAAGCATTCCTCAGATAAAGACACGCGATCACAGAGATGCCGTGGAATTCCCACAGTTGGGGGTAGGCAGACTGACTGTGTGTGTGTGTGTGTGTGTGTGTGTGTGTGTGTGTGTGTGTAAAAGAGAGAGAAACAGAGAAATGTTTTCTTCAATACATGAGAACCTTGACTTGACATCACCCCTATGGAGACTTCTTTCTACCCCTTCTCCCATCTCTCTCCCTCTCACTTTTTACCACCCTCTCCCCTCCCTCCGCCGTTTGTCTCAGAATCAACGCTCCAAATGCAAACCAGACCGGTGACCATCCTCTCTCACCTGGGCCCGTCTGTGGCTTCAGTACCCCGCTCTGCTTTTGAAGCCTTACTCCTGACTGTTCCCCCCCGCACCTCCAGGGGTAATGCAAATTATACCGCTTTTATGCCAGAGAAAGGGGGAAACCCTTTTGAATGTTAGACAGGGAGAGACGAGCAGCAGGAGAGATGAAAAAGAAAGTCGTTAAATATCAGTGACACGGTGAAAAGAAACAGCTTCCTGCCAGCTTCGTCTCTCCATCCCAGACATGACTCCTGTTTTCCTTAAGACAGGTTCTTTGAGAGGCCGTTTGCTCGGGATGAGGACTTGCATCGACAGCTAAGAGAAAGAACAATGGGAGTAAGAGCGAAAGAGTTGGAGAGTAAGATTCCCCCGGTTCAAAACGTTTTTTGTTACAGAATGTTTTTTCAAGATCCAACAAAGCCTCCTCGGAGGATACCAAGCTGAGATGTCTTCAAGGTCTGACTTTGAAAAGTACCCTGCAGTTATGTTGGGATAAATGGCATGAAACTGTCAACTGGGAAGCTTGAGAGTCACTAGAGTATTCACCATATGGGCTCTTGAGAAACTGATGAAGCTGTCAGGACTACACCCATGTCAACAACAGGGGAATTTCCGCCCACATTTATTTCCCACAGTCACCAATATGCACAGCAGAAATATACTGCCACACTATTTCTAGGAAATCTGATATCTGTGTGTCAAGCCATGTTTGAATCAGAGCCCTCACCTATCAAATGAGCTGAACTTTTGCGATGATTCTCTGGCCGCATCGCCCACACTTCCGAGAAACGCTGGTGGCAGCAGACTTGGGTCCACCATGATATCATCATTTGGAGGACTCACGAGACTGCGCAGAATGTCCTTCACATTCTTGCCCTTTGAATCAGCCGGTCTGACCTCAGACGACAGTGTGGACAAGGCCTCTGAGATGGCGTCTGGACCATGAGTCACGCCAGAGGATGACAGATCTGCCTCGCTCGCAGCAGCTGAGGTGTGGTCATCACCGATGCCAGAGTCATAGCGCCGGAGAGAAACGCCGTTCTCTACTTCCAATCCACCAGAAATGGCACCGCTATCTGAGAAGACACAAATAATCATGAAGAAATGTGAGCAATAAAGAATCATCATGAGAGATTAATAACAACAGTGGTTCCCAACCATGCAACTGGGACACAAAGGGTTGCAAGATGATAAACTGGCTTGCAATAAGGGAAAAACTAAATACTGCAACATAAAATTATGTTGTTGGGAAGGGAAAATCACTCTGATTGTAATTGTAAGTTAGAAACACTGGCTTTGTATTTAGTCACAAGCAAAAGAAATGCTGGAAACCAAAGCATTCCAGCACACAGTAGATAAATACTTCAGATGAAACTTTTTTCCTTAGACTTATTGTACCTGTGCTCCTGGCAGACTGAGATCGTTGAGGGTGTTTCTTGTCATTGTGGGGCTCCAGGATGTCACGGTACTTGGACACCATGAGGACTGAGATGAAGTACACCACAGCAAGAGCCAGAAACTGAGCCTGCTTACTGTCCTCCTGGAACAAACAACATACACTAAACGATCTGTCTGTGTGTGTGTGTGTCTGTGTGTGTTCTTCAGGAAACAGTGATAGCTGAGTTATTTCATTGGTGTTATGTGTATACAACACGTGATGTGGTTGATGTGATCTCACAATATCTCTGAAGACGACAGCCCTGAGGCGGTTAATGTCCATGTCCTGGAGCAGCCGGTCCAGATCTCTGACTGGAGACATTCCACCTGTCACTGCATCAACAGGACTCTGCGTGTGTGCATGAAAATCAGACCATTACCACATGTTATTGTCTAACAGTAAAGGCCAAAAAAGCACATGCATTTCTATACCAATCAGGATGTTTAGCAATTCATGTACACTTCATGGAGTAGGTTAAGGTTTCACAGCTTAGGGAAGCAGTTCCTCCTGGGATCATGTCCTTAACATAATGGCTTTTCTATAGAGCCACTGCATTATAAATGAGCTTTAACACCCGGTTCAGGGAAGAACAACATGACTTTACTGGAAGTCACTGTATCAAATCAAAGGGGCAATGACAAAAACCTAGTCTAGTGTAACAAATAGCAACCAGTGAGGTAATATAATAAGACATGAGCTAATGCAATAACACTAGGTTGTTGTTGGTGAACAGGACAAAGGACAAACCGCGTCTGGTTTACTGGTGAGTACAGGAAAAGGACAAAAGGAGGATGTGACTGTTTTCAAGTGTCTATGAAAAAAAAAAAACAACAAACAAAAAAAAAAAAACACACAAAAGGGAAACCAATAAGGATGACCAGTACTAGAGTGAGAGCTGATTCCTGAGATTTACAACGTTATTTTGCATTTTGAGTAGAAAATAAAAATGACAAGACAATAAAGTGAGGACATGATCTGTATGACTTGCCTGTGCAGAGGCAGACTTGGCTGTTCCAAGCACAGTGCTGGGCATGGCTGTGTAGTTGGAGGCTGAGCCTTCTGTGCCATGCTTAAACTGGGCTTGCTGACACTCCAGACAGTTTCTCACTGCCATTGCACACACTGGGGAAGGACAGAGGGAATGATGTGATGTGACAACATATAAATAAAGTCACTTTCAGAGAACTAAGTAGTAGGATTATGCTGACATTGATTCTGAAAAGATGACACCCACAGCAAATGCATAAAGAAAAATGAGAATCCAGCTGGAAAACTGAGAAAACCACAAGAGGAGCAGCTGAGAGAGACAAAAACAAAGGAGAAAAAGTGGGGCCACAACAAGGTCAGTGCTCTGGCCAACTCTGGCAGCATCATTCACTCTTCCCTGCTCCACCTCTCCCCCCAAGGTCGTAGTGCAAGGGTGCGCTCTTGAATCACATCCACTGTGCAGCTCCCATAACAAATGACACTGCCAGGGTGTGCACATGCTGAGTAGGCAGCAAGATACATCCTTCGTCGCAAAAAATATCTTGTGGTCTGACAAGTTTAGGTGGGTTCAAAACTGGCACACTTACCATTTGTAATCTAATGTACTGCTCTCCTGTCTGAGCCCCTCCCAACCCCCCACTGTTCTATACTTGACAACTGACAAATGTTAACTCTGAGCCATTTAGATTACGAAGGAGGGAATTATTCCGTCTGGAAATGGGCTCGCTTTTTCCATTAGGACTACTCTTTCATACGACCATTTATAAAAAGAGGGGGGAGGGAGGGGTGGAGACGCTAAAACCTTGTTACAGTCTTCCAAAATCAGATTAGGTGCCAGCAATGGGGAGCGCATACCTCATCAAATATTCATTTCATAACGGCTGCTTTCTAAAACTGGACCTGTGTTACGGTGGCATCGCTTTCCTGCACAAACGCAACAGCAGCAACAGTAGCTGGATAATATCTGAGAGAAGAAGTGCTCTTTGTAGAACATGTTTGCATTTTGACAGCCTTTTTGTATGAAACATTCACTCTAATGCGCATCTAAAAGCAAAAACGGATACCTGCATATGCATCATTACATATATAGAACAAAGCATGACAAAATTATTTAAATCAGTGCATAAAGGATTGCACCACTTCCAAGCAAGTGTGTGTGTGTACTGTGTTGATCTGTGTTTGCTGAAAAGGTTCACCATAGAAAATTAATAATGTAAGAATTTCAATATCTTTTATTCAGCTAGAGCGAGGCTTGGCTTTTGATGCTGTCAGAGGAAACTTTAATAGCCTGGAACAGGAGCCAGAGAAAGGCCTCGGGCTACGCTGCAGTACAGTACAGCCAAGGCCATTATGGATAACTCACTACATCATGATAGCAGCCATTTTAGAGTGTTGCCATGCAGAGGGGTTATAATAACAAGATAAGAGAGCGCTGATACGAGCAGAGTGAAAGAGGCGAGGGGATGAGAGCAGCACGGGGAGATGAAGAGGAGGACGGCAGAGAGGAAAGAGAGAATACAGAAGGGAGGGTCAAAAAGGCTACAGGGAGCCATGACTGGGGCTTATACCAGAGGCTACTGCCGGCTGATATGAGGTGGATCGATGAACAGATGAGGACAGAGGGCTTAGTAAGAGGAGGAGATAAAAGAAGGAAGTTCAGTGAGTGGACACAGATGAATAGAAAGACGGTTAAACATCTGGAAACTCTGCAAGGTTAAACAAAAGAAAAAAGAAAAAAAAAAATGGGACAAACAAGGGGAAGAATGGATGAGATACCGAGACGAAGGCACTGTCGGAGGATGCCTCCTGACGACATGTTTTTCTCCGCTTCTATCTCTGTGAAGTTGAGGGAGCTGGCAAAGATGAGAACATCCACGAGGTTGATGAGGCGCTGTAGGAAGGTGACTGAAGCCTCCACTGCCAGGCCCTGGGATGGCTCAATGTTCTCCAGTTCATGCTGGTAGCAGAGGGAGGAAAAATTATCACACAAATTAATGGATATGTAATCACAGAAGTAGCTAAGTTAAGTGGGCACTGCCTGTAAGAATAATTACCTTTATATTAAAAGAAATACATTATGGAGAAAAAAAAAGAAAACAAGACCTTTATTTTAATGTTATGTTATTTATTCAATGGTATAAAGTAACATTACTTTGGGTTTAAAGCAAGTAAATAACAAATAATTAAATCACTTTTTTTTCTTCAAACTCTTTTCTAAGTATTGATGTCTTAATGATTTTATGCATTCTATGTAATCCATTATTAACTTATTTTAATTATTTATTGATTTAATTTTTTCTGTTATTACGTTATTACGATTCCATCTTTAATGTTTTTAACATGTTTTAATTTAAATTTTTTTAACATGTTTTTATGTCTTAATGTGATGCACTTGGTCCATGTAATTTCTTTGTTATAAAGCACTTTGTGCTGCATTTCTTGTATGAAAGGTGCTATACAAATAAAGTTTATTATTACTTGTAATATAGAAAATATATTAAAAAAACATAATGTACATATGTAATGTGTGAAAACACATCCTGGCATGTATCATTATAATTTTTCACATTCATTTCTAATTTAGTTACAGACCACACTACACTGAATGTAATTGAATTATAATGCAATTGAACATCAACCCGTTTCGTGGACAGGCTGGTCAGGTCACTGGCAGAGGCAAAGAGCCACAGTCACTGAGGTCAGACAACAAAAAAAACAAACTAACAATGTTAGGAAGCAGCTAACTGTAGTCTAATGCAATTGAGAAAGGTCAATGTGGATGGATAACTTCCTGTGATTGGAGCCATCAGCTACATATACAGCCACAGACAAAAGTAGAGACACACACACACACGTTAGGAGACTCACAGAGGAAGAGGTGGCAGCAGAGAGTAGAGGTAAAATTCCTCCACAAGCCATGATGAGGTTGTCCACCACCTGGGAGATGAGGTGTATACTGTTGTGGACAAACACCACGTTCTCACTGCTGTTCACAAAGTCCAGAATTGTCTTTGTGGAATGACTGAGAGACAGCGGGGAAAAAAAAGAGTTGGCTTCTTAAGGCAACACAAAGTAGAATATCACCTCTTTGACATAGGAAAGATGTTCCACAACAGTAGCATTTAGACAAGCTTAAAAAGAGAGCATGTTTCTAGTGGCCTGGCTACAGGTAAAACTGAGTGCATAGTTCTACCTGGTATAATTACACATGGATAACTAATAACCTTAAGGATACAAATGCCCCACAGTTCATCTCTACAGAAACATTTACTGTCTATTGGTTGTCAAGTGTGTTCAATAAACAATGAATTCCACAGCATCAACAGAGACCTGATTTTTGGTCAAATGTAATCTGAAGTACTGCTTTAGTCCTCAGAGACATGGAAGCTCAATAAATCTTTATTCAACTAATCAACTGTCAAAATTATTGTTAGCTTAAGCATTAGGTAAGTCACAATCAGCAAATCAGTGTTACACTACCTCCTCCACATCTGGACGTCTGTCTCAATGGAGAAGAGCAGGTCAGTGAGGAGGCGTTGGTGCATGTGGGACCAGCGGAACTCTGGGATGCGAAACATGGTGGAGCGAGGAGCCGAGGTGCCGCTCTCTCTCGGCTGACCTGAAGAACTTCCTCCTCCTCCTGCTGCTGCTGCTGCTGCTGCTGCTGCTGCCTGGCCTTGGCTTGTTTCCTACGGAGAGGCACAAGCAATACACAATGAGTTTACTTAAAATATGCTTTCTTTATAACACATTTTAGTGAATTCTAAAGATGAAAAAGAAGAGAAACCAGGGGAAAAGAGCAGATGCGTACTGTTGTAGAGGTCTCCTTCAGTTCAAGTCTCTCGGTGTCTAAGGCCACATTGGACACATCCAGTCTGGCAATTTTAATCTCTTTGGTCTTGCTGACAGAGTCGGCACTCTTTTGGGTGTCAGAGGTTGAGGCAGTGGTGCTGCTGGGTGGGGCACTGGACGAGGTTTCCTCTCCAGTGGTGCCGCTGGTCTCCGAAGGCTGGCTGGATGAGGTGGAGGCTGACGCTGCCGCAACCTCCTGGGCTGTAGAGGGTAGTGTGGTGTCTGAGGGCTGCTGCTCTGAAGTAGTGGTTTCAGCTGCGGAGGAAGACTGTTCATCTTTAGCTTTTTCTTTGGGTGCTTGTGTCACATTTTGTTCAGGTGTTTCTGGTGGAGGACTCTGACGTTTCTCCTCAGTTTCACTCTCTTCGGTTTTTTCGTATATGTTAACCTCCTGCTTCACATCTTTTTCTTCTTCCTGCCCCTCCTGATCATTTTTATTGCCTTCATCACCTTCATGTTTATCTTCCCCCTTTTTTAATATGTCTCCTTCCTCTCCGGCAGCAGCAGACACAAAAGATGACTCCTCCTGGCTATCATCAGCATCACTAGGTTGGATCTGGTCGCTAACAGATGACACATCAACCAGGTCCTCATTGAAGACGGAGGCTCCACCCAGCACACTGTTCTCCAGACAGGCTGCCGTCTCAGGGGACGTTTGGTCAGTCTTACCTTCTTGTTCTGAAACCACCGGCACTTCTGTGTCTGCTTCATTTAAAGAGTCTTCTGTCATAGAGGTTGACGATTCACCTTTGTTGTGTTCGCTCTCACATTTTTCATCATCAGTTGGCGTTTTTGCATCATCGCTCGCAGATGTTGTAGTAGAGTCACTAACCACTTCCACTGCTTTTATGTCAGCTGTTTCAGGCAGGCTGGTAGTTTGTAGATGATCTTTGTCCTTGTCAGTGGAAGACTCCGTCACTGCTTCCTGCTTATTGTCCTCCTCACTCTGTTTCTCTGTTTCAGTGTTTTGTGTCACAGGAGCTTCAGTCTCTTTTCCGTCACCTGAGCCATCTCTGGATGGCCCCAGATCTGACCTCTGCTCTTCTTCCTCGGGCCTTGTCAGGATGTTGGACACAGTGATGGATGCGCGTCCCCTTTCATCAGCAGTCTCCGGTGGGCTGGAGGGGATGGCGGAACTTGATGCTGAGTCAGGCGCCTTGTGGGCCAGCTCATCCACTGTAAGCTCAATGACAGTGGAAGGGGCGGCCTCCCCTGCAGGTGGCCCATTAACACACTCCATGGTCTCAGAGCTTTGGCTGACACCAGAGACGGTTCGGATTGTGCTGAGAGAGGCTGCAGACTCCTGTCGCTGGTACTGACGGAACATGCGGGACAGATTCTCCTTGTGCTGCTCAAAGGTCACCTGCAAACAAAAAAGATTATATGTTCAAACTATGAAACACCAGCAATCAACATAATTGGTCCAACGTTTAATCAAACGATAGTTACCAATTTACTGCAACTGTTATTGTTTTGACTTAAGAACACAGTGTCACACGATCACACAAGCCATTAACACAACCACTCCTAGAATATCTATTCTACTGTACTTGGAGGTAAAAGTGAAAGTGATTGAACAGGAAAAGACTGATGCACAATAAAACATGTGAACACTGCACAGTTAGTACAGTAAGTTAAAGTTGAAGCAGGAAGTCTGACCTGAACTGATCTGAAATTTGTTTTCTTTTCCAAGGAAGTTTGGCTAGCCTACTCCGTTTATTATGTCGCTGTGTTGTGTATGTACAACAGCAGCTAAAACTACAAAAATAAGACACAAATTGTAATAAGTAGGAAGTATCCTTTATGTGTGCTTTCTCTAAGGCTGTTGGAGAAATATATTTGAAGACTTTGACCTTGCTATTGTTTAAAAATACAGAAAAGATATCATTAAATGTTAAATAGGACATTTAAACATCACAGCACACTGAAAATCAACATTACCTTAATGATATATGTAATAAACCTATTGAACAACACACTTATGTATCAACAATTCCAAAGAAAATTTCAACTAATCTATAAACCTGTGTCCTCCTATCTATCTGACATCCACTGCTTAACACTTTCACCCTGTAAATACAGGTTGCTGTTATAAGCTTATTACCACATCTAACCAAACTGCGCCACATTTAAAACTTTTCCTCTCTTTTATGTGCAGCAGCCCATGGCCCATTAACCCCTTTCAGTCTTCTTACCATCTGATAGGGGTAGACTAGACTGCTAGTCTATAACGACAACAGTCTGCTGTGGCATTTGAGGAAGAGCCCATCCATGTAAGCAGTCATAGATTAGCAGTAGATACTATTAGTGTGTGTCTGCTAGCTGTGCTGAGTGCGTGTCCAGCATTGGCAAATCCTCCCACGCCTAATTTAAGACCCTACATTAATCACTGAGCTTGGAGGACAGAAAGTCAAAGATGGGTTGGTGGTTAGAGGGAGAGGGTTGGGGGGGGGGCACAGACCCAATTTGCAGCTTTTTTACCTGAGGCTATTTGGACAGAAGGAGAGAGAGAAACAAAGAAAATGAGAAAGCCAGAGATCAAAAGGAAGAAAAAAATAAAAGAAATTGCAAAGGAGGAAGAGGAAGAAAGTGAGTCATTGAGAGTGGAAGAAAGGAAAGGGAGAGAAAGCAGCTGATTATTTGTAATTAATTAGGCGTTATTGTTCTAAATTAGCCTGCTACACGAGTGCTCATTAATCTTCTGTAGTGGGAAGCAGTGATTGGTAATCCATAGCTGTTTTCTGAGTGCACAGCCTGATCTAAATGCACCAGTAGTCTGTCTCTTTCTCTCTTCCTCCCTCTTTCCCACTGATCACACAGCAAGACCTTCTACCCCATTAGTTTGAGCTTAATTTGACATTTAGCATTTTTAACAATTAAAAGGCTGCATTCAGAGTGCACTGCTATGGAAATTATGTAGGAGAGCGCTGCAGCATATAACGTCATAGATTCAGGATGCAGTCTGTACATTAAGATGATGTATGTTGGCCTTAAATGCAGCTCTGCAACAGATCCAGTTACCATTAGACAGAGGTAGAATATGTCTCTGTGGTTTTTAAAATAGTGTTTAGCCTTGCTACAATTTATAGAAACTGCCTTGGGTGGCTAAGACATCAGCGCTGATCTAATCTAATTTCATTCCACTCCATGACTCGGCCCGGCCTCTGTGGGGTATGGAAAAATGTTATGGTAATGTAGAAAAACATGGTGGGCTTTTCTAATGTGACAGGTAACATGGTATTAAATGGGCACAGCAGAGCCAGATCATACTAAAGATTTGTAACGCTTTGGAAATAGGACACACGATCATAAACAAAAAGGACACTGCAGTGCTTCAACAGGGCAAGTCTCTGTTGGTTGTAATTTTTACAACAGAAATATATCACAAAAAGAGAAAAAATAACATCCACACTTCCTTGCAGTCAAACAATACCTGCGATTTCACTTTCAAACCACTTCAGTAGAACTTCCATTGTCCCTGAACTGATCCAGAATAAGCAGAGGCCCCACACCACAACCTGGTAGGTGAGGGTCAGGGTGGCAAAGTGGTGATCTTGGGAGACCCCACAGTAGGAGCATGGGAGTCCACATTTAGATCAATAGATAGCAAGCGACCACAAAACAAAGGGGAAATGGGGAGGGCAGCACGTCTCTAATCCGATTAGCTAAATGCAATTCCTCCTCCAAAATCAATGTCATCTGTAGCTGCTGTGCTGGCCGTGCGGTTTTGCTCTTGTTCACAATATCTTCATTTCTCACTCCCTGTTCAAATATTTTTCTTCTTAGTTTTCTCCTGCTGACCCGATCCAGTGATATACCCACAGTATTTACTGTATCATTTGTACTTTCTCTATAGGATGAGAAGTTCGCACAAAGATTGTGTATGCTAAAATAGTTTTAAGCCAAATAAGCAAATGCACAGGAAATCCATCATCTGATTGTAATACATTTCACATTGACATTTTAATATTCATTTGTGAATTATAAACTGAAAGATCAGATACATGAACACTAGCGTTAGCAGAGCATAGACAACACTCGATGCATGGTTTTTATCTAGCATTGGCTTTTCAATGTATTCACTGTCTCCCTTCTTTGTCCACTTGTCAATGCATCTACCTGGAACTCTTTGCTAAGAACAACAGCTCGAGACTTCTGTGTGTAATGTCTCAATAAACCCAGGAGGCAAAGACTGTACGGCCAAACTATTTAACTCTAATGTTTGACATTCCTAAACTGACAAAGGCTGAACTGATAAACACCATTCTTCCAAAAATGTATCTGCAAAATTTGCAGCTTTTTAAAATACCTTAATGTATATTATATTGTGTCAAAGATGTGTTGGCTCATTTCTACTCATATTTATCTTTGTGCTAAAATGTCTGACAGGTGTAATGAAGTTAGCCAACAGTGGGAGTCTGAAGGGCAGAGGGACCTTCACGCCCCAGTCTCTCTCTTTTGGAGATCTTCTTGTTCTCAAACTGATTTGTGTGCAGAGATGGACGAGGGGCACCTTGGGTGGGTGTGTGGGTTGAAAGTGGGAGGGCTGTTGTGTCAGCGGGCCCACCTGCAGGAACATCTGTCTATTCAGAGAGATGCATATGCAGACACATTTACTTGCCGATGACTGACATAAAAGGATATACTGTACACATGCACACACACTAAAAAACACACATGCAATCCAATACACAGATTTTTTTTTTTTTTATTTTTACTTCTCAACGATTCTTAACCAGGTTGTTAATACCCTGCCAGTCTATGTTTTGCTAGTAGACAACAAAATAAAACAAAAGAAATTAAAATACAAAACTTGAGGTGGTCAGTAGACCATAATCCAAATGAACAAATAAAGCTTCTCTACACTTCCCAGTACAACTAAACAAACACTCTTTCACCTACAGAGTGGGATGACTGTAGAAAAACTGAAAATATATCAAATATGGTCCATATACTTCTTCTGATCACTGATGGGCTCCACACAACAAGAAGATCATGCAAAAACTGACAAGTACAGCTGCTAATGCTGCTCTACCACCATTTCCAGGCAGGTGTCAACCAATAAGGATTTTTATAGAGCTACAATAGATTAAACCCGTGCCTTAAATGCAGGACAAAACAAAAAGTATAAGACACAAAAAGAAATGATGTATTAAAGGAAAAAGCTGCACAAGAGGAAAAAATTGTCTCTTTGAGCAAAGAAGTGGAAACGTGCATTCAGCATTAGGCATATTATCCCTGTACATGCCATACTGGCAATTTTACCATGGCTGACACAAGGCAAACTAAACCATGTAAAGATGAAGCGTGTATATATGTATTTGTGCATGCATATATGCACTTATCAAGAGGCTCCCAGTGGGCTGGTTGTATTTATGAGGCCTTGTTTCTCTGATTGTTCGTGCATGGTTCCGATGAATATTCAATGGGACCAGAGAGAAAGGCTTACTAGAGCCCAAGAGAGAAGGAGGGCAAAGAGAAAATGTGCCTGGTAACTCACATTCACACAAACACACACACACAGACACACACACGCAATCACACGCGCATACACAGCCCTGCAGCAGTGGGAGGAGAGAGCAACAGTGACAAACAGCTTTGGTGCTACAAAGGTGGCAGGAAATCTATCAAACGGGACAATAAAATTGCAATTGAGTTTCTTTAGCTTTTTTATAGCAGATGCATGTATCTTGGTGGCTAGCACCCAATGCAACTATCAGATTCACAGGCACTGTGTGTGTATATGTGTTTGTCACATCTTACAAGTGCATGGGTTTACACATACACAGTGTAAGTGTGAAATTCTGTTGTTAGGTGAGTGCTGGGTATTGTTACTAGAGCTTAGAAGAAACAACATTAATCTTGTGCAATTATGGGAAAAGAGGCAATTACAGGCTGCTGTGAGCAGAGAAGAACAAACACTTTCTGTACAACACCACATTGCTATGTTGCAAAATGAGACCCCAAGGTTTATGAACAGGTAAAATCAGAACTAAACTTTATACTGATTCCTATATTGATTAGTTATTATTCATAAACAGCTACAATCTCAGAATAATAATATATTTGCAGCAGCGTTTTTTTAAATCACTGTGCAACAGAAATATCACAGTTACATTTCTGATCACTGGTGATGGTAATAACGGATTTAAAAAAAACAGTGATGTCAGTAAAGCCTGTAGACCTCTGCTGTTACATTTTCACAGTTTCACTATCACTGTATTGAGCAAATTGTTCTTGTTCTGCTCTAGTCTTTGTAACCACCTTACACCAAATACTGCCCCTAACGGCTAGGACAGAAAATGTCCTTAAACTTTTATGTGTATATATATACATTTTATTTTCCCTACACTGGAAGTTAGTTCTACAGTGCTCAGAGGAGTGGGGGAGACATTGGGAGTTTAGGGCACCAAGCATACAACACACAGCATCAAGCTAACTACTGCCTTCATGTTGATCCTCTCCCGTGCAGTCTGTCTGTGCCCCCTACTGGTCGCCAGCACTCACAGCACCCCACACCACAGTGAAGCGTTCTCATATCACCAGCACTTCTTTAACTCAACCTTCAATCTGCCAGGCTTAAAAACCCCCCAGACCACAATCTGACACCAACCTCAATTACTTCACTGCTTTGGAACAGAGCAGCGTAATATGATATCAACACTGAATTTCTAAAGCAGTATTTTGAATTCAGCTTTTGGAAATAAGAAGTGCCAGAAGTTTATTTTTATCTGTGCAATGTGAAAGAAAGAGACTCCATACATAAATAAAGAGTGGAGGGGCTGGTGGATTCATTCCCACTGGTTTATACTGTAACTACCTTTTAAATTATAATCACTGTGTAGCTTCCATAAGCTTAATCTGATGGGCACTGAGAGGCAAGGTTCAATTACTATGCTAGCCTACGCTGCAAGACGATAATGCTCTCTAATTTCTTACTTGATGAATTGCATTATGTCAGGTTCAAACTAAACATATGGGTGACAGAGCTGATGGATTTGACTGAATACTGCTGTCTGTTTGGCTGGAACCGAACTGAGGGAGGAGGGCTACGGTTACAGTCACAGGGTGAATGTTTAGGCTGACCATAATGCACCAAGATTTGCGTGTGTGTTGCAAGTGAGTGTGTACGCTCTTGTGTTTACTACCGAGAGATAAAGAGTGTGTGATTTAAAATGAAAAGAAACAGAAACGGAACCAAAAAAAAAAAAAAAAAACCTGTAAAAATGAAACAGATGGGGAGAAAGACCAAGATTCACAGAAAAAGATAAACAAAGCTGCATCTAACCTGAACGTGTGTGGGTGTGTGTGTGGGGCATGCATGGCTTTAATGAACGTTCTGACCTTGGAGTGGGTGATGGACAGGGTGTCCACCCAGACGCGCCAGCCGCCCCACTCATATTTGATGGCGTGGTAGAGCAGGATACGGAAGATGGCGTACACCATCTCCGTGATTTTCTGCTCCTCGCTGTTTCGCGGGTTGATGAAGCACAGAGAGAGCATCCACTCCTGCCACACCGAGCACTGCAGCAGGCTCCTGAAACAAAACGTGCACGGCTATGAGAAGGTGGTGTAGTGCTGAATGTGAATCCCACTGACACATAAAGACTGTAGTGTGTGTGTGTGTGCGCGTGTGTGTGTGTGTGTGTGCGTGCGTGTGTGAGATGCAGTCCTCTATTCTGTGAAGTGGCTGAATTCTTACCTGCGGTTCTCTCGGCTGTTATTGAACAGTTTGATCATGTCTGACAGGAAGACCCTGCGTACCTCCATGCTCTCAGGGGATGGGGGAGAGTTCTTCAGCAGAGCAGCTATTACCTTCAGAATCTCTAGAAATATGAACAGAAACACAGTCATTTCCTTCAAGTACTGAAATGAAAGATGTTTAGGGAGTTGGCAAAATGAACATGATATGGCCTGAAAATATCATGAAGCTTCTTTATACGTTATAATGTATGTCTGTTTTGTCCATTTTGTAATATAATACATTACAGGAAGCTGTATTTGCAAGGGTTATAATAAAAAAGTATGGATTTGCAAACATCCAAAATTCACTTGTTTTTTGGATGCAGAAAAGGAAACTGCACAAATCAACAACGAAATCATACATTGGTCTCAACATGTGCAAATCATTGTGTCACAAACTATCTGAACTCCCAGCTGTACACACCTAAAAATCAGTGCCTTTGGTAAGAAAAACAGAACAGAGGAGAATAAAAAAGTCTGGGCCATTGATCTTTATTATACTGTAATGGTTTTGGTATCGTTTCAAACAGAGCCAGAGTCGCAGGCCCTTCTGGAAGGCTTGGCTTTCGGCTAAACCAAAGAGACTGACTGTTTAGATGAATTATCTAGACAATGTCAGTGTCCATTTGCTTTGAGCAGAGAGACGTCAGGGCTTGGATTTCACTTGTTTCTTCAGACCTTGGCGCTAACCTATGCCCCCTTTGCCCCAGCAGACGGTTGTGTTGTTTCTACGCCTTAGTCACTCAAATTATGAGTCGCTGAACCTTTACCGCCAGAAAATTACCCCAGCATGTACCGGGAATGAGGATGGAGGGATGGCGTATTCCCCTCTTTTTTCCATTTGCTCTTGGTTCCTTTCCCTTGAGTTAATTTGAGGGAAACGGTACTTCCTCGGTTTGTTTGATTGGCTCTGACGTTACTAAAGACTGCAATCAGGGGGCCATTTTGGGAGTTTGTCGCAGATTAAATCAAGAGAATGCACGGCAAAGGAGAAACAGACCGCCGCTATATGTTCCATAGAATGTGCTCACATGTACAAACCCATACAGGGTTTCTATGATATATATCGCCTGTCTAGGACAGTTGGGTAGGAGAGTTTTTAACACAATAAAGGCTTAAGATAATCAATGTGTGACTACAGCAGGACCTTGTCAGATTAAGGCTGGTTGGAAGTAAACCTTGGTTGTGATTACACCAAGCGCTTGGATTACAAACTGATTAAAGCTGTGCACACAGAGGTGCAGTGGTATGTGTGGATGCACGGGTATAAAAGGCAGAGGGATGTTTTCTTTTCTTAGCTGAAATGAATACTCAGGAGTTCACTACATAAAAACATTTTGTGAGCAGACATTAAATTGGAGGTGAGTTACGGCCTGAAAATATAGGATGGGAACATTGATCTAAGCCAGAAGTTTCAGCCAGCTCAAATTGTCTAGTAATGATGCACTGGCAGAAAAAAAAAAAACCAAAAACTTTTGTTTGTGTGTGAGTATACAGAAATACATACGCATACATACATATGCACAATATGTGTGTATGTAATTATAGTCTTTTTTTACATTAGCTCATATTATTTAAATTGGTTTAATTATGTTATAATCAATAATCAAATGATTAAATCATATTTTTAATTTAAAAATTTAAAATGTAATTGAAATTCTAATTTTAATCATAAATTACTATATAGAATATAAACATGATACAATAATTTTGATGATAAAATATATAAAAAAACTTAGTAACAAAATATTGCAACATTAAATATTTACTCCACAACTCATTGTTATACAAGTAAGCAAATGCATTGTAACAATAAACTCTGAACTGGCTTAAATGCAATTACATAACTGAGTGAATTAATTAAATGCAAATACCAACATAACGTTCCCATGCACTGTATAAAGTCCTGTTATAATTTCATTACATTTATCATTTCTTTTATATGTAAATAAATCCTGACAATAAAACTAGCAGATGTGTGTATATTTGTCACACAAAGCATTTGCACCATCCTCAAGCTAGGTTCACTTGTATGAAAATACCCTCCGGCTGCAAAATTTATGTCCTTCATTTGTTTGACTGTATATAGAGATCGCACAGTTCCGTGGGGAATATCCTTCCAGTGCAGTATAGAGCAATAGGTATGTAGAGGGTACGCTGCAGGGGATGATTTAGGAGAGTAGTGTGGCGCAGAGGAGGCACTTACGTGGGTTGAGAATCTTCACAGTGGAGTCGGGGTCCGGATGCTGTTTATGGATCACTTGAGTGCAGATCTGCTCTGTGAGGATCTACCACGGCACAAAGGGGGGACTCAAGTCATAAATATCTACATCAGGCCTCCCCATAACAGAGAAACAAACCGCTATGGATACACAATGCTATGTGTTTGTTTCACCATCATGCAGCATATTGCTGAATAATTGCAGGTGATCGACTGTGGGATTTATTGTTTCATGCATTTCATTAAATTTTCATATTGAGCAGGGAAATTTGACAAATGTTAGAGAGTAAAGCACAAATTCTGCATTATTGTGAATAATACACACAAAATGTACAGAAAATATACATTTTGGGATATAGTTGAACACAGAGGTTATTACTGTATTTCATTGTTTTTTGGTTAGCACAGGCCTGGAGAGTGAACGTAAGCAGAGCACTGACCTCGAAGAGCACGTTGTAGGTTGTCATGGTAAACTGACTGGAGTGGAGCATCAGGCGCTCAGTGAGCAGAGAGAAGAGGCCGTGACTCAGCATGACATCAGATTTCCTCCTGATCAGGACATTAGGAGGTTAAAGGTCAGTCAGTAAACACCAGTATTTGCCAGACCATTGTTCAGAAAGTAATCCAGCACCTCCTCTAAAGTGGAACATGATGTCCTGTACAAAACTGGCTTGACATCAATGCACAAACATTCCACAACTACCATTTTTATTTCCAAAGTCATTTTACATCATACTGAAAATGTCCCTGAAAATCAAACATGTTGAGAAGTGACAGGGGGAAAACCTTGAGTTTCTGATGAGTCAAATAATTACAGCAGCTGAAATCTGTTGCAGTATAAATCAGATGAGCTCCAGCTCACATTTGACATGGAGGAAATGAAAAAGAGAATCCTTGCTGACTAAGTAAGAGGAGCGCTTCACTGAAGAGTCTTTGTCGCTTTCATCTCTCATCGTGGATCACTTTTAATTTTAGCATTGTAACTCAGCAAAAAAAACTGTGGACTGTTTGCATATAGCCTTAGGATTAATCTCACATCTGGATCACAAGGCTAAAAAGCTGTCACGGAGACAGGCCAAGAGTTGCTTCTGGTGCTCCTATTTCAGCAGAGGCTGCACACACTGTAATGTAATGGGTGGTCAGAAAAAAACAATTTGCAATGTGACCTGAATTTCATTAAGCATTTTTGCCGAAAACAGTTCAAAAGAGACACATCTGTATGAAAAGAATGCTCAAAATGAAAATAAAGGTGGTTTGCATGAGTTTGTTTTAGTTTATTTTTACAGTGAGTCCTGCAGCTAAATAGAGAATCAAAATTAACATGAACCTTTTTGAAAGTCCTGTTAAAAATTTTTAATATTAGATTTCTCTGTACAACACTAACATATTTTACAGTTACTCTGTATCAATAATAATATCACTCTCATTATGAAACTGACCTTCTTTAAAACTTATATGAACTACATTAAACTGTAAAAGTAGCCAAAACAACCACGAAAGAAATTTGAAGAATGAAAACTATGGAATCAAAAGTCAAATTTATCTCTTGATAAACAGTGTTTCCTGTTAGTTATTTCTTCATTTAACCCATAGATGTATGCGTTCATGTATATTTTACATTGCTGAGAAAACTAAACTATAACCTGTACAGTCTGGGAAAATAGTGATAAGGATTTCAGCTTTGACATTTGACTTACTTTGGTGACAAGTGTTTGAGAAAGTAGCCCATCACTTTGAGTGCCTGCACTCTTATTCCTTCACTTTTAGAGGCCAGAAGTTTGAAAATCACACTGTGAAAAAGCAAAATTCAATTCAATGAAATACTTTTTTTTTTTTTAAATACAGAAAAGAAAAAGTGACGTTAGAAGTATACAATTAACATCCAACACACTTGTATCCATTTAAAGATATAGTAGTATTGAATGCACCATTTTCTTGTCCAACATGTTTCTTTTGTTAAAAACAGAATTTGATGTTTTTAAATGAAACAAAGAACAATGAGCCCATTCAGCATACACAATCTAACATATGACACAAGACTAAAACTATGACAATTAAAATAATCAGCTCCAACTGTGATACATATTTTAATTTGAGCAAAAACATACTGACATAACTACAACCACATTTTTAAGATAATACAAACAGTGATCATTACCGAATCCCGTTGCGCTGGTCGAAGGCCTGGACCATCGACCCAGGATGTTCAGACATCAGAGCCACCAACAACTGCAGCACATCCATGAGATTGTCATCCTGAGGAACACGGAGCAGTGGGTCAATTATTACATCTACTGAAGATGAAGACAGTCAGCTTTCCAGAGCATATCTTAAATTAAAGGGAACTTTAAGTCAGCTAAATATGTCAATAAAAGATATAAGGCGAATATATGTGCAGTTACACATTGATATGTATATTCCTGCTTTGTTTACTAGTGGCAGTAGCAACAGTAATGAGAAAGAGTAGTAAAAATCCAGTAGAAATATTGACGTACATCACAAGCATCTGAATTACAGTATGTGCTCTGTAAAATGAAGGCCTGCTGCATGTGGCTCTTTTTTTTCAGGCAGTGCTGTAATCACCCTTTATTCTTACAAGGTTCACTGTGTTTCTGACTGATCTGACTGATTCATTTGTTATGCGTCACTCCGCTGTAAACAAAACCACCTCTGTCAGGACATCTAACTGGCAGACGAGGAAAAACATAACAAGGAACAGAAATGCTGCCTTTAGCAACAGGAACCGTTTGGTCGTGCTGTGCACATCAGATGGTGGACGGGCAGAGTACAGTACTGTGGTGTTATGTTGCCATCTGGTGGCAAAGTATCTGCTGCAGGAGTAACAGTGCGCATGCCTACCTCATGCATGGTAAGGAGGTAGTTGAGGATGCTCTGCAGCTCGTCCTCTTTGACTCCGTGATCCTGGAATATAACGACACAAACGATTTCATGATTGTTTCACAGGGATCACTATGTTTTACTCTCAACATACCCCTACCCCCACAGAGTACATGTAAGCGTGACACATCGGCATAAAGCTACCACACTATTTTGAGATAGGAGTTGCTTAACTAAGACACTTGGGACAAACAGTAAATTAAACTAATGATGACTTTTCCAAACGTGACCAAATGTCTTGAGGTAGATTCAACACTTTGCACACTTTGTTATTTTACACACAAGAAAAAATAAGCAATCCCAAGTGATGTGAATATATATGCCAGAACAGGGAACCACAGTCATCACTCATTTCACTCAAACATGAGGAAATGAGGCTTGACAAGATCAAGCAATACACAAGTAGTACAATAACCAAAAATCACATCAAAGCACAAATTATATCATATATCAAACATATACCATGTCTGTATGTGAGTATTAATGAGTGTTAAAGCAAGAAATTATCAGATATTCAAAATTTAGATTCATTTTGTTTGTGATTGCCTGTGAAAAATAAAATCTGGTCTTCCTGTATATAAATATTTGTCACACTTGCTAGTTTCAATAACCTTTAAAAAAATATCTACAGTATCCATATATACATTATTAACAGCACAATGTTAACTACACCTGTTGTTGTATAAATTGGCAGCTAGACTGTTCTTAAGCATAGTGCATTATGTTGGTGCCAGGCTACAATCAGAGAGTGGCCAACACATATTAGATATATATGACTAACATGACCACTAGTGCAAATAACTTAACTTAAATTATAACTCCAAACGTGCCATGTTCTAGAGTTAAAACTTCAAAGTTAAAAGGCAAAACTTTTTTTTTTAATTAGGAGTTGGGGGTGTCTGGCTTCTGGTGGGACCTGTACTTACTTTCATTATGAGCTGCTTGACAAACAACAACAGAAAGGCTCGCAAAGACAGGATCTCCTTCTGGTTTGGCCTCGGACCATCTGAAAAAACCAAACAGCAAACAATAGCAGAGATGGACCCAAAGGTATAAGAGGAAATATTATTACATTTATGCATTTTTCTTATGCATGGATAATCTGTTTTTTTTCCACGTGATTTTAGGGACTTCCACAGTGACAACATGTGAATATTAGTGTTTCTACATGTAAATACACATTTCTTTCTATATCGTCATGTGAGGAAGGAAAATCTGCCTTTACATGCAAGTACAATGCAAGAAGATGAATAGTAACACCATACATAAGTAGAGTCCATTACTGCATTACATTATATTATATACATATTCAGTGAAGTCTGAACGTCTGAGAACACTTGTCTCAGACTGGCAAGTATGCAGTACACACAGTATGTACAGAATATTTTTGCATTGTGTGTGCACTCTCACCTAGGCCTTTGGGGATGACCCCACTGCGGTCCTGTGGGTTGATAACCCAGTAGTAGAATTTCAGTGTATGCATGACCTGCAGCACAGTGCCCACCCTGCGAATGGCGTTGTAGATGGTCACTGTGCTAATGAACTCTGTCGCCAGGTAAGTGTAGAGTGTCAGCTGCACCTGCAAAAGATAGAGCACACATGAAAACACACATACACACACACACACACACACACACACACACACACACACACACACACACACACACACACACACACACACACACACACACACGCACACTTGATGCTTTGAGTGGAATAATCCAGTTTTAGTTTGTCCTAGCTTTTTGCTCCTTGGAGAAGAAAATTGGAGGATTCTAAGCCCATAAGGGTTGTAGGCAAGCCACTCTCATTTAAATAGTCACTGATTCAAAGATGAAGGGATAACCTTGAACTCTGAGCTGAACTCTGAAACACTGTAAAGAATAAGTAGGCCAGAAACATGCAGAGCAGGAGAAGGTAATTATGACTGTGCATGTTTGTTTGCACAAACTGATCTGTGTGTGTTCCATCTCCATGTATACATGCTGCTTATCTCCATTTTTAAAAACGTAACCAAATGCAGAATAATGTGCTGCTGTGAAAGTGTGTGTAAGTGTGTATTCCTGTTACCTTGGCAGGGGCATGGATCCAGATGGCAGGGTTGAACAGAATGTGGTCGCACAGCTGCTTGAGCAGCAAGATGCCATTCTGCAGGTTGCTAAGGTATCTGGAAAAGGCCAGCACAATCTCCAGGACAGGCCGCGTCACGTGCACCTTGGAAGACTGGAGCGCAGACAGGGAGCCAGTGAGGCACAAAGAGCCACAAAATGAGGTGAGAAAGGGGGAAGATAATATGTCAGCGAAAGGAGTCAAGGCATAGAAAAAAAGAAAGTGGGGTATGACACAGGAAGGGGAGGGAAAGGACACATGAAGAGGAAGATGTGGAGGCGCTCTCTTTCTGCCTAACAAGCACACAAGCCAGCTGTGACCTCTAAATACAGCTGAGGGAAAACAAAGTCTGTCTCATATTAAGTGTTGGTGTGTGTCTGTGTTAGTGTGTTTGTGGTGCTGAGGGAGTTAAGCTCAGCCTTATTATTGTGCTGGGTTCATTATGAGTGCAGCTACTGGTACGGGGAGGATGGCTCTCTTGTGTATTTCTTTGTCAGCTGAGCCAATTTGTGTTTGTCTCACCTTCTCCAAAGTGTAGCCAATGACGAGAAAGCCTTTGCAGGCCAGGACCTGCTCTTGCATAGCCACTGAGTTCTTCAAGAGCTCCATCACAAAGGATAGCAAAGTGCAGCTGACAGAGACAGACAGACAGACAGACAGAGAATGAGACAGTGACAATCATCTATGTAAACTGCTGACAAGGCCCTGGCTGTGAAGGGCATATCCTACATGAAATGTGATTGAATGAGGGTGTCGTGTCCCCATTGTGCTGGGAGAACAGATTCTAACTAGCATCACCTTGAGGCGAGCAAATACAGCAACACTGCACTTTATAAGTAAGATGGCCTCACAGCTTTCACTGCTCTGCATCAGCAAGTCTGTAAAGCATGTGGTACTGGACTGAAAAGCTGGGACATGTTAAAAATCTTACATGATAAGATGTGTGGGTTGTTTGAGTACTGATCTCCTGAATCTTTATTTTATCTTAACATTACATAACTTACTTTAGGATCAAACTAATCATTTACCTGAGCATGCAGTGATGCTGGTCCAGTGTCATTTTTAAAGATCAAGTAAATAAAGTATCAAACACCTTCAACGTGGCTTGCCAATTCAATTTACTGCATAAGAAATAATAATCTTATGATAATCAGATTAGTTAACTGTTACAGGTTATGCAGCATAACAGGCCTATTGTGCCACTTTATAGCCATTAAACTAGCAGACTTATTAAACTTATTATGTTATATGATATCACTATGGCTAAATGATACAAAACAAAATTCAGAACCACCGATTGTTCAGTGTGGGTGAGTGTGTGTGTATGTGTGCGGTTACCAGACAGAGGTGTCCAACTCATGGCTGGAAGGCTGGCAAAAATCCAGCTGTGCAAACAGAGGGAAGAGGACCTGCATGCCTCCAATAGAATGTATTCCACTCTGGACTGAGTGAGTCACCACAGCCTTAACATCCTACAGAAACACACACACATGGCCACATCTCACATGTACGTTGTCAGCATTTGCATGTGGGTCACACTGATATTTGTTCTGATAACCACAGTGATGTGGACTACATTTTTCATAGACAGAAGCAAACAAAATGCTGGGACCTTACCGTGGCTTTTATCAGATACAACCTGTAATTGTTCCTTTGACTCTATGAACATTAATACAATGTACAAAATACTTTTGGAGCTTCCATAATAAATTCAGTTTGCAAAATGCTCATGTTTGAGAGGGTGAATACAACTCAGCATCTCAAACCCAAGTGTTAGCCCTCTCTGTTTCTTTAGTTTTGTTTCTTTTGCTGACGAATGATTTTTAAAATTTGGACATACTGAAGATGAGGAAAATATTTTCATTCAGTGTCTGGTAATCTGGTGCATGAGCTGCTGTCAGTGTTGTGTGTTGCAACACCAACAGTGGCTTGGCAAAAGTTTTCCCTCTCTATAGGATTGGAATTTGAGCATGGCATAGCAAAGCTGAAAATATAGGTCACATAGTCATTCATATTTCACATTGCATGTGCGTGTTTGTGTGGTGGAGGGAGCATATGTTTGTGTGGCAGAAAAGCCTCCCTCACAAAGGAAACAATGCATCTTCTTTGATGAGAGGGCATGAGAGAAACCTCAATTAGTGTTTGAGAAAAGACAACTCAAAGTGAGTGAAGGAACAGTATTGTGTGTTGTGGGTGTGTGTATTTCTAAGCAGCGTATGGAAAACTTCCACAAAGCTCACCTCCTACTGCCCACAGGAAAAATGCGCAACTACTTGTATATAATTGCAAACTAAATCTCCCAGAGAAAGCTAATTCCACAATTAGAGCACTAGGATGGCATTTTCAGCAGCTGCAGTCTGCCTTGCTCAACACATTTGCACCTCTGCCCTCATGAGGCTATTAAAATGAAAAGATGCCAACTGGGCCACTTTCATTATCGCGCACGAAGAAAGAAAGAGTAAAGAGTGGTACATATGCCACAGTGGGAGGGAAGGAGCGGGCGCGCAGGTGGTGAATGAATCTGCACTGGCATTGCTTTAATGTTGGTGCAGCATTGTGGCTTCAGCTTAAAGTTATGCAATGGCAATATCAACTCCAATGAGAATGGCTATCATTTGCTATACTAGCACAATGTTACATTAAAGGCATCTTACCTGCAGCATGAGTGCATGGGGTGAATGGACAAAAATGGAGGCGTTGTCCTTGGGGGAGGACTCGAGGCAGAGCTGAGCATCTGTGGCGCGAGGGTTGTACGTGAAGGCAATACTCGAAGACAGCTTGCCGTCATACAGTAAGGTCTTATGATGCTCCGCAAACAGCAGGTCACTCTCAGCCTTGTACTTGAATGTGCCCTGGGTAGGGAGACGTCAAAGAGGAAGAGTTAGTGGAAGGGAGCACACAAGTTGTTTAATACTTCTCATCAGCCACCACATGGAATGCGTCAGTGTCTGTACATGAAAAAACTAATTAAAAATGAATTGTGTATTAAATATACTAAATTTGCTTGTGTAAACTGTTCTGTGTCTCTGGTAAATGTTACTGTTGCACAGACATCTCAGGCTTTGTGCTTTCCGACCTGGTAACCTGGACCCAGCTGATAGATAGCCAGGATCTGAGCGGCGCTGAGAGCCTCTCCAAACAGGTAAACTGCCCCCATCTGTCCACAGAACACACGGTTGGCATCTGCCGTCTCTGACGATCCCAGGAAACACTTGTCAAATGTCTGCGCGGGGGGGGGGGTGTTAGAGGAGGGATTTGAGGAAGCAAAAAAACACAAATATAGATGAAAAGAAGGAAAGACAGGAGAGGGCAAAAGGAAGGAAATATGGAAGTAAGACAAGAGGGTAGGATAAACAAGACCAAAAATAGCCAGAAAGAACAGAGGGAAACAGCACATTCATGTTAACACTTGCTATAAATGGCAACAGCCTCAAACTATGAGCGTACTGTGGCTAACATGATAACGTTCCGTCTTCCTCGTGTCATGGTCAGTGAGGCATAAGCACAAGTGTTGAAAATGATGAGGCCACGTCTCAATCAAGTAGCTAATTTGCTTTCTGACATACTGACACATCTAGAGGATTATAGCACACTGTGAAGGCATTTTCATTCCTGAACAAAATTTGATTTAAGAAACCTCATATCTCAGCATGACAGAAAGCAATCCTCGGGGCTGTGTGAGAGTTCATATGGTGATGTGACAGAGGCGCAGGCTGTATACGTAGTCATTTTCCACTATGCTATCCATGCTAAAAGATGGAGAGAATGGTTTCACCCCCAAGCCCTCTGACAGCAAAGACTGAGATTAGATGTATCTGTGAGTGAGGAGGGCGTGAAACAGAGGCTTTGCTTTTCAGCTTTGATACACACTACTGCAGCAATGTGTGGTTTTGAAAACCTGTTACAACCTGTATGTGAACATAGACTCTTAGACTTAAACCATTTTTCAAATGGACTTTAGTTAAAAGTGAAATATTGCAGGAACTTGTGGTGCTCCATACTTATTGGTTTCATCAGAATTTGTTCAAATTGTTGTTACTCACGTCGCTGGTGTTGACAAACCAGGCAATGTCTCCATAGGAAGCCAGTTCCCCGTTCACAAAGCAGCTAATTTCACTGTTTTTCCAGCGGTTGTAGATGTGGACAAGAGTCACCATGTACCACTGCAACAGCAAGAAAAGGGAAAGACTCTTACACTGGAAACGGCCACAGTATATATAGAGTATCAATCACATTCACACAACTAGATATCAATAAGTCAGCATTCAGTTATAAGCTGTTCAATTAGCCTCATTCCATCACGTTTCAGGAGTCAGTCCCCTCAAGCTACAATCCCACCTACTTCGGTTTCTAGTTTTCTCCTCAGCCTCAGATTACTGTTACCAACGTGAAATAGGTTATTATGGTTACCTCCGGACATGGAGGAACATGCATTAAAAATAGAGTGAAAAAAATCTACTAAAATGAGTTTTCTGAGTCCTCATGAGACTTGTTGAGGTAAGGTGGTGCCTTCATGCCCAGGGGAAGAAGAAAGTTTCAAATTGTCCACAGGCAAAGGCTCTCTTTGACTGCATTGGTCCTCACTGTGTACTGTGCCTGGAAGGGGCAGAGAGGACTGGATAATCCCTCTCTCCCAGCGCCCTCATTCCTGCCTCTTCTAGTTTTGCTTTTCCCCAGAGTCAGGTGAGATGTGACAGTTTTTTTTTTTCATAAAACAAGGTCTAGATTTATTGTGTGTGCACATGGCTGTCTGTGTAAGTGTATGTGAGTGTGTGCTTGTGTGCACATGTGGCTGATTATGTGTGTGCTGACATATGATTTCAGTGATCTATTTACAGAGATATTTCTAGGATTTGTCCTCTTATGACCATGAATATTTGGTTTGCCCGGGTTACTGAACCAGAGCCTGTATTCTGCTTAGTTTTTTTCTTCCTTTTGTACCTTTTGTGGTTTGAAGTCGTACTTTACACAGTGCTGGAATCCTTTTCCCTTGGATTTTAATGAGGTCACTATCAAACAGCCGCCCACAAAGTGCGCAGAGTAACCTAGGCCTTTGCTGGTGCGGAAACTGAAAAGGAGGAAACGAAGGGAAAATACAAAAAACACAGCTTTAGTTTCTGCTCCAGGCGGCTCACTTTCATGCAGACTTCATTCAAGGACAACGTGGGTTATAGTGTCTAATATATCATGTAAACACTTTGAAAAGGGTCTCAAAAGGAGAACGATAGCAAACAATCATTTCTCAGCTTCACAGACTCTTCCCATCATTCTCTGCGTCCCGGCGAGATGAGGCCCGTGCATGTGATTTAGTGAATTAATCTCTTTTTAAAAAGGCCAGAGGAGCTTTTATTACAGATTCTCTCATTTTCACAGAAGCCCAAACAGATCCCTGTTGTATAAATTAGATTTCTGACAGAAATTAATTTTTGGTTGAAAATACAATGAGAAGAAGGCTTGATTTATTTGGTCCTCAGAGAGGAAGCAAACGATGAGGAGACAGGAAAGACGGTGGGGGGAAGCACAACCATTTTTTCATCTGTAAGGCTAGATACGTTTGCAGTACAGCTTTGGGCTTCAAAAACATAACTTAAATCTTATCCTGCTGTGCAACACCAAATTTCATCTTTCATTACACTACAAAGTGCATTATTTCAATTTCTTACATATAAAGCATGTTCAAACTAATCCTCAACATTTCAATGCCAAAAAAGGACAAAGCTTTCGGTTCACTGGTCAAACAACAGAATTATATCAGTCCTGTGTTACCTACCAGTACAAGTAAGGCTTGTCCTTGTCTACATTGATGTTGTTGAGAGGATCCATGCGGAGCCACGTGTGGAATGTAAACCCATTCTGGTATGGCCACTTCGCTATGGGAGGCAGAGCTATCGCCTGTTAGGAAGAAGAAAAAAAAACAGAAGAAAACAGAATGTCATAGAGATGTGGATCCTGGCCACCTGTGTAATGAAAGAATCCAGTGAGTCTTTCAGAATTAACAAAACCTAATTAACTAGTATTGTGGGTCAGTCAGGCCACCAGCCCACAAAAAGGGTTTAAGCAAACAAATATGAAGCAATTGTGGCCTCTGAGGAAAAGTTATAAAATTAATGCCCTAAATGGTGTGTGTGTGTGTGTGTGTGTGTGTGTGTGTGTGTGTGTGTGTGTGTATGTATGTGCTCCCAGGCTTTCCTATCTCATTAGCAGGGCAACAAAGGAAAAGGAAGGTGCATGTGCACTTTTCAAACACTATGCTGACAAACACAGACGAGTACTAACAGAGTTCACATGAACCAAATCAGACCCAAACCCACAAAGCAAACTCCTGTACACATAAAAACACCATCACCACAACAATGGAGGGTTAAATACAGAAGCTGGCAACCCCACACACACACACACACACACACACACACACACACACACACACACTGTAAAGGACCTGGCATAGACTGGTGGAACATTTAATAGGGCACATATTTACAACTTCCTGTGAGATGCACACTTGAAGGAAAGAAAAGTTAATTCAACTTCATGTTACAGTTGTCCATTTGTGCTTTGCTCCAACAAACAGATCAATCCTAAAGACATTGGTCCAAAGACTTATTTAGTGTTTACAATTAATGACTGATCAAAGAATCACTGGGATGTATTAAGGTCTGAGAAAATCCTCCTGAAATGAACATACTAGCATGTTACACCATGCACTGAGGCAGGAAGAGGAAAAACAAGTGCGCCTCACCATGATTGTGGTAAATCATGCATGCATGAGCAAAACAATGCTTTTGTAAAGTTTCAGTGCAACTTACACTAAAACCAGAGAGAGCAATACACTACACTATGAGGTCATTACAAAGAAACTTTAAACTGTAACTGAAGCTTGTTTTTGATATTTAAAATGATCCAGATCTGCTCTTATCCTGTAATATGTGTACGTTATTTTACTCCTAACCAAGACCTAGCAAAAAGGTTGTGTGTTATTTGAATTAATAACTTGGGCATCTACAAAAAGACAAGAAAATGAGACAAGAGTGTAGCCGAATTTTCTATGATGCTAATGACAAGGGGCAAGGAGAAGACTGAGGCTTTGAATGAACTAATGAGCAGAGAAGGTACAACAAAAGTCTTCAAAACACGATGAAGCTGAACTGCCTTAACATGAGTAATTTAGCCAGACACACATTAACTATGCAGACTTGAAGATCACATATATACACACCTACAGTTTCATCAGAAAGCACGCTGTTAGACGCAGCTGCATTTCTACATAGTTCACAACATTTCAGAAAGAGTGCAGAAGCCTTTGAGGCATGAGGGGGGTCTGAGCTGTAATGGCAGACTACAAAATAACTAAGAGAATATGTAAAGCTTATCAATGAGACAAAATTATATGGGTCAGTGAATGGCTGGCTCAGTGGAAAGCAGCTCAGAAAGCACATATGAAAGGGATTCATGAGAGATCATCCAGTCTTTCTCTCTCTCATTAGTATTTCTTGTTGAAATATTCTTTATAAGCTGAAGGAAAATAGATTTTTCTGACCATGTAGTGAAACAATGAAAGCACCATAGAGTCTATTCTAAACTCTCACCTCTAAATTCACTCGTTAGCTCATCATCTTTGTAAAAACACACTGTGGGAGGGTGTGTGTGTGTGTGTGTGTGTGTGTGTGTGTGGTGGTGGTGGTGGTGGTGGTTGTGAGGGGGGGCAGACATTGTGGTACTGTACTCACGGCTGCATTTTTGCCTGGAAAGCTGAAGAAGGAGTCAGGACCGTTTCTGTGAGCCATGTACTTCAGCACTGACAGAAGTTTCACTGCATGACGAGGCTGAGGAACAAACACAAACATGCAGGGATCATTTTAGGCAACTGGTGATGTGGTATTAATGTCCAAACAGGCAGGCAGGCACACGCACGTGCACATACACACACACACACACACACACACACACACACACACACACACACACACACACACACACACACACACACACACACACACACACACAAGCACGCGCACACATACCCTAGTTACACGCTCAGTTCATGCATGCAGCCACAACTGATTAAAAGCAGATGCAACTTTGTGTCTGCTTGTTCTAAATTTACCTCTCAGACTTATTAGACTTTGACATCCAAAGAGAGTTACTGAGCAGAAGACAATGATCACATTATACAAGCACTGTCAAGCACTGTGTACTGAGAAGTACACCCATTAAAAATATGTTGTTCTGACACACTGCATTTTGATAATTGGAGTCAGATCAATGTGACTGATAAACAATTTCATTTGTAGTTTATAGTGCTCAGTACCACGGCACTTCATAGTTAAAGTTCTGCACTCATCCCACCACTCTGTCTCCCCGGATATTTCACAAAAACGAAATGCAGAGCAGTGGCAAGAGCTGCTCAAAAGTGGGAGGGTGAGGTGAAATTTAGAAGCATAAAATCAACTTGCCCTATTTCCTTGACAACTTGATTAGTGTCAGTGATCAATGGGTTACTCTCCTTCTCTTCCTTGCTTCATCTGTCTTCCTTTCTGTGCCACTGGTTCTGCCTGGATGTAGTAACTTATCTTCTGTTAAGGTATCATACATCTTAAGTTCACGGTGGCTAATCTCTTATAGCGGCATTCAGCTCAGGCTGTCTGTTTTATTGTTCCACAACTGTGCAAACGCAAAAAGTCTTTTGGCTCACACCTTTTTAATGTTATAGTAAATATAGGGTGCAAAAAGTCATGTAATGTAATGTAATGTAATGTGAAGCCCTCATGAACCACCTAATATCAATAATGTAGTGCTGCTCTGGATACAGGACCACTGTGGAGCAGAAGTCTGGTTTCACGTGATTTATCTTGTCTGTGATGAGGGCACTGGCCTGCGGGACGGCAGCAGTTGAAGTGTTGCTAGCACATTCCTCATGCAGGTCCCAGACGACAAAGACAGATCGCCGTGGCATGACTCTGACTCACCCACTGGCCTTCCTCCCCTTGCAGCTTGCTGAAGAAAAGCTTCAGCTCTTTTACTGTGATGCTGTAGCTGGCGAGCACTCCCAGCATGTCCACAAGCAGGTCTGCAAGACAGACACACAGCAGAGGGCAGGGATGAAACATACAGGGTTAAACAAGCTGATACGATGCAATAATCTACTCGAAAAGTGAAAAGAAGCTCCAATTGACAAAAACTTTGGGGACGAGGTGGTGGCTGATTTTAGTGAGTATTTCTCTGTATTTAAAAGAAAAGGAGGATGAGCAGGACCCAAGTTAAAAAAAACAGGAGACTTAAAATAGAGAGGGCACTCTGCGAGTCCCAGCCACTGTGCAGCCTCTTTCATTACTTATTACTGACTAATGATGAGGCATAGAATGACAGATCTATGACTAGACTGTGCATGCTCTACCCTTGATTTAACCCTCCAAATGTAAGGAGTTATATCTGGCAGGTCTTTTTCCACAGAAGCATTAAAACTCTGCTGTGAGGTTCTGTACTCCACAATTAGTGTTTCAGACAAATTATCTGAAGAGAGAAAGAGACATATAAAACTCTGCAACAAACAGGAAGTTATTAAGGAAGCATTTAAATATGTAAATGTAAAAATAAACAAGTTAACAGACAATGATTTGTTGTGTGGTGAACATCACTATAACCATTACTTTCAGCTGCCTAGTTACTGCTGGGCTCCATCATCCTTGCTTGACTTCACAAACCCTCTAGGCCAGTGCTGTTCTGCCTGGCAAAAGTTCACTGAGCCGAACACTGTAGGATTAATTTGTAGTAATTTGCAGATGGGCAACAGACTAGACTGAGACTCAGGGGAGACTGTACAGGATGATTGTGTCCTCGCTCAGCGTAATACATCATAGTGTTTGCAACACTGGAGGATGAAACCATGAGGTAATTGTAACTAAAAGAAGACAGAATAGGAAAATTGTAGAGTTGGTTATTCTATTTGTGATACTCCACTGATCAATGAAGTTGGGATTCATGTTTTTGCTTGCTCCCCCTCCGCACAGAGGTCAAAGGAAAGGCCCACCAAAACTCTGGAGACGATGGGGTTAGTCTTTATCAAGAACAATACAGCACAATTCAGCAGTGCTGAGTAAATCCAGAGACTTTTCCCACAAGAAATGCTTGTCAGTACCTGCGATCATGCTGTCAGTGGTGGATATACGCTGCAGCACCAGCTGGATGAGCTCCACATCAGTGCACGCCTGCAGGTTGCGGACACTTTTCTTGAGGATGGCGGTGAAGATGCTCCAGACCTCGGCCTGACAGGTGGGTTCACACTTGTCCAACAGCTCAACCATGCACACGATGCTCTCTGGCTCCTGGATGATAAAGTTCATCTCCAGGTCAAACTGGCCGCCGACCAGCTGGAGGACAGATACAAAGAGAGGTAGGGGAGGGAATGGGGAAGACAGCGAGACAGAGAGAGAGACAGAGAGAGAGAGAGACAGAGAGAGAGAGAGAGAGACAGAGAGAGAGACAGAGAGAGAGAGAGAGAGAGAGAGAGAGAGAGAGAGTGTGAGAGAGAGGGGAGGGGGGAGGCACGGGATGGAGAATGTTCAGCATCAGTCCGTCTTCATGTAAATTGAACTGAGCAATAAACTCAAAAAACACCACAAAAGAGCAATGAATTCCTCTTTTACCACCAGCAAAACATAACCAAGAGCTTCAAAAGGGCATACATATGTGCACTGCATTATTATGTGTGCGCACACTCCTAAACAGATGATTAATCATGCATCAGAGCTGCCGCTAGCCAAGTGGATTAAAGGTCAGGGGTAGACCTGTCAGTCTATCGGTGTCTCTGTTTGTCCGTCAGTTCACTGTGCTTTTTACAGCTAGCCTGGAGACACTGTGATAAACTCAGAGGAGAAAATATCAAACGAGTAGCCATGTCAGTGAAACTAAGCTAGACATCCAGACAGACATAAACACTGAGAAGTGTATTTAGAGGTCTTTTGTTCCTGCAGGACGCCCTGGAATACTAACAGCATCTGACACAGCCTGGCAGACACAGACATGGGGAGAAATTAATTTTCACTTACAGTATTCAAGAGCACACACACAGTGATACAGTTAGAGTCATGTTACACTCGTCCTGACATTTATATTGAACAGTGGTTACCAGTAGACACTGTTTTAAACCTAAGGACTGTTTTTCATTTTATTTGCATGTTTTATACCTATGAATGTGTTTCACTGTGTGTTGTGGGAAAAGAATCAACACATTTGTTTTTACAGCCACTGACACAAGCCTGTATTTTGAATCAAAAACACAAAATTGAATTCATTGCCACAAAGAAAAGAAAGTAAATACATCCCACCATGTTAGTCAGCCTTCGCCGGGATCTCCAGCTCAGGCTTGTTCACGGGGCGGCGAGGACAAATGTTCTTTGTGTGTGGAAATAAATTGTATGAGCCATAAACGTCATAATTTGTCAATTCTTAATAGTTGTGATGACGTTTTTATTATTGAACCCTGCCTATTAGAAAAAGATAAGGAAAATAACAATGCTGATGTCAAATTAATAATGTGAGGAAGACTGTCATGTTTAGAATCAAGGAGGTGTGACTGGAGAAAAAAAAAATGAAAGTGTGATAGTCGTACCCGTCCAGTAGACACACTGTGCATGAAAACAATATGATTTGGTCCAGGAAATGGAAACTGTCCCATTAAAATGAGTGAGGTGGGATTAACTCTGTGTGTGAGTGCTGAGTACAAGATAGGAAAGGAGGGGGGCACTGGGGTAACGCTGCTGCCACAACACCACCTTTAAAGACAGGGGATAAAGTGACAATAACACTGACACACACCTCACCTATTGTCCCTTTAACCTCATCTCTCAGATATCTGTTCATTCATGTCAAGTATCAACATTAGAGTAATGATGTTATCCATCACCTTTGCTCAAAAATCACCGAATACACGTCCCATTTCCTCTATCCCTCACCTCTGTACAGCCTTTGTTTTCAGATGTAATGTAAAAACATTTATCATACTATTGTCATTAGTGTCAAATGTATTAAACACTCATATTCACCCATTGTTCCTGTGACAACAACACTGTTCACTGTGTTAACTTTTATTTCAAAAACACACGTTATCATTTAGTCTGTTATGATTTCAATTAATTTAATGAATGTTTAGTTTACAAATGTAACAGATATTCTGGAAAAGGCCCATCAGAAGCCCCCAGGGACAAACGATATTTCTTTAACAAGAAATCTGTCATCTTATGCTTAAAAGCAGAAAACACTCATGGATGATTTATCATTTCAGCATTAACTACAGTATTTGACAGCAAAAAAAAAGTATTATGATCTTCTCGGTTTGTTTAGAGTTGTCATGTTTTAGTCAGAATAAACAAGGCTAAATATACCTGCCTTTACTTTGTTAGAAATTAATTAAAGGGCTGGTTCAACCAAATTACCAAAATACATATTATATTTTGGTATATATATATATATATATATATATATATATATATATATATATATATATATATATATATATATATATAGATATATATATATAGATATATATATATCTATATATATATATATAATAGAAATCGGAGATTGTTGCTGTGATCCCTCAACAATAGAGCTGAGTGGCATTTCTAAATGCAGAGCTGTGGTGCTCACATCATTTAAAAAAAGCATTTGAAAGAAATTAAACAGCAATGTGTTTCCAGAAAACAATGTGCCGGCTACTCTGGATAATCCACACAACAGATTTATTTAGTAGAAAGCAGTTCCAATGAAAGCTTTTGCTGCTGCACTTTTCAATGCTATGAATAGCACAAACTGCATGTCAGCTGTACTGAGGGAGAAGGGACAGAAATCTGAGGGACAGATATCTCAAACCTTGGACAAATCAAAACAAAACTATCAGCATGGGTTAGATCCCAGGAATGTTTAATAAAGTCAGAGTTTTGCCAAGAGCTAAATGACACATCTACTGTAGCCAATTTAACTACAGATGCAGCAGACATGAGCAGTAAATAAATGGCCAAACAAATTCAAAGGAAATAATTTCAGTTAAACATCCAATAGCCACCTGTTAGAGTGACAAGCCAGTGTTCACGTAAAAGATTTATAATAACACATGCATGTCGTTAATGCCCCACTTTGCTTTCTGTCTCTTAGCAAGTCACTGATAAATCACACACCCGTCTACAGAGTGAAGTGTGCTAACTTCAGAGTGGACCCCAACTGCAGCCAGGTCCGCCATTAATGGATGTTGGGTGCCACTTTGCCACAGTAACAGCTGATTTATGAGCCTGACAAGGTACACGAGCCATCCATCCATCAGTCAGTTGACCAAGGGGAATGAGAACAAATATGAGGATGGAGACAGAGTGCTGCACCACAATGACACACACCTGGCAGGCTGGCACACATGCGAGGATAATAGGACTGATTCTGGAGCCGATTTGCCCCTCTCTACAAGGTTGCAACAAGATGAACTCAACAATTACCTTGCCAGATTGTCTCATAGTGTGTGGTACTTGAGTTAATTGTGAATATGCTAATTTTAATTAAAGGGTAAAATGATGACATTCTGTTGTAGACAAACAACAGCAGTGGCTATTATTTAAAATAAAATAAAAAAACAAAAACAAACCAAAAAAAACAGAGGTTTTGTCTAGATTTGTGTCGTTTCCTTTTTCACTCGTTCTAAACTGAAGAAGAATTGAGGGAAAATCCTGGGCTCCTGGATACTGGAACTTGTCATGAGCACTAATCAAAATATATATATTTTTTAAATGCTATATTTAGATATTTAGAAAATAACTTAAAACAAAATTGACAGTATAATAATGACTCTAATTCTTAGTTACTAAGCATTAATGATTCCAAATTCAGGATTGTGTGAAATCAAAGTCCTTGAATATAATTTTGACATTACGTGGGGAATAGAGCTGCAATAATTTGGCATAGTGATTATTTGATCAAGAGAATATTAGTCAGCAACTTGCATTTTTCTTAGGCACCAATGGCAAATATTTAATCGTTCCAGCTTCTTAAAAGTAGGGTTTGCTGGTTTTCCTGATTACCTGAACTTTGCAGGATTGGTCAGACTAAACAAGACATTTGATGACATCACTTTACCCTGAAGGAAACGGTGACAGACATTTTTCCTTGTTCTCTGAGGTTTCATTGAGTAAAAGACAAATATAGACCTGTGATGTCTGATTTTGTCTTGTTGTTACAGAATGTGTTAAGAATTCAAATCTCTGTGTGACAAGTATTACTGTCTGTAACTCACATGAAGACCATTCTAACAACTCTGTATCTAAAGAGTCATCATTTTCGATTTTTATCTTTATCATGCAAAGAGGTGAATGTTTTAGCTGACCAAGTATATCGAAAAAGGTGGAATCCAGACAGCCAAGACACTGATCTATAATTTCTTTAAGGTGCATCTGATGTTTCTTCAGTGGTGTAAATTACAATAGAAATGAGCTTGTGGACATTAAAAATGAAATGTCATATTGAAATGCACTTTATCTCTTCGCAATACTCTGCTCCAAACCTGGAACATTGAAGCACTGCCACCTTTACCAACTGTGCCAGCTGAATCCAACCACAGCCCTGCCGCTGGTATAAAACTGCACAGCAGCTGGTTATCTCGATGTTGGTGCTGGGTACAAAACATAGTAATAACTGATCAGTAGCCCTTACATTATAAACAGATTGGATGAATTATGCAGCCATTAATCAACTGAGATACTGAGAGCCTTAATGTAAAATTAAAAATAAAATACAATTTTCTATAGCTGTGTGAGAACATTCAATGTGTCTATTGGTGCATGGCAAAGAGGTTTACAATATGTCAATTTCTCAAATAGTTCAATTCAATCATTTACATTGCTCTATTTTAGGAACAGGTGTGGAAGGCCGCCAGCTCCAGCCTCGGCTACGGCAAGGGTCTTTATGGCAGCCAGACACCAGATCCCTGGCTGGGTAACCCAGCCTGGCTGTTCTCCCCTGAGGCCTGCCTGAATTAATCATGGCTGAGCAGCCAAGCAGCCACTGGGCTGTAACACAAAGCCCAAACAGGCTTCTATGGTCTCCATGGAGAACAACATAGGGGGATGGCAGGGCTAAATGGTACGCCAGAACCAGTATTCATATCTACTGCCTGAGCTAACCTTGTGTTTCAGCTTTCATGATAGATTTTTAGAAAGCTGAGATTGGAAATCCCATGTCAACAATGACAATGAGGTTAATATTTCTACCATGTCCACCCTGATAAGAATGGAGAGTGTCAAACATATGTATGGGCTGCATAATAAAATTATTGTCACAAACAACACCATCCATTTACATTCACCTGTTTGATGCACATGATCAAATTGCACTTAAAAAACTGAGTGGAAATCCAGGAAATTAAAGGCATGTTTTTATGCTTGGCTGATGTGGAAAAGTTGGTATACTGAATAAGATAAGATGCAGCAAAGCCAGAACAAAACTGGTGTTGTGCTGATAACTATTTGATGGATTGCTATAAAATTTTGTACACACATCCATGATCCGTGGAGGATAAAGCCCTCTGACTCTGGGGAACTCTTGACTTTTCAAATATCACCACGGGCAAGTTGGCATTTGTGGTTTTGAGTGAAATGTCTTGACAGCTGCTGTATGGATCTTTGTAAGAACTTGGGTGATGTCCTGACTGTAGTGTAAATAATCCCCTCTCTTATTACAAACCACAGAGATTACACATTCTGGCAGTGAGCGAGGAAGAGAGCCTGAGAATATAGAGGGAGAAGATTCCCTAAAAGAGCAGAGCTATTTGAGGTCTGAGCGAGCTGACTTCTAAAGCTTTACAGCCAGCCATGTGATGCTGAAGATGAGAGAAAGCAACAAATTATGGCCATTTTGTACCAAAGGGGAGGAAATTACTCTGCTAAAATTAATAGGCAGACACACTGATGCTGTCAAGCCATGGCTAGGGGGTGATGAGCCTGTCTGTCCATTGTGTGTGTGTATCCATGTTGATGTTCATTCTTTCAGTTCTCTCCCTAATGAAACTGCAATCAATTCTATGGGTGAAATGATTTGAATATAAAGTCATTTGCCTGAATGAGACTTGAGCAGAAACAGACAATAGACGAATGTCGGACAAATCTGTACTCACGTCTAGCATGTCTCTAGTTTGTCAGATGGCTGATATGGGGTTTTGAATTGCTCTGAATAATTAGAATACATGGCATATATCACTTGATATCCTCTGTCAGTTTGGATGGATATGACATGGGGTGAGTCTGGTGGAAGATCCAAATTGTCTAATGTTTGATTGATCTCACTGTACAACAAGAAACAAGTATTTCTCTAGAACATGTGTGTTTATACCTAAGGGTTGAAAAAGAAAGTGAATGCCATTTGTAAGTTCTAGTTCAATTTACCCTCTACAAGAGGACTTTAAATAACAGTTTGTGTGTAATAACAACCCAGCTTGACCAGGCATTTCAATCCATTTCAATATAAATCAAGGCAGCAAAATACTCCACAAACAGGCTGTCAGAGTAACCATGCTTTCACCACACACCACTGGCCTACTTTTTCAACAGCTCTCTCAACTGGATCTCTTTTAACAAGCTACCTTGTTACACCAAAGCAGTTTAGCTTATTCTTTCATAAGAGCCCACCCTTCACAACACCCAAACCGAAACATCCATCACAGCGACCCAAAACATGATTCGTGATATGACAACATCTTATAATCCTGGGCTCTTCACTGCTGATGAACACTCACACTTCCAACATGCTGATGTGAGATGCTGAAATGGCTCCAGCAGATAGGGCGGTCAACCAAATAATCTGTCCAACTCAAATCCTTCCAGTGCTAGCAGGGATATGGTGGAATGAGCTTCTGATAGAGAAGATGAGGCACTTTACTTGAACAGGCTCAAAGTGAATTCTAAAAAGATTTTTATTAAAACTATTTAAACAATGTATGCGCTTTACACACTTATATCATGCTTTGATTATAATACATTTGTGAAATAAGTAAGAAATCAATTGAAGTGGTACCAACAATTACCATTACTGGATATATGCAAGGTGCAATACATGTTGGGAATCTTTCTTAATGTGAAGTCAGTCACTGTATGTACTCAAATTTGCCTCGTGTTTAGTATTCGGTTCAACAAATCCTTTACCACTTCCCTTCAGCATCTCTGTTGTTTTAGGCCATTGTGACTGAAGACACTTTGACCCTTCACAGAAGGAAAAGCTCAGGTGTAAATAATGAAATCCATGATGGCTGGATTCCATTTAGCTGCTTCAGTTTCAGTGTCCTGTGCATGCTGGCACACTGTTTATTGTGCATACTGGAACATTGTTGAACTGAACTGAGTCATTTAGAAGCACATATGTTTTCCCTACTATGACTAAATGTCTGCTATTTAAAGGGCTTATCGTACAACCAAATGAACTTCAAAGCACATCTCAGTTAAAGGCATTTTCACAACAGTAGGTCTATTTTTAACTCTGTCAAATGCAAGATCAGTTATCTACTAAGTTTATGATTCTGTACTGTGAAATGATCAGGTCATCACTGAGCTAAAGCCACGATAAACTAGAAAAATATGGAAAATGCTCACTGCAATAAAACATGAATTACATTTTTCTCAAAATATTACAAATTACAATAAGTTCAAGTATGCAGCGGAATTCTCTGCTTTTAATTAAGAAGAGCCAAACTAGGGAATAAAATTAGTCTCCACCACCCAATGTGTCAGTGACAAACAGAGGTTAGCTACAGAAAGGTGGATCTATTTATTGTTTAATATCCATATGACATCATGAAAGTTCTTATCATGATTACATTTTCAGCCAGTGCTGCACAGCCCTGTTCTCCACACAGTCTGCGGCTGTTACACCTCACCCAGAGTCCCTGGATTCCACCTCTATGACACAACCAAACTACAGAACTAAAGAATTATGGATTCCTCAAATATGATCTATTGACAGCATGGCTTTCTACTTGAGAAAATCTTCATGTGATCTGTTATAATTGCTTATTTTGTTGAAAATATTCAGAGAACAACCTACCTACATCCTGTGTGGTGGAAGAGCCTGCCACTCTACATTTATCAAAGCAGGAGTAGAAGGTAAAGTGGTGACAATTATGCATGCAGTGACCATGGAAAACACTGGTTCAATGATCACAGCTCACTAGAATCTTTTTAACTCACTCACTCACTCACTTCATATATACGAGTTGTTATTGCAAATCCGATTTATGAATATTTCACGGTGCCACCATATACTCTTTTTGTGTTCAATGGCACAGGAACATTGAAATGAATGAACAACTGGTGATTATTCAGCTCTGATTTGTAAATTATTCCTGTTTTTTTTCTCATCATTGTTAAATTAATCAATTTTAAATTACACAATTAATCATCTAACACTGTTGAGCACATTTTCTCTCATCAGTGCCACAATGTTGCCTCGCTTACAATATGAGACAAACAATGACAGAGGGGTACAGCAGGTGGAGAGAGAGATTTAAATAGCTGTAATTCTAAGAATATCTTCAGAAGGATAAGTTGCCAAGCTTTTGTTTTAACATTGGCTGGCAGTCATTTTTACACTACATTAAATATGACGATGCTTAGGCAGCAATCTGATCAACACATAACTGTCCTTGTTGTTCCATTTGTTGGCCTAAAACCATGGGTTTAATATAACATGCAGAAAACTGTACATAACATGTGGATATAATTGGCAAGCCCATGTTGTTTTTCATTCATTTAAAGTGAACTCTTTCATGTGATCACCACCTAATTTATCCTGTATTATTGTGATGGAAGAATTAAAGACCCATAACAAGAAAAGAAGAGCAACTACATAATTAGGACCAACAGTACATTTCCATGCAAATGGAGGAGAGACGATTTAGATTACATCAAAGATTGTGATACTATCCATCCCTCTATAGCCATGCTGTTCAATCCTTCTATTTCACTTGCTGACAGTGTTAGATGTGATGAAATTACAAATGTGTCAGCATTCCTATATAAGCTCCCTCTATCCTGTGAAGTATAACTTATACAGTAAACTGTAAATGCACTGTCCTAACCAGGAGCAGGAATTAGCCCAGGAGAATAGGAGGAATGTTTTCTATAACAGCAGTTTGCCATGTAGTCATCACACATGGATCATCTGTGGTTCAGCAGACACATGCACAAACATAAGTACAAGCACTTGGACAACACTTGGAGCCAAAGTGAGAAGCTGCTTTTGACCTTTTTTAAACATTCACCCAATAAGTCATAGGAAAAGCCAATACACGGAGGTGTATCAAAGACCTCTTTAAGACTAGCACTGTCTATCTGGTAATCTGGTTTAAACTGCAGGGGGGCTGCTATTGTCAACAGAAGGAAAAGGCTTGTCAGGAAATGGCCCTCATTAGACATTAGAGTCCAGTTTTCCAGAGATGCTGACTAAGTCGTCTGCTTCTGGAATTAGATGTTCAAAATTAACACAATACTCAAATATGATCTATTGACAACTCAGCTTTCTACTTGAGAAAATCTTTATGTGAACTCTGTCTGGAATTGGTTATTCACCATTAACAAATTTCATGCTGAAGAATATGTTTGCTCTGTTACTGTGAGGCGGCTGCCAGAAAGCAGACAGCCTGATGTGATCATGAGGTAAACAAAGAATTTCATTGTTCCATACAGAAATGCCTATGATTTTAGTTTGCATAGTAGCAGTAAATAGGAAGGTTGGCCCTGGTGCAACATGTTAAAAATAGCAGCTGGATCAGGGAGGTGAAGAAGGAAGGAGATAAACATTAGTAAGGAATTCCAGCCTGCCTCGATGCAAGGGGGAGTAAAGTGAGAATTTCGACTTGAAGGACCCACCCTTGATTAGCCGCTTAAACTTAAAGCTTTCAATGAAAACAAACAGTTTTGTGCACATTCAACAATTTTAGACGAAATTCACGGTATGCATCCCTAAAACATGTTAACTGCAATTCTTGCCTTATAAAACATGTAACTTTTTTGATCAACACAGCTGACAAAAACCATTCATCACGTCACCAGATGTATGTGCATCCTTGTGTTCGTAGGGCACCAAAGCAGGGACCAGCTCATCAAAGCATTGCTCTACTGCTTCACCAGTGGCCAGGGTACCTTTAGTTAGGCTGCATGCTCCTGATAACCTCAAGTGTATATTATAGATCTTTATACAGAGTGCACCATCATAACTATTTCTTGCACTGACACAAATACAAGTAAGACATAAGAGGGCTGAAAAAATAAGAAGAACAACAGTCAACTGTATAAGATCTTAATGTGATACCAATGACCTGCTGATCTAGGAAATCTGCACACTGTTGTACACTGTGTCATTATGGCAGCAAGAGGTCATGGGTAATGAAGGCTCAGGACATGAAGGTAGTTCATGTGTAGCTTCAAACCTAGCACAAGGCATGGGCTGTGAACCACATTATTATACATTTCATATACAACTTTAATTGCAAAACAAGGCATGTGAAAATATCAAAGTCATAAGGCAAGATATGAAACTTTTATAAACTCATGAATAATCTGGTTTAAAAGAAATTACAGGGTTTCTCACAGTGCTTTATAGCAGAGGTGGCCCACATAGCCTGAACCAGCTCCACTGTCCTACAAGGAAAATCTAACTATTTCAAACAGCAAATGCCACATATTTACTAGGTGAAACTGATTTAAGTTGTTATGTCTACTTAATGAACTGATCGTAACACAACATTTTTCAGGATCTGTTTGGCTTGGCACCTCAACTAAACTATTTCCTGTTCCAGGGAGAAACCCTGACTGGAGAAATCGGGAAACTGCCTGCAGCATATCCCAACACAGTGGTTCCACCCCAACATGCTTCCTGTGGTTTGCTGTGTCACCACAGCTTCCTCTGTCCATCCTAAAATTCCTGACAGCCACTGAACACAGCACTGAGTGTAGATGACAGTATACTGCCTCCCAGTAAATCAATTTGGTGCACACAAGTGTGATTCTGTGTATAGTATTTACTGAATGAGCACTGGTAAAATATACACTATGTGGTTTGTAGAGCTAAACATGCAAAAACTCCAGCCTGGTATTTTAAAAAGAAGCGAGACACACAGCCACAGCCATGTTGTGGGATGTTTTAGATATAGAGGCAGTCGCCTCTGGGACATCAGAACTAACTGTTGAACCTTGATGACTTGGGCGTAATTCAATGAAACATCCTTGATGTAAGATGCCAAACTGATAACCCCAGTGATGTACCAGCCCGAACACACATGACCTTTTAACATTTACTTTCAGTGGTTTGTGCCCAGGTTCTGCCTGTCTGATGGTCCTGTAGATGTTTGATGGCGTGTCCCGATGTCTCGACAGTCACTGTTTATGGGTTACTGCATCATTCTTTTGACATCTCAAAAGGATTCCTGGATGTATGTTTGACGTCGCTCATGGGAGAAAGAGTAACATCACATCCTGTGTATTAGGATGCAGGTTATCTCAATAGTAACATAACCAATGGCAATTAATTAATTAATTAATTAATTTTAACCCCAAAAATATGCTGATCCTAGCCTCTCAAATGAGAGGCATTTCTGAAAAACCTTTTACCATTGCTCTGACAAAATAAACAATCCAATCACTTTCAGCTCTAGTAACTTGTGATGGATATTTGTCATCATTTTTTAGCATTTACCTTCAGTAACTCAATAAAGAAAATAACTGCTGAAGCCTGACATTGATAAATGTATTTTTAGTGACTCATTAGATAAAAAAATCTCTTATTTTAACAGTCGTTAGTTTAATGTATGTTCAGAAAATATTTGTCAAATTAAATACTGTCAGATCAAACATCTTGATATGTGGTTGCTTGTTTGCCCAAAATGTGTCAGTGTCTCTGACATTGATGTCTGGATGTGATTAAAGCACAGAGTTGAATGCAAACGGTCTTGATGAAACCTCTGTGGGGAAGTTTGTGGTTTTAATCAGAGATGGCCTCAACAAACAGCTGTTCCCTTCACTACATGTTACTCACAGATCATCACACTGCAGATAAGCTACATCTCTGTCTGTTGCATACAATACGAAGAGTTTCTACTAAATTACTATTTTAAGGACAAATATCACCACAGACATACACTTTCCAAAATGTTTTAACATAATCTGCCTCACTGCTAAGAGCTAAGCTAACAATTTCATGTTGACCTCAATACTAATTTCACAGTAGGAGTAAACTGAAAAACACAGTACAGGAAAATACACATACTGCACACAAACATAAAAGATCATCCCCAACAACACCTTTGCAGTAACCTGAAACCTATCAGACACAGACATCAACAATGGTGGAAATAGTTCCCTCATGGACGCAGCGGAGCAAATCACAGGCAATGAAGAAAGCTAATTATCCTCAGCTGTGTAATTTACTGAATGTAACTCAGCTTCCTTGAAATAGCAGAGCCCGATACCTGATACAACACTGATGAATGAATCATGTCAACGGTGTGGAAACAAAACTGGTTGATAATTCTATGTCATAGGTGAAAACAGCTACTTGATAGTTATCATGCATGTTGGATATACATATTAAAACTAGATGTTAACTTTTCTTCCACTTCCAGTGATAAAGAGGAAGAAAAGTTATCTCCTTCTTTTTAAGAGGAGGAGGATCTGGGTGTGGACAGCATTGCCCTGAACTCACCCTTATTCTCCAACACGTTCATTATTTTACAGTCCACAACATTTTTCTCATCCTCCTCCTCCTCCTGCTGCTGCTGAGACAGAGCCTGGTACCTCGAGAAAATGCAGTCAAACCATGAGATCATTTTTCAGAGGTGGCCTGTTGCAGCAACCCATACTTACATTTGTAAATGAAATGTGCTTAAAGAAGACACTGTATACAGGCTTCATTAGAATAATTTGAAATGGAAAGTCATCACTCAGCAAGTTTACTTTATTTGAACTGCATCAAAGCCCTTAAAAGCTCTGTGGTAGTAGACGTAGGAATGCCGTGTCATTTACCACAGACCTTTATTAACAAGAAATAAAGGATACTACTGAGTAACTTTGGAATCAATTACTGTTTAAGAGGCTGATATAACGGCAATTTCATGGCACTCAGGATGTGGTAAGTCTCCTGCTGTGATCTGTGAGCCACTGAGACCTTGCTGTACAGCAGATAGTAGTTATGGTGCAAGGCACAGATTGATAAGAAAGTTTTACTGGTGGTAAAAATTAAAAACAAAAAAATATTGCATGCAATAATGTAAGATAACGACCAGTTTGGAGAGTCAGGCAGTGCTGACTGACCAAGGCTTACACAGTTTAAGAAGAAAGACATCATATCAAGTCTAAACGTAAACATGTGGTTGATCTGACAAATGAAAAATAAAAATATTTCGTCAAAAATCCTCCCCAAGCTGCTGAGATAGAACCTGAAATTTTTCAGCTGTAAACACTGTGTTACAATTGATTTTGCAGCTGTTATTTATGGGCTGCTTCTCTTATGTGTAGCTTGTATTCCCTACAGGACATGTGCCAGACCTTGGCAACAGATCAGCTGCTGATGCAGAGAGTTTGAAAGCAGGTCAAGGGTAGATGAACCATCTTGGGGTCGACAGTCAGGTTTGGCCAAGGACCAGCTCTCTCAGCTCTGCTCACTGGAGAGCCAACACAGATTTAGAAGACGATTCAGGCCTCCATGTTCATCTGTTTGACTAATTTTCATTTGTATGGTAATGAAATTCATTTTAAAAAGGGGTTAATGTTTTAATTCTTCTTGCCATGGCTTCATATCAACTACTGGTCTGTGGAGCAGCTTAGGTTAAACCTACAGTATGACCCTGTAATATACCGAGACAAAGACAAAGAAGTGACACAGATCAGATCAATTAATTGGGTCAACTCCTAATAAAAGACATGTGGATAGTGAGCATCTGAAGAATGCTGGTGTCTCTTTTTTAACAAAACCAAAAAAATAAATAAATAAATACAATTTTGTCATTATTCGTATTTGTGACACAGAAATGTTAAACTTGGAAACTCAGAAATTAAATTTTGTTGGAATTAAAAGATACAGTACTGTAAATCAAAATAAAGGTGATTTTATTTTTCATTTTATATTTATCTGGTAAGATCATTATAGACCTTGTTTCAGCATCATGCGCTGTCTCATAGTGTGGCCTATTAATTGGCCTCATGGACAGAACACAGCAAGGCACCTTGATAATTTGCAAGGCTTTATATTTACATTGTTATACTTGCTTCACATTTCTGAAACATGCCTACAAGCTTTGATGTAGCACACAAAGGAAAATTTCAAATAATATGGGGGCCAAACACTTTGGTTGGAAGACCAGATTTACCTAATCTAAGATATTATTCAATAGACTCAGTTTTGTCTTTGCCATTCACACACCTACAAGCTTTCACAGTCACACTTCTAAAATTCCAGTTTGTGCAAACATTTTATGCCATCATGGTCTCAGATACACAGACAGCCAGCATACATGCATAAATCAAAAGGGTAGTTTCTCTGCCGACAGAGCCCACTTTTAACCACTATGTTATAGACGTCATTCATTATTCGGATATTGGACGGGCAGGGCCGATCCGAATTCCAGTCCGCAGCTTGCGCTGGACCATGAACCCGCCATAACGTCATATGAGACACGTCACCGATTCAGATCCAGTCCACATTTTACCAAGAACCCGCGGCAACTTCGGTGTGTGATTGTGTGAGTGGGCAGTGAACGTTAGCTGTTGGTTTGACTAAAATGTCGCTTGTTTGGAGACAGTTTAGGCTGGAAACGCCGAAAAAAGCAAGACAGCTACTCGTAGTGTGTGTAAAGCCACCGTGCCGAGGGCTGGAAGTGCGGTTGCGACGTACAATACAAGCAGTTTAATCAAGCACCTGTCGAGGTTTCACATGAAAGAGAGCCAGGAGTTCATGCTAGCCAAGAGACCAGAGGAGACCACCAGGCAGCAGACTCGCTGATGCCTTAAACCTCAAGTAGACAACCCAAAGGCTAAAGGGATTACAGAGAAGTTGCTCAACTTCATTATGCTCGATGATCAACCACTATCTGTCGTGGAAAATGTGGGATTTCGCAGCCTGTTGGAGCACTTGGAGCCCAGGTATAATCTGCCATCCAGACACAGTTGTTGCTGCTGCAGTTGTCCTAATACTTCACCTTTTTAGATGATGCAGCCAAGCTTTTTGTTGATGTTTATTATCAGTTTTACATTTCAGATATTACATTTGAATAAAAACGCTACAGCTGCTGCTGCTACCTGAAGTGTAACAAATAAATTCCTTTGGAATCCATTTAGATTCAATCCATTCTTGTACATTTTTTGCTCTTCTAATAAGAAGTGAATTGGTGAGGTAAAAAGAGCACTTGTATCAGAATCTGTTTCGGTATTGACATCAGATAAGAACTGAAAAAATGTGGATCAGCCCATCTCTACTTTTAACATGTTAGTTCTATCGCACAAACATAGTTGAGTAATATGCACAGCAAAATTGTCAAACTAAATCACCAAATAATTGAGGCTGGATAAAAGCACATGATCCCTGCAGAATCATGCAGTCTATCCCATGACTAATACAGAGGAGTATGCTACAGGCTGGGCTGCACCCAGAGCGTTGGCTTACCAGCAGGGAGGGAAAAACCTCCTAAATGGTCACCATTGTGTCAGTATCCACCAACAGTCCTGTTACACAAGGGTGATTTGTTTGAGGTGAAACATGGTTGGACATCACCACCACTATCACCACCTATCCATGAAATCATAACATGCCACAGTGTGTAGAGCATAGTGGGCCATTAATGCATCTACTCTGTGCCCTTGTGAAACCTGTTGCACATAACTGACTAAAGAAAGTACCAAGAAGGGAATCGGAGCAAAATATCAGCAAAAACAAGAATCACCCTGGACCTCATAATGACCAGTGTCCTTCCAAGGTCCCAACATACTCCCTACTGCATGTGAGCCACTTTATCAGCTCACAATGTTGAGGTGTCTGCAAATGTAACAGTGCTTTGCACTGGTATAAGCTACCAACAATTAATGTTTAAATTAAATTACAAGGGCAAAGAGTAGTCAAGAAAGGTCTGGTATTAAGCTCTGCATTAAAGCAAAGTATAGGACTGACTGAAAACAGTGATTACAATGATATAACAAGGTTTCCTTTGAAATGAAAAGCACAATTTTGGGCCATACTGCATAAAGCAAAAATGACATTCTACTTGCAAGACAATCAAAATGTATCAAAAAATCCACAAAAAGGCTATTTCATCCTCACACAACACCGACAAACAAGATGCATCTAACATTTACAGATGTGTCTTAAACACAAACACTATGAATTAATCTGCCTAAAAACGAGAGAAGCACAGTATGGATGTGTTTTTTGTTGAGAAATCTCCACCACAGGGACAAGGGTAGGGCAACAGCTTAAGGCTTCGATGTAATATTTCTTTCACAAAGGAGCAGCATTTCTCATTATGTTTTAATATTCACACCTTTTTTTCAGCATCTAGCACTGAAACTTGGCTAACAGGCAAGCAGTATTAGCATATCATTACACCCCCCACTGTGAAGAGAAGATAGTGGGCCAGGAGGTTAATACTGCTTCCTTTTTAGCCAAAAGCTCTGCTATAGTGTCACAACATGACAACTGTGTTTGCATGATGTGTGTGTGTGTGTGTGTGTGTATAACCAGCATGTCTGCATTTTCAGTTGATCATCGAAGGTGAATGTTATATCCACTGAATGCATATAACCTTTACTTCAGCAATAACAATGACCTTCATGGCCAATGTCAAAGGGATCATGTAAAAGCCCACTGAGGTGTGTGTGTTTGTGTGTGTGTGTGTGTGTGTGTGTGTGTGTGTGTGTGTGTAAGCCAGTCAGCATCACGTCCAAACAAAAAATCAAAATGAGGCTGCTGCAGAGAAGAGTATTCAGTCTCTGAAACGCCATGTTTCTCATTTTTAAAGGACATTGTCACTGGGAGGAAATTTCCTCTGTACATAGCAGGTGAAGAATTCAAATGTAAAAAGGGAAATACAAAACCATGAACAACCACAAACAAAGCACAATCAAGACAAAAGGTCTACTCACAGAACATTAATAAAAACAACTGAGTTACATTTTCACAACACAACAAAAGTGTTTCTCGGCTTTTTTGTATTTGGTTGTGTGGTGAGTATTTGCGGCACGTGTTGTCAGTTTGTCTATGTGCACGTTTCTTAAGTTGCAGTACTCTGAGCTCTCAGGGCCACCGTACTAAGAGGTGGCAGAAGCAAGGAAACAAGGAAATTACAGTGTGATTTATCATAACTTGGTTTAAGTTGTCTTGGTCAACATGTGTGACGATGACGAGTTATATTGTATTGTGGAGCAGCTTTTCATCACTCCTTTTGCAAGGTAGGTTTCACAGAAAGATGTATTCAGTTTACATATTTACAGTTAACCATATAACATAATATACAAGCCTTTTAATTCTGTTCTGCTTTTTAGTTTTATATTATTAAAACTTTCTATTATTATTTATATTAATATCTTTTCCTTTCTGTTAACCAAGGTGTAAGATTCTCTGTACATGATCTGCAGTAATTTTGAGAAGTTTGAGACAGCATACTGAGGCTCGTGGCTCTGCTTTCTCTAAAAGTCACTACACATCACTGGTCTACATACAGAAGGGATAGGAGTGCAGTTTCTCATTGCCCCTGTGGATGACTCAGGGCCAGAGTTTAATTATCAGGCTGTTGGTCTTTGAACAGTTCCTGTTCCAAGCTTCCTCCAACACAACCAGTACCACTCTGTTAAAAAGCCTTTGTGAGCTGGCACTGTTTATAGAAGAAACAATAAGAGGAGAGATGTGGGCCAAGAAGTAGACCACATTATAGTCCTGCTTCCTGAAACTGCACTGCAGCAATTGCAGATGCAGAGAAATAATTAAGTGGTTAATCTTTCACTAAACTCTCAGCTATTTAACCAGGTTTTAAAGCAAACTTGAAGTTTAGTGGCATGAATAGAGAGTAGTTTCTGCTCTTGGTGGAGGAATACCACTCAAAGACATGGGGCTTCATCGCTTTGTTTGCAAGCTAATGAAGGGATATAAAGATATAGACAGACAGATATAAAAACAATAAAATAACACAAGTTGTAGTTATTCTCAAAAGGTTTGTGCCCTTACAATAATTGGGATTTATTCCAAGTAAACGGATGTGATCTCTACACCAACACTTCACTTCTACTCACAGGATTTCAAAAAGCATCATGTCTGATGGAAAATTTATTCTATTCACGTTTAATAACTGGTTACAAAAACCAATTAGTCTATGAATAAGTCCTTAAAATTCAAGCATATTGATAATTAGAATCATGCTCAGTGAGCTGAAACATGTCTAAACAATGACGGTAATTGATTTTTCTGTGCCGAGTGTCACAATTCTGTGACAGCCAGCACAAAATAACCTTAACCTTACATCAACTGAGTCATCCATATGTCTTATTACAATTAGGAGGAAGATTAAAAAAAACTCTTGAGGTACTTAAGCAATAAATTGCCATCTGGATCAAGTTTTCACAGCCACTCTGTCCAAAGCAAGATGTGAAAACAAACATTCTGCCATATGAGCTGTTCAGTGTACAGTGATAATAAGTCACATCGAAGTTTTTGTTGAATAAGGAAAAAATACCGTCTCAGACATATTTCAGTTTTCTAACTGTAACTCAAGCTTTCTCATACAATTCTGTCTCCATTTGTGTTATGCAACACATCATAGTCTCTAGGATGGCACATCTCTTTCAAACATCGTTGAATCCCAAGGCAACCTGCCCTGTTTGTCAGCACACAGCAGGTGAAGAGGCATGATGGGTGCATTATCTGCTCTGCTCGGGGGATAAATAATGACACACCGAGTAGGTAAACAAAAAACTGACATCCCAGTTGTAACCGTTCAGAGCCAGTAACATTTAAACAACATGCTGTCTGGTCAAACGTGTGCTCAGCCTCAAGATGCTCATTGTGTTGATTTTATTGATACAACTGTCAACAAGATGTTAAAGTCTAAGCACAGTAATCGCTACAAAAATTCCTTCTTTTGTTTAGGGAAATTAAAAGGTCACTTATGGAGGCAACAAGCCCTGACGGTGATGTGGAAAATAAAACAAATCACGTTCTCAGGACTATAAACAGTCAGGTCATGCTTATTCAGACACCAGCCCTCAAGTGTTTCAAACAGCTTTTAGCTACAGTGGAGAAGCAGGAAAAAGGTGTGACCGTGGAATTGGGCTGATGCGACAGATAGCAGAGAGAAGCAGATAGGGTTTCATTCATCTGTCAGATTAGAGGGCTCTTTGTTACTGCCAGAGAGGGCAATGCATGCCTGGGGAGAGGACAAGGATTGCCCTCACTCCCCTGACACTTGTGTTAAAATGTAAGCAACTGCAGGGAGAGTTTGTGTGTTTGCTGCATTCCTGTTTACATCGTGTGCACATAGGCAGGGCTAGGAATTACACAACGCTGCCCTCTTGATCCTCAGGGTTTTTTAATGTTTCAATGTAATGTTAGTGATTACTGGTTTGATGGGCCACATTTTAAATGACACCATTCAAATCTCTCAAAACTTCCTTTCTGCTTCCTTTTCATAGGAGGAGGGTGCAGGAAATTTACAGCATTGATAAATTATGTTTTTGTGTTTTTCACCCAAAACACAACAACTAGAGTTAGTGGGAAAATATGATCTTCAAGGTCTTGAAAATAGTAAAAGCTCTGGAGTGGTTGTATTAAACCTTAACTGATAACTCAGGGTTTATAAATTATCTCACAATATAACTGTAGCCATCCTCAGTTCCTAGATAGTAAGAGCAAAATAGCTTACATCTGCTAATATCAATTTCACAAGTTTAAAACCTGATACATTACAAATTCTAGAGCTACTTTTCATGAATCTTCCCTGCAGCAGTGAGTAATGAAGATACTAAGTAGACTTTTTAAAAAAAACACACACACACACAGTGAAGATGCAGCTTAGATCAATTAATTTCACTTATGACAGCCGATCTCAAAGGAGGATCCTCTGTGTCAACATCAGTACGACAACTGATAAAGTGGGCACCAACACGCCATCAAACAGATGCTGTGCATGCTCAGACACACAAAGACAAAGAATATGACAGCTTAAAATAATACTGAACAAAAAAAATTAAACCAAATTCATTTTCTCTCAATTTCTCTTTGACACAAATAGAACCACAGAAAGCTTAAAAAAAAACAAAACTAAAGCAAACAAGGTGTCTACTTTTTCTGGAAGTTGCCCCTTCCAAAGGAAACTAAATACAGGCACATAATATGAAATATTTAAAGACCAGACACATAAGAGGACCTCAAGCTATAGCTAGAGGCTAATTGAACAAATTGTCTTTAGGAAGGCGGTTTAAGTACAATGTATGTGCTCAGTGGCAAAAAAAGAAATTAGATTAGAAAATATAAAGCCTGTTCTAACAAAATGATTTCAGGCATGAACTTGAATTTCCCTCATTATTTACATTCAAAATAATCATAAAAGGACTTTTTTTATATAAGAGTCTTGAAAGAGAACAGAATCACTTTGTTCTGTGAGGCACCGGGATGTTGACTGATGGATTTTTGGTCCCCAAAATGGAGATAAATGGAAATAAATCCTTGCAAAATACACATAACACTGAGTTAAACTAGTGGTTGCCCTTAGTTACAGACTTTCTGTCTTTGGCAATCCTTGCAGTTGACATCATAAGGAAACCAACCGTACTTTAATGTTACGTTGCAAATGTCTCAAGGGAAATAAACAATAACACAAACACAACCATGTGCACAGATACCTGTGGTTTTCACTGCTGTCCACAAAACTAGCAACCACACCACACCCATCTCCTGTGTCACCTAACAGAGGAGCCTTGGGCCAGGCTCGGGGCAGCTCTTCCTCACAGGCCTTTCCATTGATCAATGTTTTACAGAGCCCTACAAGAGTCTGTGCTCCATTCTGTGGGAGGCATGGTTGCACTGTGCTGCCAAAGAGTTTAAGTTAAAGTGATACTGTTGCTTGACACTTAAGTGCATAACCGATTTTAGAACATAAAGGGAGATATTGTCGGGCCCTACCGTCTTTTGATAGGAATATCAGTACCAGAATAGACTAGCAGCCTTCATTGTTTTATAACTCAGCACGAGTTGACAGAGAAACAGATCTCATGGGCAGATGATATTGTACAGTCTGTTCAGAATACATTTACTGTCCTATAAGTGACCTTTTAAGTTTAGCAGACATTCATTCTTTCATTTTTTTCAATTCATAGTTACAGGATTATCACAACAACACCTCCATTTTTTTTCTTTAAGTGGTCATGTTTTACCAGCGATATTGCCCTCTGAGGTGTCCTAAAACAGGATCATAAACTTTGAAGAGGGGGACTCTAATAGAAATCTTTGTTTCTGCCTATTCAATTTTATCCTATACAAGTACGTATTATGTGTTACCATGTATCAAATATGCAAATTATCTTTGCTCAAACATGTACTTTCAGTACTGTCTTTCTGCCCGTGGCGTCCGTCGAGTGACATCAGTGTGTGCGGATGCATCAGTCAGTAGCGTTTGCTGCAGACAAGCCGACTGAGAATTAACACCCCACACTGCAGCTCCTTGCAGCTTTCAGCATATTGTTTAAGTTAGCCAGACCAAGAAAACCAAAACAATGCTGCTTCCTGTAACACTGTGGGCAACCACTTAGAGCACGGAGACTCACACACACTGACTGTATGCAACCTGCCTTAAAAAAAACGAAGCAAATCAGTGAGGAGAGTAAAACATTTACCAAGCCCAAATTTCCCAGATCTTTTTCTCAAGAGCTGGCACACCTCACTGGGGCCAAAACACCAGTGACCATTGGACTTGACATTTGACAAGTAGCCAGAAATAGGTCTCCAGTGGTTTCTGAGGCTTGCTACATTTGTTCACCAGTCCCTTTGTGCTGTTCAAGAAGCATACCCAATCATCAGTTTGCGTGATCTTGCAGGCTGGGAGCTGCTGTGTTTTATCTGAACCTGTATGTTTTGGAGTTTTGGTTTTTCTTTTTGGTCCCACAAAATAAACAGCAAGACAGATAGAAAGCTGCATAAAGCTGTGCAGTAGGGCGTTCATCATCAGCAGAATTGGGAGTAGCCCTTTCACATTATTATTAGTCCTTCATTTAAGGGTAAAATATGTTGCTCACTGCTGTTTAAAAAAAAAAAAAAAAAAGTAGCACATCTGTGGAGCCCTATGATAATGTTTTGAAGAATATTGTTTTTACTAAATGTTTTAATGGAAAGTAACTAAAACTGTGATTAATAGTGTGCCCAATAAAACCTTAGATCAAGTATACACAGGTGTTTTCAGTTACCCTGGCTGATTCGCTTGGTCTTTTACCCACAGCCACAGACCCGAGACAACAGCTAATCAGGTGACATGAGTGAAATCACCTCTGTGGATGGACAACCACAAAGTCAAAACCAAAAGCCACAGTTGAGATAACCAGGTTAAACCTGAAATCTACCATCATCTACAGCAAAGATTACTGAGGGAGGCAGTGTGCAAACCTGCTGTTTACATGAGTCAGCCATTGGAAAAACTACCAAAAAAAAAAAGTGTGATATTAAGCTTGGTTTCCATGCATGAAAAAAAATAATTAAAAAAATACGTCTGTATGAAGTGAAATTTGTTGCTTTCAGTCCAGTGGTTCTGCTTTCAACAGACTGAGCTTGTCAACCACACCAAGCCAGGACAAGGCAACCAACATTTCTGAGCAGTGGAATATAAAAAAGTCTCTAACTACAATTAATGAATGATCATGTGTTTTTGATACTTCATCACACAGACATATTAACAGTTTTCAAATCAAAAACAGTATGGATACCAGTTTAAATATCAACAGTTCATTATTATAAAGAGGAGGCCTCATGCTGTTCCAACTGCTCACTCTCTGGTTTACTCAACTTTACTTTCACTTTTATCTGATACAGCATGGTACCTTGTCTCCAGCTCGCGTGAACCACATGTATCAAGAGAGGAAAAAAATTGTAAAACCCACAGTAGAGTATGAGGGAACACTTCTTTGACTTCAGATATGAGATACACTTTTCTTTCCTCTTTAGTAACTTCCTGACTCCAGGCAAAAAACAAAGCCACCACAATGAGCTGCTTTATTTAAAACAAGTGAATCCTGGTGTTTATTACCCCAGCCCCTGTGTCACAAGTCATCACAGTCACTGTTTTAGGTCATACTGTTCATTTTTTAGATAAAACCCTTGATAAAACTATGTTGCATTTAAACAAATACAGTGTAGGACTCATGCAGTGAGCCTGCAAATGACAAACTACTAAACAGAAGACTCTGGCCTTTATGATAAATCAGATTATCGCCCAAGTGGAGGGTGAGCACAGGATGTGAAGGGCATGACAGAGTGTGTGTTGAGGGTAGTAAGCATAATGAAATGCATGGTGCTGTCTCTCAAAGCCCTAAAATGATGCTGACCATGCTAAACATGGGCATCCCAGGGACACATGCAGAGCTGCACTCTGATATTTCTGTCAAAACATGTGCCTGCCTGTCTCTCCAGCTCATTTCTGTGAAATATTAATGACTTTTTCCAGACTAAAGAAAACACAATAAAACATGCACTTATTGGTAGCTTTCTGAAAACAGTACTTCCCTGTGATATTTCTTTTTGCATTTGCTGCTTTATCTTGCCAGTCGCACATTTCTCTGTCTCTCATTTATAATAACATGCAGATGAAACTGCTTTGCATCCAGGGACAGAACTATTACAGTCAATATTTATCTCTTATTAACACAAATATATATTTTTTTTTTTTACTGAGGAAAAAACAACATATATACATTTAACATGAGCCACTCACAAAGTTGGCCCTCTCCCTTACAGCTGAAATCCCTGGCCTTACTTTCTAATGAGCATCGTCTTGCTCAGCAGTAGGCAGTAAACATTTCTGAGGAACCAAGTCACTGTGAAATAGCTCAATGCTACAGCTGAAATTAGTAGTAAATTAATCAATTAGTTGCTTGACAGAAGATTAACACCTATTCTGATGATCAATTAACCATTCCCTTATTTTAGATCATGTCATTTTTCAAGCTAAATTTTTTTTTTAAATGATGTCAGGCTTCATTTCTTTATCTTGTATGCTAATAATCCAAATACTTTTGAGTCTGGAGTGCTGGACAATACACAACAATCAGAAATGATATTTGATGGCATTTTTATATTTGATGGCACCTTGTGCTCCGGGAACCTGTCAAAGGCAGTAGTAGCTACAGTGAAATCTACACCTGTGTTTGCTCTTTTGTTGCACAGGCCTGGTGGTTGTCACACTGGTTGGATGATGGAACAGCTTTGTATCTAATGGTGCCACAACTTCAAAGCATGAGGAGAAGTGTCCCTGCCACAATTCACTTGCCTGCACTGTGGGGGTTGCTGTTGGAGTTGACTTCATGACTGCTGACATGGAGGATGAGCCTCCCTTTCTAAAAAGGACACCATTGTGTTGCCACTGTGACAAAGCAGTTTTGCAGGTTTCTCCCTCACCTCTCCTCCCTCGGACTCCCTCTCACCTAACCAGCCAAACTCTAGCTGAGCATGCTCTCTTTCCTTCACGCTAAACTTCCTTGTTAGGAGTAGTTTCATTCATTCACTTGAAGGTGCAGCAAAATCATTTCATAACTCTGGCAGGCAAAGGGCTATCAGTGCTGGAGTCAGACGAAGATGGATAAGGGTTTTAGGGTGGCCAACGGGTACTAGACAGATAAGGCACACACAGACACTATGAGTGACCTGGATTCAGTATATACAGAAGAGTATATACACAGAAAGCACCAGCTGATTAGGTGCAACAGCTTCCGTCATCATGTCTGATTTAATTAAAAACAGTGGCTCAGTGGGTTTTAATAACATGTTATAGAGAATGTAGGGAGCCAAAAAAGACAATGCTAACAATAAATAAGAAACCTTCCAAATGAGAGACTGTGTAATATAAATATTTAAGCCTAAACAAGGGCAACAGAGTAGTTTCCGCACTTTAAGTCTTCTGAAGAACCCAGTGCCTGTAGCACAGTGCCATTTGGTATACAATAAATAGAGAATATAAAGTGTCATATAAGGATAATACGGGCAATCAGAGAGAAGTGATTTAGCCCATGACTCACTGCACAGTTTCCATGGTGGGCCGCCCCTCGTTAAGTAAAAATAAAATACAACTGGTGCTAAGTATCTATTTCCCCCCCCCCATCAGCCCCTTTTTATGCAAATGTGACTGATGTCAGACTTGTCCAAACGTTTACATGTCACTGTCAGTACTTCACCGTGACAGTGCTATCTAAGGCCTATTCTGAGCTCTCGTAATCAGCTTACCAGGTTGAACACAGTCTCCACAATGTCTCGGTTGGAAACTTCCCCAACTTCCACCAGGCCAGCCAGCACGGCGAATTTCATCCTTATCCCCCTGATAGGCACTCCGGGGTTGAGCGCCATGGCGCCCGATCTCCCGTCCTTTCCATCACCTGGCTGCGCAGCGCCCGCTGTCTCCTCGCTAGCCATTGCTACGGAAGCAAGGACGGGACAGGTGGCGTTCACAGGTAAGGCACCTGTTCACCTCCAATGGTGACAGTGCAGCCGATGTCGGAGGAGAAAGGGGAATCTATGTCCCCCTCAGCTGAGTTGTTGACAGTCCACAGGCACACAAGCAAAACGTTTCCCTCCCCATCCAAAGCAGTTCAGCGAATAAACCTTGAAAGTGGGCAAAAAAAAAAAAGGGGGGGGGGCGCAAATTGAATTTGATAGTCTCTGAAAGACTGGAAATGTCACCGCTTCACTCCACGGTGAACAGCTCCTCTCCTGCTCCGTAACTTGACACCAGGCGGATGGATTAATGCCGCTAAAAGCCGTGAGGAAGTGAGCTGCAGGTAACAAGGAGGGAAGCAGGTGAAGCGCGGCTCGTCCTCTGCCAGTTTTCTCCTCAAATGGCAAACGAGGGTACAGAGACTTCAATGTCTCCGCACAGCAGTGGAAGTTGCTATTGTCACTGAGTCCACACACTTGACAGGTAACGCGCTTGGCAGAAGCACAAACTCACAAACTGGAGAGGGGCAAGTCCGTCGGCAGCTCCGGGAGAAGTCGATAAGGGACGCGGGTCCGTTCGGTCCTCCCCGGGAAACTCCACAGACTTGGTTAAATGTCACCGTTGACCCAGCTGCGCTGCTTTCTCTTCCTGATTTACCCCGGCAGCCTCAGCTCGCCACCGCCATGACAGTGTAGCCCTTGAGTGAGTGGAGCATGCGCAGTGCGGAGCTGGGTTTATTCGGCTCGGTGGCAGGTGTGCCGCTCAGGTGGCTTTCTAGCGCGACACGCTGGGATCCGGTTAAAATTAACTTGCGCTTACAGTTGTACTCTGGTAGTGCGACCATAGCCGGTTTGACTCGTTCCGGAGCCCCGTCGCAGTAATGTGCTGTTGGGCCCCTCTGTCCTCTTAAGTCCCTATCAAGTAGCCTGCACTGCACATCTCACACTATAGAGAGCAACCATCTCTCTTATACAATGCCCATGGATGATCGACTGGTCACAGGCCCAGGGGTCCCAATGGGTAAGGGGCCCCTGCATCAGAGCCTCTGTATGAACATTTTCTGTTGGAAAATCAATCAAATGACTACAAAGAGATTAAAAACTGCACTATTAACATGCAGTAAGTTAGTAAGTAATGGATGTAAGGCTATAACTTACAATGGAGGACTATTACATTGCAGGCTATAACTACTTCTAGTCATGTAAAGCATCTGAACATCTCTTCCAATGCTCTATAAAGGAAGCAGAACCCACCAGAATTCAGTTAAAATGTCTTCTCTTTTAGGCTGATACACTTAGTCTACTGTATGTCATAATTCACAGTCATAAATAAAGTAAATTAAGAGTACAACCTGCTGCAGCTTCTGTAAATTGAATGCAGATAAAAATTCTTGTAATGGAAAAACTGGTCAGTATTTTAATGTTAACCATTTGGCATTAGTTGACCATGACTACAGTAATATTTCTAGAATATAACATAAATAATATTTTATATTATTATTGTGATACTTTCACTGAACACATTTTTATTTTGACTTTATCGGATTATACTGCTTTCACCTCCTGAAGCATCACTGTAATAAGAAACTTAGGCTCTCAGAACCTAGAGATGGATATCTCTTTGAAGAAATTCAGCAAAAAGTTTCACCACATTTCCTATGATGCAGGGCTACATACTGTTTGCCCGAACAATAAACCATTAGCCCATGAGGTAACCACATTTTTTGGGATATTAAGAGAATTTTAAAAAATATCATTCAGCAAACTGTACTTAAAAATCACACCTCAGAATATAACAAATAAAAAATACCATAAATGCTAAACAAATACATTATTGCACTGTGCCATGAACCCCTGCAGGGAAACTTGTATATTTTACTTTAGGCAATGTAATATTTAGAACAGCCACCAAACATAGCTTATGCTGTGAGAAAACACAGATCGGGGGTTTGAAATGTATGCAGAACCTTGTTTTTCTGCAGCACACCCGCACATTGACAGATGCATGCCGAGGCAATGGAAACCAAACATTAAAGCAGAGTGACAGCTCTGCACTGCTTGCCTTTTCAAATCACCACCAGTGAGATGTTCTCACAGCTGAATGGATGAGAGGCACCGGCATCATCCACGTCGATTAGTATTGAAGGAAAATGCCAATCAAAGACAACCTGGAAAGTGATAAACCTACTCTATACATATTAGATAATGCCCGCATCTTTAAAGTATTTGTCTCGTTCTTTGTTGTTTCATACTGGTGACTTCATATGTGCTCTGCAGGATGCCTCAGCAGCTATTACTGTTGTTGCCACAGAGGCGGCTGGCGTCACTGTTACCAACGACCTCCCAGTAAAGTGTAGCTGAGCCCTCGGGGACCCTAGGAGTCATGGAAGCTAGCAGCACCACCCATGAGACGCAGGCCTTGTCCCTGATGTAATGACCTGAAATCAGCAGACTTGGTCACTGCAGCCCAGATGTAGACTTCTTTAAATAAGGCTTTGAAAAGGAAGCTTTTACTGACCTTTAAATTGAGCTCAAACCTTGCCTTATTATTTTTCTAACTGGGCTCTACAGAGATAATGAGACTTGTAATCATCTTTTGCTCTCTTCCTGACATCCTGCTTGAAAGTCTAAGTCAAATAACTTACCGTCAAAAACAACAGTGAGCACTTGCCAAAAAGCTTTACTTTCAGACTGTGTCTCAAGCTTGCAAGATTAATTTAAAAGACAGTGAACGGAAAGCAGAAAACCTTATTGGTGAAATAGAGTTCTAAAAAAGATTCAAACCTGTCATCAAAGCAAGCAGTTTAGTCTTGGTGTTTGTGCAAACAATAAAGAATACATTCAGATGAAATAAAAAGAAAAACTGCAGATATAAAAAGGCATGGAATACAAGAAGACACTGAAAAAGTGGACAGCTGCAATGCTACATGTAGCCATATTCCTTTAGATGTTAAACTAGTTGTAAGGTCTCATATATTTTTAAGGTCGTCTTTGCTGCAGCTTCTTTGTGTTTGTTCAGTGGCTACAGAGTGTTCACCTCTCAAATTTACATTTTCAGAATATTCTTGACACTGGGTTTATCAGACCTCTGTTACTTGTTTAGATAGAAACATTTTAATGTGTTTGCTTCACCAACTGTCCAATCAACAGTCATTTAATAGTCTAAAGAATAATACTGCACATGAACCGTCAGACCCCAGCTGTCCAGCTAAATAACAAACACCTGTCTGCACCATGCAGTCCAAAAACAATAGATACAGTTCAAAAACAATAGAAACATCATCTGAAATTATCTTCAGGTGGAATCAACCCTCCTCAACAGATCCAACCAAATACTGAACATTATGACCTTCATGAAGGATGATTAAATGCGCAGGTGTTTTATCAGACTGCATTAAGTTTAGTTAGGTGCAACCAATAAACTGCCACCTCAGTGTATTTTACCAACAGTAAAAATTCTTCCCTTTGTTATACTTACAGTTTGGGTGGATGAAAGGCTACACACCTACGTGACGTGTTAACACACGCGCAGACTGGTTCCTCCTGATGGGCTGGCCCGGGATGATGGGTTTTCCTTTATGATTCAGGTAAATCGTTGTTAGCAGTTATTTTAATTTTTAAAAAAAAGGTCTGTTGCAAAGTACAAATTAATTCAAATGTATTGGTGGTGTGCAGGATAAGTAATCAAGTAAGAACTGTAACAGTTTTTTTTTATGTTGAATTGAGTATCTACAGTAATATCAATTTTAATTTGAAATTTCCTGCTTTGAAATTCCCAGCAGGTAATTTTTTTTTCAAATAGAGATTCAGGAACTGAGAGACACAAAGGATTTTTTTCTTTTTCTATATTAATTGATTTCCAAACACAATAGCTAATGTCAAGTATTGATTAATAACAATGTTGACTATTGATTAAAAGTCTATATTCATCACTGCATAGAATTAGAATTATTCACTGGTGTGACTTGAGATGTTCTTAGGTAGTTGTGCAAACATTAATTCTGTTATTCTAGATGTAACATCATGTTTGGTTAGTTTGGCACTCACACAATACATTGGATTTTGCATTCTATATTATATAGCACTGTGCAAAAGTTTGAGGCATTTGTGGAAAAGGCTGTAAAGTGAAGATGATGATGAAATGAAGATTATTTTTTATTCATCAGTTAACTTCATACAAAGTGCAGTAAGAGAGATAAAATCCCTAAATCAAATCAATATTTGGTGTGAGCAGCTTTTGCCTTTAAAGCAGCACCAGTTCTCCTCCATATACACACACAGTTTTTGAAGCCAATTAAGCCAATATATCATATTAACAAATTATTATTATTATGTTATATATTATTATATGTCCATGTGTAGCTTCGTGGACATTGTTAAGATAAGTAAGATAAGATTGCCTTTATTAGTCCCACAGTGGGGAAATTCACAATTTACTGGTACGTTTGTTATGTAAGTATACTGACGGTCACCGGGAGTCAAATTCCCTGTATGCACAAACATACCTGGCCAATAAGGCTGATTCTGATGTTATGATTTAATTGTGGAAGAACATTCAGACTTGATTGCTTGTCCCTGGTAAACCAAGTTATAATGTTTTAATTTTATACCTGGATGTTATTAAAATCATCACGGCATTTATTTGCTTCCACAGACACTACAAAGACATTTTATTTACAAACACAATTACATCGTGAACCACATGATATTGTCAGAATATTAGTTGGTTTTTTTTACCAGCAGAGGGCGTAAAAAGAAAATAAAGCCATAAGGACTCGCGAGATAAAAACAAATCTCACGACCTCGGTCTTTCTGTTTAATTCTCGCGCGATTTCCTCCTTCCTCCTCTTTCACTCCCTGTAGCCAACATGGCAGTCGGCAAGAATAAGAGGCTGACCAAAGGCGGCAAGAAAGGTGCCAAAAAGAAGATGTAAGTAGAAAATTCACACATAGTTACACGGAAGAGGCTTTGTGTTTGTCACCAGTGTGACTTTGGTATAAAAAATATGAAGGATGAAGACGATTTTAGATAGATGTCACAGGGCCGGTCCCAGTCTCGTCGTCGCCGGCCTCTGTGGCGCTGGATGGAGTCATACCATGCTGTGTCCTTTTTACTCTGCGCAAAAGCATTTTGTCATAATTAGCCTAATTAATTCAGACGTATATTTAATCAGGATGTTTCTGGGTGTATTATAAGAACGTATGAAGAGCTATGCGAGTTTGGCCCCGCAGTGAAAGCCAGTAACATTATTTGCTAAAGGCTACCAAGTATTAGCATGAATTCAGCTAAGCTTACCCATCGACATGGCAGTCAAACTTCACAGGTAGCCAAGTGATAAATATGACTGCGAATAACCCGACAGTGTGGATCGTATGGTGAAGTTATCTAGGAGATGGCTGGATAAAGCAGCGTGGGCTAGGATAAAGGCAAACCCTTTCATGCTCTGCTAACCTAAGCTGTTTCTTTGCGGTGCATGCTTAACCGGTTTGCTCGCTGCCAGTTTGCCTCAAAGTCCAGCTCACAGGCCGTCTGCACACCACCACCTGTGCCGTGGACGGTGCTGTCAGTGCTGGTCAGTGGACTGTTGTTTCTGTGTAATCAATTTGCTTCTCACTCTTGTGCAGTGTGGACCCTTTCTCCAAGAAGGACTGGTATGATGTCAAGGCACCAGCTATGTTCAACATCCGCAATCTTGGCAAGACCTTGGTCACCAGGACTCAGGGAACCAGTAAGTTCTCCTATGCTAAAGGATTATTGTTTAGGCACATGTGTTATGACACACAGCTGTCCTCTGTACATCAAACTGTCATGGAGTATAGGTAAGCTCCATAGGATGGGCAGGATGAATGAGACAACTTGAAGTAAACTTAATGAGAGTTTAAAATTATAATGTGAATACAACAAAATATATTTTAGAGATGCTCATGTGTGTCTGGATACTCGTGGTGATAAGATGGGAACTGTTTCTGGTTCGGTCCAAAACGATAGTTGCTGATTGCTAATGAGATCAACTGATTTTCCCATTACTATGTTTCCACCGATTCCAGAGATTGTCATCACCTTTAGTCATTCAAGTGCTTGCGTTTGTGCTTAACCTGTCCATTTTCCAAACATCCAGGAATCGCCTCTGATGGTCTTAAGGGACGTGTGTTCGAGGTGAGCCTTGCTGACCTGCAGAACGACGAGGTGGCCTTCCGTAAGTTCAAGCTCATCACTGAAGACGTTCAGGGCAAGAACTGCCTCACCAACTTCCACGGCATGGACCTGACCCGCGACAAGATGTGCTCGATGGTCAAGAAGTGGCAGGTAACGATCATGGATTTGTGAATTGCACTGATGTGCTTGAATATTTCACTTATGTCGTTGAGTTTTGGCAACAATGCCAAATCAGTGTTTGACTCATGTTCTCACATTTGATATCAAATGCTGATTTATTTTCCACCATAAAATGTTAATCAAAATATGAACAAGTGAAGTTGGATTATAAATGATGTCTCAGGTTTGAATTTTTGGATTGTGAGGGAACATCCGATAGGAATGGCAGTTGAAATGTTTAGTTTACATGCTTTGTAATTAACTTAGTTTGTTTATAATAGAAGAAAGCTGATACCGAAGAGCTTCTGTATCTAATTTATGGGACATTGCTACAAAAGGAACATTGGATGGTTAATCATATGTTCTATGGAGAAAAGCATAAAAACTAAATTTGTGTGCCATTGAGAAGTCATTAATTTGGCCAGGTTCACTAGTTTGTAGTGTGAGTGATGGAGAGTGATGACAGGCTGAACCCATATTGTTTTAACTACTTCTGATTATGGTGTAAATGATGTTGGAATTTAAGGGGAACTAAGCTGTGATTTTTATCACGAGATGACTGTTAAGAAAATGTGAGGTCTCCTAAAGGGCAATAATTACTCAATACATCTGACCATTGTTCAACAGGTGATTGCAATATACTAAGTATTTCCAGGCCCAGTGTTTTGAGTGTAGTTGATAGTGAAGTGGTATTGATGTTTACAATGCAGCTGCAGTAGCGGAAACATGTTTATGAAACTTGAACATAAAGGTTGACTTCATGTAAGCTTTTTAGAAGCAAAGTAGTGATGAATTTGTATGGAAACTGTTGACTGACAGCTGCCTCAGTAAGCATAGTGCGGCCAAAACACTGTTTTATATACAAGGCATGAAAAAAAGTTTACATACCCAAAACAAAAAGGAGGAATCTGCAGAGTGGTACAACCTGTCCAAAGATTGTGAACATATATTTTGGGTGAAGGAAATGAGGCATGACGCAGGTTGAGGGAAAGTGAGCGCAGCAAAAGTTGGATTACCACAGTTAAGAATACAGTGAAAATGATAACTAAAAAGGTGGCAGGTTGAAACGGATGGAATTTAGCTTCAAGTCTAATTGGTATGGATTTTTCCTTTCCACTCAGACCATGATTGAAGCCCATGTGGATGTGAAGACCACCGACGGCTACCTTCTGCGCCTGTTCTGCGTGGGTTTCACAAAGAAGCGCACTAACCAGATCAGAAAGACCTCCTACGCCCAGCACCAGCAGGTCCGCCAGATCCGCAAGAAGATGATGGAGATCATGACCCGTGAGGTTCAGACCAACGACCTGAAGGAAGTTGTCAACAAGCTGTAAGTCATGTACAGTTTCTCCTGGCCCTGAATGAAATGTACATTTTTTATTTTTTTTTTTGTTGTTGCATGTTCAAGGAAAGCCTCTGAAATGTCTACAAAATATTAGGTAACACTTGCTGTATATGGATGTACTGTAAATGTCTTGGCTTTTGCTGAAAACTCATCCAGAGACGTGCAAAAAGTTTGGCCAGGTTGTGTTCGTGTTTTAAAAAAAAAAAAAAAAAAAAAAGCAAGTTCAGGGAGGCTTGTCATCTCTGAAATAGCTTATTATCTTTTGCATTAATGTGTTGTATATTGTGTTGTGTTACAGGATCCCTGACAGTGTTGGCAAGGACATTGAGAAGGCCTGCCAGTCCATCTATCCTCTACACGACGTCTATGTCCGCAAGGTCAAGATGCTTAAGAAGCCCAAGTTTGAGTGTAAGTGGTTTAACATCACTAACATGGGGTATCGCTGTGTGTTTGTTTTCCACTCATGGGAACACATGATGACAAACTGTTTCGGTCCCATATGATCACATGATTACTACCCATTGAGATCAGCTGATGTTCCCTTGATGATTTCTTAACCGCTCATAAGGTTGAAGAATGAAATATTGCTGCTAGATCACTGTCTTGGATTAAAAATATCTAATTTAACTTTTCATGATCAGCCTGAGTTAAAAGCCTCTTGTCTTCTATTGCAGTGGGCAAACTGATGGAGCTCCATGGTGAGGGTGGTGCCGGCGGTGCTGCAAAGGCAGCTGGTGACGACACTGGAGCCAAGGTGGAGAGGGCTGACGGCTATGAGCCCCCCATCCAGGAGACAGTCTAAAGAACACCCTGACAGATTTAATAAAAAATGTAAATGACCAACGAATTGTACTGTTGTCTGTTTCCTGCTCATAATTAATACATTTTGAACATATGTACACGGGGAGAACGACAACTTGCATAAGCAATGAAACTGAATCCAGTAGACCTCCAGAAACTGAAGCCTGTGTTCAGTTTGAGACTTAAAGCAAAGCTACAGTTTTCAAAGTTGTACTTAAAAAGGCATTATGATGCAAGGTCTTAATTTTTCAAGACGAGTTTTATGTGAGTACAGTTAACGATTTACATTCAGTGTTAAGGGAACAGGGATTTCAAATGTTGAGTCTAAACTGCATGTAACGCTCCACTTTGCATTGGATGCTTCAGTAGCATTAGATTGGGTAATTTAATGCTACTGAAGCAGGCCAAAACTACACAGGGCTTCTGGGTTTGCAATCCTAATCTTTTTCTTTATTCCACTTTTGTAATCCAATTAAATTTATTAGAATATTGCCATGTAATGAATAATGTTATGGAGGGAAAGTAGGACACATCTTTAGGTATTAACCACATTTTGTACAATATGTAACAGATGAAGCAACTTCAGTGATATGAGGGAAGAGAAATAAGCAGACAAACCACTAGATGGTGCAAATTGGGAAGAATACAAAATAGATGGTAAATGAAAGTCCATGGTATTTACATTGCCAGACAGCTTTACTGTAATATTTATTTATGACCGTGATAAATTATTCAGTAAACACTTCTTAAGTTAATGCTGTAGGTTATAAAATATGTTGCACTACTTGGAGATGAAAATACTGCATTCCAGTTGAAGGCAGTTCACTTCAGACGTCCTCTGCTGAAAGTGTCTGCCCTCTGGTTATCCACAGCGTCCCTCTTCATACACAATGTCACATGTCACTATCCCAGTACTTGCACATAGTTTTTAGGGACCAGGGCCCGTTTCCCCCTCAAATCACCCAAGAACCATTCTTCATCAATGGACTCCAGGTTGGTTATAATATCTCCAGTCTGTGAAAGAGGAGGAAGTCAAGAGGTTGTATGGATGGTGATGCGTTCAAATGATTCCTTTGCTGAGTGAATCTGCGAATCATATTCATGATAGAAACACATAACTACTGTACCTGCAGAGAGAGCTCCTCATCACAGTCTGATGTGAAGTTATACAGAGCCCTGGCTCTGCCACCACCAGCTGCTTTGTTCTGCTGGCTGTTAAATGACTGCTGAGCCGCTGAGGAACACATGTACAGCACCATGATGAAAAAAACCACCTTGTAGTAGAAACAGTGAGTTGATTATCTGACTGACAGCAAGTTATTCTGTAGCTACTTTAACAATTGATTAGACATTTTAGTCACTATTCATGTAAAAAAAAACAAAAAAAACAAAAAAAAACTGAACTACACCCACTCCCACATTCTCAGATATGAGTATTTGCTATTTGTCAGCAAACTGAAGATCTGGAAATAGTTGCATCCATAGTGCCAATAACAGGTGCTATGAAATTCTACAACTTCAGTGTTGTAGAGACATAACCTACATAATTGCATGTATAACAGTGAGTCCAGTGACTGTGACAGACCGGATGTATTGAGACAGCGATGAACCTGTATCCAAGCATGGTCCTCTCAGTAGAAGACAGTCATTTCAAGATACCAACAAAGCAGCACCGTCAGAACTTCATACCTGTGGTGCTCTCAACAAACGCGCTGGGGAACAGGCCTTCCCTGCCGTTAAGCCTGCCACAGCTCCATTCAGCGTTAATGTGGCGGCTGATCAGGATACAGTCGCCCTGCTGAAAGGACAGGTCGTCTTCTGACTTCCCGGCATAGTCGTACAGAGCCACCACCCAGTCCACTTTGGACTGAGATGCCTACAAAGTGAAGAGAACAAGAGAAGGGACCTTTATCTCGACATCTTGGCTGTCGATGTTACGGCTCATAAAAATATGGGTTACCTGAGCGGGTTTGGAAACCTCAGCGTTTGCACTTGGAGAAGCTGCCATGCCTGTCAGAGAAAGGGCATCTAGGTTATTAAAAATGAAAAGCATACAACATCCTGTCAGGAACAAAATAAAAAAGACTGACTCTATGGGCACACTTTGTGGCAGCTGTAATCTTTAATGTTGCCTGTGTAGTAGCTACCACTGAGGACACTGAAGCCTAGTCCTCTGTATTTTGGGGGGATTTTAGCAACCTGAGGTAAAATTAATATACTGTTATCTTTTAGACTGATCCCAGTGTTTTTAAAAGTAGTCTAAAAGTAGTCACATTTAAATGTGACTACTTTTAGACCAGCAAACTAAATAGATTCAGTATTTCTCGACCAGAATGATTCCTAGTAGCATGTAGAAGCTTGTCTAACAGCATTTAGAATTGAATAGAGCAATATATTTACAGGTCTCGAGTTTCCATATCATCCAATCAGGAACTATGAAATCTGGTGCTAATTTGAGGGAAAATGGAAACAAAATTGTGAGACATTCATTTAAGTCCAAGCTTATATAGTACTGTTCTTTTTATAAGCACTATATGATTAATCCAGGGAAAACGTATTAAATAACTAAGTGAATGAATGAAAGAAAACATTTTAGAGGATTTTAGAAATGGGAGGCCTTCAGGTCATGACATCTGAACTGTATTTCTGTACTCCTGGCGACTGACATGGTTACATGAGTGCGTTAGGGCTTCGAGTTCACCACTGAGACCTTCTGTAAACAACGATTTAATGAAACAGAAACAGAAGCACAAATTCCTGACGTGCCACCGGGGGAAATGCCAGCCAACACAGAGGAAAAGGATGGAAAGAGGCTCCTCACTGAAGCACACGGCCACTCTTTTGTTTTGATTGAGGATCAAGAGGATAGCATGTAAATATTCCTATTTAAGACGTGAACAAACTCAAGGACAATTCAGCTCACTTGCTCTTTGTGTCCCGATCAGCACACAATGAAAGGAATAAACGTGGCTTAGCTTTGGTGACCGTACCAGGCAGTGCGATCCTGCTGGGCTGCGTCTGCGTCTGCTGCTGACTCGGAGGTGGAGGCAGATCTTCAATCACCTCCACAAAGTTAAGAGGGAAGATTCCGGTTGAGACACCGACCTGTCCCCGAGCCCACTCCTGTCCAATGTACTCCTTCAGCCGGATCACGTCCCCCTCACAGAACGACAGCTCATCACTGTGCTCCCCCTCAAAGTCAAACCTCGCCACACACCGTGGACCACTTCACAGGACACAGCAACATTTCAACACATCAGGTTACTTCAGTTGACTTTATAAAGGCCTGTGCAAAGATTTTCCGATGGAAAAATTGTACCTGGCTGTTGCAGATGGCGGCTTCGGTTTCCTTTCAGGGAGGGTTTTTGGCGAATCTGACTACATAGAGAATTGAAATTCAATTTTTCCTCATTTCAAGGAATCCTTAACCATCATATACAGTTATAAATCACAGGCCTTGACGATCAGTGCTTTCCAAGAATTTCAGTAGTATAAACTTACCAGGACTTTAACATAATTGATGGGAAAGAAACCAGTGGATCCTCTGCAGGTGCCTCTGTACCACTCACTGTCCACCTGCTCCACCATGGTCACAACGTCTCCTGCTCTCAGACCCAGCTCTCCTGGACCCTCTTTGTGAGGAAAACACACATCAGCTCTCTATTGGTATCAAAATTAATCCAAACTTACACAAAACATCCAAATTATTTGACTAAATTTCTATTGCACTTATTTGGATTGTTTTCAGGCTGCCAGTGTCTAGACTGGAGAAGACTGGAGACAGGTGGTTAGCCTAGCCTAGCATAAAGTTTGAAGCAGGAGGAAACAGCTGGCTTTCTATAAAAAAAAATATCACAAATTTTTTAAGTTAGTTTTTTGTGAATTAAAATGTTAAGTGTGATGTAAAGGTGTTAGTTGGCATGTTTTTTAAATTTCAAACAGCCAGGATAGCCATTTCCTTCTATTCTTCCAGAATAAAAAGCTAAGCTAAGTTCAAAAATACTCCTGAAAAACACCTTTAAAGCGAAATATTGACCACACAATATCTTGTTTGTCGATTCAATGTATGGGCTTCCCTCTGCTACGCTAATCGCCTCCTGGCTCTAGCTCTGCACTTAACACACATCTATAAGAGTGGCATCAGTCTTCTCATCTAATTCTTTGCAAGAAAGCAAATGAAGGTATGTCCCCAAATAATTTTGTAATATGCCGTTTCGTTTCTAGTGTTATTGCACAATCTTAGTCCATGATAGCAGCAAAAAAAACATGTGTCACCTGGGATGAAGTCATGTATAGCCTTCACCTTTTGCCCATGACCGTCTCTGCCTGAAGCCAGAGTGCCCTGTAGAGAGAGAACATGGAGTTAAAGGTTGATGTATCAGAGCGCACTGGGCACAAAGTAAAGTTAAACACGTTTTTACTCATGAATGATGGACAGGTTACCTGTGGCGGGGACATGTCTGGGGCGAGAGGAGTTATAACCTTCATGCGAGACTTGTGGACTCTGCCTCTGGTGTCTCCAACTTGGCACTCAAAGGTATTACGGTCAATCTCCTCCAGCAGCAGAAGCACTTCATTTTTCTATTGAGAAAGCCAACAAAGGTGTTAGATTCCAGCCATTCAGGAGAGAGAAACTTTAACAATGTACTGTTATATGTGACGTAATGCACTTTAATGTAGAGGCAATGTGTAAGTTATTATAATGGGTTTAGCCACCTGAAATGACAGCTCCCCTGTGTTGCTCCCATTGTAGTCAAGGGCTGCAATTCCATGGGGAAGTTCCAGCTGGTGGAGGAAAGCAAAAAAAATGAAACATGTGCTCATCATGTTGTATTTGAAACATGATGACAGCACACAGGTGTACAGTGGGATCTCTCTTACAGTGTATTTGTTGTAGAGACGGTGGCCTGGGTTGGGCCTTGGAGGTAAGACAGGTCCTTTCCTGTGGGGCTTCTGTGCCTGGGGTTTCGGTGAAGTGTCCCATGGTGCTGAAGCAGATCGACCTGTGGCCTTAAGGCTGGGTGGAGGGGGTCTTCCTGGGCCTGTTTTGGCTGGCGGTGGGCGAGGTGGGAGGGTTTTGGTTGTACTGTGCCTCCTGAAGTGTAACAGCATCATCATCAAGTTGAGTAAAGCAGCATCTTTAGAAAGTGCCCCAAAATTTTAAACTTAACTTGTGAGGACTTTTCTCTGCCTCTGACTTACCGAGGTGGTAGCGATGGCTCTGGCCCAGTTTGGAAAGACTCCTGCAGAAGATTTTTATTAGCACTAAAACAGACTCAGCCAACAGTACTGGAAACCATAGTAACCATGCAACAACACGAAGCATTTAGCCACAGCTGAAGGCTGTGTGTTCATGGGGCTTCATTGGGTTGTTTGTGGAAATAAAGCAGGGTAGGATCCTCAGCTGATAGATACTGATTGAGAGACTTTCTGGACTAAAAATCCACCTTGTCAAGGTTTACAAGTAGATATACACTAACAACACAAAACCTTTTAATTAGACACAACATTTTTGAAATCCAAGTAAAGTTAAATAACAAGAAAAAAAATCCCTCTCCTGATGTCATCAATGTTGTGGAGAGCTTTAACTCTTCTGGGATGTTCAGAGGTGATGTTTGTGCAGTTGGTGGGTTTCTAACGGTGCTGTGTGATGGAGATCTTACCTGGAGGGAGAGACTGGGTCTCGGGCTTTGCTTGTGGTGGACTGAGGTGTTTAGGGAGCCTACAGGCTTCTGGACAGGGAGAGGTGGAGGACTGTCCTGAACATTATCTGAGACTGAGAAGAGATCTGTCTTCATTATAACATACTGAGAACATGTACTCCATCATTAAACCCAGCACGGTTTGTGTAATTTCAGTTTGTAAAGTTTGCTGGACTCACATGAACCAGTTTTGCTGGGGACCCTGATGGTGGTTGGTCTCTTTGTTACACTTTGTCTGGACGAAGAGCCTCCATTGCTGTCCACATTACGCTGGGGCTTCACCAGGATGTGATCTGAACAAAGAGACACTTGTCTTTATGGCTGTGGATTAACAGTTGTATGCAACAGATAGGTCACCTCTGAGCAAATTACATATGAAGTAAATACAACCAGACATCAAAAACTGAGCCTGTCTTCAAATGTTAATGCACTCTTTCTTGAACCTTAAAAAAAAAAAAAAAAAAGTTCAGACACCCTCCTAAGTACTGACTTAAGAGGGTGTCCAAACCCTCCCTTTCAAATATACTTTTTGTAGCCACCTGAGAGTCTTTCTGCTCTTGATTCAGAAATTATCACTCATTCGTCACACACACCCACAGTTGGTCAGGTCAGGGGGGATTATGACGGCTTTTCTAGAAGCTCGTCTGGCTGTATGTCTTCATGCTCTGCTAATTGCCTCCTGGTACCAGCTCCATACTTATTGCACAGACAGGTAGTGGTATCAACATTCTCTTGGAAAGAAATCAACTAAGAATATTTCAAAACTATTCCTTTTGTTTGTTTGTTTTACCGTTGATCAGAAAGACTCAGTTAATAGGCCATTTACATTTTTACCTTTTTTTTAAATAGACAAAACAGACTGGCTTTTACCCATAATTTCTCTTTCTCCTTGAGATTTTTTGCCAGTTGTTTACTCTCTTCGATACACAGCCCCTTGTTCTGAGATGTGCTTGATAAAGAAAGGTTTATTATTATAATAAAAACAAGAGATTAATCAATAAACTAATATAAGGTGCTCTCCCACAGAGCAGTACATTTCATCTTACACAACACGCTTACCTGATGGACTGTTCACATACTCATTCTCACTGATGATGGAGGCTGAGTTGTGGTTGTTAATGTTTAGATTGGGTTTAAGAGGCTCCTTAAAAGGCTTCACTGGAGGTACAGGAGGAACTGGCGAAGGTTCCTCTTCATAGATGCTGTTGGCTCTGGTCAGTACAGAGGGACGTGATCTGTTTGGGATGCCCGCCTTGCTGTGTATAGTCTCTAGCTCCTCTTTTATTGACAGTCCCACAGGTTTTTTAGGGGGCTGAGGTCTTTGATAGTCATCATCTGCACTGTGGTTAAACTGAGGTTTAAGAGCCACAGAGGGTTTAGCAGCAACTGGAGGTGGGATGGCGGCCTTTCTTGGTCGAGGTTCTGGTTTGGCTGGTTCAACCACACCTTCCTCCTCAGTGCTGGCCTGGCTCTCGAAGGCCTGGATCCTGGCCCGAATATTACGTTGACTGTTGCTGTTCATCTCACCAACAGCATCTTCACCTTGAGAGGCCTCGTCTGATTGGTTAATAATGTCACAGTTCTCCTTACACTGGTTTTCTGCACTGAAGACCTCTAATAATTCCTTTAAATACTTATTTGAGGATACCTCATCTGGATCAGAGTGACCACTGTCACAGTTTTCACTGAGCTCAACCAAAGACTGAACTTTGACCTCCTCTGCAGCAGCCTGCTTTCGGGATTTTGTACGGGGAAGTGGAACGGGGCGTTGACTTGATTCTGACTTTGAAGAAGAGGGAGTAGTCTCTGCTGGGAGAGCAGGGGCAGAGAGAGGGTTTGCAGGAATATCCCAGTGTACAGTAACAGATCTGGTGCATGTGTGAGTGGGATCTGCTCGGTTATGTTGCTTCACATCAGATTTAGAGCCGCTTTGGTCCTCAGTGTTTGCAGATGCTGTACTACTTGTTGTACCCGCCTTCCCGTCAGAGGGTGTAGCAGTTTCACTGAGCGGGTCTCTGTCACCTGGTTTCGGCAGTGATGGCCTCGGTGGTTTTAGTGGGGTTTTACCTGGAAACAAAGTAAAGACACATCACGTGTAGAGCTGAAACAGAAGCTTAAAAGTGACTCAGTCACACCGACACCACCAACAAGTCTAGTATGCCTCACCAGCAGATCTTCTCTCAGATGACTGTGGGGCAGTGGCGGTGGTGGTATCTTCCCTCACGGGGTCAGTCTGTGTGGCACTCGTGGTAGTGCAGCTGGGCCGGCGGGGGGCTGCAGTGGGCTTGACAATGTGCTCTTCCTGGGTCTTCTCTTGAATCACCTGGTCATAGGATGGTGGGGGCTGAGTCATAAAAAAGAGAGGTGTTCACACACACACACACACACACACACATACACACACACGCACACACACACATTACTTTTATTTATTTATGTTTTTTTATTTTATAACATTTCCATTCATGGTACCAGTTGAATTTTAGTAGTGCACTGTACATACAATAATCATTTACCTGATACTACTGAGGTTTTTCCAAGAATGCGGGAGTTTTAGTAAACTCTGTAACTTTAAATAGGACTATTTTTTGGCCAAGAAACTTTTCCACCAAAAGTTATTCCTCTCTCCACAGAGAGGACTTTAGAGAGTATTTAGACCTTCATGCTGGGAAATAAAATTTGAAACAAAACAAAATTACAATAGAACATCTAACTAGGTAAATAAAACATAAAAATATAAATAGTAAATGGCTTTCCATTAGGTATCTGGTCAAAATTATTTTAAGGGGCGGCCACATCAGGGGGATCTTTTAATGATCTTTTCAAGTCTCGCAATGGCCATCTTAAAACTTATGACTTGTAGTATTTTGTTTGTGCCCAGTTTGCATTTTTTATTTATTTGTTTGTTTGTTTAGTGTTGAGGAGGAAATACTCTTGAACAACACAGAGCCACACCCATAACACACCATTTTCATTGATGAAAAACAGACACGTGAACTCAAACACAGTCAGTCAGGTGAAGTGTACCTGGGCGACAGCCTGGATGCCTGCAGACCAGCCTGACTGAGGAGGAGGGAAAACCACAGAGGTTCCTGGGAACCAGTTGTTACTGGCCAGAGGTTCCACTGCGACGATGGTGATCTCTGGTCGCCTGAAAGACAAACCACAAAGACACCATAAAGACCTGAAAGACAACCATTACTCATTATTCATCACTTGTTTTTTTTAGCCTTGCTGGCAAAGCATAGTGCTCTTGCTGGGTATTTTTTAAAGCAGCAAAACAACAAACTGGATAATTTGTCTATTTCAGATGGTATCAATGAGAATAGTATAGTGAAGGAGTCAACATGAACAGACTTTATTAACATTACCTTCTGTCTCTGGTATGTTCGCACTGAGAGTTTGCTCTTGCTGAAGAAAGGGGGAAAAAAAAGTCATATAAGCTTTGCCAAAAATATCACATTATAAAGACATGACCTCACTGTTTTTCTATATTATCGATTAGAAACATGTAGATTTCACTTTTAGTGAGCTTTCATGCCAACATCAAACTTATAGAGGAAACGGTTCATCTAAACAAAATTTGCTGCAATCATTTTGTCAAATACACTTTGATAAGGTGAGTTATACTGCAAATAACTCCTCCATATATGTTGTGCTTCTGATTTTTTCAACAAGAAACCTTTATTGTGCGGATTTCATGACACTGACTCTTGGTTTTGACAAACTTACTTCGTTTGATAGCAGCTCGTATAGAAGACAGAGGACCTTGGCTGAAAAACAGAGCAGAGCAGGAAACACATTTATCACTGAGGTGTGGGACACAGCCAAGAGTGGGTTCATGCCTTTGTGGTGACTCAGTTGTTAAAAAGAAATCTCTTCACTTGGCCCTGGCCAGTACCACACAATACACTCTCCCCATGCAGCAGCTTTTTACTGTCGATGCCAATTTATGCAAAGACACAACATTTAAAATAAAAACTAGCTTTAAACAAAAAAGAAAAAGATGAGGAAATTGAGGAAATTGAGGAAATGTAGATACATAAGATAATAAAAAGGCTAAGAGCTGTATAGAGTTGGGTAAAGAGTAGAATAAAAATAGATGAACAAAAACAGAGAAAAACCACAAAACAAGCCAAAAATGATCAAAATTGTGTGTTTTAGTGTGCAGTATATTTAATATAACTGTTGTTTACTGAGATGTAACCATGATAGAAGTGGCACAGGTGAATGAAAGGATTAGTAAGAAGAAGAGCAGAAAAAAACTAAGCTGAAATCTCATCATTCAGATTGTCATGGTTTGGTTCAGGGAACAGCAAGAAGGCTTTAGTCAGGGCAATATTTGTTCATTTGTGCATCTCTATTCAACAAAGGCAAAACTACTTTATTCAGGTTAAAGCAAACTGGACTATTGCCTCAGGTTTATATCACAAAACATACATTCAGCAAAAGATGACAACTGTTAGCATTGCATAAGAGAAGAATAACTTCCCTGAAAATCCTGCTCAGGATCAGATCCACCGACCTTACAGGAACAGGGTGTCAGTACATGACATACGACCATCATTACACCCCCCCCCCCCCCCCCCCCCCAAGAGGTGTAGATCTAATATTTTCCAATCCTTTAATAGCGTCACTTCATACCAGCGCTATTATCATATTACTTTTTACTTTTTCTTTGAAAAAAGCAGAGAATAAACGAATGTGATACTCTCTAATCTGTGCCAGCAGTCTCTTCACCAAAGCTACAGTAAACACAGGAGGCAGGCTCATCATTAACACACATCCAGCTCATTAAGGATCGACTGCAGGAGGGTGATAGAAACTATCTGGGGGAAAGACCGACAATCCTCTCCCTCCTCTTGGTTCCACACAGTTCATTTAACTGATTGGTGAAGTTGTAAACACACAAATCTTAAGGCCACAAACATCCTGTGTGATGTATCATAAACTGGGATTTTAAAAGATTTGCCTGACCTCTCTTCTTAATGTCTGTAAACAACTACAAAAAAAAGCTGCATGGTATTCATCCTAATGTTGACCCTCTCTCTGTTGGTCACTGAGGATAGAGCTGTTCATTGTTTGGCCCATTCACAACCTCATCATCAGCAGATCTGACTGTTAAAGGGATAGTGCCCTGTTTCCAGCTACAGATAGTAGCTACTGGATCCAAAGTAAAAATCTATAAAACCTCAGCTCAGGAGTTAATTACGTACCTGGAGTGTAAATGCTCGGGCTTGGTTCTTTCAGGATGATCTGCAGAGGAAAACAGAGAAGCACAAGTTTCATAAATGATGTGTGGAAAAGAAGATAACAGATCCCCCATCACAGTAATGTTTTAATGCAATACTGACATATATTGTGAAGCTGTAAATTGTTATAGAAAATCTAAGTGGGAATCGGTTTGGAGCAAATAGGAGCACCGGTTCTTGTCTTATCCAGTGAATGACATTTCTGACAAATCACAAAACCTCATTACAATGATGCTAAAATCATACTGAAAGCAAATATTACCAGAAAACAGTCCTGCTCATTGATTTGCCACATTGCCCACAATGACCTAATGCACACAGAAATATTAAAGTAATAGCTACCAAGGCATAAATAGAAAGGGCAAATCTCTTATGGTTAGTTTGGTGAGTTGTGTTTATTATGTTGACTAAACAGACGATGTGTTGTCTTGTCTTCTGTAAATAAAGAGACTCTCTGTCAGTGAGTGCATCCCTCCTCTGAGGTCGCACATTACTCATGCATGGTAGAAATGCCATATTGTCTTACAGCAGGTATTATATTATATTGCCCATTTCCTGGTGGGTTAGGAGCAGGATGGTGACATTTGTTTTCACTCTCTGTTCAGAAATATGGGATTTGAAATAAAACAATGTCCTGAAGGTAAAAGTATTAACTTTTTGCAGGCGTTTGAAGGTGTTCCTGTCCATGCTGACTGAACATTGTCATTGTAGCAAATGTCTGCTGTTGTGTGCTTTCTAAAGTTTAAAAAATGTACTTATTATAAAGGATTTGCAACCACATATTAAATATAATGACTTTAAATTTATACTAATAAGTCATATACATTCGGGGCTTCTAAAACTGGGTGAGTGTATTTAAATTATATATATGTAGTTGCTGATGTTTGTAAGATGTAAACACCACATGGAGTAACTATAAGGTCGAACACTGAAGAGAAATGTGAGAAGTGGAGAGGAGACATAAAGTCAGCAAACTGAACCAGTAATGTCAGCTACACAACTATATCTACGGATAGTTCGCTAACATTAGCCACCGTAGGCCAGTGGTCATATCATACCCAGTAAGACTGTGGTGAGGGTATATGGATTTGAGCGTGGATGCATTTTGCTCACGAGTTCAACTCATTTGTAGGAGGAACGACGTGTCACTTTGTCTTTCAAAGAATATAGTCTCCCTTTGAGCCTTAGCCGTGGTTTCATTTATACTAATTGCTACTACTCACCAACAGGACTGTATGAACTAGAAATACAAGAACCTAACCCTAACCAGCAGGACAAGTTAGACTATGCTGTAAATGAACCAGCTAGTCTACGTTATGTGTGTTATTTCAGAGAACTGTATAAATCACAGAGAAATGCCCCCCCCCCATGTTTCAATTTTCATCAATGTTCATTTAATATCTCCTGATTCATAAACAGCAGATAGACAGATAAACTGATCTTTACTGTAGCTGGATGACATACAGACAACAACAACAGATTATGAGCACAAAACAATGAAACATTTCACAATATTAACTGAAGATTGTTGTAAAAATATCCAAAAGCAGTGGTCCTAAAACAGGAAGTATGGTCAACAGATATTGAGTTGTGTCAATGTGATTTCATAACAATAATGCCCTTCAGATTGAGAAAGGGCTGTTGTCAGGGATATATATTGTGATTGTTAAAAGGTAAATCAATATTAAAATCGACAGATTCTATGATGATGTTTTTTCCCATTAAAAAAAACAAAAAACAGTATGTACTCTGGCTAATGTGAAATTAACCTTTACTTTCCAAACACTCCTTTAGACACAGTTCATCCCTTAATCAAACACCAAGTGGTGAAGATGGAAACAATACATTAGTTAGCAGGTAGGCTGAGGAGCAATATCAGTAATGCAAACAATCTAATCTCATAAGAACTTGTTTTCCTATTGGAGAGCAACTTATTAAAAGAATACTGAAGAAAAAAACTATTAGAGGCACTGGCGGAAGTCAGTGTTGTTGTTAATGCCTCTGGCCTGAAACCATGACCTCATTAGCAGTCAGATCCACCTGTCACACCTGTTACTTGTTATCTGTTGTGCCTCAGGTTACACTTTAACAACGTGTGAGAAAAGAGCTTCAGGACTTTCACTTCATGAGAAAAACATCTTCTAGCAACTGCCAGGCAAAGTTTAAAGCTCTGGTACGTTAAATAAAGAATCATCACTTCCTTGTAGATGTGTTGTCTGCCAGTCTGGAAATAGAGCTGTGCTGTAATCCTGAACACAGCTCATCTTTCTCTTTACCATACAATAATGCTCCTACCTGTTGATGAGTTAAATACAACATCTAGCAGGATATTTCCACAGAGGTCCTCCCTCCTGGTTCACCGAGTGAGTGTCAGTGTGTTTCAAAGATCTTGCAGTCACACACCCACAGACAACAGCAAATAAGGGAGGGCCCTATAATATCTCAGCGCTCCTGGCCAATCTAATGAACTGGAATGTGGTCATTCAGGAAGTGGTGTTTGTGTCACACAACACTGAACCGTCACTGTCTTTTTTCATACATAGTAAAAGGTCACAGGAATCTTCCCGTCACTCTGTGCCATTCGTAACTGGAATGAGTCTAAAAGTACTTTATGATATAAAAATGAATCTCAATAGTATTAGTTATTAGTGTACATTCACTAAGTCAGGAAGTCATAGTCCATTTGTTTGCCAATCAAACTTTTTACATGAATGAGCTTTCATCCTGGTTCGCACAAATGTGACTCACAAATAAGAAACTATGAATCAAAGGAGATTATTGCACACGAAGTGAAAGAAACCAAACAAAGAAAATAAATTCAAAGAAATATTTTATATTTTTGGAGCACAGGAGCTCAAGGGGCAAGCATACTGGTTTGATTTAAGAGCAACAGCCCTTGATACGATTGTGATATAACCTGTGGGAGAACCAGAGGTGACAGGTTATATCAGATTTATTTAAGTGAATGTAAGTCAGTTCAGGGCAGTTCCAGATGAACCAGTCCTCAGTCTGGTGAAAAGAAAAGTATGTGATTCGTGCCTGGAATTAATTTCATCTGGTATCAACGTTTCAATTCTTAATTCTTATTTGGGTGTGGCGTCCATTAAAACCATTCAGAGACTAACACATCCAATTAAAACTGATCAAATGTCACAGTGTCAGGCAGTCTATGACATTTAGCTTCCACTTAAACACCGCTGTGAGTTAATAGCCATGCTGAGCTAAATGCTAAAGTCAGCGTGCTAACATGCTCACAATGACAATGCTAACATGCTGATGTGCATCAGGTAAACTGTTTACCATGGCAACCATCTTAGTTTAGCATATCAGCATGCTAACATTTGCTAATCACTACTAAAAAAGTGCAGCTGAGGTGGATGAGAATGTCATTCATTTTGCAGGTGCTGGACAAATTGAAATTTTGACCTGATGATGGCACTAAATGACATATCACAAGATCACCAAAGTGATCAGGATTCATCCTCTGGGGACCATGACCAACTGAACCCAATTTCACGGCAATTCATCCAATAGCTGTTGAGATATTTCAGTCAGAACCAAAGAGAACCAACTCACTGACCAATCAACCAACACTGTCATACTTAAAAAGACATTCAGATTAGGACCAGTTAGACTATGCTGTAAATGAACCAGCTTGTCTATAAATGTGTTGGTGATTTAACATCTAAATTTACAAAGAAACACTGATTACATAAATGTGGTGTGTTTCAATTTTCATCAACGTTCATTTAATATCTCCTGATTCATAAACAGCAGATAGACAGATAAACTGATCTTTACTGTAGCTGGATGACATACAGACAACAACAACAGATTATGAGCACAAAACAATGAAACATTTCACAATATTAACTGAAGATTGTTGTAAAAATCTCCAAAAGCAGCGGTCCTAAAACAGGCAGTATGGTCAACAGCTGAGCCAATCAACCAACACTGTCATACTTAAAAAGACATACAGATTGTTTGAAAGTACATTTCGAGTATCCCTGCCACTGTCAGTGGTCAATAATTAAGTCGAATTTTTGACCAAGAAGAATCTTTTACTTCATATATCATATTATTTAACATTTAAAGGCTTGTTAAATGTTTAAACATTCAAGTGAGAGCAATATGTTAGAAAAATGGAAAATTGCAATGATTCTTGACAACCCCCTCATACTGCTCTGAATAATATTCCAAATGAGTCAATATCACTTGGTATTTGTAGGCCATCGACACCTCAAACTACCCTGCAAATACACGAGAGAGCTGCTGAAGTCAGCAGCACCGGCTTCCCTTCACAGCCGCGCTCTCACTTGAACACATGCTGACATTACTCAGCACAGCAGCAGCAGTCACAGAGCAGCTGGTGAAATGGCTGGCAACAAAAGGAAAGGAAGAAAAACAATCTGCCTCTCTGTGTCATACTACACCAGCCAAAACTTCACGCTAGTGAGTGTGCAGATCCCAGTCGCAGTCCCAGTCAGATAAAGTCTGATCAAAGGTTTAACTTCAGTCTGTTTCCAACTTTAGCATTTTTAACAGGCACAGATGAGTTTGCTGACTCAGCTGGATTCAGTCTTGAATTTATGTGTTTTAGAGGACAAAGTTTGACACTGAAGAACCAGGTCCAAATGTCAACTGCAAAGCATCACTTGTATTGTAATCCAGAAAAGTCTTTGCTGTTAACACAGGACTAGTCAAAAGAGATTTGCCCTCACTTAAAAAACAAGACCGAGCGAGGCTGATTGTGGTGTCATGTCGGTAACACAATGTCAGCAGCTGATGTGGGCCTTTAGTCAGAGAAGATTAGATGGTGTCCATGCAGACGAGTGATTCACAGTGGAAACTACCTGAAATAGGGCCAACGCAAATCACCTATGATGGTATGTATCATATTCTAACATTATTTTTGAAAGGATGGAAAAAAACTGCATCAGGTACAGACAACAGCTTGTTCACGAGACAGCAGCCTGTTGACACAGACAGGCTGACAGGAATTCCCATCCAGACAGCAGGTGGGGTTGGGGTGTGGGGTGCTGGGTGGGGAGTGTGTGTGTGTGTGTGTGTGTGTGTGTGTGTGTGTGTGTGTGTGTGTGCGTGTGTGTGTGTGTGGGGTGGGGGTTTCTGGGTGGGGTAGTTTGAGCTGGCATGCTGATGGAAGATAGCTGCAGGGCACAGGGAAGTTTGAGAAAGACAAGGAACAAAGAAATCTGGGTTTCACTGATGATGAACCTTCTTGTGAACTGCACTGGAGGCAAAAATCTAAATAAGATGTAAGACTGCTTTATGTGCTTGTACCGTATGTGAAAACAAAAGCTAATGTTTTATTAAATCACAGGGTTAGTACTGATATTACAAATCTGTACACAAGCCTTAACTGAAAGGAACAAGAGAGTTTGATGACGACGACGACGATGATGATGATGATGATGATGATGATGATGATGATGATGATGAAACAGACCATTGGTTAATGATACTCTCACTTCATGGAGCACTGAGGATTTTTAGTTGTACAATTAAAAAAAAAGTATCTTTCAAATGCACCCATAAGGAAACATATTCTAATGTTAACTTTGCCCAAACCAAGTTGATCAGTGTATTCATCACTGTGAAAAGATCAGTGTAACGTCTTTGAAGTGTGTATCTGTCCTGTGTCCTGTATCTGTGTGTGTGGTTGACCAGATCCATCCCTGGTGTTTTAGCTCCCTAACTGTGAATCACATAGGTTTTACATTTTAGCTGGTGATTCCCAGACACATGCACCTACAGCAGTTAATGCTTTAATGTTGGTTTCCATTCACTTCCACATGGTATAAAAATCTAACAGCAGACTGTTGTGTAATCCATTTCTGTGACTACCGTTCCTTTCTTGTGAGCTAAAGGAGCGCAGACACAGAGCCTCTTCAATCTGCACTTAAAACACACTACCTCTTAAGACTTTGACAAAAAAGAAAATAATAGCCTAATACAAATGACATTTTCACTGATGGATTTTACACTCCAACTTCAAAGTTTCAAGGCTCTGCTAAATGATTTTCATAAAGTATAGAAATGAATGGAACGACTTGTAGAGACTGTAGGGGAATACATCAGGTTTTCTTAAACATTACACCACAGTTTGATAAAGAGTTCAGGTAAACATGAACTAAATGTGATTTATCAGTGTCAGTCACAAAGTTAAGTCTAGCCAACCACAATTTTAACAACAGACAATCAGCTGGGAGCATTTTCAGCAAACCGTTAGGTGACTGTCTGTCTGTCTGTCACATTCCCAAACACAACCTACCTGTTGCCTGGCCCCTGGCCCGCAGCTCCCGCAGCTCCCGCAGCTCTCTGCGCTCCCCCTCGTCCTCATCCTCACGCCGGGCTTCGGCCATCGGGATTAAAAATAATTAAATAAATAAATAAATAAATAAACCTATTAGAGCAGTCGACTGCTCTCCCATCCGTCCACCCGGTCGGTCACATCGGTCACTGTGATGAGCAGCAGAAGTTTGAGTCTGCCCTGCCCACCGCAGCTCTCTCTCTCTCTCTCTCTCTCTCTCTCTCTCTCTCTCTCTCTCTCTCTCTCTCTCTCTGTCTCTCTGCCCTGCGCTGGATGGAGGTGGTGCCACTCACTGTCCAGGCCACACCACGCAGCAGACTCCAGCCACTGCTCACCAGGAGGAACCCGTGGATAGTGTGAACACATCGGCCCGAGATAAAGCCGTTTTAAAAGTTCTCAAACATCAGAAGGTTTTGAGTCGATGAGATGACCTGTCATTTACCTGCTGAGGTTAGAGCAAGGTAGAAACCCGTGTGGTTCAAACATAATATTTACAATTACCACAGGGACACAGCCGGAATTTTAAATAAACTAGGGCCCTGAGTCCAAGTGCCCCATGGTCACACTCCCCCTCCTCAGAGAAGCATTCTCCACTGACACCAAAGTTCTCTGTTTCCATATTTAGTTGTTCAGTTCATTATCATTTTGAAGTTGTAAATGCACATTCAAAGCCCTCTCAACACTGCCGGGGAATAAAATCTGGTAGTTTTAAATTGTCCCAACTCGAAGCACCTTTAAATGCGGTGGGAAAACTGCAATTCCGAAGTCTTTCCACTAGATGTCACTACTGGCCTGTTTATCTATTTTAGGCCTGGGTTAACCAATAAACCCAAATTTAAAGTAACAGATAACAGGACTTCAGTGATAATCACAGAACAATGTCTCTAAGTTATTTTTGTAAGAATATGTTCCTGTACCTGTTTAAATCGTGTCCCCTTCAATCGAGCATAAATGCTGCTTCTGTTTTTTTCCTTCTCGCTGTATAATTTCATGCTGGAAACCACGATGATCATGATCCCGCAGGATTTGTGGAGCCTACATTATAAAGGGCGTCATACAGAACCAAGACACTTTAAGGAAAGGATTTAAGGTGGGGAAAATATGCGTCATGCATCCTAAATATACTGTAGTTTGTCTGTTTTTTTCATAGAAATGGGGGAAATCCCATCCTCTTTAAGCCAAACTGGCACACACAGCTTTTTGCCCAACAGGTGGCGTCATATGGATCATTGCCAAACCTTTGTCTTATCTCTTGACAGCGTCTGGATCAGGTAACTTATATGATGAGATCAGTGGGATCAGGCTGTTTTTTTTCATGCAGAAATGAGATTAGGAAACTTAATTCTGACACACATTAAGTTTTAGGAATGTAGGTCTTGAAAAATGTTGGTGCTTTTGGAAACAGAACCAGACATATCAAATAGGCTAACCCATATCTGAGAACATGAGGTGAAATGTATCAGACACCTTGATAAATGTGGAACCTAATGCATTCAACCATTAATATCAATAATGAATGACTATATTAACACTTTGGAGCGTGTCCCTGCGGTGATTTCTGCTTTTTTCTGGGGCACCAGACACCACCTCCAATGTGCCAGAAATGAAACACACATGAAAACACTCCTTCAGTGGATGTGGCCTGTTGCAGCTCAGTGGGAGGAGCTTCCCAACGAGGATTAGTGTGGTTTCACCTTTGAGTGTGTGTGTGTGTGTGTGTATGTGTGTGTGCGTGTGCGCCACGGGCCAGGTTAAGTAGCTTGGTTACATTATATAACAACGCAGTGTATTGTTACCAAAGTGGGACACTATGAAGGAGCTGTGAGCTTGTGTTTTTTTTTTTTTATCCCTGAGAGGACAAACCGAGTGTTGGTTTGAAAACCCAACAGAAACCTGCTGCCGCTGCTGCGGCTGATCGCCGCCGCTCACACCGCCGTGCGCCGCCTGCGTCCAGCCGGAGGATCCGCCTGCGTCCGACGGTAAGAAGGAAGGAAACAGCCCGAAACTCAGCGCTCGGCTCCGTGTGCGACCGCGGCTTTAACTAGAGCACGGCAGTGATGTTTCTGGTGTCTTTGTTGGACCATGCGTGTGCGTGTATTTTGTTATTTTTCTCTGACAGTTGCGGACCCTGTGATTGACAAGTGCGGGTGGGTGGAGGAGTTGGGTATCTCCCGTCTGCTGCCCGGGGACGAACAGTGCGCTCTGCTGGGTTCACCTGCTGGGGGATTCCCAGTAAGACGACAGGCTAGTTTTGGATCCTTATAAAGTTAAAGAAGTGAAAAACTGAACTACATAACGACTTTTGTGCCGTGTTTCCACTCAGTCTTTCACTGTTGTGTCCTCACTATAGAGGCAGCGTGGACCCACCCCACCTCCAATCGTAGTTCACGATTCAGCAGCCGCAGCCAATAAACCAGCCACTGCTTAATAACGTGTTTTCAAGTGCGTCTGGTTTCATAAGCTTGCAGTAACACGCAGCGCCACAAACACTGGCTCCACGGCCTGGGGGAGTGATCTCACAGCCACACGGAAGGATCCTGAGGTGCAGCTCCCCTGCCCTCATTCACCTTCCAGGCCTCTGTCCTGATCGGCCTGGAACTCACCATGTCCATTGTGAGGGAGACATAATGCAGGTGGTGTCGAGTTACCAGCAAACACCATCAATGTTTCACGGCCGCTCATCTTGTGAGTGTCATTCCTGCGCAGGTGTTCTGCTCCACCTGTGAAATCAGTGTCTCTCACAGTCAGCTGACCCAAAGCAAGCCTGTGGAGGCGGCTTGCTTTGAGAAAGGATGAGCGGCTGTAACTGTGTTTTTGTTCAGCTTCTCTCTGTAGAGAAAGAGCCAGAAGAAGTTACCTCATCCTCAGTCTGAGGTTATTTTCTCCGCCCTGTTTGTTTGTGAGCTGTGAGGCTGTTTGGGAGTCAGCTGGGTATTTCTGAAGCAACAGATGCTGAAGATTTCTTTTTAAGGATGCAACTGACAGTTATTTATATTATTAACTAAGAGGTTGATTATTTTCTCAACGAAGCAGTCAATCATTATCGTTTATAAAATGTCAGAGAGGGGCAAATGCTGACCTCAGTTAGTTTTTGTCTGATGAAGGATCTTCATGTGAGGCATAGTGAAGCACCAAATCCTCACATTTGAGAAGCTTTGTTTCAAACGATCAATCGATTAACAATATATATAGCTTCATTTTATGACAATAGAGTAATCAGTTAATGAAACAATCATTTCAACACAAGTTTGGTCGCTTAGATGTTTTAATTCCAAACATTAAACTTTAAAGAAGTTTGAGCAACAGTTTCCTCTTGAATGCACTTGATCGAGATGAACCTGGCACAAGTTTCCCATGATTCCTCTGTGTGTTTTAATGCTCAGGATCTGCATTATGGCGAAAATTTACAATTCCCTTTTTTTACTATTATAAAATTCTATGATGAACCTATGGAGCCTCATCACTAACCAGATCTTGCGTCCTTCACCCCCCCCTCCCCTCCCCCAACCACACAGCCATGTGTTACCACGTGACTGATATTCCATACTTGGGCCACGTGACATCTTCTAAACTATCTCAGTCTCCTTCTTTGTCAAACTGTTTGCTCTGCATGTATATGAAAACAAGTGCCTCCTCCTCCACAAACGCAACAAACAAACATGTCATCGTCAGATGTGGCTGCCGTGGTCGCTGAGCTGGTTTTAAAAATTCCCTTCATGTGGATCCTGTTTAAAGCTCGTTAGCACACAACCGGTGGCTCTCTCCTGCACTCTGTGCACAGCTGGGCTGCTCTGAGAGGATGGTATGTAACGCTGTCAGAGCTCCTCTGCAGTATGACCACTGCAGCCAGTATTCTTGCCGTACACTGCGATAAAGAATGCAAAAGTGTGAGGTTTTGATGGTTGCAGGGAAGTAGTTTACTGTGTTTTTGTTATTTATTGGTTTTAGTAAAGCTACACTTATTCTCCATTTATTCAAGACTGTTTCACAGAGAAATGTCAGACGATGCTGTCTAAATTCATACAGTGTGATCTCTGTTTTACGTAATTGGTTACATGCTGCATGGGCTCTGCCTCATAATGTGTTCCACTCCATACATTTGCAAAGATGTAAATCCCGGCTGTCTGTGCAGCCTCTCATACCAGCGCCCGAAACATTAGCAGGTTGAAGATAAATGAGATGAACGCTGACACGCGGCGAGAGTGTTCCAAACCTTATGATACATTGCGAACCGTTTCTGAGGAATGAGAGGAATGCGTGGCTTATCAGTCATCTGTGTGATTACTAGTGATGTTCAGAAGTGACTCAGATCTCACATAGTGAAGAGTATGTTTGCCAAACAGACATATTCACACACGGCATCTCTAGACTGTGAATAATGGTCATACTAATGTGATTAGACGTATAGGTTGAGGTCACAAGTTTGAGATTGGGATGGGATTAGCTTCACCTTGCCTGTTGCTGTTCATGTTTGAACACACTGTCGCTGAGCGCTGATGGGTTGCAGAGAGATTTTTAATAGTGTTTGGTCTTAAATTAGGCTTGTTTTTTAGACAATTTGGAGACTTCAAATCTTAAGCATTCGGCATATAAATGTATGTTGTTATAAATGGTGTTAAGAATAAAAGTTTGAGGAACATTTTGTGTGTAACACAGAATAAACAACAGAACTAAACTATACCGGCAGGTGTTTGTGTGTGTTAATGTTTTCCCCATTCCCACCATGAACAAGCAAGATCAGCTTTGTCCCGTGTTTGGGATTAGCCCCACCCTCGCTGCCCGCACCCCAACGCTGACTCTGAGAAGTAACAGGCAACATGAAAGCTATGTTGCAACAGTCACTGGCAGCGTTTCTTAAAGGCTCAGCACAAAGTAAAAGCGCCACCTTTTAATTTAACCACTATTTCAGATTAAAAGAATCGTTCAACATGTAGGGAAAAACAACCTTTAGCTTTTGTTGAGCCTTACATTAAGCTTCTCATCTAACCCTCCTTTCCCAAATGTTAAAGGTTTCCTATAATGACATTTTATGGTGATTTATTTTTGTTAGAATCTTTAGCTCATTTTGTAGCTTGGCTGAAGAACTGCCCTTAAAGTGCTGTGAAAGCAATTAAGATTGCTACTAAATCTGGTTAAACCACTTTTGAATGAACAGGAATGAAAGCACAAGTTGTGTTTATGGAGCCTGCAGTTTGTCCTCTGTCATAGGACAGCTGACATGAAGTGGAAAAGTGTAATGCAGGTGTTGAGGCCAGTGTTTACTGCTGTCAGCCAATAGTGTGTACACGAGTTTGTATCTCTGTTGCCTTTGAAAAATGATGAGGGGAAAAAAAAAACTCAACATAAAGGAGAAGAGTCAAATCTATTGAAGGCTAAAATAAACACGTTCCTATCCTCAAATGAACTTGTTTTAAATGCAAAAAAAGTTAGTTTTAAAAGAAAGGGGGAAAACAGAACAGAGAGAAAAAAAGACACAATTATCCACACCCATGCAAATATTTGACACAGATGAGCCCAGGAGGCATTTTAGTATGAACTGTTTTCCCTTTAAAAAGCAGACTCTAGGTTTTGAGTTAGCTGTGTACCATAGCTCTTCTTTTCATCCAGTTGGCTAATTACACAAGTGAAAAGCTGCAGCTTGCTCTCATCTCTCTGATAAACATCTCTGAACTTCACAGACATGCTGTATCTTCTATCCTCCCCCTCCCAATCCACATGCAAACATGACTTTTTTTTTCTTTTTTTTTTTTTTTTTTTTAATCAGCAAGTGAGTCGTGATGCAAACGAGCTTAAGAGGAAGTGGCAGGAGCAGAGATAGGACATACCCACACTAAACACATTCTTATCACTGACAGATGCCCATTGTAGTGTGGGGATAGGCTGAAGTCTCCTCATACCAACATGAAAGTGGGACTGATGTCACCAGCCCACATTGTGTACATACAATGAGGTAATTTAGCCTGTGTGGGTCAGAGGAAAACAGGAGAGGAAAATGTGTAGTGAGCTGTGGGATAAAGTTTCAGGGTGGAGGGTTGTAGTGACAGATGTGTTTACATTGCAAAGTTACACACGTTACATTACGTTACATGTCAAATTACATTCTAATATATTTAGTGGTGTTACAGAAATTCATTGTCCCCAGAGGATGAAGTGTCCTGACTTAAGTGATCCATTGCAATGAAGTTGACAATCTTTGGGTTTTAGCTAAATATATAGTATCTTACTAGTATGGAGTGGATTATAGTCAGATAGTCGGGTTGACCATTGGGAGTACTGGGATAAATCTCGATGGGCCAGTGGACTGTCAAAAAAATCCCACTTTTTTGTAGTTTAAGTTTGTTTTTGCTTTTTTACGTGAATCTGAGACTGTCCTTCCCTAAACAAACAACCCTATAGGTCGTCCCTATAGGTTGACGACTCATAGTTACATTTATACAAGTAGAGCAACCTCTAGTAATAATGATGGGAGCAAAGGAGGAAGTCATGTGATGTCTGTAGAGGATGTGGAGCAACAGAGTCCGCATTAGGTGGACATTGGGGTGGATAGAGGGTAGACAAAACACAGGACTTTGACATGAGTCCAATGACAATGACTGTTCCACAACCAAAACAGTGTGTTTACGAATGTTACCAAGACGATAAAGGTCCAGCATGGCTGCTCCCAGGGGGCAACATTTGGTTGTTCAAGCTGGAGGACTTATGGGTTACTCCCCGGGTGGTGGTGAAGAAGAATCATTACACAAACCATATACACCTATACTGTACATGCAATGACTCATGCATGCACAGGTGAAGAATGACGTCACACTCTCCAATATCAGCAGCAGGAAGCTGGGTAGTGTCTGATCTGACCCTGTCTGGAGTAAAAAGCTCATCAAGCCTTACCTCTCCCCTGTAGACTGAACTCTTCTCCAAGAGAGCTGCAGCATATGAAGTTGGCTGCCTGACTTTGATCTTAACAATTGTTCATAAGAGCTCTTGTGTCCTCTGTTTGGCCTTTATCTACTTCATGTGGAGCTCAGTTTATAGAAAGGTTGTATTTTTCCTTTCTGGGTCTGTGGCACTGCTGTGCTTCTCTTTGCTGAGCCTTTCTTTGACGTTCTCCTACGCTTCTTCCCTCCCAGCTAAACAAAGCACCTGTTTGTTTTTGGATATGTTAATGAATCTCATCTTGTGATCACTGAGTAATATGGTAGGAACAGCCAATTTCTGAAACCAGTTTCCAGCTGAAAACAACCGCCAACACCCTGTTAGCCTTCATGTGCATGTAAAAAATCCACAGACATGCAGCATGGAGCAACACTGTCTGCTTACATAATCACAGTATTATCTCATAAGCTAGTTACAGTCATTATCCAGCACCTGTTGGGCATGTCTTGTGTCCTGTAGAAACAGACCATGACGGACTCTGAAGGGATGCTTCAAATGGAAAAACTATACTTTGTTTATTTTTTTATTTATATAGTTATTTTAACAACAGCCAATCAAGCTACAATATGTAGCTAATGTAAGAACGATAATAAGACAGTGATTCATTATAATATTACATAATATTTTGACATTATTTACTGTTAAGTTATTATGAATTCTGGAAAATTAGATAATAGATGTAATAATAGATATAATTAGATAATTGTTGTTAGAACAGTCAATGATGTGGTAGTTTGTTTACTTGTTATATTGCTGATGTAGGGATGTGGAGTAAGACGGTCTTCTGACTGACCTTGTAACTTTTGAATTTCATAGTAAACCTTTAGCTTCTTAAGATTCACTTCATGTCAGACTTGATGCTTTACACAGACTGTGAAGAGGATAGTCGATCAAATGACTGTGTATGACCGTGGAGGGGCCAGTTGTGGTGATGAAACCACAGAGAAGTGTCAGTCCACTCTGCACTTTCTCTCACGGGATAAGAGCTTTATAGCTTCTTTTAGCTCATTGTTTTGGTTTTATGGCATGGAAATGTTTTGTTTCTGAGCCAAAAAGACAGTGAATATTGGGCTGATGTTCATTAGAAACGCAACTCCTAATAAATTCTGAGATCTTCTCAGGTCTCTCCTGATGGGTAAATTGGTCACTGTTTGCTGACAAGTTTGCCATATCAACTTAAAAGTTGATGTTATGTTCACAACTTGATCATTGGTTATCACAGGTTTAACTAAGCAGTGGTTACATTTGGATAACAGGAAAAAACCCAACTACAACCAAAATGCTGCCAAGTAATCCACCTCTACAAAAACCTCTCATGCCCACACAGCTTTTTCATTGGCAAGAAGTATAAATGACCCAAATGATATCTAACTGATTCAGGACCAGCTTCGCTGCCAGAAAATAACTGACAAACGCACAATATGTCAGTTATTTGTGAGCATTTATGAAAAATGTCATTAACTCTGCTGTTTGTGACGTTTTTGTAGTAAACATTTAGCAGTTGTCCAAACATTTAAAATATCCTCATGTCCATTTCACCTTTGTAATCAGCTCTGAACATGAGTTGAGTCTGAGCCTGTCTGTCCTAAAGATGAATGGTCCAACACGGTGGTCACTGCCCCCTGGGCATAATGGACATAGATAAGAAAATGAATGGCTTTTTCATCCTGCTGTGTTGTTGATTGGAGGAGGATGGTGAGGGCTATAAATAGTCAGGCCAGGCACTATCTGGCTCTTCAATGGCTTCACCTGTAGCCCTGAATATTTCAGCAGCTGCTATCACTTTAATGGGCCTGTCTGTCCCTGGGTTACCATGGCTGCCACCTGGCCGCTGTAAATTTCCCCCATGCGAGTGTCACCTTCAGGAGAGGAAAACGGGCTGTAAAGCTGGTTCAGCATAAATGAAACTTTAAATGAAACTTTTATATAGCTGCCAAAATCCCCCCCAACTTAGAAAAAGGACAATTTTAGAAAATAACTGTACAAAAAAGCTTAAACTTGATCAAATCTGCCTGTGGACTTGAGGTTTAAAACTCCTGTTTAGCAAGAAAGATGATCTTTACTCTGAATGAAGGGTGTGTCTTGCCTCTGAACTATTTGTCCAGACCACACCTGTGTGTGTGACCAACTCTTGGATGACAGAAAGCTGACAATGCCAGAAACCAGATCAGAAAAAAATGACAAAACTCTTAGAGGTGAGCATTTCTCTTTCATCTTTAGATCATGTTTGCTCCTCTCAATCTGAGGCTTTATTTCCTCTTTTGAATCTTCTGATGCTGCTTTGGATGAAAACAGATGTGCAACACAATAGGCCCAGCTCATGTTCTCGTGTTGTCATCATGTTTACCTTGGGAGTGAGGGGACAAGAGCCTGTTGCTTTTCATGTAACACAACTAGTAAAACCATTCCTACTGTACTTGAATTTTGTAATTACTTGTTGATAATGAAGAGCCACGGTGCACTTCTGAATCAGTGCTGCAGTCAGAGTCATCCAGACAGGCGGTTCTGCTCGAGCTGAAAATGAGGTTATGGTTATGCCTGAGAGGAAAAGGCACATGAGAGGAAGTTTGCCAACTACCAGGGCTTGGCTGAGGGGTGGTGGGCACAGTGTTGGCCCACAGAGGTGGGCTGCAGAGGGTTTGCTGGGCAGTCCCTCTGCAAGGCCCTCAGTCAATTTGGAGTCACTGGTCTAAGGAAGTGAGTCATGGCTGTGGATCAAACAGAGGAACCTGTGGCACAATGCTGCTCAGACACAAGTCAGGGCTTGATCAGTCCTGACTGGGCCATCTGGGTACGGGTGTCTGACACCTAGGAAATATCACTGATGATGTGTCTGAGCACATTGCAATTATCTGCAATCATTGTGGCTTCTATCAGTCACATAAAACCCCACAGGAACAAATGTCTTTGAGAGCCTGGATGTCAGTCAGTTTCAATGAGATTAAACTAAAGTTGAATTAACACCTCTTTAAAACAATTTCAACAAAAACGGATCATTATAACCTTTGTCTTGGCAGGATTTATTGCAGGACTGTTGCATTAGACTGCATTGAATAAAGCTAGTTGTTTGGTGACTGAGCACTGGGCTTGTAAAGATGTCCCAACATCAGAGAATAAATCAAAGAGTGAAAGAAAATGTAAAAGGGGCAGAACAGAGGAATCTCAGTACATCAGAGCTTATTGTTCAGTTAAATAAAGTGTGTGTTGTAGTGTGTGATGTAGTTTCTCTCCAGACACACTGGAAACAAGTTTCTCTCTCCCTGACTTGATTTGTAGTGATGCTGCTTCCCCTCAGCCAATCAGCAGCACTTAGAAAACGCTGAAACACAACCTGGTAAACAATGTCCCCAACAGTTTCTGTAAGTTTGGGACATTTAGATGCATGGTATAAAAATAAATCCAATTTATAGTCCCCAACAGCAAAACACGGTAAGGAAAGAAATGCTGAAAAACACTGTGAGAATGATGTTTGCTAGGACTGGCATTGTGTGTTTCTCCAGAAGGTGACGTCTAATGTCCGCTCATGTAGGAAAGAAACATCATATACTGTATCCATAGGTGCAGCTGACTGCGTCTTCACTGAGGGAAGACCCCGGCTGGTTTTCTCTGCTTGTGTTGCTTTGTCGTGTCTCTGACTGAGGAGATGAGGAGGCAACAAATATGTATAATTATCAAATTGCCATAATTGGATAATTGGAAATTACCAAATCAGGAGAATCCATTGAGGCTTGCATATGCCTGCAGTTTGAGTCTGTAAACAAACAAAATGTAAACACACAACTGCATTCTCTCATTATCTCATTATCTCACAAACTATTTCTCAACCAACTCTGATTCACACACACACACACAGACACACACACAAAAGATGTATTTTCTACAACCTATATTTTGGCTGTGCTCTCTCGCTCTACAGTATGTCAGGTTATTTTGGGCAAGTAGAGCAGTGTCTTCTGGGTAACTGTTGGCTCTCCCGCTGGGTGACAACATGACAGCAGGTACTGTAAATGAGAGCGCAATGTAGGTCATGACTTTCATTAATAGGCCTTTGCTAGATTAGTAGAAAAAGCACATTTCATTCCTCAAAAACAAGCGGCTTTCTTTGTTGTGCTGGAAATTCTAAATGTTTTAAAGCCTCATGAGATTGTTTATGGTATTATAAAGTCCTGGTATTCAGTCTTGGTTGTGGTGCATTTAGTTGCTAAATCCAAGTCTTGACTCTAATTGGCTGATTGTTCAAGACAGAAATATACTGTACTAAATGGGGCGTACTTGTGAGGAGTTGCTGCCAGTGTTTCAGGCTAATCTTGCAGTCTGTTTTGCCACTGAAGCACAAAACCAAAAATAACAATAAAAAAAAAAAAAACTTTTCAAACTTCAGGAGGTCTGTATTAAACTGAAAGGTTTTGACAAAACCCTGTCAGAATCAGTAACCGTGAAACAGCCGAATTACAGTGAAAAAGCAGCAGAAAATTAAAGAAAGCATCAAAGCAGTGCTAATAAACGGGTGGAGGCAGCTTAAAAAAGTGAGGTGGAGCAGAGTGCACTGCGGGGACAGGCTGGTGGGCAGGGTGCTTCAAATTTTGAATGCGGTATGTCAGGCTATGATGTCAAAGTTTATACGGTTTAGTTTGTCCTCTAAAATGAAAAACCCTGTTGAGGATTTCCTGGTTTGCCGCATCTGCAGGTCGGAAAGGGCTCTGCAGCAGATATTAATTCTATATTTTCCCTACTAATATGTAAACAAATGATGGATTATGTAAATTTAGTCTTCCAATGTTGGTCTTTCACTGTCTGCTCAACTAGTGAATGCCTGAACTCAACTAATAATTGATTTTGATATAACATTTTGAAAAAATTGTCAGTGCTTCCTGTTGGACGAACATTTCTATACTACCGCTTTTTCTTGCCTATTGGTTGAAGTGGTTAAATATTGCTTAAATAAAATCGGTCCAGATCTACTACAAAAGCTGAGTCACTAGCTGTTTATGTGGGAGATGGAAACCGAGCGGCATGTAAAATTCATGTTGTGTAAAATAATAAACCATTCAGTTTTTCACTGCTGACATAGGAGGTATGATGATCGCACGGGAGTTATAAATGATTGAATTATGCCAAGAGTTCTGTCAGCTTCGACAATCAACAGCTGATGCCTGTTTGCCAGCCTGGCAACCGTTTTTAAAACCTGCTGTCCGCCTTTAAATAGAAAAATGAAGTCAAGCTGTGGAGCAGCTGTATCTCAGTTGATGGAGCAGGTTGTTTGTTAATCACAAGGTTGGTTCTTCACTTTCTGAACTCCTCTTGTCCACGTGCTGTTTTTGCCCTGAACACAACACTGAACTCAAAATTGTCTTAACTTAAGTACTCGGAAAGAAAAATTGGCTTTTTTTAATCTGCCAGATAAATGTAATATTTGCTGTGTGCGACTCCATGGGTGGCTTCTATACTGTGTTACCAGGGGAAAGATTGCAAGTGTGAGTTCATGGCAAGGCACAAAACCAGCCTGGGAAACAAAATGAGAGTTTGATGACTCTTCTTTAGCACATTCACCCACACACATCATCCCTCTCCATCTGTCTCCCTCTCACTCTCTCTGTTTACACAACATCACGCTTTCATGAAAGTGCTGCGTGTTTTCCAAGAAACCCACAGTTTTGAATTGTTACTGGTCGAAGCACCAGTGGCAGGGCCGAGCAGACAGGCTGAACTGTTAATGTGGTCAGGGTGCAACATTGTGCGTGCGATTAAGAGCTAGGATTTGACAGTTTTGAGGCTGCTGTGTCATGTGACGTGATTCCCACGATTTAATGCTGGAGAGGGCAGTTGTAATGTTGGTGAGGAATGGGCCTCACGAAGCCGAGAAGGACGGCAGTGGCATCACAGCACTAATTGGAAAGGACAATAGTGTTATTCTCCTGCGAGAGAGGCATCATGAGGATGTGACATTGAAGTTGAATTCCTACAGAAATATACGCAGCCGACAGACGACTGTTATATTCTTGACTTTTTATGCATGTGAACATTGTTGCTGTCATTTTTCTTGTACCTCCTTTTCTGGAGACTTTCTCCGACCCTGTTTTTCTTTTTTATTCCCTCCCCCTCCTGCTCTCTCTTCCCTCCCTTACTCCCTCCTCCTCTCAATCTCCATCCAAGTGGTGTTCGGAGCAGCTTACTCATGTCCAGTCACTTCCCACCATGCCTCGCCTCTCACGCAGACACTCACTTCCTGCTCCTCTCTTGACATGTCTTCATATCTCCGTTTTTGTGTTTTGTGACAACAGGACAAGAATGAGGTCTTTGTCTGCTTAGCAACCCGTCCCTGTTAAACATGGTTCAGCAAAGGTAAGAAACATCACAGAAACACACACACACTCACACGCACGCACACACACGCACACACACACACCCAGTCTGACACACTCTCCACGCTGCTTTTACATTCCTTCTCAAGAATCCAACCAGCCGGTACTCTCCTCTAACTGAAAGCAGATGGTGAAAGTTTGACTGTGTGCCTTGTTATGCCTAAACTCTGTGGTTGGTGGGGATGTTTCTGTGGTACTGGGGCAAAGTGAATTCAAAAGAAGGGGGACAGCTGTGATTGGTTGGGAAGCAGTTTTATGGGCAGGAGCGAGAAGCTTTTCATTTGGTGTTGTGGTGTGCAGCTGCTGTGTGTTTTACAGTTGATCCCCCGTGGTGACAGAGACCATATCATCCTGTATTCTGTATCTAAGTGTTTGACTTTGTCTTGACGTTGTGTTAGAGTTGTCAAATTATTGTTCAAATGCATATTGGGAGGTTTGTTTTTAGCCATGCTAGCAGCGTGGCTTTCGAGGTGGCTCTGGTCCGACCGCCAGTTTGGTCCAAACTGAAATATCTCATCAAGTATAAGATGGATTGCCATTAGATTCAACACAGAGATTCATTGTCTCCAGAGGATGAGGGATCCTGACTTAGGTGACTAGACTTTTTCTCTAGCACCACCACGAAGTTGACAGTCTTTGTTTTTTCATCTCAAGTATGAGATAGGAAATTTTGAAACCATGAGATTCATGATTCCCAGAGGATCAGTCATAATGACTTTGTTGACTTTTCATCTAGTGCCACAAGCTGGTCAGTTTTCACTTATTACCTATTTCACTCGCATCTCAATATTCATGAATTGGCACAAAATGTTCCACAGGCACATTCATAGTTCCCAGACTTCGGAGACCCTCTGACTTTTCATTGTTCGTCAAGATGAAGTTGACATTTGTGGTTTTGAGTGAAAGTTTGGGATAGTTTGTTACTTTCTCCCGACATTCCCTTTAGCACCATCATTTAAAAAAAAAAGTAAATTAAGGGCCTGAGAGGGTGTTGTACACAAGCTAATGTGAGAGTTTGGGATGGATAGATGAAAATGATTTGTCTCGAATACTTTGATTTATGGCCAAATATCATCAGAATGACTGCTATCCCCATCAGCCTCAGATCATGCTGCTTTGCGTTTAGTGCTAATTAGCAAATGTTAGCATGCTAAAAATGCTAACATGCTAAGGTAAGATGAAAATGGAGGAAATGGCAAACATTAAACCTGCTAAACATCAACATAGCATAGTCACTGTGAGCATGTTAGTATGCTGGTATTCGCATTTGCTAGCATTAGTTAGCATGTAGCTCAACAGACCTGTGTGTGTGCCTACGTCAGAGCTGGTAGCATGATTTAGATTCTTAGAATTGCTAGAAAATGATCTGTCCAATTAAGATAATCTGTTTCATTAATTTACCAGTAATTTAAAATAATTACAGCCTGTTTTTACCCTAGTAAAACAGATGTGTAGTTTGAAGCACTGCTGTGTTAAAGTACATTAACAACAGAGCTGCTAGGATGGCAGAAGACTGTTATTCTTGTTCAGTGTTGGAGAGATTATGTATAGGATCTCTTGAGCACGACTGCTATTTTCAGATACACATTTTTTAATATTTGTCATAAATAGTCACTGTACAAGCAGAGGAAACTTGGCGAGATAAGTCACATCCTAACATCCTTCCTCATGAAGTGCAGCCGTGTACTTGGAAACATGTTGTGGCAGAGTACTGGATTATGTTAGATCTGATTTTTTTTTTTTTTTTTTTTTTTCTTTTTTAAGTTCCACGTCATCTCATATTATCCATTTAAAAAGCACTGCACTCCTTCCCTTCCCAGTGCTGTCAAAGAAAGCTTGTCTTGTTTTCGCAGATTCAATCTTTCCAGTAATGTCCTCTCCAAGGGAAACAACAAATTAGTTCCTTTCTGGGGGAACAAGTGGGCATCTTCTAGATTTCCATATTGCCAATGTGAGTGTTGGAACTGATCTCTAAAGCTGCCCACAGGCTATTTTCAGCCAAAATAATATATATATATATATATTTTCATCAAAACAAGCAATGTGAGCACTGCAGACTTTGCTTTCCTAAAAATATTGTAAATGTAATGTGTTTCATCCAGAAATGAAACAAGCACGTATCAAAATTATTTTTGATATACAAAATTAGCAGTCTTTTTTTTTTTTTTTTTTAACCCATTCAGCCAGGGAAGCTCACACCCAGTTGCTGTTCGCCCTCTGATGTCAAAAACATGCGTTTGTAATGAGAGTGATGTCAGGGGGCCTGCAGGAATCTTCTGTGGGTATCTGAGGTATTCCAAAAGTAATTTGACAGCTCGCTCCAAAGTCCAGAGTGCGACAGGCAACTCTCTGAGCCAAAGTCAAGCAAGATGCGTCTCTTTCTCCCCAAAGTCATCTGACTTTGCCTGTTATTGTTCTCTTTCCTGCATGCCTGTCATAGCTGCTGTCTGGCCATGCAGAGGCAGAGAGGGGGAGCAATGCACTGCAATCACCAGTCATAACATTGCATCTGTGCTGCTATTTTATGAAGCAACTTTTTATGATTCTGTGTATGATGATATGTTTTTCTGGCTCCTCAGGTCCTCTGTGATTATTCCTCCTCCTGTGGTTATGGTTGCACCCAGCTAGCAGTCAGGAATGTCCTCCTTCTCCTGCCTATGTCATGGTTTAACCCACGTATGATCCGGTCACCAAGATGGCCTCCATGGTTGCCAATGGAAACCGCGACGGGCAGTCTCTGGTCTTGAAAGGGGTGGATCCAGAGACCTGCATGATTGTTTTCAAGAACCACTGGGCTCAGGTAAACCCCAGCACTAAATCAAGGCTCCCAAGTCTCACAGCAAAAGTTTCTGGAAATATGCTCATTCACTGTCTTGGCAAGAGTTGGATTAGAAGATTGATACCTCTTCCAAGCCTTCAAAAGGCCACCTTGCACAAGACAAATAATTTACAGAAATGTTAAATTTTCAATCTGTGGTGGTAGACAGAATTATTTGCTTTAACTTCTTCTTGATGACCAACAGTATATCCATCTTCTTGGCACTTATGTAAAGAGTTTCCACTGGCTGATCAACAATCTTATGATGACGGCAATACTTCAGGAAGAGTTACAGAGTGTGACTCCAAGCAAAACCACACATAGGTGTGAGATACAACGCGTTAATTAGTGAGCTATAGTGGTGTTTGTAGCTTATTTCTGAACTTTTGAGGGAATGCTAAGTTAATTGCTTCCTTGCTCGAGCTCCGTCCTTACAGCACAGATATGAAAACAGCATCTGTTTTATTAACAAGAAAGTAAATAAGCTCATTTCTCGACGTATGTTGAAGTATGACTTTTAAAATATTCTCAAAATTCTTAAAATATTGTCTAAACTACATTGTAGATTGTTTAATTTGAGCAAATTGTAGAGGACTGATAAAGTTTTAACTATGAAGTATTTCACAAGAAAATAATAAGAAAATGATTATAGAAAATCCTGAAAAAAAAAACCAACCTAATTTCTTCTTTTCTACCCAGTTAATCGTGTAGTTACTCCTTTATCTTGCAGCCGCCTCAGTGCAAGATAAATAAAGGTATAAATGAACAAGGTTTCAGTTCAGACCCCCAGTTTGTGAACAAGAGACTTCAAAACACATCCAGGATACAGCAAACCTTAATCAGTAAAAGCAGTGAGTGCAAGGTTGTTCACATTCTACTGCAGATCCTGACAGTAGAGACTGACGGGCTACCTCCAGTCCAACAAACTTCAGTGCGGTCATGGCCAGTGGAATCTTGGCTGCGTGAAGCCGACCGTCTTAGACTTCTGGCTCTTTGCAGCAGCATGTGTCCCTGTTGACCCCAGTGGGACCTGGCAGCCTGCTTGTCCTACTCCTCCCACACTGAGATGAGCAAACGTTCTACTCACTGACATACAGTAAGAATGACACTGGCCAGACATCGAGGGGATAGAAACGTGTATTGGTAGCTGTCAACGGCGTTTATGTCAGTATTGGTGGCTGTCAGTGTGGGGTCTGACCCTCTTGTCAGTGGGCAGGCTCTGTGGTGTTCATGGCTAAATTAAGCAGAATTCCACTGTGTTTTAATGACATTTGACACTGGACAGGCTTGTAGGGATTAGCTGTGTTATTTGGTTGGAAGCTGTGAGGTTTAATGCACATGCACAGACTTTACTATAAGCCCTTGTTGAACTAGACATAAGGCCCCCCCCCCTCAATAAAAAATGTGTTTTACTTGGCTCTCCGAGCTTCACTGTGCAGAATGATGTATGAGGCTGTTTTCACATTCATCTGCTGAAAGGGGAAAGTTTCTCTGTACTCACCTTAAATCTATTTGACACGTAAGTCTACAAGCATTTGTGACATCACTACTGCATATTGGACCACTCATAGTCCAATAAGTTAGAAAAGTGTGATATTGAAATTTGACAGCCCCAGAGCAAAAACATTGATTATCGACTTTTTCATGAAATAGAAGACATCTTGAATATTTTCATGAAATAGATTCTGGACTTTTCTGTGAGAGTGAAGGAATAGATGTCATTTTAAGAACTTTAAAAGGAAGTTGACAGAAATTGTTATAATCAAAAAATGAGGTGACTAGTCACAGCCTCTCACTGTGAACAGAAAAAAATGAGAACTCCCTGTTCCAGATTAAAGGTTTTTCTTTTTTTTCTTCAGGCGAACTGGAAGCGCAGTTCCCCTCCTGCAGAGTCTTATTTCCATGCTTAGTTAATCTGTAGCCTGATAAGAGTCCACTTGACTTTGGTTTCAGTTTGGAAAACCTTGAAATCGGAGTAACGTGTTGTAAGTAATATTGGACTTGTCTCTTTGTAAGAAGCTCTGCCTGGTTTAGAGTTGAAAGATTAGGTTTATGTTTATTTGCTGGCTCTTATCTGGTGCTCTCCAGACCTCACACAGCTCATGGTGTTTGTTGTGGCATGCAAAGTGATCTGTCCGTTGCTGTGGCAGCCAGAAATCTTCAGTTAAAGACAGTGTAGTGTGGGCAGACTCATTCCATTCATGGTGAATGCTGCGTGACTCGCAATAAATTTGTCAGTTTTATGTATGTGGTTCTGTTTAGTGACGTTTAGTGTTCATGTTGAAACTCTCCCACTCAGTGTACATTTAAGAACAACTCAGCTTTACTTCTCAGACATTAGTCCACAGAGTAGATGGATCCAGACTAAATAGTAAAAGGTGTTTCAGTTAAATTAGCTTTGTCCCATCTTTACAGTGAAGTTGCGTTTTGCTGATTCCAGTAACATTTCCTCTTTGGGGATCTGTCAACTAAAATAAAATCACAGAGGTTAAGTGTGAAAGAAGACGTTTCTGCTCTTTCACTGTCTACAGACAGGCTTCAGACTTTAATCTGCTGGTAGTGGCCCATGATAATTAAATATGAAACAATCCAATATAAAGTCACTGAAGTGTATTACCTCAGCGCTGCACAAGCACAATGTGGAGTTGGCAATGTGATGCTACCTTCAGTCTGACATCATTGGTCTTAAGTCACATTTACTATCTGACCAACCTCCTATAACTCACCCTAGTGTTGCGTCAACACACATTATTCACCCGGGTGCATTTTGTAGAGCTTGTTCTGGAACCAAAAAAATCAAAGCCTGGACCTTTAAATGTTTATCCAGCCTGAGCCCAGTGTGTGGTCACATTTTCATAGCTGAAGCCCACTGACATTTCCTATATGACCCATATTCTGATTAATGGTGCAGACTATTGACTGACCTGTCAGCACTGTCAGATCTATACTGAACTAAAGTAAACATTCACGTTCAAGAGCAGCTGCTTTGGAAATAATACGCATCCTCTATATGCATCATGGTTTAATAAACCTTAACCTTGTGTGCAGCTGACCTTGACAGTGTCAGCTTTATACCAGTAGGCAGCCCAATCCATATGTCCAGTAAGTGAAATCCTTGACTGATCTTCAGAGCTGACCCCTGCCTGTCACTTCAGTTGAAGCTGGAGATCCTGAACTGGACGGATCCCTGAGGCTCAGGCCTCTGGGTCAGGCCCCATTGGGCTAAGGCAGAGATTACAGACTCTGTTCTCTTGTTTCCATCAGCCATGCCCAGTTCTCTTGTGCACAACCAGTTATTGTCATGGCAGCAGCAGCAGGCTGGGGACACTGGCTTCATTATAGTGACTCTGGTTTCTATGCAGTGGACACACAAGGGAGGGACTGGATACACAAAGGACTGTTTCACTCTGTGCCACCAAACTGAGTTTATCTGTGCTGTGCTGCTGGTTTATTTGCACCTCATATTTGTTGATACTTAACCCATCAGGAAGAAAGAATTATTTGACCTGTTATCTATCAATTGTAATTTAACATGGTACATAAAGAAAATACTGACTTGTAACATAGATTAAATGTCCATCAGACAGCACCTGATGATGAACAAAAGCGATGGCTTAAGCTGCTCATGCTAACCATCACTCAGCAGTGTTTCTCATGTACAGGGTTTTGTGTGCGTGACCTACTAATAAAGATTCGCCCTCCCACAAATAGATTTGTGATGTAATTTAATATTTTTCATTTCTTCTTTTCAAAAAGAATTAAAGTTAAAAAGTGCAATTCATGTGCAGTAATTCAGACTGTAAAAATGACTTCTGTTTTTTAAAGACTGTCTCCTGATTACAGCATCTGATGTGTAGGAGCATGTTTAGCACATAGCCCCAACCTTTATACAAGGGTAAACCACACCAAAAAAGATGTTGACAAAGTATACAAATAACAACAGCTTTATCAGGTTATTTATAAAAGTACTGTGTCCCTTAGTTAAAACCGTCCACCGTCCTTATCTCCTAACACCTTTTGAAGTCGAATTCTACAGTATGTTGCTTTGTTTCTTTCTATTTGGATCTAGATGTGATGTAGCCAAAGCCTGATAACAATTGTTGAATGAAAATCAACTAATAAAATACTTATAACGTGTTCAGTTTAAATAATAGTTATGTCTTCTGTAGGTGGTGAAAATCCTAGAAAAGCATGATCCCCTGCGCAGCAGTTCCACCCTTCCCTCCCTGAGCGTCATCAACCTCAACGCCGGCTCTAGCGGCGGCCCTCGTTTTGGCCCCATCCCTGGAGACGAGGCGAGTGCGGTGCAGAACTACGTGGAGCACATGCTGTTCCTGCTGATGGAGGAGACGAGCGGTCAGGCCGGAGCTATGGGCCCCATCCTGGAGTTTGTGGTGATGGAGAACGTGATGGAGCGACTCTTCGTGTGGAGCCTCCGCAGGGAGTTCACAGACGACATGAAGCTGGAGCAGCTGAAGATGTATGAGATGCTGGTGGGGCAGGCGCACCAGCCACTGCTGCATCACAAACCCATCCTGCGGCCGCTCATGATGCTGCTGTCGTCCTGTTCAGGCACGGCAGCGTCTGCGGTCGAAGCTGAGCTGGTGCTGCTGCTCAACCAGCTGTGCTGCGTTCTGGCAAAGGACCCTTCGATTCTGGAGCTGTTTTTCCACACCAGCGAGGATCAGGGAGCCACCAACTTCCTCATCTTCTCCCTCCTCATCCCCTTCATCCACAGGGAGGGCACAGTCGGTCAGCAGGCCAGAGATGCTCTGCTGCTCATTATGTCATTGTCTGCTGAGAACGAGCGAGTGGCTAAACACATCGCAGAGAACACTTACTTCTGCCCGGTCAGTCCCGCATAATGAAATACTTTTACTTCTTCTTCGTTCTTCCTTCTTCCTTCTCTTGCTGTTGTCATTAGGTGGTTTTTGGTATCTCCCCAGGCTAAATTCCTCTGTTTTTAGTACAAAACTAACTCAACCTTTTTGTAAAAGAAATTGTCCTGTCCTTAGTAATCCTAGTCAGCGAGTGGCGCCGTTATTATTCCTTGACCCTGGGCGTCATAGTCAGGCCAAAATATGCGGATGAATTCATGGATCCACTCAAAACAAGGTCAAAACCTCTCTGGCAATGAATGTTACAAATGTCTGGCATTCATAAGACCATTGCACAGTTATGAGCTAATCCCATGTAAATAATACCATTTACCAGCAGCTGCAGACAGCGCAATGAAAAGTGGCTTCTGATGCGATGCCAGTTGAACAAGGGTCTATATTTAATTGGTTCCACTGGCAGGCTACAAGGATAATCCTATAGAGGATGTACACATCAATGAAACTCTAATGATGCACTCATTTTAAGGCTAAATTAGACTGAGCTGCTATAGGCTTTGCTGTGGCTTGAAATCCCACCTTATAAAGACCTTCACCTAGGAAAAGACAGAAATCATACTGGCCATTTGTAATGTGGAGAGTGTGTTGACATTAATGCATTAATTAGTGGCCTTATTACCATATCATGGTTAATATTGCAGGAGTGTTATAGGCAGTTAAACAACTTTGCTGCTCAAATATTTATAACGCTCTTGGAGCTGACCTTTCGGAGGCATAAATCCTTATGCATGCTGTCTTAATGTGTGAGGAAGGAGCAGGCTGCTGCAATGCCGTGCTTACTTCAGCATTACTTTATCAAACACGGAAAAGAAGAAGTGATTTACAATAGTATGTTTCATTGAAGTGAGTAGTCAAACACTGTCATAAATCTGTTGTGTGAAGCCAAAGGTAAAACTGACAGCAGAGAAGCTGTGCGTATGTCATTTATGACAGACTGCTTCATTAATCTGTAATGAAGCCTATAATATTCTCTCTATAATCACTTTACCTCATACTATTCTTCATTAGACGACATATATCAGATGATCTCTATGTTTGAAGTGCAGTCTGTTTTTTCTCTTACAGGACTTATCTTTTCAGTGTAGTTTTGATGTGGTGATTAACAGCTGAATTTTATTACAGAGAAATTCAAATGAAAGAGCTCTTCTTTGACAAACTGTAGCATGCTGGATAGATAGTATAGACTCTGGAATTACTTATTAATTAAAGCTATGAGTCTACAGCCAGAAGAAGGTGACAGGATCACCACCACTATTTGACTGGCTGTGCACTAATAGAGCAGTGGTGAATTTGACCAGTAGTCAATAATAATCCCAAACTGGCTTCAGAATCAGGTTTTTGCCAAGTAGGTTTTCACATACAAGAAATTCGCTCCAGTGTTTTGGTGCATAACGATAAACATTGTAAGAAGAAGAAATGTAAAGAAAGAGCAAGTCCTGCAAGTCAGGTGTCTTAAATATAAATAGAAAATTCAATAAAATATTTACAATAAGAATGGAAAAAAATTATAAAAAATATAAAAATAACACAAACATGTACAATGTGCAATAGGAATAGGAGCTTAGGAGCTTGTGACCTTAACTAGAGTAATGTAACACTTTATTTGATACTGACACCTCTCTCACCTCAGGTGCTGGCCACAGGGCTGAGCGGCCTGTACTCATCTCTCCCCACCAAGCTGGAGGTTCCCAGTGAAGAGTGGCACTGCCTCCACAAAGAGGACTGGCTCAAGATGCCGCCCCTCGTCCAGTTTCTTAATTCACTGGAATTCTGCAACGCCGTTATCCAGGTGAACATGTGTGACAAGGCTGCACACACAAGGCCTTGCCACATGAGAAATGCATTCACACGTGGTTAATGGGTGCAGCCTTCTGCTTGACGGCATTCCTGACTGACATGCACCTCGATGCTGACTGTTCCCAGGTGGCCCACCCTGATATCAGAGACCAGCTGGTTAGTTACATCTACAACGGATTTCTTGTGCCTGTCCTTGCACCAGCTCTTCACAAGGTTGGCACTCTTCTTTGTTTTCCTGTCACCTCCATGTAATGCATCATTTGGACTAATATACAGTATATTCCAGGGGGAAGATAGTCATGAAATATTTACCATTCTCCTCGTAACGTAATTTACAGGAGGAGGTGATTTGTGAAAAGAGATGGATAGTCTGCTGGAAAATTATGCCACACAAATCATAATACAAGCCAAATGAGAAATGACATGTATATTGGTGCTACAGTAGTTAGCAAAGCTCACCTCTTCTGATAGCTGTCCCCCGCTTGTGGCTTCATGTTCAGCATACAGACATGGGAAATGTAGCAATTTTCTAATCTGACTTATTTAAAGTCACTAACGAGAGCATGCAATATTGAAATCTTTGAACTGCCCAATGAGAAATAAATCCTGTCTAAAGCTTGAAGTTTTACTCAGTAGTTTAAACTTGAAATTGTTCCATTTGCTTTTGCCTGTGCAGAGCTGAAGAATTAGACAATAAAGATTAATACAGTATGTGTGACCCACCACACACAAGCACTCACTGCTCCCTCATGATTCCTTATCTCTGTGTAGCTGACCCTAGAGGAGGTGATGACCACCACAGCGTACCTCGACCTCTTCCTGAGAAGTGTTTCTGAGCCAGCCCTGCTGCAAATGTTCCTCTCCTTCATCCTCCTCCACCAACACGAGAGTGTCCACATCTTAGATACTCTGGTCAGCCGCATCAACACCCCCTTTCAGGTAACGCAGTGGGACAAAAGACTGATGTGTACATGCTTTCCCTCAAGAACACACACACATTGCACTCAGCTGGAGTGTGACTTTTGTTTGATAACTTCAGAGCAGGGTTCCTAGACTTTAAAATGACCTCAGAGACTCTGGGACTCGTGGTGAAACTTAAATGTCAGTACGAAGCTGGGAGATCGTTGCCATGGTGACGCTCAGTTGCAGTGACTTACCCTGTTAGCAAAGGCAACTGATATCAGCATTTTAAAACACTCCAAAATGTGGGGACATCTTGTTCAAATACCTTGGTAGAACTGAACCATTGACATGAATAAATGATGTGTTCTTTGCATTGCTGTTTGACTGTGTAAGTGGCTCGGGGAGTTCCCTCCAGTGTCTGCAGTGTTGACACACCTGCACCTCAGAGAAAAATAATAAATATGTTTGCTTTTATGTCATTGAGCCAAGTGAAACACTGAGTTAACATGCAAATATTCCACTTTTCAGCCATTTTATTTTTCTGTTTGCTTTTACCTTTGATGTTTAGTTACTCTTTGTAGGTTGCAGTATTTTTTTCCCCCGTGTTCATGTTTGCGATGTCAGTTTTTAGAGGTGGTGTGCCTTTGACTCAAGGGGACAACTTTTAATATACAGAATATCCTGCAATTTTAATTTACATTTACTGCTACCTAGCGAATGTGAGCATGCTTATCAAATACCTTCAAACTTTTATTTAATGTTTGGGTCTGATTAGCTAATATTAGCATGCTAAGTGTACATTATACCTGGTAAACATCAGCATGTTAGCATCGTCATTGTGAATGTGTTAGCATGTTGACATCAGCGTAGATTTTTAGTCTTGTTATTCTCTTGTTTGCTGTTGCATTTGATGTTAATAACCATAAAAGGGGGCACTTCTTAGGTATTTATTTATTTAGTTCTACATATTCCTTTCAGAAATGTTCTACATATTCCTTTCAGCCTCCCCTGGCCTAACCATAGCATAAGTGACTGTAACACTGAAGAAACTCACTTGTATAAAATGTGACTAACTAATAATTTATTTTTAATTATCCATTAAATGTCAGAAACTAGTGAAGGCAGTCCAATAAAATTGACATATTCATATTTTCTTTCTTTTGTCCAGCCAACAGTCTAAACCTGAAATATTTATTCTGCACTAATTTAAAATGACGAAAAGCAGCAAATCTTTGTTGTCACGTTTTCTTGACTATTTGTTTATATTTTCAGCACTAGTATGCAAAAAACCACTTGAAACAGCTTCCTCTGGCGTGTTCATTTGTTTAGTATGTTTCATTGTGTCTCTCCGTTCAACACTCCAGTTGGGCACCGTGTCACTGGCACTCTTCCGCACTCTCATTGGCTTATACTGTGAAGATGTGATGCTGCAGCTCATATTGAGGTGAGTGGCTCACACACCTTATCCCAGTTATAAAGCTTGGTATATCTAATTGGTTTATGATATGATGAGATTGTTCCCCACTACCTCCCACTCTGCAGACTTTTTTTTTTTTTTTTTTTTAACCATCTGTCTGCTCCCTCCCCCCTACCTCCTCTCCCTCCTACGACCACCCATTGGTTTTGCTAACAGGATTCATTCCCATCTGCCTCCCCAGGTACCTGATCCCCTGTAATCACATGATGTTGAGTCAGAGACGTGTGGTGAGGGAGAGGGACTGCTACTCTGTGTCAGCGGCCAAGATCCTGGCATTAACACCATCCTGCTGCTCCCCTGAACACAGCCCCCCGCCCCTCCGACAGCTGGACTCCATCCTCTTTTCCAAGGGTGCAGAGACTGCCAATAACACAGACACTACAGGTAAGAGGGACAGGCCACTAAAGGAACATTTTCTGTGGTTCATTACAGCTTGCCCTATCTGACTTGTTGTGATGCTGCTGTGTAACCCCAAGTTGTAGTAAACAAGAATTATCCTTCTGGGAGTAAATGGTACAGCTAATTATTACCCACATTGAAAGGCTCCCCAGCTGGAGCCTGGAAGTTTCAGTAATGCCCTTTGAGAAGCATTGAATACTTTCCAAACATTTTTGTTCTCTATGTTGCAGATTAGTCAAAATGAATGGCTGCTTCTCAGCCGTATTTGTAATCAGCTTTTATGGATGTTTTTTGCTGCTTTCAAATCAGCTGAAAGGTGAATTCATCCAGCAAATTTTCCTATTCATAACAGCATTTGAATGAGTTGATGTTAGGAGCTTAGTAATTGTGGTGTGCAGTCAAAAGAAACAAAACAAACATCAACAGAGGAAAATGGAAACCCACTCACTGTGGCAGTTAGAAGGACTGAACAAAATAATTATTATAAAAATTATATAATTTCTTATCATTACATTTCCAAAATCTGTTGAAGTGTATGGTTGTGAATATAGTGCACTGTAAGGTATTGATCTGCATATAACTGGGACATGAACATATAACAGGAATGATGGTGTGCATTTTATCAGATAGTGAGATCCCCTGCTGTGTTGCTGTATTACATCACTTTACCCCCTGCAGTTACATGTCAAACTCATTAGTTCTGCTCCGTGTGAGCGGCAGTGAGGCGCTGCACGGCAGCTTTTATCAGCATTTCTTATCTGTTTTTCCCAGAGGAAAAAGAGAGCTTCTCAGAAGAGGCTGATGATAATTCTTGCACCATTGGGTCAGAAATCTACCTGGATGTGAGTTACCTTCATTACCTCCGTGATGCCCATCTGAGCATCAGCAGCTGCATACAGGCCTGCCGGGTTTGGTCAGCCCCGTACGACGGCGAGGACCCCCCTCCGGAGAAATACCAGCCCGGTGTCCTTGAGGAGCATGGGCTCAAGAGTCGACAAACCCAGATGGTACTCAAGCGAATTCCCCAGCCACTGGCGCCGCGCCCTCGACCCAGCCCGTTGCCGAGCACAGAGCCGCCCTCCATCAACCAGCTGGAGCTGGAGTGGGATGATAGTTATGATGCATGCCCAGTGCAGACCGCAGAGACTCCAGTGGAGAGTAAACCTCCACAGCTGCCTCCTGCCGAGCCCCCACAGCACATCCAGGAGATGAGAAGAACAGCCATCATGCTGGTTAAAGGCTCATACATTGAGGAAAATGAGTTCCAGGATGACGTCATGGTGTACGATCTTGTTGCCAAGAAAGATGCTCGAGATGCTGAGCGTGGTAAGCGCAAACCCATCAGGTCAGAATCAGAAGAAGCCCGACCAGGGTCAGCAGACGTTCCCCTGAAAAATGGACTAAGTATAACACTTCCGTCTGCTGTGACGGCTGATAACGGCAATAATAGCTTGGACACAAAGGCCATAGTCCAAACGGATTGTAATTCAAACCTTCAAAACACGACTGCTGCTGAGTTGGGTGATGACCTTTTGGCTCAGTATGAGGAGCTCATTCGTACGTTGGACACACAAGAAGGAGGAAAACCGGTTAAAGCTGAGGGAGAGTCGAAGAAGCCTGTGGAGGAAGTGGATGAAGAGGAGGAGATGGATTTCACCTCCTTCTCCGCTGAAACACCAGAGCCAGAGAAACTGCATTCGCCATTTGGGACCAAGTTCCGTAGCGGAAGCACAAGTAAAAACTATTCAGTGCCTTTTACAGGTAAGTTTAGGTAAAGTTAAGACTCATTATTCACCAAGAATTATATTTGACAACACAATTAAAAGATTGTCTATGATAACTCTTTCTGCAGGTCCATTTGTCAGCGTGCTGTTGTCTCGTCTGGAGAACATGCTCTCTAACTCGCTTTATGTCAACCTGTTACTGACGGGCATCCTGGCTCAGCTGGCGGCCTACCCTCAGCCTCTCCTGCGCTCCTTCCTCCTCAACACCAACTTGGTTTTTCAGCCAACTGTTCGCTCCCTGTACCAGGTAAGAGAAACATGTCGTGTGTATGCATGTGTGGGCAGGAGTGTGCCTTTCATTTACTTTCCATCCCCTGAGGCTTGTCTATGATCAAGTAAACAAAAAGAAGAAAAAGAGAGCAAAAGATCTGGGTTTTGTTGCATCAGTGAAAGATGTAGAAACATGCAGCTTGCTTTTCAGAAGTGATACTGAAAATAGGGATACAAAGAAATGTTTGAAATCTGAGCACTCACAAGTAAGATCAAGTGAAGACAGCTTTCTCTGTTCTGCTTTTTCATGTGTAACTGAACAAGAGAGCCGTGATTAAGACAATCAGACAATCAAGCCGCAGCACTTAGATTTCAAGGTTGTTCTCATTAGTTTAGCTTTAATTACATTAAGGTAAATACTGCAGACGTGAATTTAACCCTCAGGTTCTTTTCTATGCTTCTTTCTCAGGTACTAGCCACGGTGAAGAACCAGATAGAAGAGCTGGCTGCCACCAGAAAGGACTTTCCAGAGATGATCACTGCTGCCCAGCACTGGCTGCTGGCCAGGGAGACTTTGTTCATGGCAGCAGGTGACAATACACCCACATGCAAGATTTTTTTTTTTTCTTTTTCTGTGCCAGCTATGGTTAGATTCTGTAATCACACATGTACGGTATTGTATTCTTCATTTGCTGATTAGTGTAGGAAGCTGATTAAAGAAGATATCTTTTTTAATTGGTATGGTATTTAAAATTTTTACTCAAAACATTCACTTTTCTCGCAGAACATACAGCGATTACATTTCAGTCATCGTGTAGTTGAAAATCCTGTATGAACTACAGCAGGTTAATCATCCTGAGAAGCTGTCACACTCTGCTGCATTTGCTATCTTACAAACGTAATGAGACACTAGATATCAAATTAATAATAATTAGTATTACTTAGTATTAGTATGATTAGTATGATTTAACTTGTCAAAAATGGTTCCAAACTATCTGCATTCATTACCGATTTGTGTTTTGAACCAGAATTTGATTTTGTTGAGTCATGTGTTTTTGCAGTTGAGCCAGCCACCATCTCAGCTAAGCTCCAGAGTTTTAGGCCTGTTTGTGAACTAGATTGCCTCTGGTTTCAGAGTTATACAAGCTACAAAACAATTTTTTGTAAGTATGTTTGTGGAAAGACAAGAAGAGACTAAGATGGGGATTTTAGTATCTTTACAGAAGTGGCTTTTTTTTTTTTTTTTTAACAGAAAAGCAGATCCTACTTTTTGGATCAAATCATTTCTAAATTATTAAAAAGAATATATTGTATTTACAAAAAGTCTTAAATTCAAACTTTAGAGGGAGAAATAGAGTATATCCTTGAGCATACATTATTTGTTTTCATTTGGTCATTGTTAACTTTATTTAATTCTCATATTCAGACAAAAACAGCAGCAGTGGCTCCACCCATGGCGAGGCAGGGAGGATCTTGAAGAGTTCGCCGCCACCAAAACCCAAAGCCATCTCTCTGGATCGGACAGAAGTCTTCGCTACCGTCCTCTTCACGGAGTTCCTCAAAGAACTGGCTGCAATTGCACAAGAGCACTCCATCTTATCTTACATTCCTATGGAAGAGTAACATTGTCCCAATATGCCTCTGTGATGAGTCCAACGTGACTCAAAAGATTTAAAGACTCTCTTTTATGGTGGTTTTCTATTGTTTTTTTCAGGCACTACTTGATAAAGAAACCTCTTGATTGAGTGATTTATACAACTATTTTAAAAAATGGTAGAGTATTTATTTTCTGAGCAAAGATAATCACTTTCATGTGCTTTTTAATTTCATCTTTCTAGTCGTGCTAAGTGTTGGGCAGCTGAGGAGAAGGTCCAAACTTTGAGCTAGAAAATCCTGACCTGTTCGCTGAAGCCTGCACCAGCCCATAATGTTCATAAAGGCGAGCTCTAGGTCCACCAACCAAAGACTGAAGAGAGAGGATCTTCACAAAAACCAGCATTTTTTTTCTCAATCAATCATCAACCCTAATCTGAACTACCCTTGTTCTGAATGTCTTCTACAACCAGCTCCAGCGATGTCTGCTGCTCAGTGTGGTTCTCACTCAGGCTGCCTCTGGAGCATTGCTGCCTCTCTGCCACAGGATTACACACCTCTGAATTAGCAGCATGACAGCGTAATTCGATTGTCACTGTTGTAGCTAACTGGCGTCATCACAGACACACATCCTGACTTTGTTCTCTGTTCCACGACTTCATCTTTTAGCAAAACAGATCGGTCACTTTTGTTTTCAAACTTCAACAGAGAGGTGTTTCCTCAGTCGCCGTGTGTTAGATGTTCATTTGTTAAGGTGTTTTTCAGTTGATTCATGATGGTACCTCAGGAGTCTTTTAATGCACGTTCTGTTGTCTCACTTCTTAAAAAGCCTTTGGGTGAAGCAGTTTTCCTACCATGCACTAGTTTCTCACATGAATGGGCTCCACCTTCTCTACACCATAACACCAAAACCAGGATTGTTCTTGCTATATTTAAGTTGCCTTACTTTAGCAATGCTTTATAATGTACATATTGTAAGAAAATGACAGAACACTATGCAAATCGAGGATATTTTGGGTATGATTAAGTTTGGGATATTTTCAGAATGGGATGGGGTATTTAAGCTTTTTTGAGAGTTTTTATTGCCATATTTTTTTTTTCAACAAGGTAACACGAGAGGCTTCTCAGTTCTGGTTTGTAATCACTTTGTTTTACGTAGGGATTGTGTAGGGTGCTGTTTTTAGTTGTGATGAGTCTGATATATCACTGTTGGGAGAGTTGTAGTTTTGCATCTGTTCAAAACTATCTCAGACTGGAATGCTTTCCAAGGGGAACCTGTTTTGAACTGCCTTTTAGCCCACATGGTTATTAAAATGGAATATAATACAAGAGATATATTTTGGTTACAAAGCCTGCCTCTATTAAATCAATTTATTAGGACACAAATCGTTTAAATTTAGTGCCTAAATTATGATTTTAGTTCACATTATTGCCTGATTTTAAATGGATTTACACAGGAGTAATGCAATATTTTATAGTGAAATGTTTTTACTTGAAACTGTCAAAGTGTAAAGGAAAGGCCTTAGGGACTGATCATGTGCACCATACAGTATATTATAATGATATGTTTTTGTTTTTGACTGCGAAAACTCAGTTTCTAGAAGCAAAAGAAATCAATCCCTGTCCCTGTCCACCCACAATTTAATGTTAAGATGCAGTTAATATAATATGGACAATTAAAAAAAACAAAAACATGACATTTCTTGAGAGAATTTGTTGCACAATCTATAGTAAATCTTATAATTCAGATGGAAATGTATGATATAAATCATTCAAACTGATTATTCAGAGTTCATTATTGTAATTTTTTTGCAGATTCAGACTCTGAGATAATGGATTGCTAATCTTACAAAAACACACTTTTCTAGAGACACAATAGTAGAAAAAATAAGTAGTTGCATTTAGTAGTTGATTTACACTGAATTGATCAATTTCATCATCTCATAAATTCATCTAAAAAGATAAAGAATTATGTTAAAGTTTTTTGTTCCTATTTAAATCCATTCAGTTTCTACTTGATGCTATGCAGGCAGTGAATTATGCAGTAGGAGCTTTCTGTGATAACTATTTTGTTTTTTGGTTGTTTTTTTTTTACTAAAGTGGCTTGGAAATGTATATTTGTATCAGTCAAAGCCATTTTCAAAACTGTTAAACAAGTCCCTGTGGTAAATGAATGTTGCTGAGCACTTTATCAGCCTTTGAGTACGGTGTCACTCTGCACTGCTGACACCTGCAATTCAGCCAGCGCCGGTTCTGTCTATGTTACATCCACAGAACAACTGAACAATCACTGTTTTAGCAGCATTGTGGCATGAAAACGGGTATCATAAGCAAGGCTATCGACCAGTTTCTGTCTCAGTAGGTTCCAAAGATTCATGCTCTCTGATACCGTTTGGCCTCAGTTTTGTGTCAGCGTTTTATGATCAGGTTGCTGTTTGTTGCTGATGTCTGACACACAAAGGCTTGCCTCTTTCAATAAAGACAACTTCTGGTAAATGAGACTGAATGCACTTAATGTGTTGACTTTTCCCACCTCTCTTTAAACAAAAAAAGTGCCACATTTTCAAAGGAAAACCCAGCTGCTTTGCCTGACAGGTTTCACCTGACACCATCAATATATTCTTTCCTTCTTGCCAGATGGGGTTTGTGGCTGTTTGTTCTGTAGACATTGATGTCCTTATTTAAGTCACGTTTCCTTTACGAACAGCCCTTCCCTCTGAGAGATTTTGTTCGAAACTAGGTCTTGTTCTCACAGGAGCTCACCTCCTCCATTTACATGTAATGACTGACATACTGCAGAGATGAAGCAAACTATGTTGGAGAACCTTTTGAGAGCTCATGAGCACGAGATAAACATATTTTTGCTAAGTAAACTTCACCATTTTATGTCTGTGCATGCAAACAAGTTATTACACGGGTCAAAGAAACCAGCATGAAACTAAATATTGCGCGCTGGAAGCTGTCATCTCCTATCAGACGTAAACTTCTGCCACATAGACCAAGCAGGAACCACAACCAGCTCCCATTCATCATAGACTGGAGAGGCAGAAATCAAAGGTTGAGAGTGAGAGTTGTGTGCTAGAGCAGATGTCTTTGACAACAAGGTCTCCAGAAACTTGTACAACTGTTTCAAAATTTCGTTTTGTAATGGCAAAGCTCCAACAGCTTCAGGGGCTGCGTATGAGCAGCAGTCTGTCTGCTCAGTTGTAACTGGCCACAAAACAGCACTGTGTGAGTCGTGCTGGAGAGTGAGACTCATTTGCTTATGAAACCAGTCGTATGTGGAAGATGTAATTTTCTGATCTCTGCTGGGGAACAGTTTCCATAATAGTTTGGGAATTGCTTTGTTTCAAACTAAGACTTAACCTATCTATAATTAGTATTTGACTAAACTATAGTTAATGTATGAAAATACTAAGCATGAAACAGGCGGATGAGGCCAGGTTGACAATCATTATTAGCTACTGATTTCACTTAACATTGAATATATACTAGTCACAAAGGAGAGGAAATGCAGATTAGAAGAGGTTCAGTGGAGATAATTTAAACTGATATTGTGCAAAGGATCAGCGCCTCGGTATCAGTGAGAATCCATATTAAATTCAGGTTAGTATAGAAAGTATTACAGGACAAATAATGTGGCTCAACCACAAGAGGGAGCTCACTGATCACTTTCATGTCTGGATATCAGAGATGGGCAGGGTCAGGAGTGGCCAATGGTACATGAACCTGTGTTGAAAGGGTTATATTGAATTACATGCAGGTCCATTCTGAATTCTCACCTTCGTTTTGGGACCATTTAATTTCTCTTCATATTAGAGTATTCATCAAGTGGCATCACGTTCAAGCAATTCATGGAATTCATCTTTTTTTAACAAAATAAAACAAGCATTGCCACAGATAGTGATAATCTTTATTACTTTTTAGACACATAAATACAGAAGATAAGAACATTGTCCAATGAAAACATTGTACAGTATTTACATAATGTCAATGTCATATTCAGCATGACCATCAATAGATATCAACTCATAGAGGACCAGGTACCATGTGTCACCATATGGATATGATTACCCTGCATATCTGCATTTTCATACAGATCTACGACATCACTGCTGTATCTTTTCTTTTTCATAAAGGTACCTTCCTTTCAATCTCGGTTTCGCAGAACAGTTCAAACTTTATAAAGTCTTCTCTTGTAAAATTGTCCTCACCAGAACTGGGTCAGCTCTACCTTTGGTCTCCTTCTGAACCAGGCCCATCAGTTTGTTCAGAACTTTCTTGTTTCCATTTCTGATGGCGTGAACCTACAGAGAGGCACAGCAAACAAAAAACAACTCAAACAAAACAAGAAAAAAAGAGATAAAAACCAACAAACAATATAATTGCAAGTGAGAATTCTCACATGAGCCCTAACCTCATCAGGATGCGAGTCCACCACCTTCTGGCAGATGCTGTGCAGCTGTGCAATATCACTAACAAGCCCCAAATCCTGCTCCTGGATGATCTGCAGGGCCGTCTTGCCTGATGACCTCCACATCTCCTGGAACACCTGTGAGTGAGGAGAAACCAGTAAGACGCAGGTGATAACTAGAAAACAGACGAGCACTAGCTGGGGCTGTGTAGTGAGTGACAGATAGAAGGGGATAATTGCACGGTCTGTGCAGCTGACTGACCTGCTTGGCAGCTGAAGAGGAGATGTGTCCTGTTTCCTGGAGGTCCAGCAGCTCAGCCAGGGCAGGAGGAGAAATTGGGCTGGAATCAAATGAAGGGGTAGTTTAATTACATTTTAATGGACTGAAGAATTAGTGATATAATGGAGGAAGAAAAGGAGTGAGAGAGTGGGAGTGTCAGATGGAAAGGATGCAACAGTCTATCAACATTTATGATTTGACTATAATGTGTTTGTCTTTCCTATGTCTGCTTGTTTACTCCCCAGGCTGCCAGACGAACAGAATAAAAAAGCCTGTTAGAATATATTAAGTTTCATTCAGCGTACTGCAGGACAAACAGTCCATCTCTGTTAAACCTCTTCCAAACATGGCATAGACACTATGGAAAAATAGATGACAAGTATCTATCTTTACAAACAAAACTCACTCTGCTTATGTCTAAAATAGAGTAACAATTCCCAACCAGAGGTACTTGTACCTCAGGGATACCAAAAATTGTAATTTCATTAAAAAATATATTCACATACAGTATTTGTATTGCAGAGGAAAATAAACAGCAAACATCAAACATAGAGTTACAAACTGGTGTGATGCCACTCTTATAATAACCAGAACAATGTCCATCAACCAGTTGTGACGCATTAATAACACCACATGTTGGCATTGAGAGTGTGAAAACTAGTTAGCAAAACTTTAGAGAAGTTGAAATAGCTAAACATAATTAATAGCAGTTGAAATGGCTGAAAGTAAAGCTAAAATGAATAAACAGTTGATCTAATTCTAGCTACTTAGCTAAAAGTACAGATAACAATTGGAACTGTTAATGCTGGCTAAAACTAATGAATGGTGATGATAAAAATGATGGATAAGGTCAAGATAGTTGGCTGAGAGTGAAGAATAAACATTTGAAATAATTAGCTAAAAAGAGAGTTTTGAAATATTTGGCTAAAAGTAATCAATAAATAGTTGATATAATGCTAGCTACTTGGTTAAAAGTATGGATAAACAGTTGAAATGGTTAAGGCCAGCTAAAGCTAATGAATCAACAGTTGAAAGAGGAAAACGTAATGGATAAGAAGTTAAAATAGTTAGCTATTGGTAATGAATAAACAAATGAAATGTAAAGTATGGACACAAAGTTGAAATTATTTGAAAAGTGACAAATAAAAAATTGAAATAGTTAGCTAAACAAATTAATAAACAGTTAATAGTTAGCTAAAAGTAGCAGTTTTGAAATGTTAAGTTAAAAGTAATAAGTATGCAGTTGGAATAACTCAAAGTAATGACTGATAGTTGAAATAGTTAGCTAAGTGAATAACCAGTGAAAATGGCTAAAAGTAATGGATAACGGAGTAACGGATAAATGGTTCAAATGTTCCGCTTCTGCCACTCATGTGTACAACTACCACTTAGTTGTACACATAGAAATTTGACCAAAACAACCTCAACACTGACCATTCAGTTGTTGTTGTTGTCTACTAATAAATAATGTAAATGCAGTAACACCCAGTTCATAACCCGATCATAAGAGCACGTTTGGTGGTGAAGGGTACTTGAGCTTATCTGGCTGTTGACGCATGTCAGACAAAAAAAAAAAACAAACAAAAAAACCTCACAATATTAGCGTTTTCAAATCATTCATATAATAAGTTATTAAAGTAGGCCTGGTGAGATATTTCACAGCTCTGTCATCATCTTGTCACCATCCTGCAGCAAATCTGCCACCAGACGTGCACTGAGTTTCCCTCATGGGCAGCCGCCAGCAACTTTTCTGAGGGGGGAAACCTGGAAGACTAGGGACTAGTCTCAGTTGGTAGAAAGGTCTGGACGAACTCTTAATGACATGTCTGGAGTTTCAGCTTTCCGGATGTCTGAGCAATGTGCTTCAAAATGTTCCTCTAAGCACTCATGTGAGTGAGTTTCTATGTTCTCTACCCTCCCTGCAGCTTTTGACAGTCCTGCTGGCCACACTTTGTTTTTCTTTAACTCTCCTCCTTTCAGCTACACCAAATGTAACATTATGCATAAATAAACACCAGCTACTTTGTGGTTCACTCACGCACAAATGTTTCGCATCTGTCTGGGAATGGTAGATAAAGTGAAGCTCACAGCATCTATCCTGACAACCATTACTTGTTTCAGTTTCATTTGCTCTGTAATGACTCAGAGCTTTTTATTCTAAGAAGTTACTATAGAACTTTATTGCTAATCTTAGTTTGACTTAAGAAGCTGACGTGAAGTTTCTACAGTCATGATTACCTTCAATCTGAATACAAATACACATCAGATCCATCTGACCAGCCACATTTTCAGCTGCAGTCACTGTTTAACTGCCATTTTAAGAAAATTTCTTAGATGAAATGACTTGAAATGAGTATTGAGTCTATTATTTAATGTCACAGTAGGAGACAACTTGTATTATTTTTTTCGTAGCCAATCTTTTTTTTGAAGCACAAGTATGACAGGTACCATGACACCTTCTCTCTGCTTCCAGATATCAAAAAACCTTTATTCAATTTCAAGTGTGTGGGAACATTTACAAAATCCACCATGTTCCAGCAAACAGGCCTTCAACAGGGACAGATCAAAACAACACCTTCCAAAAAGTAATGATTTCACTAATGTAATTGGATTTGTCCACACAGGCTTTTCTCGCATGGGCTGTCAGGACTGTCACAGGTGTTTTGTCATTGACAGACATGAAGAATTAGGGAATATCAGATGATTTACGAGCTCACACGTGTAACTCTTGTATGGTATGTGACGGTCCAATCAGTATTTGTGAAAACTAAGAATCTAATAATCCTTGATGTCAATCAAATGAGAGTATAGAGTAGAATATTTAATGGAAGAGAGACTGAATTATTTTATATGAGGTCAATGTGCTGTCATTTTCAACTCAGAACCTGTAGCCTGAATATAAAAACATTATTCTGAACACTATACACCTTCTTCTTCTTCTCTTTTTGTGGCCACATGCTCATTAATCCAAAGCAAACCTTCTTGGAGAATAGAAAGGAAACAGTTCAGTAACTTAGACTTTAGTGGCATCTCCTACTGAGCTGAGAACAGCTGAGGGTTTGTGAATGTTGATGTGTGTCTAAGGTGGGAATCTGTAGCAACCCAAAACTTAGGCTGAATTTTTACACCTTAAGTGAGTTTGTTATTGTGATTCTTGATGCCCTGCAACTTTTGTTTTCATTCAGTTCACTTAACTGCTTAAATGTGATTCCAGCTACAATGGCTGTAATATTTAACGCCATGAAACAGACCTCAATCGTCGGTGCAGTCATCTCTAGATATACAGCATGGTGTTAGTGGCTAGAGAACTGAGAGCCATTTTTACAGTCACTGATTCTTCATTAACTTCATTTATGCTTCGTGATAACTCCATTATAACTACTACTCTTGTTTTATTACTGCGTGGCAAAATAATACAAGCAGCAGAGAAGAAAGGATGCTATTTAGCTGTAGTGAGTGCAGGGACAGTGAGAGAGGTTAATGACAGCAAAATGTTTGATAAAACTCTACAACTTTGTGGACTCCTGCTGTTAGCCTAGCTCCTGTAGTTCATGTTTACAACCCTAGTACCCACTGTTTCCTGTCCCCACTGCTTGTGGCCACACTATGAGAGTAAATCCTACCAGACAAATTTTGGTCTGACAGCAGCTTCACTCTGCTGATACACACATGGCAATGCTGTTTGATGCCAGAGCTTCCTCCCCCACCACAACCTCCTCCTTATGTGCTAAGGTTTTAATATTATTGATTTAACTAACTGATTTAACCCTTCCTGCTGCTGGAGAACGCCCTCAAAGAGCAGAGCTTTCTACACCAACTCCAACCGTACAACAATCTGCTATAAATAGTCCATTCACTGAAGTGTCTACAGGATATGAAGCTGCTGCTGATACTAGATATACTTCATCAGTTGTGACAGGTGACAGATAATTTTGACATGAAATCACAGTTTTTCACTTAGTTAAATCCTTGAAGCAGTGGCGTGTGACACCTTAAAATACAGAGAGGCCTGACAGACAAACACTGCGTCTGGAGAGTGAATAGTTTTTCTTTAAAAGTATTCTCATGCCTTAATTACAGACACTGAAGAAATGACAGGGAATGAGGAGAGATACAAAAAGAGTCCCACGTCCAGTGGCGTTGCAGTTCATGGTCTGCGTCTTAACCCTTATCCCTTGTTTTACTTATCAGAGGAGGCCCTCAGGCTGAAAACCATTATAAGTATTTTACAAGGAAAAAAAATGTTTGAGTAAGTCCAGAGAAAAGTATCTCATGACCTCCTCCTGCCTCTAATGTTGAAAGCAGCAACAATAAAGCCCTCTTCCCATGTGTGCTATTATTTGTACATGTTCCATTCCCCTTCCTGCCACAGCTCAAAATTCACTGACATTTTTAGATACAGCATGCAGAGAGTACAAAGTGAGTGAGTCAGTCACAAGGAACTCAGAGAGGAGGGGTCAGGAGGGGCGCTGGGGCCCTGACATCTAAGACCTGAGCATTGGCAGCAGAATGGGACTGCATTCATGAGCTACACTGATCTAATCTGCAAGCCAAACAATCAGAAGTATATTAATATTAAAAAAGCAAGATGAGGGGATTTGTCTCACCTCTGGCTCACACTCATGTCTTGCTGTTTGAGGTGACCCAACAGCTCATTTGTCACCCAGCCAATCACCTTCCTTGGCTCCTTTTTGGTCGCTTCCAACACCGCCTCAAAGTACTCCACCAGCCCGTCCTCATTCTGCAACGAAACGCCAGGAACATTCACATGCACATCATCTAATTAGGATCAAATAAACCCAGCAGAGACTATCGGTGTTTAGCTGCCTCCTGGATTTAAGCAGAACTGCATCCACGCTGACTCTGCTTGGGCTCGATCAGATGGCAATTAAAAGAAGTATGCAGAGAACAGATTTAGTGAGGGAGTCAACTCCTCTCTCGCTGGTTGCTTTCAGCCACTTATAAACTCACCACCAGAGTGAAGCTGTGCTCGGGCAGGATGCCGTATGTTTGAACCAGCCTGTCTCTTTTGACACTGGGTAGTTCTGGCAGCCCCTCTCTTATCTTGTGCACCACCACGGCCTGGCACGCATCAATGCCAGTGGGCAGCGATGCGTCATCCTCATACACAATCAGAGGGGGCAGGTTGGGCTCTGGCATGAACCTGAAGGGAAGGAGGGTGGTAGAAAGGGGAGGGAGGGAAGGGAGGGAGGGGGAGAATGCCTTATCAGCAGTACAGATAAGCTTAGAGAGGAGAAGGTTGGCATTTGATGAGATACTAATGGTTCTTTTGACTCCACACTTGTCACATTTCACTTGCACCCCTAATCATTTGACTCCATCAGCCTTATACCTGTCCATCTATCATTCCTAAATGCAAACACACACACACACACACACACACAACTGAGTTACAGACCTTGAGTGACATCTATTTATTGCTATCCATCTAACTGCCACTCAGACGTCCTCATCCTCATTCAGCCGCCACCGAGGACAAGATCATCTTCTGATATGTTAATTACATGTCAATAAACACAAGTTCCTGAGACAATGAGTGTGCAGACAGCCCACAAACTCACACTCACCTGTAGTCCTGAAGACCCTCTTTGTCCCTCATGGGAACAGTCTCCCTAGAAGACAACATGCAAACATTATTCATCATCACATCACATATTTAAACACACATGAAAGATTTCAAAAATGTAAAACGGCTGCTAACTTGCACTATGGGAGATCGTAATGGGCATTTTCTAATATTTTCTAAATGAAGGGAGAAGATAATCAGTGCATCAATAGATAATGTAAAACTGTCTAGTAGAACTATTGCAAATAAAACCCAAAAACAACAACAATAACAAAACACTGTACGGCACAATAAAAACAAGAGTGGGAACATATGAGTGTAGTGATGCTGATCCGTCAGACCAGTTGTCTAAAAACTCAGTGCACTCAGATCTGTGGCCACCTTCACGGGAACAAGAAGAAAGAGCCAATCACAGACCATCACACACTATTTAACACGCCTCACCATGCACCTCGGACATGCTAGGCCTCATGGGAAGGAGGCAGAGCACCAGAAGATGATCAAGGACTCAGCTGTGTGGGAGCTGGCTCATTCTGTGAGCTCATAAGCCTGTGACTAGCACATAGCTCACGGATAACACAGGACGACGGCGGCATCCAAATGGCTCTATCTATCATCATTACCATGATGGTTCCTCCTTAGCAAAGATCGAGACTAATGAACCAGGCACAGATCCCAGTCAGAGGGTGTTGTAGTGACTAAAGCTTGGCACCACAGCCCTGTACTTTAGTCCTCTTACCCTGATTTGGAATCATATGCCCGGGTCTCATTTTGCACTGTTCCCCCTCTCTGCAGGACACCGATCTGTCTCTGAATCTCATAGTCTGTTGATATAAGAGACAAGAATATAAACACAGAACTTAATCCAATAACAGTGTAACACACAAACACAACTTTGTGGTAAATGCCAAACATCTGCTGTTATACGCTGGCAATCTGGGTCTCTGACTGCTGCCACATTATAACTGTGATAAATGTTGTTTTTCTTCATGACTTTCATATACCAATTCAGCGGCAGAGTAAGTGTGATTTAACTTTGCTTAACTTAACTATTGATAAATTACTCAAGCCTAGCACCACGGTATGTTAAACCACTCTTAAATACCTGCTTATCAAAATGCAGAAATTTTCTGGCTGAGGCTCTTTGTTATCGTTTGAACTAAAGCTCAATCAACAGTCAGTGAAGTTAGAGTTGACATAAAATCTATACTTTTTTAAGTGAACAGCTGCGGGAAGCCAATTCACCATCACACGCTGCTATCACACAGCTAATTGTTTGTGAATGGTTGTCAGTCCTGAACTTATACTTCACAAGTCACTGTCAGTATTAACTACGCTTCCTATCTTCATAAATCCAGCTATCTTGTTTTGAGTACAACAAATACTAATTCTATTTTTAAGTATGGAAGTAACAAAAATAATCTATTTTTTTTACACCTGACAGATACAAAATTGCAGAAGTGTGTATGCATCTGTTCCTCAGTGGCTTCTTTGTATATATTTCTTTCCAGTATTAGAAGAAGTATTTAAATCCTTTACTTAAGTGTAAGTACTAATACCACATCACAGTGTGAAAATACCTCGTTACAAATAAAAATCCTGCATTTAAAATATTATTTAAGTAAAAGTACATATTATGTACAAGTAGTATTTTCAAAATGCACTTTTAGTATCAAAAGTACTCATAATGCAGAAATATGGCCCCTGTGAGTTTATATTATACTGTTGGATTATTATTACTGATGCAATACCATGCATGTAGTATTTAACTGTTGTAGTTGGTATTTTATATACTGCTGGGTAGTTCAAACTTTAATAATGCATCATATTTTATAAGATCATCGTGTGTTTTGTATGTACAGTCTTAATCTGCAAAATAAGTAGTAACCAAAGCTGTCTTATAATAAATAAATAAACACATTTCACAAAGTATCAAACCTTTGCTTTAAGCATAGTAAATGTACTTTGTGTTGTGAGTGTTTCTTACATTTTACTACCACTTTGACCTCTAGGAAACACATAATCACATGCACACTCAGTAATTTTTTCAGTGTGACAAAGCTTGCAAATGTCTACTCACAAAAAGCTTTTCACCTTCAGAACGTGTGTGAGCAAAACATGCAACAATTTAAGATCTATTCTGATGAAACAGCATTCAAGCAACTTCAGTATCCTTCTAACTTTATGGCATTTACCTATAGCCCTGGCCAGGTATCGGATGCTGTTGATGTTCTTCACCTCAGTCCTGATGCCCAGGGGCTCACCTGGTCTGTGGACGGACACATTGGCATCTACTCTCAGCTGGCCCTCTGAGGAGACAGGTAAAAAGATGCACTCTGAGAGGGAGAGACGTTTGGGTTTAGATGTAGAGCAGTTCAGAAACAGAGAGAGAGGCAGGCAGAGAGACAGAGACAGAGAGTGATTTCCATACCAGACATGTTGCCCTGACAGGTGCCCAGGGCTTGCAGGATGAGCTGAAGCTCCCTGACAGCTGCAGCAGCCTCCTCTCCACAGCTCATGTCTGGCTCCATCACCAGCTCCATTAGGCCTACACCTGATGGATGTGAAAACAGCTGTGTTTTACATCTCTAAGTTTTCTATACCATGGAGCTTTGTGACAAACCTTGACGGTTCTTGCTTTGTTGAGCAATTCAAGTCTATAGAGTAACGTGTCTGATTTGTTTTTTTTGTTTTTTTGTTTTTTTTAAAAAGGCAAAAACATGCAGTTTAATTTTTTTAAGGTTAAACAATTCCCTAAAACAGCTGGGAACTTTAGTTTTTATAAAACTTACTCAAATAGTAATAAAATAGTACATTTGTTGGGGACTAGTTTCACCTGTGGATTAATCCACATTTGGTGTTCTTTGGCAGCAGGATGGCATATGTCAGAATGAAAAACAAGCAAAAGAAAGTGGCAATGTTTTTGGTAATGAAATCGTGTGTCATGTCGTGCAATGCTAAGACTCATTTTGTGCTTTAAATAGTTTTTGGAGAATAGTGGATATTAAGAAAATGGATGGACACGCTGGCATCTACTTTCAGCTGGCCCTTTGAGGAGAAAGAGGTAAAAAAGGTAAAAAGATGTAATAAGAAAATTACAGCACATCAGCAGCCACATTCTTTAACCTTAGGGCACAGTAACCGATGTTACCTGCTCTGTTGAGGTCTATGAGTGTCTGGCTGCGGACGTCATCGTGGAGACTCTTGCCACTGTCCTGCTCCAGCTGGATCTGTTTGATGGTAACACTTTTTCTGATCACTTCACTCCTTTTTCCTCCAAGGAGGCTGTAAGTCAGTATGCCATCTACTGCAATGGGCCGCCGCTGCTGAGTGATCTGGTATCCAGCCTGATAGGAGAAAATACAGCACCATGAAATTCTGGTCAGCAAGGTTGTGGAGTAAATAGTGGATCCAAAACTCAAAAACATCTTGTTGCTCTTCTTAACTGTCTCTCAGCAAGAAACTGCACCTTTTATTGGGTCCTTACAGTGCCAGCAGCCCACCTCACTAGCTCATTAAAACACACAGGGTCTGCTGTTGGTATAATGAAAAGTGAGTCAATGAAAACAGTAACAGCAGTATTTACTCACTTTTACTCCCTGTGACATTAGGAAAGAAAACAGTCCCATTACTATTACTTCTTTGAAGCTAATATTTAAGGTGACATAATGCTACACTAGCAACTGTAGCTTAAATTGCATACCAGTACACAGTCAGGAATAATTGTGCAATGCCATCCTTTAAACTGTTTCATAAAATACAACAATATTTCTCTAACTGATGTCTAAGATGTTGACGCTGAATTTGAGTTTTTTCCGGACAGCTTAGTAAACAGCTGTTAATGCTAACACTGGCTATGTAGCAATAGCAAAACTTACAAAAAGCTCCTTAAGCTGCGTGATATGATGCAAAATCTTCATCAGGATAAATGATCAGATTTGCCTTGAAATTTTTGTTTTTCACTGATGTGCATGCTTTTCCTGTCTAACATTGGCTTTTGATATGTTTGTTCTCTGTTAATTACATTAATGTTGGCATATTAAAGTTTTAATTACAGTGTTAAGCATACTGGGCAGCTGGCTAATTGCTTGGTTGAACTTCTGTTGGATATCATAACTTTTGTCAATAAATATAAATGAGTTAAAAAATTACATTAGGTCCATAAAAGATTCATAATGTCAGAAATTCAGTACATTCCGTTTATTAACCGGATTTAATTCAAATTTAAATAATTGAATTGAATACTCCCTAATTTTGTGCAACCGGAACATCCTTTTCAATAGGAAATACATCAAATTATGGAAGACAGATCCTGTCTCCTGCAATCGTTCGGTTAAATCCCAGCACTGCAGTGGAATAACACTGATGACGAATCTGCAGTCAGTGTCATGGGTCCATGTAAAGGTGAAGCAGGCAGCAATAATTAAACCTCGCACTGGCTAATTGGCTGGACCTTCATTATAATGCAGAGGGAGTGCTGCCATTTCACTCAAGGTTTCTACTCACAAAAGCATAAGGATAAATATTTTATCTGTCTCTCTATTCCTCAAAGAATCTGCTGCCCTAAGTATTAATTGCCCACGTTACTATGGCAACCACATCACAGGAACTAAACATTAATCATACTTATGCTAAAGAAAGCGAGGACATGGGAGAAGAGATTGGGGGGCTGTTAGTCACTGGCTTTCTGTACAATGTGCCTGATCGACTCAATCAATCACGTTCACACCTCCTCCTTTTAAAACAACTGGCTGGGAAAAAAAAAAAACAGACTACTGAGGATTTTCTTTTTCGATTTCTGCTCTTCTCGGTGGATTCAATTTTAAAATCAGCTGGATTTTGTGAATACTGTTGCAGCTTATCAGCAATTGCCTGTTTCTCACTTAATCTTTTCATGAGGTTTGTATCTGCCGTTGAAAATGTGGTGTCTGCTGGCTGAAGCACGAACATGCCATACTGTACATTCAGCAGCATATGTATAAGTGGAGACTATTTGCATTTCCTGCACTAAAAAATCAGCTATTTCTAGCTACGTAATGAAGGACAAGGCAAGTTTGTTGTCAATAAGATCCTAGAAGACGCATTTACACCCTGACAGCAGATTGAGCCCTAACGAGCAGAACACCTTTTTGTATTCACATTACAGATGCTCTCGCACTATACATCCAGCATGAGGCACATATACATACATTTCATACACAAACTCATTTCTGTGTTGTGAGCTGCTGAGTCACTTTCTAACTCATTTCAATCATTTCACTAAACAAACAAGGCTAAGTCGGTCGTCTCGCTCCTCGCGCCTGCACACTGAGGTTCTCCTCAGCTAACCATCGTCCCACACACTCATTGCTCTCATTAAACACATGTCAAAGCTTCAATAGTCAGGCCATGTCTATTTATTTAGGAACTTAATATCTCAAGGAAATTGTAATTATTTGCTTTTGTTGGTAGATTAGTGTGGAGCTGCTGAGGCATGTTATTAAAGGGCTGTTATATATGTGCCTTGCCTGCCATTTCATTTCAAAGAAGGAATGCTGTTTAGACAGCAGCATTAATCATTTAATGAGCAACTGTGGTGTTTTACAAAATGCAATCAGGGATTTCTAGTGGAACATATCAATAATGTAAAACGCAATTTACAAATGTATTTTTCAAGGGTGGGATAATTTCTCCCTCACTCCTGCTGCTGGTTTGGTTTCGTGAGCATAGATTACTCTCAAACTTTAGGTCGAACGTGAAAAATATCCCATCATCTGCATAATTAAGGCCACTCTGACTTCAGTCCATCAGGCTGTTCCACACAACACTGGGACCGATCAATCTTTTGAAACACTTGATAAGAATAAAGCAAACTAAATAAATAATTAAAAAAAAAAAAAAAAAAGCAGCAGCAGGTATTGTGCACAATGAATTTAAAACACAACGGGCTCAAGGTGCTGACAAGGTTTGTTTGTGAAATCTCAAAGGAAAACAAAGCCTGTAATCAGGCATTATCGTCGCTGCTGTGTGTGTCTGCTGTTGAGAATGAATCCAAAAGAGGTGATGCAATCTTCCAGAGAGCAAGAGGAACCCACCAGTAATCCCTGCGCTTCTGGAGGGGATTTTACTGGAATTTCAAGATACATGGAATTTCTGGGGAGATAATGTATCCCTAGCATGGTGATTAAAATATGTGCAGCTGCCACTTTGTGATAACCAGGAAGTCAGTGAAATATTACATGGGGAAAAAACTATCTATCAAGATCTACAGAAAACGGGTGTGCATCAAGCCTTATCAGTCACATTTTCACAATGGGTTCAAGTCAGCTCAGGAATTCATCAGAAATATCAAAGAGAGAGATGATTTATTTCAATGTAATACAGTAAGAGAAACAGTGTAACAAAAATACCGGCTGAACCTCATATTCAGTATATTGCTGCTACTTCTTTGGGCAGTTTCAATGAAATAAAACCAAAGAGAAGGAAAAACGGTTTCCTATGTTCTTCAGTCCATAATTACCTTTCTGATTATCTTGCCCAAAGCTGTGTTAACATAAAATCTTACAGAGACAGACTCTGAAAATTCAAAATGCTAAATTCTCTAACACCTTTCTTCTGAGAATTTATAGATTTATTACAAGAGGTCTCTGTAGGGCAAGTCACTGTAGAGTTCCCATGACATTTTGTCTTTTCCATCTAAGCCTTAAAATGTCACTCATAATGGCAGTAAAATTACCCTGGGGCTCCGAGGGGTAGTGAAACCTTGCCATGCGAGCACTCCATTACATAGAGGAAAGTGAACATCACTTGGGCTAGACTGTTAAATGGAAATATCAGAGTTAAAGAAGGGGTTTGGATACCCCTACCACCACCTTACCAGACTTGTGTTTGGCTCAACTTCATTCCAATGTCATGGCCATTGGACTGGTACGTAACTTCTCGAATACTATGTTGGCAAATTTGTCTGATCGACTTCTTTCATTCTTTAACATCATTCTTTAAATTTGAAGAGATGAATTTAACAGAAACAAGTTGTGAACAAAACACTGACATTTCTTCACCTTTTAAGTTAATATGACAAACTTGTTAGCAAGCAGTTGCTTACTCACATATCCAGCGAATCAGAGAAACATTATCCTTCATCTGGAGTAGTGTTCTCAGCCATCTGATGAATTTAAGTCTAATATTCTCGTGCCTTTAACTCTGGTTCTCTCCTGCTACCCCTGAGGGAAATGTCTGTCTCTTCAGCTGCTTAATGCTCCACTGTGTTCACCATATAGTCTTTAACTTTGTCTCTCTATTGGCTTTTTAGATCTTTTACCGAAAACAGTGAAAAAGCTCTGATAAACCCAGCCTACTTCCCCACACAAAGCATCAGACAAAGCCAGCAACTATCCGGTGGACATAATCAAGGATTAGCAGCGAAAGACCCAAATAGTTCCCCCAGGAGTTGGCGAAGATCAAAACAGAGCTAGGTGGAGAGAAAGCATGAGATATCCATTCGTCAGGTGGACACAAACAAGGCTGCAAATCAATGCTAGTGTTGCTCTGTGTCCGCTGGATGTGTAAGTAAGCAACTGTTTGCTATATGCTATATGATGTTCACCACATCAATTTTATATGGATAACATGTCAATGTTATGTTAGTCTGTTTGCATCCTCCCAAGTGGCCAAAATAAATAAATGTATTAGTAAATTAATATTGCTTCAAGGCAGGGCACTCAATAGTAACTATATGAGTAGTTTTACTTACAGGAGGGATAGCCACCAGTAGAAGAAATGATTATAGGTAACTACTGAAGATCAGACTCATCTGTATTTACAAAACGGTTCATTTTAATTAAATATTTAGTTTTCATGTTTCCTAATTAGTTCAGAAACTACTACTGCACAATTATGTGCTGAGTTAGAGAACGCCACCTGGAGTTTTCAGGACCCAAATAATGATTCAAATGATGTGAATTATGAATAAAAGACAGTTATACCCAGTAATCAGCAAAGGCAGGGAGAGGGAAATGAAATGTGGATAATGTGAAAATACAAGTGCACTGAAGGAAATGAGCTGGTGAGTGAAAAAACACTGGTCATTTGCTTGAACAGCTTTCAGTATCACTCCTCTGTATGTACGGCAAATAGCTTTTTTGCTGCTTCAGCAGGACTTGCTCACTATTTCAATTAAAGCTTGTGCCTGGAAGAGTTCAGGGGGAGTGTTGTGATGGAGAAGCTGGAGGCAGATGAGGACAGCTTATATCAAAGCAAAAGCAATAATGCAGTATGATGCACATGACAATAGCAGCTCCACTCTGCTGTTTGTCTGATAAGGTCTTACTTAACCCTTGATGTTGCACAGAAAGCAACAAAGGAGGACTGGGAGTGAAAAACTCACAGGGAGATCGGCGTAGAAGTAATGTTTCCTGTCAAAACATGACTTCCTGTTTATGGTGCAGTTGAGAGCCAGTCCTGTCATCACTGCTGCCTCGACACATCGTCTGTTCAGGACCTGGAGACACACAGGCACATTACCTGATGATCTGACAAGAGGGGGATTAAAAACAACAGCTTATCTTTATCTGCATTAAGCTAAATATCACTTACAGGTAATGTGCCAGGTAAGGATCCATCAAAGAATGACACCAGGGAGTTTGGAGGAGCTGAGAAGCAAACTGATGAGCCAGAGAACAGCTTGGTGTTGGAGTTAATCTGGGCATGGATCTCCAAGCCGACCACCCCAACCAGCTGCTGGGGAGCGCTGAGGGAGAGAGGAGCAACACGTGGTACAGATGTAACCAAAAAAAACTATACAAATGGACTGAGGATAAGAAAATCAGGAGCTAGGCACCAGGCAAAGGAAAATACTGGCTTCTGTCTTTCTGACAGGTATCCATTAATATGAGGACACTTCACACAGAAGCTGAGGGTTTATCTCTTTTGCATAATAATTCTCAACTACTCAGATTATGAGTATTTTTGCAGTGCTTTTGATGTACACAATTCTTCCATAATGCAATGCACAAAAAAAAATGTAGGTGCTACTCACAGCTGCAAAACAATAATATAAATCCCAAATGGTGGCGATACAACTCCAGACGTGACTGTGACAGTCTAAAATCAGTTTACTTAATATGCAATAGCATGTAAACATTTTTAGTATAAAACAGTACACAACTGTGAGGATTTCTTGTACATTACGGATACAACTACTGTCTACTATGAAACTTTAATTTGGAATTAAGTGTTGCTGTAGACAACAGGGTGGTCTTAAGGCAATGGCTGGAGTTTTTGTATACAAAGATCAGTTTACTTTTAATTGAGTACAGCTCAGCCTGTGGAAACAACTGTGTACTGTCTTCTGTAGATCTGTCAGGGAGCTGTCTAAAGTTAGAGAAAATAAACCTTGAATGGAGTCATGGTCATCTCAAGCATGTCTAGATTAATCTGCAAGGAGGCCCAAAGACAAATTACTTGTTCCTCCACGTCTGTATTCCTTTGCTGGAATAACATGGCTTTTTTTATTGCTGTGTTTAGGGGGTGTGCACCATTTGATCAGAGAATGATAGTTTCAAAACTAGATTTTGACCCTTTTCAAGACCGTATCTACCCAGGATTTATCCTGTCAGTTTATATTGTGTTTTAGAGATGCATCTCTTATACCTGAACAAAGTTACATTCAATCGTATTATCAAAAATCAATTGCCTCACAGTGACACATGGGCATTAGGGGATCCTGGGGGCCTGCTTTGTCCATCTGGTAATCCAGCCCAGAAGATGGGCTTAGAAACCACAAATGTATGATGCAAACTACATCCTTGATCAGTATTATCCTAGATGGTCAGATTTTTACTGCTACACCCTGTGAGCTATCTAAGACATTTGTCAGACAGTAGTTTGGGTGGAGAGAGTATGGCATTAAAGCCTTTGGGGAAAAATGAAGAGGAGATCCAGGTTTTTTGCTAGAAAAACAAATTCAATTTATAAAGAAAATTTAAGACAGATGGCCAGTTCTCTTGTTTCGAGTTGTTTTCACAACTCAATCATGGTGTAAAGGTCTGGGAAAAACACTTGAAGAAAAAGTACAGATCACTCAGAAATTGCTAAGAGTTGTGTTGGATTTAAACCCAAGAAGACACATTGGCAAACAGCAGTTCCAACAGCTTGGGTGGTTAGCTTTGAAGGATAGAGCCATACAACTAAAACTCAGTGTGCTTCATAATATCTATCAAACCAGAGCCCCTGAGTATCTCAAAGACCATTTTTATAGGGTTGGGGGAACTGATTCCCATATGACTAGAGCCAGGGTTGCTGACTTGTACTTGCCAAAATTTCAGTATGAAACATCACAAGGATTTGTACCTTTAGATTCTGTGGTGCATGAAATCAAAAAATGAAGTGACCACCCCAGTTTTAGAAAGAAAGTTAAATGAAGTCTATCATTATATCTATTATGTCTATTATTATATGGGTCTTTATACTAGAGTAAGAATTTTTTTGCTTTTATGTCTGATGATGACAAAACCAACAAGTGATGTGATACAGTTTCTGCTGCCAAAGCTGAGAGGATGAGAGTTGGATAAAATTAATGCCTGATAAGGTCAACCTGACTGACATGTTGTATTTACAATCAAAGGAAACATTTAACAGTGTGTGGATTATTTTTTCTTATAAACAACAACACAGGGTTAAGTTTTTATCTGCAATTATCATCACAAAGTATCCACGTTATACTGAGCTGCAGTGATGGTTGTGTAAGTGCATCAACACTGTCAGGAATCCTGACGATAATTAAAGAATCTTTGTGCCATTAAAATATAACTATAATAGTCATTATGTAGGTATAATAAACTATCCCTCTTTTGTCCGAGGCTGTGTTCAAACCAGTGTAACAATTGGAAAGCCTGAAACAGCAACCTGCAGTTTAACCATGCAACAAAGGTGAAATACCACAGTTAAAAGCAAGCCAACTTCCAGAAACCCCTTGTAAAGCTCAAAGATAACTGGATAACCCACTAATCTTGTTTCATGGTTAAGGCCCCTGGGGTCCCCTCCCTCACAGTCAAATATATTCAGCTAAAATGGTAGAGAGGGTCTCCTTTTTTAACTTGATCAATATTAGGAAACAAAATTCCGTTTTCTCTGCTTCTGCTGATCCGATTTGTTCTCTTCATTCAAAGAAACTGTCTCTTCCAATTTTAAGTAATATGATAATAAAAGTACCCTTACGGTCAAATCAGTGGGGAAATACAGACTTCAACTGATGTTTCAAATCAGTAACTGCAGGTAACCATAACAACAGTACTTCTTCACTCTATCAAACTCACTTTAACCAAACTATGACTTTAAGATTAAAATAAAAATAATAAAATGGGTGACCATTTTATACACAGCTTCTTTTTTTTCTTTATACAAATATATTATGTCATAATTTAAAGGGGATCTATTATTTTCATTTTCAGATCCATATTTTTTATTTTGGAACTCCACTCATGTATCTTTGCATGATTCACAGTTTAAAAAAAAGTTCTTATTAAGCTAAAACAGCCATGTAAGAAACCCTCAGTTGAGCTTCTAACCAAAATATGTAATATTAGCTTTGGCCTCCTTAAGCTCCTTAAAAGCCCACTTTCTTCTGACTGGCTGAATTTCCAGAGGCCTATCTAATGAGCATCGCCTCATCCTCTTACCGGAGGTGTTAAAGTTCTGGAAGCAAACTATAAAACGAGAAACTAGTAGGCCTAACTACAAGTGAGTAACATAATATAAGTGACTGGAAACGGCAACTTCTCAAATCCATCTGTACATGTTAGGAATGGACAGCATGAGCATCTGCAGCAAAAAAGATAACAGCAGGATGTCTCTGTTCGGTAAATATCATGCCTATTATCTGCTTATTGTACATTACCAGTCAAAAGTTTGGACACACTTTCCCATTGAATGTGTCCAAACTTTTGACTGGGAAAGTGAATGGGAAAGTATGTCCAAAATTTTGACTGGTACTGTATGCGATGGTGGATTTAGTCTTTCAACGACAATTCATATGTAAATTTTATTCTATTTTTTATGCCCCTGTTAATAGTACATGTGGGAAACATGCTAAAGCTCTGACTGAAGAGGAAAAGGGTCTGTTGTCAGGCAATACCAAAGTTAACAATGATAGGAAAATGTTATTCCACTGATGCCAAGCAACTGTACAGCAAACCTGCACTGTCATATACTGTATACAAAGGGAATTTGTATTTGCACTAAAAAAAAAAAAAGACATAGTGACAGGCTAAAAGTAACCAAACTCTTCCCGCTCTCCACTCTAACCATCTTTGTTTGAGGGTGTGCCAAACTACCAGGCACTTTTCCAATCTGTTACATAGTGACGTAGGTGAGTTACAGAAAAAAAAGTCTGGAATATAAAAAAGACACTTCAGGAGCAGTATGAACATCTCCTTATAACTGACATCTGAACTTTGGGCTGTGTGACCTAGCAGACATTTTTCATGCACAAAAAGCTCTATAACACACTAAAGTAGAGGGGAAAAAAAACAAAATAAACACAAGATGCACTTTAACTCCTGCTTTTTACAGGTGATTAAGTCAAGTCAATGACAAAAAACGAACTCCTCCACATGAACAGCCTCTTACCTTTTTGCTCTCAGCTGCGGTTGACTGTGACATCGTGAACTTGTTGTGCCTATGCGTCTAATTACACACGAAGCCTTTGGATACAATTTCGATATTGGTTTATTCATAATATGCAGCAGCTCACTCGCTGCAATAGAGGAGGCAGCCATGTTGTCTTTAGGGCTCAAGTAAACACGGGACGGGAGCTGTAGTTTTTTTAAGTGACATTTAATGTGGGTGTCTACGCTGCTTGTGTTCGGGTTAGAACTACAAAGCCCAGGATTGAGGATTTTTCCTGTTTCCGATATAAACTGCGTCATTTCCGGTGTGCACAAGAACTGGCGGGACTTCTCCACATGGTAGTTGAGGATCGGGTTGTTGACAAACCCTCAAAACTTGTTTTTACGCGGCATCCCTGATAAAAAAAAAAAAATTCAAGCAACATGATGGCCACAAATGGACAGCACGCCTGCGGATTAAAAGACGATATGTCGTCGGTTTCTTCAAACGGCTCTGATGTGGTGAACGGAGCGGTCAGGGAGGCACCACCCGGCTCCAAGCTGCAGAATGGAGGCACGGTACGCCCGGAGAGGTTCGCCTTCAGCCCGGAGCCCTCCTTTGAGGATATTCGGCGGATGCAAGCGCAGTTCACGGATGAGCGGGCCTGGAACCAGTTCCACCAGCCCCGCAACCTGCTTCTGGCCATGGTCGGGGAGGTGGGCGAGGTGGCGGAGCTCTTCCAGTGGCGGGGGGAGGTTGCCGAGGGCCTGCCGGACTGGACCGAGTCTGAGCGGGAGAACCTGGCGCAGGAACTCAGCGACGTGTTGATCTACCTGGTGGAGCTAGCCGAGAAGTGTCACGTCGACCTTCCCCAAGCGGTGCTCCGTAAAATGGCCCTAAACCGACTGAAATACCCCGCCAGCAAGGTGCACGGATCGGCCAAAAAGTACACGGAATACAAGGACTGAGAGTTGGCGTGAAAAGACAGATGGTGACTGCTGGAGCTGCTGCCCCCTTCACTGGCAACATGCTGCAGTTTAACCATGTCCAACTGCCACTGAACATTTTCTCGCTTGGTTCAGTGGCCTTTTTCCGGGTTGACTTGTTACCATATGAATGCTCTTAACTTTTGAGAATGTTCCTGTGATGCACATTTGTTAGCCTGGATGCCTGCATATGCAAAGCGACATTCAGCAGAGAAGGCACTTTAGGAACATGATGGCTTTTACTGAACTCAACTTTTAAATCCTCTTTTTAGCCTGCCCGTCTGAGGCATTGCATACTTTTTGTGGAGAAAATGATACTGTTGTGTACATTTTAGAAATCATTTCGCTTGACTCATGTACAGGAGTGTGACAGAGTGGATTAGAAAGTTGGAGAGGAGGAACTGAAGCAGATCTTTATTTTTCCGAACATCCCTGGCATGGAAAAAAAAACAGCAGGAGAGAGGAAAGAATAATTGAATAGTTTTTTGTGTTGTTGATTTATTTGGATTTCTCATCAGGGTTGGATCTTCTAATTTTCTGTCTTATTCACATCACGACTGTCACACTTTCTTGTTAAAGTAAAAGTTGCTTGAAAGCTTTCTTGTGTATTTTTCAGTCATTTATCTGCTAACTTTAAAAAACAAGATATTGATCTGTAGCTTGTTTGCTGGTTCTATGCAAGCTCAGCCTGAACAAAAGGGCCTTGTGAGAATTTAACAATCATTTGCCTGTTTATTAGGTTTGTTTATACATATTTTAAACTAATGCAGTCAACACACAACAGCCCTGCAATAAATGCTACCATCCTCAAGGCTGTAGTACTCAGTTTTTGTTCAAACTATGAGGTGTCTGTTTAACTTTTTGGTCATTTCGGAGGCCGTAGTTTGTGATTAATGTTGAATTGCAACATTAAGGTGTTTCTGATCTACCATCAGTGATAAATGAGGTGACCAAATATTGTAAACACCTCAGAAAAAATATATGTTTTTGTTTCAACAAAAAAACAAACTTTTCATGAAAGTAGGATTTCTTGCAGGGCTATTGTATTAGACAGCATTAGTTTTAGCTAGGTGTACCTAATAATAAACCGGAAACTCAGTATATGCAGGCAGTTCTTCCAGTAATTCAAGCAGCTGAAGAAGCATTCAGTGAAACGCACTTGCAGCCTTCAATCTTCCTTGACAAGATCCACAGTTACTGATTGCCTTCCCATATGTTCCAACCTGTAATGAAACTGATAAATCTTTTAGCAAAGATTTGAAATTCAGAAAATATTGACAAGTATGTGTGTGTGTGTGTGTATATACAAGAGAGGGCATTTAGTGTAACACAGGGATGAAAACATCTGTCAGATTTTTCATTTCATTTTAAAAAATGGTTTGGGAGACACAAACATTGCCCTCAGCTGTGCATCCTGGTATTCACTTAGGCATTAGTCATCCACAGGCTGCAACCAAGAACAGTCATGTATCACCAAAATGTTGTTCTGTGTGCAAGATTAGTCGCACTTCAAAGTAAACAGCTTTTTACTTAAACAGATATGGCATGGCATGTCGCATTAAGAATGAACAATCATCCACTTTTCCTGATGTAGATCCAAAAACTTGGATGTGCAATCTCCCCTCCTCTTCTGGCGCTGTAATGTGTAAATCCATCACTTTAATTTTGAGCTCTTTGGAATTTAGATTTATAGCAAAAAGAAGTGCTAGGCTTTTTTCAGTCTTGATCAAATGAAGTAGAATAACTACAGTACCCTCCCTCTAAATTTGTTTCGCAGGATCATAAAACCTTCCCTCCAACATTATTCCCTACAAACTCTGCAGTGCATGCTCTCCAGCTCAAAGTGAAATCACTTTCAGCAGTAGTTCATCCAAATATCAGCTCTCCCTAACCTACACTCTGTACGGCACAGTGAGCATCATTGCAAAACAGTGTGCATCTTAAAGTATCTTAAATGGGAGATTGTGACATTTTGTAGATGCGATCTCAGTATTCAGTGTCTAGATGTGTGTCAGTCAGGCAGAACGCAGCAGTTACAACTTTCTCAGGAGAGCCAAATGTTCAGCCTGCATTGCTGTTCTTCCTGCAGTTTTCTGTAGCACTGCTTCTCTGAGAATAAACGGGCACTGCTGAAAACATTTTGTAAGAACTCTTCCTTTTGAAAAATCTTCATGTCTTTTTTTAGACTGGAATATAATGTAGCATATTTCCATATTATGATTTAGCCTCAAACTGCTGCACACACATAAAATAAAGATATAAAATTAGACTCTAAAGCCGTTCCCGAACCCAGCTCTAACCTAGGTGGGATAGTATGACTTGCATTACACATTTATTATTTTTCCTTGTAGGAATTCTCATACTTGTTCACCATCACCCCATGCAAATGAGTGTTGTCACTGGATGTGGTAATGTGTAACTTTGGAAAGAAGAAGAAACTCGATCTTCCTCTTACAAATGCAAAGTTAAATTCATAAACAATAAAACAGACACTTGCCCAAGTTCACACGGGGGTTTCGCTGCCAGAAAACTTAAGATAGAGCTTTGTTACCAAGTCGGTTCACCAACTTAATGTGTCCTCTGTACCATTATAATTATCTTAGCAGTAGCTCACAACAAAACTACAAAACTACACAGTTTCTTTCCACAGGCAATCAGTACTTTAAACACACACAAGTATACAATGTGATATTCTGATGTGAACATTCATTTATAGTCTTGACTGCTAAACCTCCGGTTTGGAAATGTATGAAATTCTTTTTATGATGTATGTGCATATGTGTGTGACTGTGGCACCGTATGGAGTAGCACTCTAATTTCATTGTATTTTTTGCAATACAATGACAATAAAGGTTTTTTATTCTATTTCTACTCTACGCAATGTTTGCTAACCAGTGTCATAGGTATCAAATGGCTTGATCAACCCAAAATTTTCAAATCAAGCTATGAACATGTAAGCATAGAATAAATGTCTGTACTGATAAGACAGTTGCATGCAGCATATATGGATTCTGAGCAATGCATTTCACAGGAGTTTCAAAGTCTTATATGTGAACAATAATTTTTTAAGTTTTTAAAATACACAATTAATAATTAACTTAGCATGCATCACCTCATTTAACACGAGTTATACAGAAAAACCAAAAGAATGATATACACCTTATCTTTATCTGCCCAGTGAGGCTGTGAAATCATTTTTCATTGACAAAACCTGTCTTCATGTTCTCCAAGGCTGCAGTAATGGGCACACTCACAGAAATCCTCATAAGTCCTCAAGACTTTAAGCACACTTAAGAATTAATATGTAACGGTGGATTTGATTCACTGCTCATAGGTGTCCTTCATGTACACTCTACCTGCTCTCTCAGTGATAACATTTTTTTATGGCAGGAGTGGACAAATGGCTTGAAATGCTACAAATAATACATCAAAGTTCTCAGAGACCAGCAACCATCTCACAAATTTCACAGTAAATTGTCTTTTTGCCGGCAGAGTTTTTATGTTGGACGGCTCCAAACCAAACCGAACAACAAAAAGGACCTCGAACTGCAAAGTGCATCTCTAATAGCTTGTCAAGGGTGCATTTATTAATATGTTGTGTTCTGTTCGCTGAAAATGGGAAATAAATGTGCACCTGTTATCTTGAAGCGCAGGCCTATACTTATCAACACTTAATAGTTGTTAGAAGTGTTTGCTGATAGTTTACTGAGGGCTAGTTTACCCTCATGTCGTCATGTTTTCATGTTTTGAGAGAGAAGTTAGACCGTTCCCATGGTGCTATTCCTTGTCTGAAGATGGCGTTGAGGGCTTAATTACATTTAAGACTTTTGATAAGTTTAAACCTTACATGTTCTGCTTTTTAATGGTCAGCCCTGCAGATACCATCAGGCCTCTTGTTATGGGTTTCAAAAGGATGTAGTACGTTTAGTTTTTCCTGCTCACACAGATAAACTCTCAAAGAGGCATACTTGAGTGAGTATTTATTTTTGTGTGGAACAGCTTTGGTTTTTTTCTCTTTCTTTAGGGCCACTTCCTCCTTCTTTTCACTATCTGAATCACACACACACACACACACAGACACTCTTTTATCCCCGTCATAGAGACAGCAGTGGGAGCTGTCAGATCTCACACAGTGGGGTTACTCGGCAGCAGGGGTTCACATCACATCACATGCCACACATAGACATGTACGCGCACACAGAAACACACACAGACCACAGGCTTTTTTTTCTCTTTTGGACCATTGCTAATGGTGAGGCATAATTTCTTCCCTCTTGTGTGGTTCTGTCAGAGACAGTCACATCTTAAACACCCCAGACTGATTCATTCCGAACATGAACTGTTTGGCAATGTTCTTCCTTTTCATGAACCTTACAGCTCAGCCAACACAGCAATGTTACAAGTCAAATTCCCTGCCAACAATTAAACATTTATATGAGTGTCTCCGTGGTTTACAACCAATTTACTGATGGAATTTGCCAAATAAAAGATAACTTCATTGTGACCCAATATATGAAAAATAAAAACACATTTGCACACCTTTGCCTTTTCAGTTTTAGACCACCCCTAACAACGACTTGGTTGCTTTGATGTCCTTTATCCAAACTAAGCTGTGGATTTTTTAGTACTTGTAATTGACATTTCGACATGTTATAGCAGGAAAAACCACATGTATGATCAATTACAAAGCTGAACTCCACTTATGTGTGCCTGTTCCAGGGCTCTGGTGCTGCCGGCTCACTGACACAGGTCAGAGGAATGAAGTCATTGTTAATGTTATTGGATCCACCTGTGCCTTTTCTTATCTGCTGTGGAAAAGCCATTTTCTTTTTCCCTCTTTTTGATTGCTTATTGAACCAGTGACATTTCAGACACAGTGATAGTGATAGTCTTCAGCTTGACCATATTGAGCAGATAGACAAGACCGTGTAATATACAAATAGCCTATAAATAACACAAACAACTCACAAAAACCAAAAAAACAGAAGAGATACAATGTTTAACCAACCGCACAATCAAACCAGCACTTAAAGTATATCACATTGTGTAATTGCAAAGACTAAATTCTGGGCTCCTTTACCAGAGGAAAAAAGTTTACATTTCAGTTTTGAATGCTGCCAAACAAGGCTGCACTCTGTACCACCCGAGATGAACCAAACCAAAATAAGTAAACAGGTCTTTTTGACAGAATGTTGACATGTCACCTCGAGAGAAGCACAGGTGTAAATATTGAAATTAATGGTGAACAAATTTGCTTTAGCTGCTCTAGTTTCAGGGTTGTTGTACTGTGAATGCTGTCTCACTGTCACACAGTTATGACTTACTGAGACATTCGATTAGCATGGAGCCATTGTTCAAAAAATCAAAATGTCTGCTTAGAAAAACGCCTGCTGCTCATGAGAGATTCTGCTCTGCTCTTAAAAAGCAAACCAAATTTAGTATTTTCTAATGTAAAACATAACAAGATGTTGATTTTAGTACTAAAGCAGACTTGTGGGGCATATACTCTGAATCAAGGCTCAATCTGCAACCAGGCAAAGTGGGCAACTGCCCCGGGGTCCTAAGAATCCTATTTTCACCCCATAGCAGCTGGTTCTACATAATTTGAGAAATTTGCACCACTTAAGTACAATGTCTACTATGTCAAGTACTTCATCCTCCATTTGTGGCCTGGTCTTATAGAGGGATCCTGTTTCAAATTCTAGTTTTAAGATCTTAATTCTCTTATTTGTTGCTTATGTGTTGTAAAGTTGTGTTTTATCAAATTACTTGTTTATCCAGAGTCATATAAAATATGAACAATTTGTGTGAAATATTGTCATAATTGCTGTGTGAGGTCGACCAATGGCTGAAAAGTGTTTTGTACCTTGAACTTTGACCTTTAGCCACCAAAATCTAATCAGTTCATCCTTGAGTCCAAATGTTTGTGTTTGTGCCAAATTTGAAGAAGTTCTGTCGAGGTGTTCGGGCGTTACTGAGATATCGTGTCCATGAGAATGGGACAGACCGATGTCTGTACCTATGACAGACAGACAACCTGAAAACACCGTGCCTGAGACTCTGGCTGTGGAGTGGCGTGGAGGCATAAAAAGGCCCACCATAACTCAAAATCCCAAATTAACATATTTAAATGCCTTATTTATCTGACCAACACTCAAAAACTCAAAGAAATAACAAATGTTGCTCTTTTAGGGAGTTAATCTGGCCAGGGTTTGAGTAAGAATGTAATAAAGTTCAAAGGAGTCTTTTCATTTTACACCCATGAAGGGTAAGCCTGCTCACCTGTTCAGGAAGTCCGCCCCGGTTGGCTGCTCCGATCACATGACCTACAGTGCGGTATCATGGTGTAATTAAGCGGTGCGGGAACACACCTGTTCGAGGCTCGGTGTACTTTAGCTAACCCTGCCACTATTTCAACAAAGCTGCCCCTGCGAATACAACATTTTAGAAATTGGTGTACCTGTCAGAAAGTCCGCTTTCACTGCTTTTTTTTTTCCGGCTAAGTGGAAGAAGATTTGTTTACCTGACCGGGCTCCATTAGCTGGTCATTTGAGCTTGGTCTGTACTTTGGGGATGAACCATATCTGCTGGCAGCTCCTGACCACATCTTTTAGCCACCAAAGGATTTAATTTCCCACTCCTCTGAGATGGCTCGGTCACTGCTTCATTTCAACAGGCTAAGGTAAGAATTAGCTGGTTCTATTACATCCTGACATGTAGTTTGGTTATATTTAGCCCAAGTTATTTTTTCAATTAGGCTTAATTGTTTTGTTTGACCAACAGCCCTAAATTGTTAGATACTAAGAGACTAAAATGACTGTTCAATTATCATAATAGTTGCTGTCTGTCCTCCAATTGATGAATTAATTACCACTTGCAACTCTACATTCTTTTAATCTTTTAAGCCTCTTTTTCTGTCCAAATAAAGATGGTATCCCTAATCTCTTCCTTAATTGTGTAGTACTACCTGAATCAAAGTTTTAAACTATTAATATGTTTTATTATTTTTATTGTTTACAAAATGAGCAGCATTTCGTAAGGTATGAGGAAATGCAGTTCTTTCTGAAAACTGGATGCTTATCTCTGTGACTCAAATGCAAGGGAGGGACAAACAGGGGCTGTTTAGTTGGTTGCTTGAAAATATTGGCTGACTGCTGCTGCTGGCAATTTATGGCTATTTCACAGATGTGATGTTTGATGCTTGTGATGGCTGCTAATTTCTGCTCACATGCTTCTGCCTCCTGTTATGTGAAATATATTTTAATATTAGAGTGCTATCGGATGAACCCCCCCCCCCCCCCCCCCCCCCCAGGTTGTTGGTGCTGTTTTTGTGGAGTTGCCATTTTGGCTCATTGCAAATTGGGTCTTAAGTGAAGGATGTTATTGTGTAATGGTTTGATACAATGTAATTTATTGTATAATGGCTTTAGAAATGTAAAGATGAGTGCACAGCCCATTCACATAATTATTTCCCTGTAATAATGGCTCTAAGGGAAACTCAACATGGCTACTGTTGTTCATAGAATAGGTAGTCATGTTAATATTTTCTCCCCGTAATTCATATTTATTAGCATTAGAGGAATATTTGAACTCAAAGGCATTAGATATGCTTGCTTTAGTATTATTTATATCAAAATTAAATAAACACCGTGACAGTGCCTATTCTGTGGTTTACACTGCTGCCACTCCACACAGCTGCCAACCCTAAGCTCTTATTCCCAACTCATGGTGATCTGCTGTTTAACATAACATTCCACGAGTAAGAGATCTGTCTGCCCGCTCAAAGCGATGAATTATCATGTTCAATTACACGTGCAAGTGTAGTTACTGCAGCATAAGTGACATGTCTTAAGTTTGCTTCTACACATGAGGTGGATTGGTGGATTCAGATGTAGCCGTCTCAGTTCACTAGATGGCTCAGTCCCCTCGTGGTCTGAGGTGCATTGTAAGAGAAAGACCATAAGTCAGCTCGAGCCTACCCAATACGCATTACTTCAACACTGCCGTGGCTCATCTAGCATTTTGTGAGCCCAACCTCCACCCCAGCATCCACCTGTAGACTCTGATTCCCTTGTGGAGGGGTTTATCATCGTCACTCACCAATCTTGTCTGTGCTGAGCATAGTGTTTGCTTGCAGGGTGAGATTGAGGTCGGTCTCTAGACACCAAATACACAGTGTACTGCTCTGTATCCTTTAATAACACTGCCCTTCGATTGAGAATGTGGCTGACCCTTTTGCTTGTTTGCATAATGTTTATGTAATCCATGCATTTATGAAGTTTCATTTTTTGAGTTGACTCATATTTGATCTGTTTTGATCCATGCGGGTCTCTTTTACTGCCTGTTGTTTTTGTATGCAGAGTGTTTTGCATTGAATGCTCTCGCCTATTGTTTCTATGGTCTATTGTTCTGTCTGCTTCATGTGCACTTTGATGCAAACAAATTGCCTGCCTGGGACAAATAATACCGAAAGTGAACTGAACTGAACTCAGCTAGAGCGAATAAATAAATGAGTGTTAAGTACAGGCCAGTCTCCGATTACGCTATTTAGGGTTTCTGTACAACTGCTTTCTTTCTTTTGTTCCCTTGCAGCATGCTGTGGTATTGAAGCTTCTTTAAATATGAAATCTGGAACTTCCTGCATAGTGTTGCTCCCTCTAGCAATGAGAAGTAGCTGAAAATGATGTTTGAACCACTTCAGAGATGGTGGAGTTGTTGTACAAGGGTGTTTGAGAGACTGCTGTTTATTTGAACTCAGCATAGCAAAACTAGGAAAATGGGACAGCTACTGAAGTGTGAAACTGATGGGCTAATGCTGTTGATTTCAATGTGTGATTGCACAAACTTGGTGTGAAAAGCAGTGCTGCCAATGTGCTGCTTTAACAGACTTGATTGGCCATTGTCAACCAGGACAAGTTCAGTCTGACAAGCTGTTCAACATTTCTCAATAGCAGAGGATGGAGATTATCTATAGCCACAAGATAGCCCAGTTCCTCATTTCTCTGTTTTCTATCTCTCACACATGTAATTAACTCCATTCTGAGTCTCTCAATGAGGGATAGTACTTAATCTAGCAGTCCTATTTTAGCTTACAATTGCTTACAATAGGTAATGGTTAATTTATTATGTCAATATTCCTACCATTTTTGGCAAGATTTACTTGGTGGAAGGGACATACTGTATACATAATTAAAGGACAGAAGAGAAGCCCTTCTGAATGCTCTTGACTTTACATGGAGCTGACAGTTGTACCAAAAATCCATGACTAATGTACGAGGCTTTCCAATGGGTGGATTTTTTTTTCTTTAGATAGATGGCAATGCACCAGGTGGGTACAGACAACATAGCACATCGATTGACTGAGAAACTGCTCTAATTTACTTTTCTAGACACTAGACACAAGAAATTTTGTCTTTTATTGACAGTGCATGCAGTAAATTCCACTACTACCAAATCGGGGGGGGGGGGTGTCTTATGCGTGTGTTTAAATAGTTTGTAATTTCTCTCAGTGTAACACCATTAAGTGTGTGTGAGTGTGTATTGAAAACAGCCAGTGGAATTTAACACTTGTCACTTTGTTACCACATGGTTGCTTGATTTTACATCGGAGAGCAAATGAAACACAAATATAAAACAGAAAAGAACATCTATACAGAGTCTCAAATTCCTCAAAACAAAGAAAACATATAGTCTATAAAAATGTCTGTTGTTGTCTGCAGCTGGGCCAAGAATTCCCTAAGTGTTCACTAAGGTAGTGAAGCTATATTTCTACTGACAGAAACATTCAGATCTGTTTCCTTTGACATCTTCCGATCTCTCTCTGTGTCAGGGACACCTGGTGCAAAAAGGGATGAGTATATCAGAGTATGGCTATAATGTGCAGTTGAGCAAAGTGAGCTAATGAATAGCAGACTTAAAAGATCATTCGCCAATGTACCTTATGCTTCTAAAAACTGTTGATGTTGATGATGTTGATGTTTTTTTTCATGAGTATTATGCAAAAGCAAAAGGAAGAAGATGATGAATTAGATTAAGGTCGCATTAAACTACAGCCCCACACTTCAACTAATTACTCTTTTTAATTAATTGTTCAGTCATTTCTTTTCATCAGTTAATCTGTGTATTATTTTCATAATTAATGGATTAATCAGTGTACAGTTTAAAAAAAATCGGAAAAAATGAAACCTGTCACGGCAAAAAGTGATGTCATCAAAATCTGACCAAAAACTGACCAAAAACCAAATTATTAAAGATACTCTTAAGTAAGCCCAAGAAAAACAGCACTTTCACATGTGAAGTTGGAAACAGGAAATGTTTTGATTCCTGTATGAAAAATGCTTTTAACAATTGATGAATTCTTATCCCAAAATAGTTTGCGATTAATTTTCTTTTGATCAATCAATTAATTATTCCACTAATTGTGGAATAATTAATAATTAATATTCCACTAATTGTTGCAGCTCTACGACACTTGTGAGACAATCGAAACAAAAGTGGCACAACATCCTCACAAAGATTTGAAGCATCTATTGCAGAGCTTCAGCACTAGATTGCATTCGATTGCACAGGTGTTGCTGGTATTGTGTCCAGTCCCTGCTTGGCACCCTACTTGAGATTGTGATTCGCAGCAGGAGCTGAGTTGTATGAAACCATAACAGTGAAACGTAGACAGATGTATTTGGCAAATGGTTAATAACAGGAATGATCAAAGTGTGACAGAACAGGCACAGGTCCCATTCACACAATGGCCACAGGGAACCAAGAGCAACAAAGCTAATATGTGACAGTGAGAGGCAGGAGGATTGTCTTTTGATTTAGCTGTGCAGCATTAAAACTATTCATGCCTGAGTGACATGCACTGCTAGAAAAAGGAAAAAAAAAATTCATGCTGAGTAATGGACATAAAATTGTATTCAGTATTAAAAGATATTTAAAGGATAAGGCTTGTGATAGGCAAATATTGTCAACATATTCATCTTGGTTTCCTTTAGGTCATGTGATCACACCCAGGTAGCTGATGAGTTCATCCAAACACCTTCTGTAATTTACTTCTTTTGTCCTGATTGGTTGCTGCTGTTTGTCTGATCTATTTGTGTCTCTACAAGTTGTACTGTTGACGGTCCTTGGACCTTGCAACATTTTTCACATTGTATCACCTTTTGCTCATGGAATAACTTGAAGAACCTTTTCTACTTTTTTGTCAGTGTTTGGGCAGTTTTTTTCTATAACGTGGGGAAACTCTGTTTATAGGCTGTCAACAAATCCCATGAAATTACCTTCTTAAATCTGTCTCTCAATACTTTTTGCCTTTCTACCCTGACCGTGGCTCTCAGATCTAAGTCCATTTGTACCCACTTAATTAAAAAGTACATTTTTCAAACCAGGTCACAGATACAAAAGAAGGTAAATGGGGCTCTCAAGTGGCTCCCCTGGCAGAGCACGTACCATTTAGGCTTAGCCCTTAACGCAACGGCCAGGGTTTGAGTCCGGCCTGTGGCCCTTTGCTGCATGTCATCCCCTCTTTTTCCCTAACTTTCCCATCTCTATCACTGTAAGTATAATAAAGGCAATAAAGGCAATTTATTTCCTAAAACAGCTGGCCACTGTGGCTGTTAGTGCTGTTAGTAATAATTATTTAAAGAGGGGTATAGAGTGTATTTGTTTTGGACTATTTTCAGCTGCAGATGTGCGGCTCTTATGGTGAGATTTAATCAAAATACAGTTTCCATGGTCATTGCAATAAAAAAATCATGTAACCAAACCAACGGTGGCTCATATTAATAAAATTAATGATAGTTTTTGGACAACAATGAAGCGCTACAGCAAAGAGGAATAAGCTACAGTATATTGGGCTTTGGCTATATAGACAGTACATGTTAGTGGGATCATTTCACAATTGCTTTTGATCTTTTCATGGGATAAAAAGTAAAATGTATAATACTACCACAATGCCACACATGACCAAACTTCTGTATAACTATATATGTCTGACAATAGTGCCAGGGCAGATTTGGCTTGACATACATCTTTTGAATTGGAAGTCAAGTATCACCCTATTCCCGATTTCCTGGCATGTCCCAATCCCAGTGTGCTCAGCACGACTGCTCCTGGAGGGCCTGTGTAGGAGTGATAGACAGTAGTGACACTCTAAATCAACCGTAGAGACTGATCAAAGTACTGCATTGTTGGACTGAAATTGGACTTGGGCTTGCTGTGGCAAGCTCAATATAAGGCAAGTTTCTGTCCTGTCTGGTCTCATTTCGAGCTCAGCGTTTTGAATGATTCATCATAGTGAGTGTGGAAATGATGAAGGAAAAGTTCAAATAGAGAGTGACAAATTCTTGGTTGAGATGTTTCTACCGGAGGGTGCTAAGAGGTGTTGTTGAAATGCAGATCTTAAGTCTTTGAATGCTCTATGCTAGCTGTTTCTGTTCTGAGTAGATTTCCCACTTTTTGTGCTTCAGTTCTCTTTCTTCCTGCCTTCCACAAGTTGGAAATCAGCAGTAGGCTTTTTCTCTTTCACAGCCTTAAGTGTGGAGTGAATCTCATACTTGTGCAATGTAATGGCACACCGTCACTTGCGTAAACAGGATGTGAAGCAGAGACCACTGCATTTATGTGAAGCAGTCTCACAAAATTCCACAATACTCTCAATGTATTCTACAGTGTCCTCTGTTTGTAAGGACTGGAGATACAAGATACTCTCTGAATGGCATCCAAGGCTATCTTTATTCAAAGAGACTGTTGCTATGTAGGACTGTTGCTATGGAGAAGTCTTTTACCCTCTCATTGAGATGGACAGCTGTAGCCTCGCCACAGGGAGGAGCCCTTTCTCTCTCTTCTTCCTGTGTGATTTTTCCTTAGCAGTTCAACCTGGGGGTTGAGCCCATGTTCCTTCTTCACAATGATAAAAATAAAACGGTGACTCACTCACACTGACAAAGAAAGAAACTAAGTACCCAAAGTAAAAATGTTTTCAGTAATGCATCAGATCAAATCCCATTGTGTATACACCGTTTGAAGGCCTCAAGGCATGCATGATGTTCATAAAGTTTGAAGTACGCTCTAGAAACAGATGATGTTATGCCTGGTTGCTGTGGATCGTTGTGTAGTTCCTGACATATTGCATAAGCTTGTTCAAGAGGTATGGCAGAAAAATTGTGTATTTCATTTGTAAAATAAGAAATGGCTGGATGGCTGGTTAACAACCTGTGCTACCAAACTGTTTCCACATCCACAGCAGTTGCAGCATTTCACCATATTAAAATTTACTGGGAGTGTAATGATTAATAAGATTGACAGTGTTAGATGTTACAAGAAAGTCACTGTAATATGCTGTTTCTACATGGCCAGGCTGGTTTTAAAGAGAATTCTTGCTTTCATCATATTTTTTTATTATGACAGGAGAGGTGGGATTTATTAGTAACAGGGATTGTAAGTGTGTGTCTGAGGGACGCACTTACCACGAGGAGATAATTGTGTCTCAGTTTTCTCTCTGTTACTGTTTTATTGTACTAACTACATCAACTTTATGGGTGCTGTTATAGCAAAATGCATAAGAATATATCTAGAATTTAGTGGAGTGCTGATACAGTGCAGAGATTTAATCCCCTTTGTAACAGAAAATGTTTCTATTGTTTGATTTTACAGGTGTGTTTGATTTGCTCTGTGTTTTACCTGGAGGAACACTTATTTCTCCAGGTAAAAAATCTTTATGAGCTCCCTGGCTGTGGGCCATTACTGTGATAGCCAACATAGACTGCAAACTATGCCTGTCATGCTTAAATAGCAACCATGTCTCATAGGAGTTATGTTTATATACTTCTTGTCTCATTCTTCAAGTCATTTTTGATTTGACTTGAATATTTAACTACATATTTAACTAGACTACAATTTTCCTCTTACACCCTTAAGCATAATGTACTTGACACAAGCAGATAGTGAAGGAAATAGTTGTCACTGAATATTTCACATATATTTTATGTAAACATACTTTACACTCAATTAAAAATGTTTGCTCATTATGTTGTAAGAAACATACTGTAAACCAGGTGGCATTATGTTTTTCTCAAACATATTTGCTGCTGTAAATTAGTGTATAAAAGTAATTTCGAGGAGTCAAATTGGCAGAGGAGAGACTTTAGATTGAATTAGATATGACTGAGTCTGTGAGAACATTTACATTAGTTTTGAAAAGTGAAACAATTAGTCAGTGACTCAGGAAAATGGACCATCAAAAATATTGGCCTCAAATACAATGTGATGTTTACCCGTGCTCCCTATACCACAGACCTGTATGTATATGTTCAATCTACTACACTAAATGCCCCTAAGGCTTTCACTACATGCAAAGCGAAATGAGGTCCTGCAGGACATGAGGCTGGTGTTTTGAGCCCTCCATAGAGACCCCAAATCAGAGAGCATCATGGTCTGTAAACCTGCTGAGAACAGCTGGCTGTTGCACTTCAGCTCTGCTGCTGCTCTCAAAGATCAGGCCTGCAAGGACATATTCAGCATCCCAGAGTGCTTACCTGTGGCAGCTGTTTTGATGGAGGCCAGTGCTAAACTGTGCCAGCTGCTGGGGATACTGCTGTGCCCTTCTGGAGTGAAACCAGTGTCGTCAAGGCAATTCTCCATGTGGAATAACCTGAAACTGTCCACACCTGATTCACTGTTTCTCTGCTGCCAGCCTACATGAGAAGCCAGCCATTGAGAATATTCAAGACCAACTGTGGATGCAAGATTTAAGAAGAAAACTTCTCAAGCTTGTTTGGTGACTTTAATTTGCATGTCCACGTGCACCTATTTTTAAAAAAACCTATTTTTTACTCTACAACTAATGGTAACAGGGTGTAAAGTGAGACTTGCTATTGCAAGTTTGCAGTTAGCCTCTGCTGTGAGGGTGTTTGGATTCATGATCACTCTGGGACGGCAGCTGTGGGCTGATGCTCTTTGTATGAATACCACCCGTGTGTGTTTCACTGAACAGGGTCAGAATACAGATGAGCTCTGGTTAGAGTGGTTAGACCCTCCCCATTAGTTGCCTTGCAATAATGTGTGCTTCCCTGTAGTAAAAGCCACCACAGCTATGGGAGTTTCAGTCCTGGCTCCAATTGTCTTTCAGACTGCTTTCTCTTGTTTTCTTCCTTGGCCATTAAACAGTTGCATCTTTTGCTCTTTACCCTCTTCCAGTTCCTCCCCCCTTTTCTGTTTTGTCCCCCAGCTCCCTCTTCTCTTGCCCTGCTACTTGTCTGACCCTTGAGGAGCGTCCTTACTTTGGCCTGTAACAGGGGTCATCAGCTCCCCTCCTATGTTTGCACTGGCAGGCTATCATTCAACACCACCACAGGGGGAAAAAGACAACCACTAATACCTCCCACCAACACAAAAACGACACTAGCCACAAATAAAAGGCACTAGAAGTTGTATTGGAACAATAAACATTAAATAGAGCATGCTCGCTTGAGATGACTGGAGCATGGTTATGCTACCAAACAGTATTGTTCTTGGAGAGGGACTATAAAAGCCCGTTATGACTGACTCAGTTGTACCATACTCCAGAGTCAAGTACCGGCTCACTTATCACCCACAAGTGTACATCAGCTCTTCCAGGATGATGTTAGCATTGTTACTCCCTTTGTGGTAACACTCTTTAACCCCTCTATAACAATTCACTAGTGGTGTATAAATAGTCTGTTAATACTTTAATTTAATATAACCGCAGAGGATTCACCACAAAATGCAGACTAGTGAACCTCAAGAGCAGAGACCAGACTGCACTTCACAAAAAACACACAAAAAAATTGTTAGATTTCTGTAACAAAGTTCTGTGGATTGAAGAAAGAAAAATCAACCTCTATCGAAGAGGAAAATGTGGAGAAATAAAGGAACAACTCATGACCGAAAGCCACAGCCTCATCTGTCAAACATGGCAGTGGTTCTGTTGCAGCATAGACATGTGTGGCTGCCAGTGACACTGGCATTTATTGATTACACTGCTGAGAAGCAACAGGATGAATTCAGGGGTCTACAGGAGCATTCGGCACTCTCAGACTCAGCCAAATGTATCAAAACTGCATCAAAACAGAAGGATGACGATACTAAACACAGGGCTAAAGCAACCAAAGAGCTTTTTAGACTGGAGAGGTGGAATATCCTTGACTGGCTGAGCCAGTCACCTGATCTCAGTCCAAGTCTGAGTGAGCAGCAGTCCACTTAATGAAGTCTAAAGGCAGAGAGACTCCAGAACAAGCAACAGCTGAAGGAGGTTGTGGTGAAGCTCTGGGAGAGCATCACCAGGGAAAATGTGTGTTGTTGATGATGATGATGGGTCAAAAACTTCAGGCAGTCATGAACTGCAACAGATTTTCGACCAAATATTAAATAAGATGATGGTGCCACATGTATTAGTCCAATTACCTTAGAACCCCTAAACTTTGGGCACCATGTATGAAAATGTCTACATCTCCCATACAGTTCTTTCGATACTGATGGAAACCAACTCAAACTAAAGGTGAGACTTGACACTTCAATGCAAAATCTATTATTTTATTTCAAATTGAATGTATTGAAGCACAGAAAAAAAAAAAATCTGTCCTGTCTCCATTTACTGCGTGCCCTGTACCATTGTCCTGTAATTATCACTTGTGGTAACAGTGACTGTTATCCAGCAAAAGTTCCATTGTTAATGCATAAAACCATAAAATAACACAAACAAAAAAGCTTTTAAGACCATGCACACCCATGGTAAACTGACATTGATGAGTTTCATTATTTTGCCTTAATATATATCCTCTCAGGACTGTGTGGGTGTGTGCAGACTGTGCTTGACTGACATCTCCCTGACTCGCCTGTTAGCTTTTGTTGCACCTGTTAAGGCAGGACTAATTGGACCTCTTATCATTCTCATCAGTGCATCTCTGGTCTGGTGACCTTGCACATGTCCAACCACCATCACCCTGGCCAGAGGTCTAATCAGTCACAATAACAAATATGACATATGACCAGGAAAAGGAGCAAATCTTTTCTTTTTGAGAGGCTGCAAATATCTGGCATTTTCTCCATCAGGTTTCCTTAAAAAATTACTGAAAGGATCAATCATTTATCAAAACAGTTACATATTATTTTTCTGTTGATGAACTAATCAATTAATTAGCTGATTATTTCAACTCTAGATAGCTTTGTAAGTGCTTTGTAAGATAATGTCGCAGTTTTGGACTTGTTATATATCTGTACACCTGCATTACAATGTTTGTGACACTGTTTACACTCTACTTTTAAATCCCTTACTAACGTGTTACTTAAAGTGTTACTTTTCCTGCCCTGTTATGATCCTTTCTTGCTCTGGTCTTTTATTAAATACACAGAAAAAAGTGATGGTATTTTATTTAAGAAAATGAAGCAGAGAGTAAATCTTTCAGTAGCCAGCAGTGACCATCCACCTCCCACTGGTCTGTGAAATTCTACATTGACTGGACTTGGTTGTCCTGAAGCATCGACCACAGAGTCTGGCAGAGCAGCTAAGCAACCCAGTCATCCTTATCTACATTCAAACATGGCAGCTCATAGAATATGTATGGTTCAAGAGGTATGGGGCCATGTCCTCCCACAGATCATAGAGAGGCAGAGTACTCAAAACACACCAAGTGAGAACCTGCAATATACATGGAGCATAGTCATTATTAATGTCTGTGATATCTATGATGGGTATCTGCAGCACATCATACCCCCTGGTGTGTAGAGTGGATGAATTACAGGGGCTGATGGAGGATATATTCGGTACGATTACTGGAGCTAAATCATGATGTTATTAGGGAACGTATGAGGCAAATCATGACAGGTACATATTACAGTCCATAAGAGTTTGATGATATTGTGATTACCTCCACTGTAAATCACTGTTGGTGTACTGCACAACATGGTGTTCCTGTGCATTTCTACTTTCTCAATGTATTATGAGTTCTGACTGAGTATTTGAAGTTTATTCATATATGCATTCATCTATGAGCCCTGTGGCTCATTAGTGATTTCCTGTTTGACAATGAGAAGTTTGAAGTTACGATCAGTTATTGGGAAAAGGGATCAAAGGAAGATACAGACGGGTGCCAAATTAAAGGAAAAACCAATATCAAGCGTAGTAAGTTGTTGGGATGTGCTGCTAGAGCAGCTTCAATGCACTTTGTTATTGATTCTACAAGTCTCTGGACTGTACTCGAGGGATGAACACCATTCTTCCAAAACAAATTCCCTTGTGGTGTTTTGATGATGGTGGTGGAGAGCGCTGTCTAACCTGTCCGTCCAAAATCTTTCATAGGTGTTCACAGGGTGTGGATCTGGTGACTGTGATGGCCATAGCATATGATTCATATCATTCAGTGAACCCACGTGGCCTATGGGGCGTTGTGATCCTTGAAGAGACCATTCCCATCAGGGTAGAACTGTTTCATCATAGGATAAAGGTGATCAATCAGAGCAACTTTCCATTGATTTGCAGTGACCTTTACCTCTAAGGGGACAAGTGGAGCCAAACCATGCCGCCAAATTGCCCCTTGTCCTTCAACCCCACCCTACCATCCCTCTCTCTATGTAACTGTTGACAGACTCTTCTTACTGACACAGTCTGATCACGTCCTTCATTGACATTCTCAGTCACCTGAAGAAGAGTTTGATCTTCTGTTTTTTCCTTGCATATTGCACTAATGCACAAGCATCATTGTCATTAAATGTGCGGTGTTGACCACAACTTTCAATCTTATTTATTGATGTCTTTCCCTCAGATCTAAATGCAGGTGTCACTTTAGTTCCTACTGAAACACCAGCCAGTTGAGAAGTCTTTGTGACTGAAGCTCCTGCCATCTTTGTCCCAACAATGAACCCTCTTTCAACTTAGATCTTTTCCTCTTGCCATATTGATACAACATCAGAATCAGCTGGGCCTGCTCAGTGTTTTTATACCTGCCACAGAGCATGATTGAAAGTTAACTGCTTGATTGTACCAGTGCACCTGTGTGGAAGCTTCATTCAATTCAGGTTCCCTTGGTTTGTTCCCCTGTCTTTATGTCTCTCTTTATGTCAAACACACATGAATAAGTTTATGTCCAATCCATCTGTGTGGCAGGCTCTATTGTTCATTAATGGGTGCTGCCTAAAACCCACCCCCTGTTCTCCCCCCTCTTAACTCCACTCAGTACCCTTATGGGAGGGGGCGGTATGTTGGCCAAAGCAAAAGGGCCCCCCATCTCTATAGGTGGGGATAAATCAGCTCGCGTCAGGACCTTAAATCACCATAGTTTAATAGACTTGGTCTGTGTTAGTATGTTTTGGACCACCAGGGCAAGTAGTAAGCCCTCCCAGGAAGACAGAGAGAGGAATCTGGGCCAGCCCTCTAGGCCAGCTCCAAGTGACCACGTCCAGGCCTCCACAATAGAGATACCAGCCTCCAGGGGAGACTCTCTGGAGAGCTGCTGGAGAGATGACTAATTATTACACTCAGGCATCTACACATCAGTGTCTCTCTCGTCTTCTACCTCATGTCCTGATAATTCCTCTTCTGTTGCTGCGCGTGAGGGGAAAATGACAGAGGTTGCAGCACAAGAAGAGAGGAGTGGAGAAAAAAAAAAGGCGAATGAAGAGAAGTAAGCAGAAGAATGCAAGTAGTCATAGAAGTGCTGTGATAAGTGTGTGTATGAATGAATAAAATGACAAGATCAGAGTGAAAAGCAGAAAGAGATGGTCCAAAGCCTGTTTGCTGGCAGGGCCACTTAGGGAGTGCTAGGGGCGAAGGCCCCCTATTCAGGATGTGCCACCAAGTGGTTTGTTCCCACAGCTGAACACAGGCATAGCTAGGGGCACCACCGAGGCAGAGGAGAGGAGTCTTTTCTCTCCCTGAAAAGAAAATGTCCTCCAGAACAGGAGTGCCTTCATTTCTTCTCTCATTACTCTGTGTTCGTTTTTCTCTCTTACGAGCTCTTGTTAGAATTGTCACCATGGCTGCTTGTCCAACACCTATGGAAAACTGTGTTTTCAAGAGACCTTTCTTACAGGCGTTTTCATCCTGTAAGGAAATAGGAACTACTGTACATGGCTATTGTTACAGTGATTTGGCACAGAACTTTATTTGTTAGATTTTCAGCTGTGGATGTTTGGACTTGCTTGACCAGTTTTTGATTTTTGAGGTATTTTTTAATCCAATATCAATATTTGGCAATTTGAAAATCAGATGATGATATAACTTCCTAAGCGACACATTTTACAATTATTGATGATGATGATGATGATGATGATGATGATTATTATTATTATTATTATTATTATTATTATTATTATTATTATCCAATAGCTTCTGTATCACATCAGCTGTTTTTCTTGAGGTTTATATAATAATGTACACCATGACACAACACCACTTGCACAAAACACACAATTACATAATGGCAATGGCAGTACAGTACAGCTTCATCCTTATCAGCATTAACACAGCAAGAGCGGCTGTGAGAAAACCAATAGTATAGTGTTCATCAGTACTCTCAGTCTGAAAAAGGCTAAAGGGCAGAAATGTTTTAACTTTATCTGAGGTCTCTTTTCTGAAGATGCTTTTTCAGTGTTTTAAAATTTTTAATGGTCAGACTGTTTGTAAATGACCTCAAGCTTATTTTTCCATTTCATTTCTGTACTGACATTTCACTACATTGAGCAACATTTCCTGTTCTATGTACAGGACAAACACATCAATATATCTGCTCTAAGCTAATATTGGTTGATATATCGGCCCAGCTGATTTATTGGTCTGTCTATCTTACTCCGTGGTATTTTTTCTCTGACTGTTCAGCCCTGTTTGCCATTATGGATAATTGTAATTGTGTTTTTCTGATTATTTAAAGAAATGTTGAAATTAGTCTTTTACTGCTTGTCAGATTGACCAGGTATTCAGAGGGACTGAGGGATAAGCTACCATATTAACATACGGTAGCTTAATGAGGACAAATGTACTGACAATACTCAAGCAGCCTTCCTGTGGCATTGATGTGTATGGATAAATATATATTTGGATAAATATAAGGTCTAATCTATCTATCCCTTTCATTTCCTGTTACTCACTAAAGTACATACATAAACATAAATAGTTGAGGATGTGTCCAGTATACAATGTGATATTGTGAAGGAGAAACCAAGGATAGAGAAAGCTCGTCTTAGAAAAGGAAAAAAAACAATGTAAATAAGACAGAGTGGGGAATGTGAGGGAACATTCATAGTCTCCTGGAGTTTATGTTGTCACCAGATGTCCTGTCTGTCTGTCAAAGTAGTGAGCTGGTGTGGAGTGGAGCTGCACTTTCACAGAAATAATTTTTGAACTCCCTGGGGGCAAATACCTGTTCTCCAATTGTTACATACTGTTCAAAAACTCCACATGACACCTGAGTGCTTTTTTAAAAGCCCTCTCTGGAAACTCCCCAGTTCCCACATACTTTTTTCAGTTTTATAAATGTTGTCTGTGCAGATGTACAGTAGGAACTCCATATCATACAGTGGAGCAGAATACAAGCAGCACACCACTGTCTCATTCAGACTCTGTACAACTTTTTTGGATTCAGTAAAAAATAATGAACTCCAGTTCTGTCTAGTAAATTCGTGTCCTTGAGGGACTCTGATGTCAAAGATGAAAAGGTGCTTCTTGCCTCTGTGAGACTGACAGTGAGTTTCTGGTGTCTTATTTAAAGGTTTCACTGTCTGTACTGTGGATGAAGTGGAAGTGAAAGAAGTGCTGTATTGAATCTCACATACAGGTATGAAGGAAAAGGTTAATATTAATGTTGACTTGAATCGGCTTAAGGCAGACACGCATTATGGTTGTTGGGTCAGTTATAGTCTTGATTTGGGCATTAAGGCTGATGAGACCATGTTGGTCTGAGTCAGTTCCAGTCTGCGCCAGCTGGTGCTCGCACTTGGGAAATAAAGCCATACTCTTCTCCCCTCAGTGAGCTAAACTCCCTTTCCAATAAAGGTTTGAACACAGCAGACTGCCTCTGAAGTTTTTACTGGCAGCAATATTGAAACTGTGAGAACAATATAAGACAAGAAATTAAATCACAGTGATTACAAACAAGGTTGGGCTGCAATGTTCAGTTCTGTTTTAGATCCAGTTCCAAGTTGGTAAATTCATTAAGCTCTGTGGTCATTGAGTGGTCATCAAACCTTTCTTTCATAAGAGAATCTTTTGGACTCTGTCTGGCATTATAGACATCTACATAGAGAAGCAACTGGTGATGTAAACAAACATATATTTGCTGGATGCTAAAATAAAAGTTTCCTCGATCCTCCTCTGCCTTTATACTGTCTGTTTTTCCATGAAGGCAGATAAACACACCAACAAACTGCTTCCCTCATTTCTGTGCCTTTTCTGTGCAAATTGCACAATAAGTTAGCAAGGCAAACTGTTGCGGATGTTTTTAAATTTCTGTTTTGGTACAACAGCAGCAAAACTTTGTGCTATAGAGGCATCTCAAATCACAGTCTACTTTTTGACCAGTGCATTGTCCTCTGTTTGCCCAGTCGTTCAATATTTGCTCCTTTGTGACTTTGAAGACTAAAAAAAGTGTGTGTGTGTTGGTGGAAATATTTATGCATGAGTTGTCTTGTTTTTGTAAGTTTCAGTGATCTTAATGTTATTCTGCTTTAGGCAAAATGAGGTGGATGTTAACTTGTGCTCTTTTTTACTTCAGCTTGTGAGCTCTGCAAGATCAGCCACATTTCTTGCACTCTGTGTGTGTTTATAAGTGTGTGGGCGGTTATTTTTGCCAGTGTGTTGCAATGTCCTACATTATGTGTGCCCCAAAGAATATGCGTCACTTAAGTATGTCAGTGCTATGACACTACAGCATTTCCAAAGCATGTGTGGATGTCTTCCTTTGCTGTCTCTCTGAGATGTGCCTTCTGTGAGAGTTGCTGCTACTAACAAGGCCATAACATTTCTATTTACCAGAGATAGGAGGAGCTTGACCTTGGTATTTTCTGCCTTGGGTGGTTTATGATTAGAACCGGGCGATATTGTGACCCGTACGCAGGTCAGCTGCTATGAGAGATTGGAGTTGTGTTCTGATACTGACTGTCACTGTTTAAGATCTCATGCTGGGATTCATGTTTTCCAAAGAGACTCAGTGGAATGGAAAGAAGAGATGGAAGCAGCAGGGAGAGATGAGTGCTATAGTTGTTACTGAGCTATTGGATAGATGAATTTTGTGGGTCTTTCAGTGTATACCATGAAAAATTTCTTAGTATTTTAAGTATATAAATACTATGCAGCTGATATGGTACCTCTACAGCATCCATGCTGTATGGTCTCTTATCGAGTGTCCAAAAACCAGTTATTTGTCTAATGACATCAAATTATTTTAAGTGCACACATTTTGGACAGCTACCTTGCACCTCAAATGATTTTATAAAATAACGCCAAATAGCTTGTGGGTCAGTTCTTGTTTTGTAGGCATTCAGCCAAATGATTGACTGAGAGAGGCAGTCGATACACTCATTGATGCACACAGGTCAGTGGTTCAGATATAATTTGGTGTTTTAGAGAAGTACTGTCTTCTGTGAAGTCGTTGCCATTTGTGTGCTGAGTGCTTGTGCTTGACCTTAGCTAACATGACTTGCTACTTCTAACTTTTGAGACCATTTGGCACTCCTTCAACATCCATCCATCTCTGCTTAGTCATGTAATTGTTCATGGATGAAGTCAATGACATGACCTAAAGCTGTGTAGTCCTTCCATTAGAAAGGCAATGGCTGAGCAGGTTTTGGTAACACCAGAAGCAGAACAGCAGAAGAGGCCACCAAAACCTAAAGGGTAAGGCAGGCAGGCAAAAAGTCAAACAAGACAGGCTAAAGGTGGGTTCACGCAGAGAACACAGAAATTTTTCCTGTGTTATTTGCACAAATCTGACATTTGGACTGTTTGTGCAGTCTGTGTTTACTCTTAGACTGATTTCAAATCTCCAGTTCTTCCTGTTATTTCTCTCCAGTCGCTCTCCTTTTCCCCTCAACTCTGTATGTTTATGAAGCAGATTAATATTTTTCACTCAAGCTGAAACATTTCCAACTTGGATGAAATTGGGCCTATTCTCTCCTACTTGCGTCCGTTGACTTTACAATCAGTTGTCTTAGAATACTACAGACTCAGTATCACTAAAAAGATAAGTAATTACAAATCTTATCCATTCAATACAATTTGTTTGTTTTCAGCCAAAACCCGAGATGAATGAAGCCAATTAACTTGAAAACCAGAAATGTTTGACTAATTAAACAATGATGAGTATTTGAGAAACAAACGGCAAGAAAATCATTCGTCAGATTCCATTGTTTTAATTTTGATGACAGATTCGATGATCCTGGGCAGGGGTGACACCAGTCTCGCAGAAAGTCTGTGGAGAGATGTTCCGACATTCTTCAGAAGATTTTTTTTTAGCTGCTCTTTGCTGGAGTGGGTTTGTTTTTCTACCTTCTTCTTCTTCTGTACTTCCGCTTTAAAATACTCAAAAGGTTTTCTGTTGGATTCAGGTCAGGGGACAGACTTGGGCAGGTCACAACTTTCACTTTTCTCTCCTTTAAAAACTCTTGTTTTGAAAGTATTTTTGCAGTGTCCTTAGGATCATTGTCATGTTGAAAATTCCTCTCCTGGCAACTTTCTTGAGACTGGGAGTCATCTTTTCATTCACATGCATTCATAGTGCTTTTTTTCCCATTTTCAAATATATTTAATTAAAAAGGTATTTGCTGTTTACAAAGAAATTACAAAGAAATGTAATTTTCAGGAGACTGGGTTGGTCTGTGAGGATGACCTTGTGTTTTTGTGCTAGCAGGAATTTCACTGTATTATGGGTAAAGTTTTTCTCGCTTTCACAGTGGCTTTGTGCATTTGATGTGGGCACGCTGCGTAGTAGAGACGCATAATACTGTATGAGAAAGTATCTTACACCATATACTTCAGACGTACTGTAGTTTGTCATAGTCATTTATTCTCATTTATGGTATTATTTTTCAGACTAAGAACCTCTGCTCTGTTTTGTGTTTTCTCTCTTCCTCCCTCACGCCATTTCTGTCGCTCCTCTTTTTCCTCATGTTCCAAGACAGTAATTAGTACAGAATCACACTGGCGCCAGAACACAAAACCACAAACCACAAAAAAATGGAATCTGTGGCTTTGGGGGCAGCTGCCTCTTCAACAGCAAGCATATGGTAGACACCTTTTTTTTTTTTTTTTTTTTTTTTTTTTTTTTTTTATGGAATGCATCACAGTGGTTGATTGATCCTGATCTTCCCTCTGTCCCCTCTCACTCTACTCTTCATAAAATTAGCTCACGTTTGCATTCATCACCATAACCATTCGCTTCTATTTGCAGATTCACATGAGGACCAAATGTGTAGAAAACCTCATTCTGTGCTGTTGAGTTGTGTGTGTGTGTGTGTGTGTGTGTGTGTGTGTGTGTGTGGGGAATGGGCAGGTTTCAAGAGTTTCATTGATGTATGATGCAAGAGTGCAAGAGCGCTGATATGATGTGATTTTTAGGGAAAACACACACACACACACACTGTGGTTTGTTTATTCCCCTTAGCCCCAGTGACAGGGCAGTGTTAATGAGTGAAGCCAGCCTTTGAGCTGAGCTCTGTACCATATGGACCTGCCATAGGACTGGCATCAATCCTACTGACTAATTTATCTTCGAAACGCTCACGCTACTGACATACCTCCCTGCATTTTACAAATGTGAAAGATTTTGTAAAAGTTTGTAACTTTTGTGCAGAATGTAGCTGTTAAGGTGCTTAAAGGTGCAATATGTACATTTTCCCTGCTGCTGAACGTGATTTCTTGATGGGGAGCGCATGGTGGTGGTGATGGTCACTCACCAAGAGCTTCAGCCATCTTTGTGTTTACAAGGCAAAAGGTGGGAATATGTCCTCCGGTATGAAGTTTGCCTGTACTGAAGAAGGTACAACAAACGTTTGGCAAAACATCAGTTCAACAAAAGAGTGCAACAGTAAACTTCAGTGGTGGAAAGTAACGGAGTACATTTACTCAAGTACTGTACTTAAGTACAATTTTGAGGTACTTTTACTTTACTTAGTATTTCCATTTCCTTACTTTATAATTCCACTTTTATTTCCACAATTCCACAATTATAAGATTTAAATTTATACCTCCTACTCCACTACTTTTATTTGACAGATTAAGTTACTATTTACTTTAGATGAAAACTGTACACAGGGGATAATACAACAAGGTTTTAAACACACACCACATTATTAAAGATTAAAGCAGTGATCTCCAACATTTTAGTCTTCTGACATCTTACAAAAATCAATGTGTCACATTTCAGATGGCTTGGTAAAACTCCACCTCCATCTCTAAACTTCTCACAAGGTTTCATGTCAATAATGTTGTAAATGATCTGAATACTTCTTCTACAACTGATAAACTTGCATTATTTGCAAATTGTATTTTGTGCCATGAATTTGATGCAGTTTTGTATTCATGTATACAGCCAACGTCCTGGCTCAATAAAAGCTTTTGACACTATTAAATCAAAGCAAATGTTGCTTGTCCTTGGCATGTAGAGGCTGTGTTCTGGATAAATAATAATAGAAATTCTTGTAGAATATTTTAATTTTTATGTCTGCAGTTGGGATTCTAGTACATCCCTTCCTTCTCTTCTTTCTTCTCCTTCCCAGTTTCTCTGTCAAAGACTTTAAGGCCTGGCAGGCGGCAGGTTTCCTCTTAGCGGAAGCCAAACACACACACACTCCGAACACTTGTTCACACTGAGTCTTTGTGTGACTTGCTCAGTGTGACATCGACAGACCTTAATGTGTTGGTGTCATTGTGATCAAACTCAGTGTAAAGATACAGTATGTGATAAAGAGTACTTTAATATGTATATATTAAAGCTAATGGCCTTTTTGTTGTTGTTGTTACTTTCTGACAGAAATGATAAAGCTCTCTCTTTACAACCTTTGATCCATTTTTTTCAGACCAGCTGAAAACGACATGTCTCTTCTCCTGTATTGAATCCATTCTGTTCAGGGCTCCCTGCTTTAGTCCTGAGAGTCAGTTTTTCCATGGAATATATTTCCTCTACAATGTCCAGCCACTGTTCTCGTCCTGGAAGGTCACATTTCAACCAGCTCCATGTGATGGCCTTTTTACATGCAAGTATCAGGATTTTTAAGCGACAGATGTCCTTCTTTTGTATAATGGCTCCAGGTACCACAATCCAGCGGACCCCAGGAATCTTGTAATGTCTCCTCAAGGATCTGGATTACCCATTTTAATGGAAACCACTTCTGTGTGGGTCAAATTGATCTCCATAAGTGGATGATCACTATAACTGATTTTTTTCCTTCCTTTGTTTCTGATTCAGATTACCATCCTATTGGCATATGTATATCTAGTAATGAAATGGACATTTACTGATTCAAATAAAATAAAATAAACTGCTCCAAGCCTTGTGTGAATGGTTAGAGTGAAAGCATTACACTCCACTCAGATAACATACCTGCTGCTGTGAGAGCAGGGATGAGGATCACGCACTGTAAAAGCCCCAAAATGTGTGCAGATCAGAAATAACCCACTAAGCTGTGGTGGTGAAGATATCACATGGTTGGCGAGCGTGCATAGTGGGTACTCACTCACTCACTCACTCACTCACTCACTCACAGAGTGAAGGACGGTCATTACCGCTTGTCACACACTGTGGCATTTCAAAAACCTACAACGCTTTTATATTTTTCATATGTTTTCTTGTATGAAAAAGCCCAAAATGTACATTGTACAAATCTACATACATTGTAAGCGGACTACTTGATTACTGTAATTGATCACTACACAAATGGTTTTCACTGTACTGGGTTGGTTTATATGGACAGCCATTGGCTCCTGGCATTGTTTTGCTGTCAGTCTTGATATAGCTTTGTTTATTTCTTCTTCTGTTATCTCCTAGGTTATTAGTTTATTCTGCTTTCTTCCTACAGATGGTGAATCTATAAATGTTAAAAATTTGATACAGCTGCTGACTCAGGCGTTAAGCATATAACTTTGTGTAGTATGTTTCAAAGAATTTTTTTTTGTTTTTCAATTTACGATGCACCTTCTTCTTCTGGGGGTCTTTCACTTAATATATAAATCTCTTTGCTTATTCTCTACACAAGTCATTTTTTAGATTTCTGGTCATTCTAGTAGAAATTTTGTTTAATTAGCTTCACTCTCTTCTCTCCTTGATTTTCATATAGGTTATTTAGAGTTTGTTTTGTATGTAGGATCTGATTTAAGACATTGATATCGTTATACTTCATATGTTTACTCCGCAAAGATTTTACATTTCAGTTAAGTCCTTAATTTCTTTTTCCTTTTTCTTCTTAGCTGACCACATTACCTGTGCCTATCTAAATTAAGCATAAAAAAGTAATTGATTCTTCATTACATAGGAGAGGATAAGAAAAAAAATTAAGGCTCATATCAAGTGGGTGTAATTCCCACCATCCCTTTCATGGCTATTTCTTTGAGCAGCTTTTAACATATAATGCTGCAGATTTTATCTTTTATTTGAGGAGTCCGAGGAAGGGTGTAGATGGAAAATCCAGTGCCCCCCACCCCATTTATTAACACACATGATGTTGCCACATCTGTCATACTAAAAACCTTCTTGATCAGGTGTTCATCATTTCCTGGTGGTTTATAGACAATCAATATTCTTGATTTCTGAAAACATGTTTACCTAAATATTTAAACATCCTTAGATGGCCTGAACAAAAGAAAATCTTGTCCGTAAATCAAAATGAAACTTGATATTTAATCGTACATACTCAGCTTCTAAGTTGGAAGGCAACGCCCTTAACCCTGAAGGGGCCCCTTCTAGTTCGGACCAACCTCTCTGACTGGTTGAAGAGATGAGCAGTGCACAGAGAAAAACAAACATCAATTCCCAGATATTTACAGAAGGACTATTCGTCTTATGTCTTTTTATATTTTATAGTACAATCCCTTCTGGCATTGCAATATATTCTTACCGGCCTCTTTGAAAGTTACTCATTCACTTATAACACAGGGGAGTTCTCATGTGGTGTCAAAACCCCTCTAGCTTATCCTCAGTCATTTCTTCTCTGAGGTTTTCCAGACTCTGAGGCGTGTAGCACAACAGCGTCGGCGCCCTGTGCCGCCATGCTGCCTGTCCCTTTTATACAGACATCAGTGTGGTTCTGTAACTTCCTCTGCTGCGGACATGCAGGCAGAACAATGAGGAGGTTGCAGTTTGTGATGCCACTGAATTGTATTAGGCTTGGGCAGATATTCGATATTATACATTATTATATAACATACATTATTATTTATTATTTTGGCTGTTTTGCATAGTCTGCCCTGCTGCTGAGTCAGACACTGTACATTGTACCTTGGCATGTGACAAATAAAACTTTGAACTGCTGTTTAGTGGCAGCATCGATTATACCCCCCACTCCCACAGTTTCGGAAGTATTGATTAAACTTTATTGGGTGGGTGTCTCTAAGGAGAGCTGTTAGTGCTCTCAGGACTACCTTCCCTGCTGCCATCCTCACCACTGTTGACAGATTGCAAGTGTTTAAAAACCGTGGATATTTTGGTCTGACTTTCAGAGGTTTGGGGTCGATGTCTATCCATCTTTGGTTTTAGAGGGATTTATAACACTTGTTGGAAAGCTTACATAAGCAACATAACATAACAAGTTGTCAAGCTGTCTCTCCTCTGCTCTGCTGTGTGTGTGTGGTGAGGGGCTAACACACACACAGTGAAACAGAAGGGAGGAGAGGAGAGAAAAGCAACTGTAAATGACAGTGAAGCAGAGTAGAGGCTCTCACACTGAGCTAAAACATGTGCATATTGCAGGGCAGGTTTGGTAAATAACAAATAAAAGATTTCAAACTGAGGAATCCATAATTTAGTCAAAGAAAAACAGAATGAAATACAGTACGTGCTAATGCGATCAGCCTAAATAAAGTTTAAAGCTGATCATTAGGGACGACTGCTGCTGCTGCTGCTGCTGTTAGTTGAAAAACTGCTGTGCTCTAATCATGCATTCATCCTGATGTAACAGGTGGCACAGAGCTGGAGAAAACATTTCTGCAAGTCAAATTCCCAAGAACTGCAAAAATATGCAAAACTGCGAATGAGGATTTGGCCCTTTGAGGTTTCATTAATTAATTCAAATTTTCTTGTTTCTGTTTCTCATCGTCAAGATATTTTGTCACTTAACACAGAGCAAGATTGCATTTATCCCCTTCCCAAACGTATTGATATAAGGGTCATTTGATGCTGCAAAGGATCACAACTTCTTTTTGGTAAAAGACCCTATTTTTGAGGATAGAAAATTTCGAAAACATAAAAAAATTATAATATCTGAAAAAAATGTACCCTTATTCTGTGATGGCAGTATGAGACTCTTAAATCTCAAGACTGCTCTTATGAACTAGCTGGTGCTTGATTTGGTTTTCATAGTGACCATCTTTTATTTTATTTTAATGAATTTTCTATTAATCTGTTTGTTGCTTTGTTCACACATAGTATTTTACAATGCACAGAGTTTTAAAGCATTTACAGTACGTACACTTGAGTCCATGTTGAGCCTACTCACAGTGGCCACTTCATTCAGTACACCATTTTAATACTGGGCAGGACCTTTCTTTCCCCACAGAACAGCCTGAATTCTTCATGTCATTGATTTAACAAGTTGCTGGAAACTCTGAGATTCTGGTCCATGTTGACATGACAGCTTCATCCAGTTGCTGCAGACTTGTCAGCTGCACATTCATGCCCCAAATCTCCCTGTCCACCACATCCTAAAGGTGGGGTGACTGGGGAGGCCCTTGAAGTACACCGAACCCATTGTCATGTTCATGAAACCAGTCAGAGGTGTCTTTTGCCTTATAACATGGTGCGTTATCATAATGGAAGTAGTCATTAGAAGATGATATACTGTCTGGTTTTTCTTAGCCTGCTCCCTCTGTAGCCTCAGGTTTCTGTTCTTGGCTGACAGTAGTGGGACCTGGTGTGGTCCTCTGCCACTCCAGCTCAGTTACTTCAAGGTTCAATGTGCTGTACGTAGCTATTTGAGTTACTGTCACCTGTCTGTCAGTTTGAACCATTCTTGACCATTGACTATTAACCTCTGACCACTAATTGAAAAGATGTTTTTTGGCCACAGAAACACCCCAAACAATCCCAGGAGATCAGCAGTCTGGCACCAACAGTCATTCCACTATCAAAGTCATGTTGATCACATTTCTGCCCTATTCTGATGTTTGGTCAGAACAACAGACCCTCTTGGCCATGTCTGCATGCTTTCATTACTGCCACAGGGGTACCTAATAAAATGGCAAGTGAATGTATAGTAATTACAGTGTGATATGGTTTAGTGGAAATCACATAGGAACTACTCAGTTTAATATACTTTATGTTTTGTTACTATACCAGGCAGTAGGTTATTTTATAAAAGAAAAAAAAATTAAATAAAAATAAAGTTACTTTTCATTTCTGGTCCTGTGGTGCTTCAGAAATATAATGTCAAGGTGGAGTTGATTAAAGCAGTTCTATTAACTCCAGTCATGTGTACTTGTTAGCCCAACCTTCACCTGAGCTGGTGATAGTCCACATAATATATCAATGTTCTGACCCTGACTGAAGATGTAAAAACCTGTGTTCAATGATTTACTCCCACTATTTAAACGCCTTCCTCCAACTCTAAACCATGACGCATTCCTTGCTTTTTTGTTCTGACAAGAGTCCTCCTTCACTGCAGCGTCTACCTGTTTTGATTTTCCTCTGTGTGTAAGCACCCTGGAGGGTCTTTATTCTCAGCTCATTCCCTCTGGTAGATTGTTGGCAATCCTCACTGCGTGTTAGCTATTGTGTGCTGTGTGTTCTGTGTTGTTATGCAGCACTACCGCAGCAGGGAGTGTGTCCCCAAGAGTACAACCATACTGCCAAGTCGCACTGATTTGCCGTCTCTCCTTGCTATATGCTGTGTGTTTATAGCCTGACTTCCTATAGGCAACTCAAAATCACGTATAAACAGTAGAAGTATTGCATGTCACAAAGATGAGACACTTGAGTTCCCTTCACAGAGACTTCAGTTTTTAATTGATTTTGAAATACAATTTGGATACATTTCCAGGAACATCCTGATTGAGGTTTTTTGGCCCTGATGTGAGTTCTTTAATATTTGATATCTGCTGATAGCAAGTAGGATCCCGTACCTAAATGTTGATTGAATTAGTATCTGATACATTGAAATAACAACTGCTGCATACTGAATCTGAAACGTCTTATTTTTCATGAAGGCCCTGGTTTGAAAATATTACGTTTCTGAGCTTACATTACTGACATGATATGAATGAAAGTTTAAATGAGGGAATACGACTCCTGGTTCCTCCGTCGCAAACTATCTTTGACTGACAACAGTCGTCCGACTACAGAGACCACTTTGAAGTTATCAGACAGTTTGAACTACTCATGAAATGCTCATTAGCCATAGCTTTGGAAAACCCTCCTCCCACACCTTCCTGACTTTCTATAAGGGGGGAAGGTCTATGTCAGACTATTTCTTTGACTCGATTCACACCCACTCCACACTGTGATTGGTCTGCTGTGTGAAGGTGTGAGTGGAGCCTGGCATTGTACTTCTTTCTCTAGCTCTCTTTTTTTCATTTGTTGCACAATGTGAAATGAATGTGTGTGCTGTTACCCACTTTTAAATGATATCAAACCCACCCCTTCAAGACCATAAACTGGCTGCTGTGCTGTGGCTGTGGCTCAGGAGGTAGAGCAGCTTGTTCACTAAGCACAGGGTTGGCAGTTCGATCCTTCTCTTGTGCATGTGTCAAAGTGTTCCTGAGCAAGGGAGTGAGACCCAAATTGCTCCAGATGGGCAGGCCAGAGCCTTGTATGCCAGCTCCTGAACTGTGTGTGTTTAACCCATTTAACAACAGACAACTTTAATATTTGCCTGTCATCAAGTAACTTTGAGATTTAACATTAATTAGCACTCACTGATAAAATTTGCCACTGGCAACATTTGTCATTTTAACAGCAGAAAGCATCACTGATTAGCACTGGCTGAAAATGCCTACATTAATGTTTTGTGCCCTGTTCTTTGCAAATGATAATTAGCTTCGGAGTTTAGCAAATCCTTGCATTTTGCCAACTACAGTGACTGGACTTTGACTGGTGCACCCAAATAATTTTTCACATGCAAACACTTTAATTTTCACATGAGTATAGAGCCTGACTGTCTGTAGTACAGGAGAGCAGTGCTGCAACACTAGTAAACTGATGTGGACAAAATACAGAGTTCAGTAAAGAAGGGATCGGTGTTTGTTTGGCTTTATTTTAGCCATTACTATGTAACGGATTAACTGACCCATCATTTCAGCTGTCCATTCAGTAAGGTCAGAAGTCGCACACTGTCTATGACAGCTGCTGTTTATGAATGCAGTACCATATACAGTCCCAAAGTGCGAGACCACTTTCCCACTGGTCTCAGACTTTTGCACCCCACTGTATTCAGACCAGACACTTAAGTTTTTTCAAAAAAGTTTGTTGTATGTCAGTGAGCAAAACAGTATTAATTGTCTTCCTGAAAGAATGGGGAACAGATGGTCCGTGGATACAGTAGATTCAGTTAAAATTAAATAAGGAAAAATGAGAGTTACAGAAGTAGAAAATTGAAATCAGAGATAAAGAGAATCAAGAGAGAGAGCAGATTTGAAGTGAAGGCAGACTGAGTGGCAGAGATGCACTGGCACACAATGTACAAAACAAAGAGGATGAAAGAGACACGGACACAGGGAGAGAGGAGATGATGTTCTCTCTGGCTGTCACACAGCCTGGCAGTGTTGCTCTGTCACAGGCAGAGGCTGTGCACCCATAATTCAGTCTGGTTTAGGGCTGTGATAGAGCGCTCAGGGATAATAAGCAGTATAATTTGCAGGAAGGTGTGACCAGACTGGATAAGTAGGATACTAGTGTTTGTAGGAGGCCTCTCCTTCTCATTCTCTTTCACAATTCAAAGTCAATTCAGTTCAATTAAATTCATCTCTGTCCAGTTCATTTCACTTTTTAATGAACATTTAACACCAGTTACTGAGATCAATTCCATTCAAACCACTTCATTTTAGTTCAGTTCATTTCAGCTCAGTTAAACCCAGCTCAGTTCACTTCAGTTCAGTTCAGCTCTGGATACACAATACACTCCCACCTTTAATTTAAAGACATCAGAACAAAATACATTTTAAGTGTCCCTGCCATTACCTGGAGTAGCAATATTAAAGTCTTTCTTTAAAGACACACACACACACACACACACACACACACACACACACACACACACACACACACACACACACACACACACACACACACACACACACACACAGAAAAAACATGTCTTATTTGTACTGGCTTTATAAATACATACACACTGTACATGAATCTGGGTCTATAGAGGATTGTTGAAGCATTAGGTGGAGGGTGATAACGTTGGGTGATGGGTTGATCTGCTTTAACATAAGAATGTCGGACATGCTATCTGTAGTAGTAATCGAGCCTCACTTCCAAGGCTAAGGAGCACATCATGAACTACCTTTTATGGTTTATGGCGTTACAGGTTATGTTCTAAAATGACCTCTTCACCACTAGTACCTGCGAGGTATTCCCCCTCTGTGTGGAAGTTTATCCTGGATGTTTATATCAAAGTTTAGATATGAACATAGTGGCTATGCACTTCTCTTTATTGGATTTGAGGATGTTTACACTCCAGCAACCCCAGCCAGACTGGAGATAGAGTAGCATTCTAAAAGCCGTCTCTCCTGTAACATTAAAAGTGAAAACATACTGTTTGAAAATGTGAATGTATGCTAAGCTGCCAAGTGTTTTTTTTTTTTTTTTTTTTTTTAACCAACAACCTGATCGTACCTTTTTTCTTATCTTGATAATAATCCTAGGACTAGCTGGTTTTACACTCCAGCACAAGAACAGTGATATTTCTTTATTCCTGGATCATCAGCTGGTTAGGAGCCTTTGTCTAGAGTTCTTGGTTTAAGACAGGACACAGTGATTTCACTAGGCATTTGCAGATTTTGAAAAGTCTTAAAAAGCATTAAATTCATCTAAAAGAGCCTCAAGGTAATTAAAAAGTACTAGATTTAATTTGCAAAAGTCTAAAATAGTTTGTCTTGCCTGCAGTAGGCAGTAATGTTAAGTATCCCAGCCTCACAGTGGATTTCAGCAGGTCATTCAAACCTTTCAGTCAGCAAATACTTTCGCTACTGCTTGTGAGTGTCAGACAGATTGTGTCCTTAACAGTAGGAGAGAAGTTAACTGCAAATACCAGAGTGCATCATGTGAGAAATATCCAGTTGCAGATTTTACCAAAACCTTAGGTGAACCATTCATGTTTCCATAGTTAATCCATCCATCCAGTCTCTGTTGCTTATCCTGGTCCAGTTTATTTTCATTTAACTGATTCATCATTAGGACTGATCATTAGAAACTAATGGTATATTATATTGGGAAGTACTGAGAAAAGCTGATATAATAATAAGCTAGAATGGCACTCATTGTTTCCTATAGGATTTTTTTGGCAGTAGGGGCATTGGCATCCATTGAATACAAAAAGTACATCAAGTTTTCAATCATTTCTTTCTGAATTTATTTTGTGATTATGTAATTATGAAAGTCATCATAAAGTTGATACTGAACAAATACTGACACGATCATGGTTCAAAAATATAGTCTATAAACTTTTACTTGGAAGACGTCTCACTCTGTTTGTATGAACAAAAGAAACTCTCAGTTCATCAGCGCACAAACCGACAACAGCCAAGTTTAATTTAGGCCTGACACCAAGTTACTGACAGAATTAATTGACATTAATAAGTAACAGCTGATGTGGTGTCCCAACGGCAACATTTGTCATTTCAACCACAGAAAGCGATGCTCAGAACCAGCTGAGAGGCTCCAGCTGATGTTTTCTACACGGCTTTGCTAACGATGATTAGCGTCAGACCTTACTGAACCAGTGTATCTTTCCAATCTCAGCGTTTGAACTCAGTCAGTCACCACTGCACCCAATGAATATTTCACTGTCACTTGGCAGTTTTCACTGGCTTATACAGTGGGATATTATGGGAAGTTGATTGAACCAAGTGGGTCATCTGGCCCACTTTGAGCTCAGCCAGTGGTTCACAGCAGCACTGTGCCTCTGTAAAGTCGTGTAATTGTGACTTCATGACATTTCATAAGATTCTGAAACAATAAAAAAATGTATAAAACTGAAACACTGCAGAGAGCGCAGACCTTTGCCAGGAGTGATGTCAAACTACATTCGCCCGACTTAAGAGAAAAGAATCTTAACTCATAGTGAATGATCTGGATCTGCGCCAAAATTTAATGGGTTCTTCTCTGGCTCATGACCCATCCCTCCACCACGTCCAGTTCCAGTCAGTCCAGTACTATTTGCCTTTGCTGACAAATACAGAGACAAAACATAACCTCCTTGGCAGCGGTAATAATTCTGGTCCATATTGACCCTGCTGGTTTTTTGTCACACTTTCATACTTAAGCTGGTATCATTCAACAGGTATTAAATTGCAATATATGTGGTATTAAGATTTTAAAAAATCTTGAATTTAACTTGCTGAACCTGCTGAAACAGTGTTTCAGCCCAGTCCTGGAGCTAATATTAGCTTAATTAGCTAGTTACAACTAATACAATGTTCTAATTGCAGCTGTCAAAATTTACCATCAGTGGCTACAAATGAGAAGCTTGCTTTCGTTGACCTCTCTGAAAACAAGGACACAAAACAAGTGAGAATTTCGTGCAATAAATATGTCATTGTTATTGTAAGCTGCATGTGTCACATGTGAATGGAAAGCTTGAGAGTAAATAATTACGGGGATGGCGTGTAGCAAGCGGTTATTTGCTCTAACAGGAGACTCAGACAATTTCACATCCTGCTAGGTAAAGTATCAGTTCATAGCGGATGGACACTGCATGATTTATTTATGAAAGTTGTTTAATAATTTCCATTTCAGCCATAACCAAGTCTAAATCCAGTGATTAACATACAATTTTCTCCACAGTCCTCAGGGTTTATTTGGGCAGCCGTATTTTCAGTGCAAACCTAATGAAAAAGCCTCAGCGTACAGTTGACTGTTACATGACACCCTCTGATACGAGCCTGGTGAATTCTCACTATATGCAGCTATTTGATTATTTTGGTTTTGAACAAAATGAAGAATCTTAGATAGGGCTGTGCTCCCTGAGACACATTTGTGAGTAGTTTCCTCAACATTTTGTACCTCCATTGGAACCATTGGAACATTTTCTACCCTCCAAAGCATATTCACACATCATAAAGTCATTTGTTGACTCATTCTTAAAATCTCCCCCCTCCATGTGATAAACTTCCTTTGGCCTGGCCCGACTGCCTATCAGCACTTGCCACAGTAATTGCCGCTCGTTCAAGGATGGGACACAGCAATAAACTTGTCAGCACATATTATAATGTTGGAGAGATGAACAGGAAGGAGCATTCTGCCTTTCTGCCCTCTCATCTTAATGACAGCCATCTCCTGCAATGGCATGTCCCCAGACAGACAACTCATTTCATCTTACCATTAATTCTGAACAGCAAGGGTGACATTGTGTCCATCATGGCAGCTTTATGTAAAACAGAATCCTCTGTTGTGCCTCATAATACAGACGTCTATCCAGCTCGCCCCTGATAATGTCAGCTGGTGATTATAATTTGATGCTACAGTCTTGTTAAAGGTGAAGCTAAGGTTTGTATTACCTGCCGCATAATTTCCATAAAATGATGAATGATAAACACCGTTGGGACTGTCATGAGAGAGCAAGATTGTGTGATAAAACAGCCGGTGGATATTATATTTACCTCTGTATTTCATCTTGCCGTGTCCCCTCAGGAGAACTGCTTGGCTGTCCATTGAGGCTCAGGCCCTCCTGTTTTATAGATGGCTCCCTCTGCCTTCACTTAACACAATATCAGTTCCTGGCCTCTGAGAATTCATTAGGGAGCACCTCAATCATACAGCCGAGCTGTACCAAAGGGACAGGCAGAGAGGGAAGAATCAATTTGGAGGCATGCAGGCGCAGGTGGAACGATCAGCCTGTGTGTGAGCGAAAGGCTAGCCAGCTATCAGTATATTCTGTCATGGGCTGAACAAGGTGGTGGGAGGTGACTGAGCATTTTGGGGGTCAGCTGATTGAAAGGCAAGTAGACAGTGTCTATTGTGGAGGTGGGAAACAACTGCACATCATTATGGGGTGATGCAGTCACCTGTCTCTGTCCTGCAATAAAAGGCTGAAATTGTGCTCATGGTGGAGGTGATGTAAGGTGACGGTGCACTACTGCTGCTAGACAGAGCTCTATCTATTAATTCAGTTTTAATGCAAGATAGGCATATACATAGGTCTAAAGAGAGACTCTTAAAGTTGAAAAAGACATGAATAAACTGCAAATATTTTACAACATTATGAGAGAATTAATGATGAAATTAGTTTAGTGTAATTGACTGCTCTATCAGCCCTCGCTGAGTAATGAATCCTCCCCAGAGAAATATTTAATTTTTTCATCCTTTTCTTTCTCTTCCTTTCTTTTCTTTTTTTATTTATGGAGTTTTTTTAAACTCAGACTGCATCATATCAATTCAGTTTTTGTTTTTGTTTTGAAATATTCCAACATTGCTGTCGTGATACTTTTTGTCCCATTATCTCCATTACACATGAGATGAATATGGCATTGTCTCATATTGCCTGTTAGCATTTTTTCTAGGATTTCTTATTTTTTTGCCATGCCAGCAGCAGACTGAAATATTGTATCAGCTGGATGGATTGTCCCCAGAAGAAGGATCCTAGTGACTTTGGTGAATGGATTGCCATGAAATCTGATACCTAGGGCAGTGCCATGATAGCTGAATGCTGAAAGGGGCTACTTGTAAATTTTCTCTGCTGCCAAATGTAGTTTCATTGCAGGAGTGGGTGCAGGTGGTTGTTACTTGACAAAGGCTAAAAGACAAGAGGTTATAATACGACCTCTGAGCAGCGCTACGTCTACAGGGCAGATTGGAGGCTACAGTGAGTTGCTATTGTGACGTAACCGGGCTAGCTGGTTAGCACAGTAACTTCAATAGAAGACGTGATAAAGACAAGAGTTAACACTCGTGTTACTTTCCACATCTGGAGACAGCTCTTGGTGAGTAAAGGAATGAGGTTTGATGCTGAGCTGAACTGCTAAACAGCTGTTAATGCTAATGCTGACCAAAATCTAATGCGAAAACTACTTCAACATTCAAACTTAGCTGGACTTTTTGTTTAACGCTAATTAGCAGTTGTTGGCAAACAATGGTGAACACGATAAACATTATACCTGCTAAAGATCAGCATGGTAGCATCGCCTGTGCATGTTAGTATTTAGTCCAAAGTACAGCTGTGCCTAAGTACAGCCTCCACATGACTCAGCGTTGTTCCGGCCCACGTGTACCTTCAGAAACATTTTCACACTACCAAACACCAAAACAGGGCTTCATCAAAGTGTCCTCTGCTTGGCTTCAAGCTGCTTTGTGCAGCCTGACACGAGGTTGCCTCAAGCAAACTGTGGAACCCTGCTACATCACAGCCGACTCTAAGTGTTAGTAAACATTTCACAACAGGTCAGACTGAGTTGCAAATGTGTGATTTTATCTTTGTTTTGTGTGTATCAGCAGAAGATCGAAATACTCAAAATACAGTACAGCACTTGTTGTATATATTCAATTACTTTCTAGTCCTGTTTTTATAGTAGGAACAAATTTGTTTTTTAACAAGCTGAATAATTACATTTTTTTCAGGATCTAGATGAAAATTATTTGCATCAAGTAACACCCAAGATTTATTAAACATCCAGCAGTGACATTTCTCTTTTTAAGACCCAGCCATAAGACACTGACGATCAATATCCACTGAAATTTATTCATAAATAATGCAAAACCTATTACTGTCCACTGACATAAAAGTCTTTGTATGCGTCTGCACATGCATGCATGACGTGAATGTTAACAGATGCACACAAATACAAAGGGACACATTGTGAATCCAAAACCCTGGTCCTAATCGGGTGCCTGAAATTGGAAATACATAACCCCACATATTTTGTATATGCACTGATTCATATGTTACAGCTGCACCAAGACCTTTATCCCCTCAGTGTCTTCTCTCATTACTCTGAGCCTTCTCAGCAAGGGGAGGAGACGGTGTTGACTTCCCCATCCCGCCAGCCCATCAAGGGAGAGAGTGTGCATGGAAATGTCACTCCCAATGAGATCCTAATGAACACCCTCAATCATAATGAGATTACGGCAGCCAACACATAGATCCATAAAGAACCATTTTACTATTTGAATAAAGCACACACCAAGGTATTTAAAAAGTGATATGTCACTCAAATTATGTCAGGTCTTTCTTTCACAGTTTGTACAGGGAGATCGGAGGGCAATTGAATAATGTCTGTGTAATGTGTTACCAAAGTGTCTGCATGCCCACACAAATCAGCTTTCCCAGCCCCCTCTCCATTCTCCCAGTCTTCACACCTGCAGTGTTTCCCTCTTGCTCTCATCATTTGACATGTTTGGTCTGTAGCTGAGGTCAACAGCAGGGAAGATGCTGATCATTTGAAGGCCGCTGGGGCTCATTCACTCCCCTCTTATGAAGCAAAAGTCAGGGGCTGGGCTTGTTAGACATTGGGCTATAGCAGTTTTCTATACCTGTATTATAAAAAATGTTCTCCCACTCAACCATCCCAGCTGCCTCTTTTTTCTTTTTTTTTTTTTCTTTTTTTACTCTCCCTCTTAGGAATTCGACACGGCAGGAAAGATTGATGTTGAGGATGGCTGCAGGAGTGATTCGTATCCCTTTTACAGAGCAAATGGATGGATGCAGTGTAGCCCATAGTCATTTAGCATCAGGCAGCCTATTGTGCTGTTTATCGTGTGTAATCAATCACATGTAGGCTACTGTACAGTATAGATTTTGAATTTAAAACCAAACACTTTTCATTAAGCATTGATGGTTAGTTGTAGAAGCAAACCCAGGAAATATATTTCTTTTGCTGGTAATCACACTTTAGTGACTGTATGAGACAGACACACCTAAATCTCTCAGTGCGTAAAACAAACAGGATCACTGACAGCCTATAAATATATTATTTGTCACTTCTGTTCGGGGGGGGTACTCATTAAATGCTTTATTCAGCCACGCCAATTACAGCAGACGACCCAGTTAAAGGACCTACTGCTAATGAAGCCAACTCTTAATCTACACTGTCTGCATCACATATCAGAAAAGTTTTCATATCTCCCATCTGCTTATTTCTTTTCAAACTCCCTGGGTCAGTTTAATGATATGTAGAGAGCATAAACATGTCTTTGTTTTCTGTTTGTGAAAACAAGAAAATTGCTCTTCTGGTTTGTTTTGAGATGTATTAAGACATAGACCAAATGACAAAATGGCTTCTGGAGTGGAATTTATCCAGGGAGTGAGAAAAGAAACTTATACTTAGTTATTGTTTATGATTAGATTTCCAATAATTCTAAGGTACAGCATATTCCATGGCCTATGGCTGTAGATCACACTTCACAGTCTGAGAGAAAAACTAATAAAGGCTAGCTTTATGTCCTGTGAAATTAAATTCAACTTACAGCCATATATATTTTTTGTTCATTTGTTTCGCCGCCTTCCTCACCATCCTGCCTCCTGAAATACACATACATCAAAGTCCACCTTTTGGATTGCTTTATCTGCCATGCATATTTTGTTTTATGATATATTCAGTGGCGTGAGAAAAGAAGAAACAGGGAGCAGTTAATGTTATAGTCTGGTAGAAGTTTGTTGATTTATAGGTGCACAATAGGCCCTTGTAGGAATACCAGACCTGTAAGATATTTGTTGTACCTCTGCTGTTGAGAGAGTCATTGTTAGCTTAGGTACAAAGTAATCAGATGGTTGTCTCTGTGGCCTAATAAACCAACCCCCTGCAGCTCTCTCTAACCCGTTCTCTCTCTGCCTCCCAACTAGTTTTTTGCCTGTGGCTGCAGGATGAGCTGCTGTGAGTCTGGCCTTCATCTCTCCTTCATTTCAAACCAGCTGTTTTCCGTAGCAGGACATGAAAAACTCTTCGTACATCAATAGCCGCCAGTAGCAACCTGACAAGAAGCAAAGTCATCCTTCCTGTCTTTGCTATGGTAACTATTCACCGATCACATTTACATTACAGAGGTCTTCAGCGGGCCACAAGCGGGCCCCGAGTAACTAAAACCCGCCCCAGGACTCGACTCGGGAGAGGTCCAAAATGTATTCAGTCTAGTCAGAATAAGACTCAGCTCAGCTCTGATCATGTGGGTCGTCATAATCATGGCAGGAGGAAAAACATGTTTTTGGGAGGCTGTACATGCAGATACAGAGCTCATTAACTGTTGGAGCATCATGCTGCTGCCAGAGTTGGTGTTCTCTCTCTCTATTTGGGTCTGTTTGGGTCGGCCACATCTTAGATCAGGTGACATTATTTCCAGGTCTATTTTTGAACGATTCTGGTTGTGCTCTTTTGAATCAATTTATATCTCTATTTGTACAAATAAATGTATGCAGATTGACTGTGAGTTTTCCATGGAGACATTTCCCACTGGTTGGAAACCTTTTGACCCATTTTGGAACTCTTCATTTTACCAATATTATAGTTTTGAGTCCAGTAGTTGGGAGGTAAAAAAAAACAAGATAATGATATATCAAGCAGTATTTGTTTATTTTTGTTCAAATAAATTCATGAAATTGTTATGCATACCCCATGAATTTAGTTTAGGAATTGTGACCAAGATATCTACTGAGCAGGATATTTAACCGTGAAGTTGCAATAAATTTCTAAGTGCTCTCTGCTGAACAAATTATGTAACGTCACACTCGTGTTAATGTGCTTCTATTTCACATTACTTGTCTGTGCCAGTATGATACATGGCTGAAGATATTGGGGTTCTAGCTCAGTGAATGAAATCAGTAGAACATGCATGATGAGTTCAATCTTTATTGCACACTAAGGAAACATATGAACACATAGCTGTGTATTATGTTGATATTTAGTGAAAGACATTGCTGTTTTGTGTGTAACAGAAACACAAATGTTTCAGCTGTCTGGCTTCCTGAGCACAGATTCATCCTCATGGCAGTGGAAGTTCAAATCAAGGTGCCTTTTACCAGCAGGTGGTATAGTGCGACTAAATCCAACCCACCACACTGCATGGCTTAGGAGCTGTGATGAGTGCAACTTTGCAATTTTGGCAGGAGTGATTATTTGCTGCCAAACATCAAAATGAAAAACACAAACGAGGTTAGAGAGAAAATCTCTCCTTCCCCTCTCTCAGCTCTGAGCTGCGAGCTCTGATCTGACGTGTAACTCCTAAGACAACATCTTGTTAAGCTGCTCCTGGAGAACAAAAACCTATGGAGTGTCTCTGTGGTGATAACACTCAAGCGGTGATACCTTACTGTTTCTTACATCTAGCCTTTGAAGTTGACCAGTTGTGATGAATAATGTATAATCTTCACTGCCTCATCCAAAGACAATATTACCTTTGGCAAACTTCTGCCTCTGACTTCCTCTCAGAGGACAGGTGGGAGAAGTTTTACACTAAGTAAAGCAGCGCAAGGCAAACACAATTATTCTTGGAAGCTCTTTCGTGTAACCCTCCTTACTGAGGATCAAAGTTTTTCTATTTTAATGTGAGCAGTTTTAACCCCCGCTCACTTCGGGCCTGAGCTAATCCTCAGATGCAACTCCTGAAACTTCTGATTACGCTGCTCTCACAAGATACTCCACAAAAACAATCTTGGGAGCCAGGGGAACATGGTGATCAAACACATTGTCATACTTGCTGAACTGGGATATATGAGTGCAGAGAGATGAGTACTTTTTATTATGCCCTTTTGTATTATGTCACCACAGATTTGAACTTCATTGTGCAACTCTTTTCCTCCAAACCCAGAAATAAAACCTGCATGAACATAGCTCTGGAAAATAAAAAAGCATGATTCATCCAATCTTTGCAGTGCAACTAATAATGCTACTGCTTGGCACTGGGTTGTGGAAATATCACACTGTCAATCAGTTTTAAAGACACAGACATGATTGAAAATCTGTTTATTTATTAGCTGATTCCTGTTGTTTCGCATCACCGTTGTATCATGACTACAATTCCCTTTATGCCCTTCTGACATTATTAATAGCTCTGAGTTTGTTTACTCAGCTCATCTAAACCTCCCAGTTAACAAGCTTGTGTCTGTGATGTTGAAATTTGTTGTCCTTCATGGCTAATTCTCCTGCCTTTGATAGCTGATACCATTAGCTCTGCCATTATGACTCCTCTCAGTGTGAAGTGGGCAAGAATGTGTGTGTGTGTGTGTGTGTGTGTGTGTGCGTGCCCATTGAGGTGTGTGTGTGTTGTTGTGTGTACTGCCAGTCTGGCCATGCCTGTCTGCAATTACTCCCCTCAGTGGAAACATTAAAATCTACTGCCATGGAAAAATGCCATGGCTGAGACATTCATGCCCATACCCACGTACTACAAAGACCCTGTAGCGGGCTGGATTCGCCACATATGCATGTTCCATCCATCGACTGAGAGGCAGAGCAGATGCCAAGATGGGAATTACTACTCCAGTCTGAACAAGTGGTGCAAGAATTGTGGGTGCAGTAATGCCATGACTGCAGCACTGGCTCACTGCAGCCATGTGGGTTTTTGTATTCAGGGATGTGCCAGTTTAAAAGCCCTTCAGATAAGAAGCACATGGGAGGCACGCTGAGATTAGCTTTGCGATGAATGGGCTGTAGATTTTGTTGTCTCGGAGCCACAGAGAGTCCATTTAAGAGGCCCGATCCTGCAGAGAGAAAACAACTTTCTATGTCAGTGAATGTGCTGACATCTTATCTTTTTGTGTTGGCATGCCTCAGATTTGATTGTCATCTGCACTGATTCATAAGATTTCATCAGGGGCTTTTTTTTCTGTTCTGTTTCTGCATTCGCTTTAGAGAGTAAAGATGCATTAAGGATTGCTCTATCATTTTCTGTCCATTTGAAGCTGCCAATTTTCAGCTCCAAGTGTCTCTAAGTGAAGACGCATATTGATTTTGAAATGTTATTTCTGTGTATCGCTTGAGGCTACAACTACAATTAAACACTTCTGAGAGATGTTTGCAAGTTTGCTGCAGGTCTGTTGATGTAAATATTGTCTAATGTTCAGTTTGGTGTGTGACAAATGTCTAATGGAGCTCTAAAGCAATCTTGTGTAGAGCTGAAATAGTTAACCAGCTGGATGATTGGCAGGGAGTTAAAGGTGCCCTGTGGAGTTTTCTTGTAAACAAAGTTTCTGTTTACATTCCATTTCACCTACACACTCTGTGCATATCCTTGAGGCTTAACAAATATCTTGAATACATTTACTTTGGCATAAATTACTTACAATGCCATTTTTTAATATTTGAAATTCTGCCTTGGTTTTATACATGTTTGCTGGCTTGCAGGGTGAAATGCTACAATTCTTCTTTGTGCATTAGAGCTGTCAATCAGTGGAATAATCAGCGGCAGAAATCTGTATCGCATCCCCGGCGTGCATTTATGACTTACAAAAAAGAAAAAACGCACAGAAACACACACACACACACACACACACACACACACACACACACACACACACACACACACACACACACACACACACACACACACACACACACACAAGTGCTCCTAGTAGTCAAAAACTCAACAGGATTCCTTTATTTCACAAAGATTTTTGAAAACTGGTCAATTGTTGAAGTAAATTTTAATGGAAAAAAAAACTCACTAAATCTCTAATTCCTGTTCGTGAGGCCCAATCACATACAGTGGCAAGAAAAAGTAAGTGAACCGTTGGATTTTATAACTGGTCAAACTTCCTTCAGCTGCAGTAACCTCAAACAAGAGCTTCCAGAAGCTGTGGATCAGACCTGCACAACATTCAGGAGGAATTTTGGACGATTGTTCCTTACAGGACTCTAAAAGGCAGATTTTTTTGTTTATTTGAAGACATTCTGCAGTAAACCTACTTCAATGTCATTGTCCTGCTGCATTACCCAGCCTCCACTGAGCTTCAGCAGGTGGATGGCCACCCTGACATTATCCTGTAAGATACCTTGATAAATTGGCGATTCAGTTTGTCCTCAATAATAGTGAGCTGTCCAGGTCCAGAGGCAGCACAGCAGCCCCAGATCAGGATGTCCCCCTCCATCGTACTGCATCTTTTGGGATGATGTTTTCATGTTGGTATGCCCTGTCCTTTTCACACCATTCGTAGTGCTGCATGTTCTTCCCAAACAATTTAACCTCAGTTTTATCAGTCCATAAAACATTTTCCCAGTAGCATTTTTTCAAGGTGATCTTTTTTTGGCTTCCTCCCTGTACTTTAATTTGTGTATGTGGATTCATTAACAGAGATGTTAACCAGCTTCAATGATTCCTTTAAGCCCTTAGCTGTGACTCTGAGTAGCCACAAAACTAAATCATCTCCATTTATAGACGGTTTGTTTCAGTATTGATGATGAATATCGAAACACTCAGAGATGAGTTTTTAACGCTCTCAGCTTTGCACAAATCAGCATTTCTTGTTTACAAGTCTCTGCAAGGCGTGGTTCACAGTAGGTGGTTTTAATAAGTTAAAGTGGCTCTCACCTAAACCTTTAGTCTGGTTTCACTGGTTGGTCTCCAGGCTCGCAATAACTCCTGACTCCAGTTAGCTTTTGTCGTTGTCATTAGCCAAGGGGTTCACATACTTTTCCAACATACACTGTGAATATTTGAGTGATGTATTCAGTATTGACAAGAACAATACAATAATTAATATGTTACTATTTAACAACTGCCTGCTGATGTTGAAAATGACTCTATGAGTGAATGATGACAGTAAAGTTGTGGGCTCAAGAGCTAAGCAGTGCACTGAAACTCGCTGGAAAGCTCTGTAAAGCCATGGAAAGCTGTGGATTTGTGTGATAACTCTCTGTGGGTTCATCACTCTGAGCACACCTTTCATTTTGCCACATTGTTTTCACAATGCAATTTAACTATAGCTGCTTTAAGGAATTTCAGCTTTGTTTTGTTTGATGGTAAATTGAATACTTTTGTGGTTTAATGACATAATTAATAACATAATGGGCAGATCAATCAGTAATAAAAAAATGTTAGTTGCAGCCTTTCTTGTTACAGTAATTCTTCTTAAAAGTTGTTCTTGTCAGTCTTTTTTACATATCTGTCACTTTGTCTTTTTAAATTGTTTCTCTAAAAATCAAAGATAAATGGATAAATATTGATAAATGTGTGGTAGTAAGTAAGTGGAAGTAAATTTTTTAGTCTGCAGCCAATCTTATTGGGTCTGTTAAAGGCCCTTTCTGGCTCCCACATTTTCAGTGTAGTCTTCCTCAGCATCTTTGTAAGAAAACCCAGCTCAGTAAATTTATCGACTTTAATACAATGTGTTGAAGTCAACATACCTTTTGCAGTTTCCTGGCAGTCGTCTCTGCAGAACTGAGCATCGTCTTTTACAACCATTAGAAAAAGATGTAACCTACATGAAGACAAGGGGACAAATTTACAACCGTTTCTATGTTCTGTATTTCTCACATCCTAAAAGCCAAAGTAAAGGATTCTTGCTCTTTTGTTTATGCTTTGACAATATAACACAGGCTCTTAAAAGCAGAGGGGAGCATTTAAAACGACAGTGATCTTGTGGTCTTGTGTTTGCTTTTTGCTATGGTCACGGTGGCTACCTGTGTTCTCAAACTGTGTCCTGAACAATTTGTTGTGTTCCATATCAAAATTATACAGTCTGTCAGGGAAGTGCGGCTGCTGTGATGGTAATCGTCTCAGTTTCAATTTATGTTTTCTACAAACCTGCAGTCGTCTCTCGCAGAGAAAGATGAGGCCTCGGGAGAAACGATTCATCCACCTTGAGGTGTAATTTCCGCTGAGTTGTGATGTGTCACCAGTCAGAACACCTTAATTACTCCTCTGTTAAAGTAATGATGACAATGTGAGTCTGATGTATTCAGACAATAGTGAGTTTTCACTTTACTCATCAGAATAAGATATTGGATGAGGTGGTGACACAGACGCAGGAGACTCTGCGGATGTGATTTACTTTTATCTCCCTACACAGTTTATAAAAACACACACACACAGTTGCAGATGTTCTGCATAGTTAAGGACATTGATATAAATTATTTTGTGCTGCACTTGATAGGACAAAGCAAATTTTAAAGGAGTATATAAATGTGTGATTCCTACATGTCAAAGCCACTAATGCAGTCATGTAGAAATCCTGACACTCTGCCAACAAGCAAAGTCTGTGATATGCAAACATCTTTGTGCTGCCAGGACAAACATTGATAGTGTAATTTGGGCTTATCTTTTTAATCTTGTACTGAAGTAGCGCTGTACCAGGCTGATAGAAAACCTGTTTTTAAAAGCAAAAGCACCAAACATTGAAGTTTTCCGACTTTTTATTGCAAAGTTAATATCTTTGGGGGCTGGTCAAAACAAGCAGTCTGGGGCTGCTGGTTGGACTGCAATTTCGAGGTGTCAACTTGAGCTTTTACTGACCTTTTTCACTACAAAACCACAATTTTAACACATCAGTGAGAAATGACAATTACCATAGATAACATGCATGTAGAGGTTTGTGTCAGTGAGAGTTAATACTGGAATGATTAATCAGTACATTGAATAGTCAAGTACCAATCATTTTCTGCCAATATATTATTTTAATAAACAGTCTAAATCATTTATCAAGCAAAAAGCAAGAATGTCAAACCTATGCTGATTTTAGTTTCTTAGCTGTGTGAAGATTAGCTGCTTATTTTATCTGTTTTACACCACTCTCAATTGACTAGATTTGGTTTTTGAAATCGATTAAGACAAGATCAGACAAAAAAGGCAATTTGTGGAGATCACTTTGGCCTCTGGGAACTTGTCATGTGCACCTTTTTCTATTTTCTGACTTTTAATAGACTAAACAATCAATTGATTCATCCAAATATAATTAGTAAAAAATAATTTGTTTCATCTAATTAAGGTAATTGATAGTTGCAGCTGTGGCAAAGTTATTCATTCACATCTGAAAGTTATGGGAACTTAGACGGAGACAAACATACAGAAACAAAGGGATTCCTCAGCTGGAGATAATGTAATTAGGCAAATGCTAAGTGCGCTAGCAGCTCACTGATTCTTTTCAGTAATGCACGGAACAAATCAAATGTGTTGGGAATCCACAAGAATCACATGCCTCAAAGCCTTTTATCCTTGGGAAATGCACACCTGAACTAATGCCGTGTTATGTTTGACTGCCATTAACATGTTTCTCAGACATGATATTAAGATTCATTAGAGGAGCCAAAGCCTCCATTCAACACCTCAGGTAATTGACATATATTCACAACATGTCTAACCTTTCAGCTCTTTGTCCTTATTTATGCATTTATACTGGCTAGATTAATAAATAAACAATTCTTATTAAAGAAAAATAAAGGCAGTGAAGGTAGACTTCAAAGCCTTTCATTTAACCTGACACAAGTCATCCCGAACTGTTTAATATATGTATTTTAAAAGATGTATCACTGTGCTCACTATTATTTTAATGAGGACTATATTTCTGGGTTAAAAGTAGTCAAGACAGCAGCTATTCAGTTACTGCTTTACATATAACTGTGGGCTGATTGGAAGGCTGTGATTGAAAACGGCCCCTTGCAGCAGAGACAGGGTGAAAATTGCAATCCCCATGTACGCAGCTTACACATCTGTATCAATCAAGGAGCACAGCTGCACTCACCACTGAGATATTCCATTTTGCACAATTACTATCCACCAAATATAATTTTCTTTGTCAGGAGATTACAGTAAAGGCAATGAATAAAATGGTGATTTAGGATGAGAAATACATTTGGCTGCACAGTTCAGTGGATTCACAATGAAATGCAACAGTTCTCTGTTGGTCCACAGCATAACAAATACTTTTTTTTTTTTTTTTTTGTGCTCGGCAGAGCTGAAGCCATTACACGCCACAGATTTCCTAATAAGAGCTCATCATGTCATTGTTTTTGTCAGGGAAGGGGCAGAAAAGAAACAGAGCTGCAGCAAAACCTGTGGTGGTAGTAAATTGTGTGATGATGGTGTCTTGAAACATATTGCGCACATCTAGACTGATGGTTTGCTCTCCCCTTATTTAGTTAGGCCTGTCACACTTTCTGTTCTTGCTGCTACAAATCTTTAGTAATTTTTGAAGCAATGGAGCCTTGTTTTCAAACAGAAGTAGAAAAAAGCAGGCTTCTCACTCCTAGCTTTTGATTGTCGTTTTTGTCATCTGAAATGACATCGTTGTCTAGCAGATTTTATCAGCTCTAGTTAGCTAAGTGAGCTATTGTTGGATATTGTTACTTGAAACGCACCTTCCAGTTGACTTTTTTAAATACATACTTGATACCTGCAAATGGTATTGTGCAAAAGTTTTTGGCATTTTCAGATTTTTAGTTTCTTGCTCATCACACAATACCACCTGGGAGGCATGTGATTAGTCTCAAATTCAGTCTGCAGCATGACAACGACCTCAACCATACACTGTATACACTGTATATTGTTCTTAAAGATTGAGGCTAAAGCATGTCCCAGGCCAAAAGTCAGCATCCTCACCAGTTCATGAACCATGTAGATGACGTTAAAATACATTACATGTATAATATATTACACTGTAGAGCTAGTTGGTCCAGGTGTTGGGAAAATATACTCTATGATAACGCTTAACATAACTTCATATTTTTGAACAGTATGTTTTCAGTTTTAGCATTACAGGAGAAAAAGCTTTTACCTGATGTGCTTGGCAAATGTTAGTTGGGTAACATTGGCCATCCAATGAGTACTGAATCATGCCTTTTTTTTTTTCTTTTTTCTTTTGCTATGATTGGACAGTCAATTCATTGAGATGGATGATGTGATGTAGGCTGCTCCAGTGGCTCTTTGATTAAATAAATATTATGATTATACAGATCATTTACGATGTTGAACAAAGCAAGATAATATGGAAACAATTAACACAAAAGCTAAGCAGCAATGTGTGCGTTTGTGAGTATGTGTGTGTGCAGCATATGAGTATAGGGGGGCGGTGATGGATCCATAATCGTCTTTCCTGCGGAAAGGAAATGTTAATGTTCGATGTTTTGATTCACCGTCGAAGGCCTGTAAAAATGAGTACGTAATGCATTTGGCTTGGAAACGCCTCCTGCGCCGTCTCTCCACCATTCAGCAATGAACAGAAGATTAAATGATTCATCACACCAGAGACAGCATCCGGAGAATGAGATGAGATGAGAGTGGGAACGATGTCATTTTATATCTCCCAGAGAAATACACAAAGCCAAGATGAATTGCAGCTGCTGGAAGCAGACAGTACTGAACCTGGCAGTGCCCCACAGGTGTGGTAGTGCCACGATGTTTGTCCAGCACCTGTGATTAAAGAAGCAATACTCCCCTGATGTTGCCCTCTCCTCTCTGCTGCACAGAGCCTGAGCTCGGACAAACTGAAGGTCAGTGAGGCTCAGAGGGGAAACGATCTAGATCCAAAGCAGGTCACTCAGTCCCATGAGTGCTGCTCCGTATCTCAGTATAGGCTAACTGTACCCCGGCTTGGTCTGGCATGCCACTGTTTACAAGTCTGGAGGGGCCAAGTTTGTTTTTCTTTCAAGTTTTGGGATCTTTTTAGCAATTGCACAGTGAGGCAGTAAATCAGACATGAAAGCTCCAGGCATCAACAACACATAAAAGTGATGTTCATTGCTTTTGTATTTGTTCTTTATCCATTTGTGTCTAATGAAACAATATCACAAAATGAACTAGCCTCTCATAATGAATTGAGAAGCGGGGGGAGGGAGCGGCTCACAGTGTTTTGTTTGTATTCTGTACTGTAGAAACGATAAATTTCACATGAATCAGACTTGATTGTGGAAGGTGCCCTCTGGTCCGTTCCATTCACTAAGGCATTCCTAAAATATTTAATTTCCGTGCATGCATGTCTTTGAGAGGATTGTGGTTAGCTGCATTTATAAAGCTAAAGCCATAATAATTACTTTGCTAATTTGCAGAATTTGTGCTAAACTGATAAGACGCCCTCTTTCATGGGATTCAGAGGCTGCCATCAATAATGTGACTGCTTGGGGTAAAAGTGATTTAAAGCCCATTTCACACTTGGCTTAAAAAGAGAGTGATGGCTGGGCACTCTCAGATCCACAGAGCTGCCGTCATGACCATATCCTATCCACAAGCTCTGCATTTAATGCCAACAAACAAACTTGAAGATGGTGGAAATGTCTCTCTTAAAAGTTCTCTCTCTTGGTTTCTTTGTATGTGTGTGTGCGTGCGGTGTTCTCTTTCTTAAAGTCAGACTGTAATCAAAGATCTGCACTGTATGGTGGTATTTTTCAGTAGCATACCAGCTCAGTACACCAAGGATTTACAATGACAAATCTGCACCCAGGGATTTTATATCCAGTGCCAACCTCCAGTGCCAGTGCAGGTAGTAGTGTGGGTGTGAATGATGGGGTGGTGGATGGTTGTGTAGCCTGGCTGAAGACCAAAGTTTGAATCCTGTCACAATCGAGTAATTAATGTTCACATCTTTATTATTTTGGACCAAAGTGGCGGACGAATGAGCTGACAGACATTGCCATCTCTAGAGCCAGGCCTCTAGTGTGGCTAAAAACATTGCCACTGATGTTATACCCTGAGTTTTGCAGGGTTGTCCACATGCACAGACTTTTAGTAGATCACTAACTGCCTGAGACTGTAAATGAATGAAGGAAGGAATAGATAAGATGGTGAAGGTTAGAGTGAGTGAGTTTCAGTGAATGTACATGCTCTTGTTGCTTTTAGCCAACAAGCTGGTGGGTCAGTGACTTCATTAACAGCCTGATGGTACTCTGTGGAATGCTGAACACTGATGATCAACACAGAGCTCTCCTGATTAAAGTCCCATTCCCTCAGTGTAAGCACTAATTATCTAGATTGACATGCCGCTATAGCTTCTCTCCGAGCTGAGAGCTCTGGCCACTCTCTTTGTCCTCCATCCTCTCCGGTCATGCACTTAGGTGGCTCAAACTGGATTTTCTACAATGCAGGCAATACTACTATTTCAGGTAGACAGTATCTGCTATGTTGCTTGGATACCTATGTTTTGTACAAGTACAGTCTTGAAAATTATAGTATTATTTCACTTAAGTTGTAGGGTTTTGTTTGTGGGAAGGTACAGTATTTGCCCATCATTACTATAGGTTCCTAAACTATTTAGCCACTGTTTATGAAGTGTCCTTTATTGCAAATGAAATCATTTCTGTCTTTGCTGATTTGGAAATGTACCCTGTTAATTTACCAGAAAGTCGTCTCACAATTGAGCCAAAAACCAGACCCGAGATTGATTTAAAACTGCTGTTATCAATATTTTTATATTCACAATAGATCAAATGACTGCGTCTAATGTGGGCACTCACAGTGACAAACCCACAGAGAATTATTTCCTGGTTATTCAATTCCATTCAGCTTTAAATAGCATTTTAGTATCTTTCAGCCCATTTCTTTGGTTTTGCAGTTTTACTGTTTTGATTCTCATCATCCTCACGACTCCAATGCCTGCTAATGTTACTCTGGGTTTAGGTGACTTCTAACATGTTTACTGTACTTTTAAAAATTTTTTTTTGAAGATCTCCTGCATCACAAGGCAAACACTATTTTATAACAAAACGAAATTTACATGACAAAACAAAATCACTGAGCCAGACAAAACAACAGAACTTTGTAAATTAATATTATGTGTTGGGCTTCAACTAGTGATTGTTTTCATCATCAAATTATCTGCAGGTTATTTTCTTTTTGAATTGATTGACCATTTTGTCAAGAAAATGTCAAAAAATAGTGAAAAATAGTCCAAGGTAACATCCACAAATGTCATGTTTTGTCTTACCTATAGTCGAGACAAGTATCAGATTGTCTCTCTTAAGAATTTAGAACCAGAAAGTGTTGCTCAAACATGGCAAAAAGATTATTGAGGTCTAAAAATAGTACAGATTAATTTTCTGTTGTTAGACTAATTGATTGATCGTGTCCATTTACAGCTTGTTCTGTTGCCCCAGGTGGCATCTACCCTTAGTCGGAAGAAAAAGAAGATTAGACGACGTAGTTTTTCTTCTTCCCAGGATGTACTGTTGGTGCTTGAATCAACAGCAGACATCAACCAGGATGTTAATTGAATGACCTCACAAATGTTTTTCCAGGGCCCATTAGTGTCTGTGCTGCCTTAAGCTCCATGAAGCAGACACGATGTGGCATCTTTAGACCATAATGTGATGAAACCCACAGGAAACATTTTGACTTTATCTTAACTGGAAAGCAATAATAACTCTGTCTAACATTGTAAATATATATAAATAAAATGGCTATCTATGCACGTATCATTTAAACGATCACACAGACCTGTAAGGAAGAGATAAATAGAAAGATACAGCATAAATGCTGTCTTTGTGTAATTAGATTACGTCCACTAGGGCAGATTAAATTTGGTTCCTTCAGGCATCAGATTTGCTGAACATCTTGTAACTCAGATGTGTTTCTTTTTTTTTGTCCTATCATCACAGAACATGCAGTACTATATGCAGCACAATGTTTGTTGAGGCACAGTTTCCTAATAAGAGAAAGTTTCTTTTCATTTCCTTGAACCGGAGCTCACTTGAGCCTTTGAAGGTGTATATTTCATCAGACAATAAGATGAAAGGGCTTCAGGCCCAATGGCAGAAATGAAGAACTGATTTTCTTGGACATATTTAAGTCTGTTGTAGGTTGAAAGGACACAGATACAGTTCACAATCTGATTAGACATCCATTACTCCCTCACATGGCACCAGCACAGAGCAGCACTCATTGTACAAGTACAATAAATACAGTCTCTGGTCCATGTGCTGCTGTAAGAAAATGCATGAAGTCCAAATATAATGTGGAGGATTGCAGGAGTTGTAATAATTGTGTAGCAGATGTCTCAACTGTGTGCCTTCATAGATAAGAAACAATATTTATTTTATTTGCAGAGCATGTAAACAAGATCACACATGAATCTATAAAAGCACACTAGATTTTATAGTTGCAGCCTCATCATGAGCCAATGTATGAATATTGAATATTAAACACATTCTCTAATATATTAAATGTGCCTATTTAAAACAAATATGAATCGCATAATGTCAACGTGTCTTTCTATTTAGGCTTGGGCTTGCTGTAATAGGCTGTTGTACTTGCCTTTTCTTGTTTCAAAAGTAATTCTGAAATAGAAATAGTAGGACATGATGATCCCTTTCCTGCTGCATTATTATTCATATTAAACCAACTCTGTTTTCCTAATAAGAAGGAAATGTCTGTAATGACATGTTGTTAGTCTAGGGTTTTATGAATGTATAAACAGAGTAAAAATAATCAATATGTATACTATAAAGAAAGAGGGTTGTAATACTAGACACTCTCCCACACCTCCATTTTCACTCAGCCGCACTGAAATTACAATCCTGTTAGACATGATGTGGACTGCTACTTTATCCCTCAACACATTAAAAACAACTTGCAGTTGTTGTGATTTTATCAGCAAGTGTTTTAGAGGAGACTCATTAGCATAAAAAAATTAACCTCTTGACATACACCAAGGAAAAGGAATGATGAGAACATAATAACAGGAGAACATGATAATGTTAGAACACGCAAATTAGTTTCTGGTACCTATTTTGATCTTTTTGCTTTTGATGGTTGTGCTAATTAGGGCTGCAATTAATACTTATTTTCGTTATTGATTAATCTGTCAATTATATTTTTTTGAGTTGTTTAATTATTCAGTTGATGAAATGTGAAAAAATTGTAAAAAAAAAATCCCCTCTAAATTGTCAAGGGCCCAAGGTGATGACCATGTCCCAAACACTAAAATATAAAATTTAGGATATAATTTATGACAGAGAAAAGCAGCAAATTCTCACATTTGAGAAGCTAAAACCAGCAAAAAAGCCCAACATGATGTATTCAAGTAGCTTATTTGATTTGACCAACAGTTCAAAATCAGAAAATATTAAATGAATTATAAATATCAAATTTTTACAATCAAATAGGACAAAAAATCATAAAATGATCACCTTTTGCAAAGCTCTAACCAGCAAATGGTTGGAAGTTTTGGTTGACAAATTACATTCGAAACAATTGATCAGTTCAACTAATTGATGAATTGACTAATTGTTGCAGCTCCAGTGGGGTTTTAGAGCTTTCTTGCTGAAAACAGCTGCTTGCTAAAGGTGACACTGATGAGAGAGGTGAGAGTGACTCAAAATAATAAAGCTGTGGGCTGTAAAACCAAAACAATAAGCTGAAAGACAATAAAATGCTTCATCAAGCTGAGGAGAACTGCACAGTTGGGTGATAATTCTCTGTGGGTTTGTCACTATAAGCAAGCCCCATCATTCGATCCATTGTCAACATGAGAATATTGACTGGAGCAGCTTTAAACGACCACTACACGAAAAAAAAAAAACACTAATAGCTCAGCGAGGATAATGAATACAATTTTTAAAAAAACATGTCTTTCATTTTTTGTCTCCACAAGCTTTCACAGCGGTGATCCAGCAGCATTGTTCTCTGCTTTTATCTGGTGTTCATGTATGTCTGGCGTGCTTCTCAGTAAACCTCAATGAAAGAAGTACATGTTGTTGTTGATCATCATCATCATCATCATCATCAAAAAAAACAGACAACACTTCTGTTGATTCTCAGAGAGACCAGAGATTGATTAAAATACCATAATCCAGTTTATTTGTTATGCCAGAAGTGCCCTTTTGCACAAATACCCGTTTTGCAGGTATATTCTGTATAAAACATTCTAAAACAGAATATTTTTTTCTTCCTACAGTTTGTTCTGTGAACTTTTATGGTTGAATCAAGTGGAATAATAATTTTTTGGTACCATTCTGAATGCCAAACCATTGAAACCGAGAGTAATGCAGTTTCACATGTCAGTGATGGCTGCTGACATGTAAATCTAGAACCACACGTTCATCCATAAATATGAAGAGACAGATCAACTTTTCTGATGCTCTTGAATATGAATATGAATGTGAATGTGTCCTGAAGCCTTGACCCAATCCTCCCTCTCATCGCTCCTCGCTTTTTATGAAACCCTCCCGGCCAACACCCTCACCGTGGAGGAAATATATCAGGGGAGCAGGTCTGTTCTCTCTTATAGTGAGCGATCATAACACAGTGAAATATGCTGGCTCCAAGCCCAAGGCCCAGAAGAAATTTGTTACCCATGATTATATCATTTATTCACCTGCCACTGTGTTCTTGGCTTTTTCTTCTCTCCCAGTATCTCTCCCTCTCTCTGTTTTCCTTGTTCATTTGTGAGAAAATGCTTCTTCATTTGTTTTGTGTGATTGAGGAGGGAGACACAGACGAGTCAGTACAGCCTTCGGTAAGAGAGGGAATCCAGTCACAGCTGGTGTATCGCTCGCCCATAATGAGCAAACGTGACAAGATGAAAGTGTGTAGTGTCTGCCATGTGCCACAGCCCTGGGAGGCACTTTGAGGGAAGGGCAATTTAAAGATATTCATGTGGCTCTGTAACTGTTGGTGGACATGAATAGAACTTATTTCTCTTCTGTCATCTATAAGCTGAAATCAGAGACAATTACACAGCTGACACCAGCACTCTCGTCTCCACTCTCCCCTGTATGTGTCATATGAGATAGTGATTCAAAGGTTGTTATCCAAGATAGCTTTCATTCTTGTCTGTGGTCCAGAAGTGGTCAGAGGTGTTGCCAAACTATGTCTGAGGATCCAGGAACTCGACCAATTTCCATCCACCATAAACAGGAGTAATGGGGCATAAAGCCTCCTACAGCCGGGGGCAGAGTATCTTCTTTGAGTAAGCAAAGAATTATGCAGTAAACAGAATATATATCCCATGTGATGAGAGGCAGTGCTCAACAGAAGGAGAAAGTTCTGAAGTCAGTTGTTGTGTCAAGGACGTCAAGTGTGTGACTAAAATAATACTGACTGTTACTGCTCTCAGCTGTTCATTTGAAATTAATTTCTTAAAAAAAGGGTTTTACATTTTAGGAAATATGCCAATTTGTTTCGCTTCCGGGAATTAGCTGAGAGGGTCCTTGCTGCCCTCATGTTGTTGTGCTAAGCATGGGGCTACAGTGCACAATTAGCCTAGCTTAGCATAAAGACTGAAAGCAGGGAGAAATGGCTAACTTGGCTTTGTCAAAAGCTAAAAAAAAATTGTGTTTCAAAACAATAATTTAACAACAGCAGTTTAGGATTTAGGGGAAGTTGTGTGGTTTTTCTGTTCATCACGACTGAGAGTTCACAACTCTCCAGCCAGAGGAAAGCTATTTCCAGTGTCCTTGGTTCCAAAGGTAAAGTGCCATTAATTTTCCTCACAGATAACATTAGGTGACTGACAGTTGTTGCACTTCTACTGCTTTAATCAGGGCAAAACTAAAAGACTAATGCTTTGAGCCTGTGTACCTGAAAGGGTAAGAGAAAGAAGATGTTTGACGTTTTTTGATGATGATGTTTTTGTATGAAGGATGAATGCTGAAAACATGCAAGTGATGTTAGCAGTTTCTCATTTATAGCCAGCGCTGACCTTTGCTTTATTTGTTTAAAATAGTCAATGTTACCAATGGTAGGTTGTATCAGCTGTAGCTAATTAGTGTTCTTTCCATGACAATTGCACTGAAACCTTTGCCTGCACGTTGATGTGATCTCTCCAAGCTGCCGACTATACTATACCAAAGACTGTGATTTAAAAGACACATCACTCTGTGAATGTGGAGCAACAGAGTGAGCTAATTAACCTTATAGTTGTGAATCAGGACCTCCAAAATCTGGATCCACTAGATTGTGAAATATAAAGTGTAAGAGTGAGTATGCTGTAACTGTAACTGTCACAACAGTTAATATCAATCAACAATCAGTATTTCATGTCTTCTGCTGCTCATCTCATTTTCAGGTTGGCGCTCCAGGTTGAGAAAATTAATTAGGCTAGCTTAATTCATTTGAATGTTAATTAATTAATTTAGTAGCTAAATCCTGGCTTGCGCAGTAACAGATGATCAAAGATCTAAACTGAATCTTTGAGTTGTAGTTATTTGTAACTTAGCTTACTTACAAATCATGAAAACTAAACTTAATGAGATTCAGTGAGGGTTTTTCAGGGATTTGGATTTGATACTGGATTCAGATTCAATAAAATGCTATCGAACCCCATCCCTGAAAGCTGCGGTTTAGACATCTGACCCTGCCCAGCCTCTGCTGCAATTCCTTAGCTGTGGCTCAAGCAAATCTATTTTCACTCTGACAACATGTCAAAATGTGTAGGAATGCATAATGTCCACTGCATGCATGTGGCTGTCTGAAATGTATTTTCCAGCTCTGATAGCAGTGACTCTGGTGAGGAAAGCAGAGAACAAAACTGGAAAATCCCTCCTGCAGTTCTTCAACTATCTGCTCTCTTCAGGCATCCAATATATCAGAGGATGGTTGAAGGAAATTGCTACAGGTGCAGCTTGTGGATACAACAAACAACCGTGGAGAGCCGAGGGCTGTATAGATATACAGCACAAGGAAATAAGGCCCTTTAAAATCCCACCATCTGTGTACTAAAACTCAGCGTTAATCTCACCAATTTCTCATTATGAAACTTTTTTCAGATACATATAGTAACAGTTCCCCTTTAAGTAATTTGCATGTTCATCTTTTGCAAGGAAGCTACAGTGTGAGATCAAAGTCCCACTTTAACTCATTAGTGGATAAGATGGAAAATAAAATTCCCAACCCGTCCGTACATAGCTATCTCTTATAGCCGCTATTAGCAAACGGTGAAAAGGCCAACACGGAAATAATTGCTCAGTTTAATTTCTGAATGTGCAAGTTAGAATGGTATTTATTTTTTTAAGCAGACTTTCCATCATTACTTTCCCTCTCTAACCATACGGTATATTCCTCCCCCACTGAAATATCTGACTCAGAAGCACATAGAAAGTGTATTTTTATTCAATTAATGATGCATTCCTGCACACTTGCCACCGAGCTGTCAAGTGACTGTTGCTCAGAATAGCTCTCAGGCTTTCCCCAACTGTCACCCAACACCTCTAACAATGAAATTATTTAAAACTCTGAGATTAAAAGCAAATAGGATTAGTCAAAATGTCACACACTCCTCTTAAATGACATTTTGTTAGTGCTATAATGCTGTATGCCCTGATTCAGAGCATTTATCTTATTTTTTTCTTTTCATTTTCTTCTCTGCATCTCAAAACATCTTCCTCCTCATGTTCTCGATGCTGCTTTCCTAGAAACAGTAACATCATGCCTCTTGTTGCAATCTGCCACAGTCCCACATCACTCCTCACACTCGCTCTTACACACACATAGTTGACACCAGTAAATATCTCGCTGGGAGTCTTACCAGCACAATCAGATCAATTTTAAATATCTCTCAGGAAATTAAATTGGAAAAACATTGATGTGTGTGTCCTTGTGTTGTACATGAAGCTGTCTCTGCTCAGCTCAGACTCCTCTATAAATCACCACTCAGAAAATCTCCCTGCTCAGCTGTCACTGTCATGCAGTAGCCTACATGGGTGTAAGTGTTCAATCATCACTTACAATATATGACAGAAACCTCTCCAGTATGTTACTGAGAGGTTTCTGTCACATGAGGGCAAGAATAATTCTGACTTTCTTTTACACTTTAGACCTTGATACTATATTTTTCCTGTGCACTGTACACCTTGAGACTTCATTTTTCCTGTACATTTTAGACCTTGATACTATATTTTTGTCGGTACAGATACGTACAGATTAATTGGTGCTACGCCAGTTATCACTTGTTTCAAATTGTGATCATTTACCGTGGTAACTATCCTGCAGTTGGTTTGGGTTGAACATTCTGTTGTCTAACCCTTCCATAGCAGCAGGTTAACTTAAGTTGTTACGTCGACCAGTTTGCATTGTTTATCTGCTCTTTGTCGTAGTGTTGTCTGTAGGTGATTGTTGATTTCTGTAGAATTTAGTTTATTTTCGGTTGGTTTATTGCGAATCCATCCATGGGCCCATTCACCTCCTAGGGGGCCCTGGGGCAAAAACTTGTTCTTTGACCCCCTACTGACACCTACAATACATGGTATCTAGAAACCAACCAGTACTGTAGAGCTGAAATGATCAGGTGATTAATCAGTTAGACGATTTTGAAAAGTGAGTAATTATTCATTGTAAAAGTAAAAATGCCAGAAATTCACTGGCATCAGCTTCTCAGATGTTACTGTTTGCTAGTTTCCCATATTTTTCCATGATAGCAAACTCAGCACTGTGGTTTTTTCACAGTTTTTTACATGGGCATTTTTAACTATTTTCACTGACATTTTATAAACTGAGCAATCAGTCAATTATTAAAGAAATATGAAATATTGTTAGTTGTAACCTTACAATACTTCTGTTATGGATTAATACTACGTTATCCGTGGTCTTCTGTTTGTTAAAGAGACTATGTATCTTTTGTTATGCATCAGCAAAAGCAGCTTCTTTGACCACAAGTGGTAATTACGGGACACTGGCACGTTAAATTCTGTTGGGCTTAGTTTAGGTGCATGCTGGAATGGAGAGGTGAGATAAAAACAAAAAACAATTGAACCCACAGCAGCTATGTGCTAAAATGTAGTTGTAGGACTAGAACTTTATTTGAGGTGTGGAGTTGTGGGGTAGGTGAATATACAGTAGTGCTTCTTTGACAAGTCTGTCTGACTGAGATTGAGAGCTTTGACTGCTGTTTCATATTTGTATTATTTCATTGAGACTGTTCTGAAAGGGTTTGCACTCAATACGTTGCAAGTAAAAATGGTAGCAAAACATAAAAAAAAAATGTGATTGAAAAAATGAATATTTTGCAGGCATTTATTTTCCTGTAATATGGAATTTACAGAAACCGCATTTCTTTTTTTTAATGATTAATACACACAATATATCTGTTTACCTGACAAGCTACAATAACCCATGACATATAAAGTAGGGGAGAGTGGCGGTTGAGACTGCAGGTCACCAAAGCATGTGACTTTGACCTTGGACCTGGTCCTTGAGAAAAGTCAATATTTTTGTCTCTTAACAATGATTGGAATTGTTTCCTAATTTTACTCGATAGGTTCTTTTTTTTTTTTTTGGGTCTGTTTTACAGACAAGCTGGTGTGCATATGAATATTGAAACGCCTTGCTTGCTGAAATCATTCCTCCTGATTAGAGTGGCTGCAAAGAGATCTCCTCTTAAAGCAATTACAGTGTAAATGATGGGGATGAAATCCACAGTCCTCATACAAAAATTCATTCCTAAATTCAGCTGAAGCTAACACGAGGCACAGAAACACTTCCCAGAGAAACAACTGTCTTTTGCCTGAATCTGATCTTATCTTGACCATAGTGGTAGCAGATAAGAGAAAAGTCACTGATAGCTGCAAACTTATCAGTGAAAAATCACCGTCTTGGTGCCCACGCTCTACCTGGGCAAACCAGACACAACTGTACTTGATGCAGGACCCTGCTCAACCACATATTTGTGATGCAAATTGTTTTCAGTTGCTGCCCCTTAAAATGTTGACGTGTCACTGAGGGACCGAACATTAGCTTGTCCAGACTGAGCTCACTTGAGCTTTATTTGCCTCAGTGACAGCAGCGAACAATTAAAAGTGGTGCACGGTGAAGCCTGGTTTGTAATTGTAATCATTTTCAATAGGATGCAAACACCTCTCTTCTCAAGGCAGTGTAGCTGACAGCATATGTTATGCATCAAGACACCCACGCCTGTTGTTTTCTATGTAAAATTTTACACATTGGTGATGCACATTTCTCCAGAGAAGTGGCAGTTTTATCCCATTCACTCCCCAGATTGGCACTTCTCAGCTACTGCGGCCTAACAGCTTCTTCTGTCAGAATCATGCATCTGATGTGTGCTGCCTGCCATCCTTAAGTATAGCAGAGAGAAGGAAAGAAGTGGTTGAGGAAGAAAGAGGTACATGCCTAAGCAGAGACAACAAGCACTTAAAAATCGTTGAACAATCCAAAAGACAAAAAATAAGTAAAAAATGTTAGAGCTGCAGCTTTACATGATTTATTTTTTATCAGTTGTTTATTCAACAAAATTTCAGACAATACTGAAAAGTACCCTTGATAATTTCCAAGAGCACAAGTTGATGTCTTCAGATGAGTAATTACTAAAGATATTTAAGTTACAATGATACCTTTTTTTCTTCAGTTTGCATGTCAATGAAATCTTCATTTGTAGTGGTGTTGGAGGGCACTGACAAACGAGGTCAGGCTGCCTTTTGGGGTGTCAGATAAAAAAATGCTCAGATGTTGTATAAGAAGATAATGACAAAGAACTTTATGTAGAAATTATTCTTTACTGTGTGTATAGCGCATTCAGAAAATATTCAGACCCCTTCACTCTTTTATTATGTTGCAGCCTTATTGGACCTCAGCTAAATTTCAAGTGTCATAGCAGAGGGTCTGAATACTTATGTCAACATGATATTTCAGTTTTTCCTTTTTAAAAAGTTTGCAAAAAATTCTAAAATTATGTTTTCACATTTTCATTGTGAGGTATTGAGTGTAAGTTGAGAAACAATCAATCATTTTATTCTAGCAAAAGGTTGCAACATAACAAAATATGAAAGAATTGAAGGGATTTGAACACTTTTTGAAGGCACTGTAGATAAGATTACATCAGCCTAGGATTGGGAAAAAGACACTATAAATCAACACTGGGTCACACAGGATGGAAAACTGCTTCCTCATGTTCTGGATGTGCTACAGACCTTATTGTACATCTAGCTGCACCCTGACCAATAATGATCAGTTGGTAGAAAGGCAAGCAGCTGTGACATGATCAATACTTTTTTAAAGTAATGTTTTGAAACTTGGAGTTTGGGTTAACTGCTAGCCACTATCTCGGGAGTTATTTGGAACCAGAAAAGCACATTTGAGTGATGGATGGTACGAGTACTCGGCCATTACGATGATCAATTTGATAGGTGAGGCTATCAAGGCACCACCACTAATCAAACTGCACTTTGATCCTTTTTAAAGCCTCTTAATTGAACACTGATTTTTTAAATCACCACCAAAGGAGCAGAACTAGCATAACTACTGAGACCCTAAAGTATATTGAATTTGTATTTTCAAAGAGATGTTAGGGAGTCTCTTCTTGACTTAAATCCAGGCAGTTTTTGGGAACCAGTATGTAACTGTCGTTAGATAAATAGCATCTTGTGGCTCTCTCGGTATGGTTGTCCTTTGACAATATTTTCTTAAGGATTTAATTTAAAAACTAAACAAAAAAAAACATCATTTAAAGGACTATTGGAATGACATAGTGCAGCCACAATGTCAGGTTTTTGGTAAGCTGAGACTCTGTCACTTTAAAAAAAACATGAACGTTCGGGTGAATTCAAACTGACATGTAATTCATTGGAACTAATCTGGATGCAATCCATCTACTGTGTATCCAATCCAATACCTCTATCTACCATGTATCCAATCTAATACCACCATTAGCTTAGTTTTTTCAAATTTACTACTTCTTCACCGATCAGCCACAACATTAAAACCAGTAACTGGTCTAGCTAACCAGCTGTACTGTAGCGTCCTGTCTGTCCTGAAGATGTAATGCTTCTCATGCCTTGTAAACACAGCAATGACTGAGGGTCTTACCGAAACTGGTAGTAAAGAGTTGTTAATGCTAACACTGGCTATGACTAGAGAAAAACTTACAAATAGCTCCTTTAATGTTGTGGCTTATTGGAGTATTTCAGTATAGTTAGTCATTTCACTGACTCAAATGCTCTCTAATCTTACTTTGAGCATGGGTAAGCAGACCATATTCTTTATAGATTTGCTGGAAGTTCCCACATCAATATTATCTTTCCTCCTCTCTAAAGTCAAACTCTTGTGCACAGACAGTTCAGTTTTGAGTGATATGAGTAAGTACCAAGTCAATGAAAGTTTTCCAGCCCAAGAGTCACTGACTCACTGTTTGCTCCAAATCCAAATTGTCATGAAACTGTAGAGTTTCTGTTTTTATTAGAATTTGATCCACAGACAGCATTTCACAATAAGGATGTTTAAACAAAAATATTTCACCATAAATCGGAACATGGGTAATAAAATAGCTATGTTATACAATGTGATGGAGTCAAATCACTTCACCCATAACCTTTTATTTTACCCAAACTATTTTGAGTCAAGAATAAAAGTAAAGGAGTGTGATCATCCGTATAGTGAGCCTCGTTCGCAGGAGCTGATGGGATCTTATCTTCAGTAGCTTCCTGACTGTTGCTCAGATAGCAGCACTTCTGGCAGCGCCCTCAGATAACTGCTACCACAGAGCTTGTGCTCTCTCAGGCAAAAAAACAAAAACGAAAAACCCTGCATCAAAACTGTTTGCATCATTAACACCACTGGTTGTATGGCTGTGCACGTTAGCGACCGTTTAGAGTGGTACATATGAGGAATAGGAAAAGTGAGTATATAAAGACAGATGAAGGAGATGAAGATAAATTGTGGAAACAGTAAAGTTCTATTTCTGGGACAGTGCATGGTGGGGTAACTGGGTCAGTAAAGTGGTATTTTGGTCAACTGCGCATAATAACTTTCTGTGCTTGTGCATGTTGGGTATTTCGGTGACTCACAGTGGACTTGAGGTTGTGGAGTTTGGAGAGGAGATCCAGCAATCTGCAGGGCTGTAACCAGCATTTTAGATGTACTGAGGTAATTCATGCAAATGTTCAACAAAAAAACAAACATTTTTGATTAACTTTTCAAGTATTCCATAAACTCTCATTTTTATTCATCTAAAAGTTTAATTACTTGCAAATCTTGTGTACATGTAAGCTCAGTAAAATACTGAGCACTATTGTTTCAAACCGCACCCTTTCAGGGTTTTAATTCAGGTGGATATTGTTTTTTTGCAAGTGTCTATTTTTGCCAAAAACATTCACATTCTAAGATATTTGGTCTAAATTATATTGGACTCTGTATTAAAACATTGAATATATGTATTGTCATAGAATGTAAACTTCTCTTTATGCCATTAAATTTTCCAAATTTAAAGAAATGTTTCAGAAGACCTCAGTGTCCTCAAATGTAGCTATGACTGTTATGAGATTGAGAAAATTTCAGTTCTAGTCATAAAAAATTCAAGATTGTCTGAAAACAGTTCTGAGTTCCCATATGCACAGTGTTATTTCTTGCTGTAGTTGTTCCTTCTTTTCATACTGACTCTGAAATAATCCATCTCTAAAGCAAACTCCACACTGAGTGATGGGGACAAGAGTCTTCATTCTGCACAAAAGTGTACAATATCAGCCAAAGCTACAGTAATATGAAGCTTTATCTCACATCTAGGGTTATTTAAAAAAGTGTATATTTTTCAAGGTTACAGTCACAAAGAGTGCAAGATTTGTGTTTCCCTTGACATGTTTTTTCTTTGCTAAGATACCGTGGAGGGATAGTAACACAGAGAGGCAGTTTCATATAAAAAGGCTGATATTAGCTGTGGCTGAATTTTGAAATACTCTTTTTGCAAGGAATGAGGGCTGTTAATTTTTAGAACCCCTGACAAAGTGAGTTGGAACAGCTCTTTCAATAAAAATGGGAACATAAATGGGAACATAAATAAGATATAAACACAGACATATACATTACAAATTGCAAGGCTATTCTGAATTAAAAAAATAAATTTAATTTCAGTATTAGCTGAATTTTTTTGCTAAATTTTGTTGGCATTTGCACTGACGATGCAGTCCAATTTAACTTGGACCTCAAGTTACTATGTAATTAGCTGTTCACTCATGTAAAAACCTGGACCATTAACTATAAGGAGTCCATTGTGGCACTATGAAACATGCTAATTCAGCAGAGTCAGCATCTGTCCTGTTTTGTCACTGACTGGCATTCCCGTATTCACCAGCTTGCTGCATCAACTCTGCACACACTGGACTCCAAAGCTGCATCGTCATTTCATTGTGAAGAAACCCGACAGTGATGGGCAGGCAGGTCCAATTACGGCAGCAACTGGCTGACACCAACGCAGGTCATCAAATTCCCATTTGGACTTCAAGTTGTCAAATAGTCCCATTGATTCGGGGGCTGAGGAATCCATTGAAAGCTGATGAGGAGATATTGCTGTTCAGGTCAGGGGGGACAAGTCAGGATGGGTTGATTTAATGAGGCATCGTGGGAGATTGACATGATTAGTTGTGGTAGAGAGAAAGCCCTGAGGTTTTGTTATTCTACAGAATCTCCATATCATTTTACACATACAATGCAGGAAAATGCATTAACTGTTAAATAACAGACACGGTTTAAGTTTCAAAAAGACTGATATGATTTCTTTTAAAGGGTTTTTTTTTGCAAGTCTTACTATTGCTACATAGCCAACGTTAGCAATAACAGCTGTTTACTTACCAGTCTAGAAGAAACACTGCAAGTTTAAAATCAGACATCATTCCCTTACTCACCTGGAGCTATCTCCAATAGTTGTTTTGCTTCTATTTCTGTCTCTTCTTCTACTGAAGTTAGCGTGCTAACCAGCTGGCCCAGGCTCAGTCGGCCCATCTTGTCACTTTCCGATAGCGGGTCACTGTAGCATCCAGTCTGCCCTGAGGAAGTAGCGCTGCTCAGAGGACATATTATAACCTCTTGTATTGTAAACACAACGGTGGCTGAAGCTCTTGACAAGACTGGTTAGCAAACAGCTGTTAATGCTAATGTTGGCCATGTGGAAATAGCTAAACATACAAATAGCTACTTTAAGAGACTGTGTTGCAGTGGCCTAAAAAAAGACACACACAGTCTCATCACAACAGAACAGGGACAGAGTAACACAGGTGTGTTTTATGCAGAGGCAAGTTTATGAGGCAAAGTGACGGAACTAAAGGCCAAACTAAGTGCATTGGGCCCAAGTTTTTTTTTTTTTTTTATAGAACTAAAATTCAAAATACTATACTTGGCTTAATAATAATGACATTATTGCCCTCTCTAGTCCTCCAGTGGATGAAAATCATTAATATTCTAATAGTCATATTCCATTTTTTTCCATTTCATTGAATTGAGTACACCGAGTACATCTTCACGGTAAATGATGAGGATCAACTCTTTGTTTCATGTTAATCACTGATAAGAGCAAAAACATTTTTCAAATTTTTCTAATATTTTTTTGCCCATTAACTCTGGCCTTGTTATCCGAACAGTTAGCCAGATGCTGTGAAATCATTGGTGCAGTTCTGTCTTTGTTTGAGAGTCTGGGTACATCTGAGTGTTTGTCTACCCACGTGTACATGAGATATTCCTTAATTAACTTGGTATTTAGTCCTTCTGAGGTCAGCACAATCATGAAGAAAATACAGACCACTTTAATGCCTCAACTTTCATCTTAATTAAATTTACATGAGCAAACCAGAGTGATGTATTCCATATAAATAAGATTTGGAAGCTCTTGAATTATGTGAAGTTACAGTATCAGTAAAAGATAGATACCTCAAAATAATAACTCACTGAACTGGCACCAGTCTGTATATTTTCCAACTGCGCAGTTTCACTACAGTTAATATCAATAGATATGGCTGCTATGCCAGAACACGCTACAAAAGCAGTTCATTAGTAAGCTGGAAAGCCATTTGCAACAAGTAATTAGCTGCACTTACTGGGAGTGAATATCAGTAATTTAAAACCTGCTGAGCATATACTAGATTTCCCACTCTAGAAAAGAGTGTAGACGTACTGATCTCGGATTTTCCTTCACCAAACCTAAGCTTCCAACCTATTTGTTTTCTGTGTTGTCCCATAGCAACCTCAACAACTAAATTCAATATTTTCAAAATACGTTAAAGTGATAATAATAAAAGCAGCATCTTAAGTATAAAGCATTAAAAACACAGTTGAACACTTTAACATGAATCAGAGGCCTGAAGAAAGGTCCACTTTTTTGAGTATGTTTTAAGCCCTGCAGCTGCATTTTCCACCAGTCAGGAGAACAAACTCTTGACCGAGGTTAGAGTAGAGTTTACAGTAGGGACAAGATGAGAGGAGACACTGATAACCCTCTCAAAGTCTGTAAAGGACCAGATAAGATTTCATTCTGAGATGTTCATGAGCTGCTGGTGAGAAGAACCCTCTTGACCTGATCAGTGCAACAGTTTTTGGAGTGATGTATCATCTTTAATGGATGGTCTAGGTTGACAGGCTGCCAAGTTTATCTTTTCTTGTGTTGCTAGAATGAAGCTCAGATCCTGGGTCTGCTGTTTATTCAGAATTATTCAGGAGAATTAGTCATACTAGTACATAATCCAGGACTTATTTATTTTGGGGATTTGGGAGCTGTTGTCAGTGAGAAGTGATATCAAAGTACTGGCAACACTTGCAAGTGCAAAACACAACTGTGATGTTCACACAGCAGTAATGTGTACCACTTTAATTTTGGCCTACCTGTGTACATGTCTGTTGCATTGTTCAAACACACTTTTTGTCTCCCTGAACACGGTATTGAATTAACAACAACATGAATTACAATTGTAGATTTTTGTTTTTAGAAGCCTGTCATATGGCCCTAAACTCAAAGGGGACATGTCTGTAACATCACCACTAAGCCTGCCTGCTAAAGATGAATGATTCAAATCATCAGTTGAGGAGAGCGCAATTAAGGTTGAAGGTTTTCCCAAAATTTCTAAATTATTACTTTCTGAGAATATATCACCCTTTTCTCAGGATTGGTCATCATAAAATGTTTGATTTTAAAAACGACTGCTGATTATTAGTCATAAGATGACATTTATTCAGTTTTTTCTGACGTTCTATGTCAGATTATGTTGTGTATTTTTAGTGGCTCAACAATTCCTCTTTAAAAGTACACTATTTTGGAGGAGGAAGAAAACACAATACTTCTTTGGAGTCATTTGATCCTTTATTTTTCAGCATCTTCCTAATGGTTCAGTGTCTGAGTGGTTCTATTGGAGTCAGACGATCTTTATAGAGCTGACCTGTGTGCAGTGTCAGGGACAGAATATCTATTGCATGCAGGTATTTGGCATGTTGTTTTGGTATGTTGAGGAAGAGGAGCATTGTTGGTGGACGTGTAGATGTTATGTTAGAATGATTTTCTGCACTTCCTGCTCCATGTGTCGCACACTGTCATGCAATACTGATTGAGCCTCTTAAAGAAAGAAAAATCTCTTAATAAAGTTGATCCATTCATATTACTGTAGTGTAGGCTAATAACAACATTTCAAGGTCAGATTATAGCTACAATGTTAATGAGGTTTAGGGAAGGTGTCTTTTGGTCAGTACCCATCATTGCATGCAGTTTTATATCTTTTAGTATGTGAACACACTGGTGCTTAAAATCCCAGGATCCCACAGGGATTTTTGCCAAGATTCTTCCCAAGACACTGAAGGAGATTTTAATGAGAATTCCCCCAACCCCTCCCATAAAAATGCAAGGATCTCCAGATATTTGGTTTTTAAACCAAACTCCCACCCCTGGGAACTTTAGTCTGTCAGTAAAATCATCTGCCTTTTTTTCTTGCTGCATCATTGCACATGGAGCAACGTGGCAAAACAGTACTGGGGGCAATTAACTTGTTTAAACCTAGTCTTGTTGTAAAAGCATGACCACGGCCGTTCCCTAATCTCAACCACTTGGTTATCATTGTAACCACTGATGTTAACCAGTTACTACTTATTTTAACCCACACCATGATGTTTCCCTAACAGAGCTGTTTTTGTTTCTGAACCTAAGCAAACCTCAACCACAGGGTTGCTACAAGATAGGATTTTTCATCAGAGGTATGGTTTTGAAAAACACAGACAAAAGATGTTCGCCTACTGATCAGGGCAGGACCTTGATGGCAGAAAAGGTCTGTTGTTCTAGAGAGAACATATTTTTGTTTTAAGGAAATATTTTGTTGTTTAATTTTGAAGAACATGCTGATCTTCATTCTTGTTTCTGCTCCCCACTATAATGGCATCAAAGTAAGTTCCTGAATAAGACACTGGCGCTGCTTTTTCTACTGCTCATCACAACTTTGGCTGACAGTACTGTCAAGAGCTCACAGGAAAGACAAGGACCAGGAACTATGACTACACCACAAATATTTCAAACATTGAATATATCAAAACTATTGAGTTTTCATACTGATTCAGCTGAATTCAGTATGAAGTGAATCTGCAGTCAGATTGATAGAAATACCAATAAACTGACATGGAAAGCCTTTCATTCAGGCTGTTCTTCAGTCAAGGTATTTTCAAAGAAATGACAAGTCTGGCAAAAAAACATGTCTTTCATGTGTACATTACTGAGGGCATTCTGGCATCAAAAAGGGAGCTTGACGCATCCAGCACTTTACTTTGATCCTGCATCCTCTCATCTAAATAAGATTAGATAGAAATTTGGTGCATATCTACTTCTTGGAACTGTGGGCCAACAAGAAAAGGAAAAGTTTACAAGCTGCTCCTTGATGCTGATGAATGACTGCAATAAATAAGCTCATTTGAAATAATCACTGTGCTCCCTCTTGTCGCCTCCAACGCCTCATTGGACAGATAAATTGCTTGTTTGTTTGTCCTGTTCACTAGAACTCCTTGTTCTCTGCCCAATTATGACAGGGATTTCTTTAACTTTAAAATTAAAGTTAAAGATGTGGCCTGCTGAGAACTCAGGCAACATTTACACAAACTTGTCCATGTTAAACTAGATCAGTCAAATTCTATAGGTTATGTTTAATAGTTACCCAAGAGCCTCACCTTGAGAGTTACATGGACGACAACATGTTGGAAGACCCCCCCTACGTGGCTAAAAGCTCAAAACATAAAAGATTAGGAGATGTTTTGAAACACACTAATCCATTTCATTATTATTTTGCCAAAGGAATTTTATTTTTTTATTTTTTTTAAATGGCTGAGCTATGGTGATGGAGGCGTTGGGGTTAGAGAGAGAAATAACAACAGTGTTTTATTATGTATGCCTCATATCTCACGTCTGTGTCAGTTTACAACCAGAGCAGTCAGATAAAGACAAACTGTCCTGTTTTTGTGTTCATGCAAATAGTGACCTTGCATCTTGTGCTTATTTTGTTGCTGTCAGATCTTTTTCTTTCTCGTGTGTTTGTTTGTGCATGTTTCTATTTGGCAATTCACAGCTCTCAACACAACCTTGCTTGTGACAAAATAGGTGGGAGAGCTCACTAAAGGCGATTCTCAGTACATACTTACTGTTGCAGTGCAGTTGTTGTTGAGAACTTGCTCTTGTGCCTTTGCCTACTCAGACCATGTCTTAATGCAGGTGCTCTATGCTGCTGTCATGGCTGCAGGTGATGGAGGCATCCCATCAAGATCACATTATCTCTTTTCACTTTTTTTTTTTTTTTTTGTGCATGTCTGCTTCACTTCAATGTAACGTCTTCCACATTAACATGTAGATTCAAATTATGATGGTTAAAAATAGATAAAAGGGAACAGCACTAGCAAGTGAGTGTTTAAGCTAATAGATGACATTAATGGTTACAGAAAGTTGTCACCTACAACTGTCTCCAGGCTGTTATTAGGACCATCATGGTTGATGAAATCCATGAAGACAGTGACAGAAGACAGTGTTCCATCTGTAGCATCTAAATTTAGGGACGAGTGTGCTGCTTTTTCATGTGCCACATAATAACTAGCACCCAGTTTTATTCAAACAGCACAAAATGGATTCATAATGATGCTTGTAGTTAGCAAACTGGTTGGCATTACTCACTGTCGCACACAGTGCTGATGCTCTCATATGGGTCTGGGAAATGTGGACAGTGACATCCTGGTGACCCTTTAAAAGACATGACTGCATGAAGTCTCGTAATGTTCTTTTTCCTCTCAGCTACGTAGCTGCTCCCTTCAAAATGATCTGTGTTGGACTGCTGGTTTGTTGGCTGTGCACCCAAATGAGATGGAACTCTTCTTAACCTACAGGGTCCCCAAAGCTAGTGTTAGAATTTGTTGGATATTTTAATGGAAACACGGCCATGATAAGCAAATAATTGCAGACATCTTGACACACTCAAAGTTCAACTTCAGCTTTTTTTTTCATCTTCTTTGAAGCTTTCAACTGTAGTTGCACAACTGTGCTGGCAATGATTGAAGATGATGATGGTAGTGATGGTGATGATGAGTTAGGTTGTGGGATTATGATTTGTGTTTGGAAGCTTTGGAAACAACAAATAAGTTGGACTTTGTTGAAATGGATTTGTCAAGCTGCTGTTTCTAAGGTCATGAATGAACCTTCAAACACAATTACATCAGGCCACACTGGTAAAAGTCGAGGGGATTTAATTATTAGAAGCCTCATGGCTTTAGTAGCTACTAACAGGTGAATAAAATCTATGAATGCCTTGGTTGCCTCTGCCGAAAAGGACACTGGCTTTACCTGGAGTTTTATTTTGATCATTTTGAGTTCAGCTGGTTTCTGTTCATTGAGGTGAACAAGTAGATGCAGACACAAACTAAAAAGTCCTTCAGCGATGAAGGTTATTATACAGTGTCCATCACTGTGTCAATGAAAAGTTGCTCTGTGCATTCATCTGCAGCATGCCACTCTCAATTGTCCATATCTCAACACTCATTCTGTCTCCCTCGGTGTCATAGTTGTAACGTCTATGCACTGACCAGACCCGATGTTGTCTTTGTGAATACATTTTGTGGCTTTTTAAATACTGCAGCCTTTTACCAATACCTGATGTGTGTATGAGTATTCCCCTTCACATCCCATGAGGTTATTGTGTGAAATGACTTCCAACATAAAACTGGTAATCCACATTCTTATTCACGATGTGATGTCAAACTCTCCAGATATGAGAATGAAATTTAAAGCCCTGACCTCTCTTACTGATTTGCTCCTCCTAATTCAACCCCCCACTCCAGCATTTGCCGCCTGCTGCTCTAATGGAGGCTCTGGTAATGAAATTTCAAGAAATCTGTAGGTCACATCCACAGAACTTTCTTCCCAAAGAGTCAGTAATCAGTCTGCCAACCTCTGTGGGGCCTCCTGTGAGGAGCATCAATGAAAAGGTTTCAGTGTGTTTGTACAGTAAAAGTTAACACTTGTCCACTTGAAACAGAACTTGGCGAATATGGTGTAAAAGTTAGAGAAGAACTTTCAGGCATAGCTGGAAAGAATAACAAAAGGTTATGATACCTCCTTCTAGCTTCACTGCAGAGCTGTATTCACTATTGAAGCCATTCATTTTTATATCTGTGCATCAGCCTACGAAGCCATTCAGTGTGGTTGAAGGCTGAACTGCCTCCTGACGCATGCATCTTTAAAGGCAAGTGATAAAAGTAATTGAAATTGAGCGCTGTTGCCCACAACTCGGGCTATAATTGACTCACTGCACATCACGCCAAACACAGCTCATACAATTTGCAGCAGACGCCTTCGATCGTAATTTCAAATCCATCTCATTTCCGTCAGTCAGAAATCAAGCCAGGTGAGTGTATTATGCTTGTTCTTTCACCATGCAAAGTCCCCTCCAAAGCTCTCCCCATTGTTGAAAGAGATGCAACCTAATGCAGTACGTGAAAGGTGTTATACAAAAGTTTCAAAAAGCTGGCAGGAGGAGACGTTGGTGGTTTCAATCTGAAGTCAAAACCTTGTTCTGTATCGAAAAAACTTATTAAAAATTGGCATTTACAGTGTCTGAAAAGAAAAAGGTTTTTTAACTTGATAAATTTTCAGGCAGTTTCCCTGAAGAGGAGCCTATTGACACAGTGAGATTATGGAGACAAAAATGGTCAAACAGCATTCTTTATATTTTTCAGGAAACACTTTATATTCCTGTCTGATCAGGCCACACTTGAGTGAATATTATATGTAATCAATTATTAATTCCTAACCAAAAAAAGTGTAAATGTTATCCACAGTATGAGTGGAGAACCTTAAAAAAATCCCTCTGTATTACCTCTAAAACTCTTTGAATGTTCCAATGCACCAAAGCTTATCATTGTTTTCACAGTCACTTTATAGACATGTGAATCCATAATCATCATAAACTGCAGCATGAATCATTAAATACATGAGAAGAAAGAGTTACCTGTGACTTGTGGAGCTGAGATCAACAGCTGAGGATATTTCACAGCAAATCGGTCCAAGAGACCATCAAACCATTTAAAGTGTTTTACAGTTGTATTAAAATGGACAGAGTTAATGGTTGGTGAGAACGCCACATTAGGACACTTTATAGATAAGTTAACTTAGTAAATCAGTGCAATTAAAGTCAACATTAAAACTGGAGCCAGGCTATCCAAGCAGTGCTATTTCTTATTTCTCGTTTTACTGCAGGTTCTCCCTATAAAGCAAAGGGGAATTTGACTCCTCTTTGTTGAGATAACAACAGAAAGCACATCTTATTGTATATCTTTCTTCCTGTGTGTGTGTGTGTGTGTGTGTGTGTGTGTGTGTGTGTGTGTGTGTGTGTGTGTGTACTTGCTTGCCTCTTGTAAATGGCACATTTGATATACAAGCATGATGAATTACCTGAGATTTGCAGATTTGCAGATGTATGGTCTGGTCATCACTCTGCTTTAATCAGGGGTAGATTGTTTTTGTATTGTTTTGACATTTTCTGCTTGCATGACCTTTCCTAAACTAATCACAGTGGTACAACACTAAAAACTGCTTTAAGGTTTGTTAAATTGCCAAATGGCAGAAACAAAAAAAACCTTAATGGTTTGAAAATTGTTTCAGGCTTTTTTTTGTTGAATTGTTTGGTTGCTGTGACCCATTGGCTCTTTACTCTGGATTCACAGCTCCTTGTGTCCACAAGTGTGAATGTGTAATGCATGTTAAGTGTGTATGTGTGTGTTTTAATGATCATTTCATCTGTGTGGAGGGTTATCGTAAAACACACAAACACAAAGTTTCCTTCAGGAAGTTAGCAAAGTTGGTAAGTGCTGTCACCCGTAAATTAACTTCAGGTTTATGCAAACCTAGATCTAAAATGGACTCCAGGAAAAGCAACCGTGCATGAAAAGACAGAGAAACCCAAGAACAGCCAGATCTGAGGATAATTAGACCTGATCCAAAATGCGGTCAACCCGAACAGACCCTAAGACAAACAGAACAAAAACATTGGCGGCAGCAACATAATGTGCTATTAATTAATTTTCTCAGTTAACAAGCAGCTGTAGTAGAAAAGAGCAGCAATATAAAAAACAGAAATGTCCTAAGATTGAATGCAAAGACATGGACAATTCAGAGACAAATTATTATACATAAGTGAGGCCTAGGTCCACCTATTTTCACCTCCTATGCCAACAATACAACAGTCTGTGGCCAACTGGGCAATAGACAAATACACAAAAGAAAATGTTCTGAATAATTTATTTAATATCTGTTAATCTAATTCCAAAAAACTGTTATTTAACAGCATAAATCTTTCAGACTGCTGATTTTCCTAAAATAAGCTCAGAACAGAGTTCTGGTGAGCTGTGAAGTTCACCTGAGTGTTTTGAACTGTGTCCAAGTCGGGTCCTGGGTTGTGTCTCAGTTCCTCAGACTTCTGATGCAGACTCTGATGGATAAAAAGTGATCGTCAAGCTTACTTCAGCCTGTTGTCTGAACTTCACTGCAGTGATGAGTTTTCCTGTTTTCTTTTGTTTGTTTTGTTTCTTTTTTCCTCTGCTTTGCAACGTGCTGCTCAGATTAATTACTGCAAAGCAAACTACAGTCTCTGATCAATCAAACACCTGCTGAGCTGAATTAGAAAGATCCTGATGGATCTCAGCTCATTATCAGTGTAGTTGCCATAAGACAGTTTAAAATGTCGCTTCACTCATTACACACATAGCTTTTTCTGTGTAGCACCACTGCTTGTTTTCCTTGATGTGTAATAAACGATATAGTATTTTATGAAAACATAATAATTAGTTGTGATGTGAGGAGAGCTGCTCTTTATTTCAAGGGAGGCAGTGAGCCTCCACTACAAAAAGCTCCAGGAAACTGTGCTGTGTTCACTGTGGTTGGAGATGCTTTCAGTCAGTGATGGATTGATAACTAAAGTGTTTAGTCTCTCTGATACCTGCATCTTTTTGTTAAGCATTGATTCTCATGGAGTGGTATTAGTATAAACTAAATATATTTTGCACCAATATACATATTATTCTGTCTGTATCCTGCCATGGTCCAACCTTTCTACAGCATTATCACCATCCACTGTCAAAGGAGAGATTTAGCTCTCACCTAGCAACAATCTTCAAACTTCTCAATAGGTGTGTAAGAAATTGCGAACTAAATACAAATAATGGAAACGCGTGATTTCGAGAAAAATGTCACAAAAAGAATGTAGACGCTCACATGAGGTCGTTTTTCAGACTATTCGACAAAGCAATATTTCACAAAATCGAAATGGAAACACTTTTTTCACATTCAAGTCATGGCACCCCAGGGAGCCAGTTCCAGCGGAGAGGCAGGGTGCTGGAAATCCTTCTTCAGGTTTAACTGGAATATCATGAGAGGAGAAAACCCAACTTTATTCGCATAACATCACTCGATGGCAAAACAAAACCACTCGCGTTTGTTGTTTTGTCAACCTTTGTAAAACATCGTTTCTATTTTGTGCAAAACTGCTAATGACAGGAAGCTTGACTACTATGGTGGACCTTCCTTAATTTTGTTAGAATTTGTCTAAAACACAACTTCAACACAACTTTCCACAGCAACAGTGCCATCGTAGCTGTAGCCCCTGAGACGCTGCAGAGGACAGCAACGTGCAGGAGACTCCAGATTTCAGCTTTAATTGAACAATCAGCAGTTAACAGTGACCAGGACTGAATGATCATCACAATCAGATGCAACAGATGAATCTTGATTGTTCTGCTGTCGGGATTTACGAGGAAAATGAGTCTATAAAATTCACACATAGATTTAATTCTTTCTGTCTTCCATTTCAGATTTAAAGTAGATGTTACTGGTTTCTCAGATGAAGTTTGACATTATTTCACCACAAACCTTTGAATGAAAATACTATACATGTACAGTGTATTTGCTAAAAGCACTCAGTGATCTGTCCTGTGACAGGACGTCCTAACCTTTAAATAAAAAAAAAAAAAAGTGACTTTGTAAGCAACACAACAACAGCATGATAAAAGATCATTATGCCATGCATAGTTATATTTATGCAAAAGTGAATTCCCTCCTGTTTGATGTGGACAGTGTTTTGACCTTCAGTGCCCTTTAGTCGGGCATAGAGTTCTGTTAGAAGCCATAGCGAACACACACACACACACACACACACAGAGCGTGTCGCTGGAGAGGAGCACTGATCTTCTGCATGAGCAGAGATGGTTATGCAATGGTCTCGCCACAGCAGGTGCAACATACTGACAGTGGCGTGTTGTGCGATGTGAGGAGGGAGAGGCAGACAGCCAGGGCTATTTTTAAAGCCACTATCAGAGCCATCACTAAGGTCTTCTCACTTGCAGCATCACTCTATGTGCTTGCAGACTTCTAGGAGGGCTCTTTAAGTTTTCTTTGCACTGCTGTAGTTCCAGTGGTGAGCGAGGATGATGAAAATAAAATGCATATAGATGAATATTTGAAAAGAAGCGTACCTTGATGAAAAGGGACATGCAGGGCGAGAGCTGCCAGGGATGAATCATTTTTAAGTTTCAAGTCTTGCTCTGAGGAGAGGGACAAGATTATACTGAGTGAATACTGTGCCTGAGATATTATTGTTATATGATGCCACATATTAAATAGTCAGGAACCATTTGTTCTAGGCATACTGTCTCCGCTGCAGGATCCTTTGGTGTATTAAGCCTATCAAGCATCTGTACATGCTGAATTTAACCATCCTCTCTCTACGTAGCCAAAAGCAAATCAATCATCTCAATGAGTTATTAGCATTCAGCTTTCCTTTTGTGCAACAGAGCAGCTGATTTACTCCTGTGTCCATGTCGTGACCCAGTAGCGACTTAAGCATCCAGCATTGAATATCATGATCAGTTACTCAGTGGGTGAACCTATGCACCACTGGCTTCTCAATCTGAGCCTAGCTTTAGTTAATCTAACCTTGGTTACCTCATGCACTGCAAGCAAGCAACTGTGGCTAAGGACCCACTACTTTACACCCAACACCGAATTCAATTAACTGCCCAGCTGGAAAATGAGTGTTTGGGGAAATAAAGCACAGAACAAAGAGGCAAAGGAAACAGCGACATTACTATAGATGATGTGGTGGAGCACATTTGTTATGATTTGCTGGAGCAAAGCAACTGGCAGAGTAAATGTTTTGCAACAGGAGGTGTTCAGGGCATTTGGTTATAATGTGAAAAAGTCAGAGAACAACAACATAATGTAATTCAGTATGAGAATGAAAATACCTTCTGAAGTCTTAACAAAGTAGACAAATAAAAGAAGATTAAAATAAAGGGATACACAATTATGTCGAGTCAGTGCCTCTAGGCAACAATATGTCCAGTTTAATAAGATTGTTGTATCTCATTAGGATATTATGCATCTAGGACCATTCACAAACAAAAGAAAAACATTTCAATAACACAATTGGGCTACAAAAAGGTATTGCCTAGATATGTCTACAGGGGAGGGGGATAATGCAGTACTACTTATCAGTATAGACATCTATTTCACAAAGCTATCTGTTGTATCTGTATTCAGATTCATACCCACTGTGGGAAAGGTCTAGGCATGCTGCTTTAAAAAAAAAAGGATGTAATGTTATAGGCTCCGCATGAAAATAAAGTTGGTTTTAGCAGCTGATCTACTCCTGTAATGTTTTTATGAACAAAAGAAATTGAGAATTTTTTTTTTTTTTTTATTATTAACAAAAATATCAAAACCTTTTTCGGACGTTTTGCTTTCAGTTTGGAGGCGTTCTGTATCCAGCTCTGCCAAACAAATCTGCTGAAGACTGATTAAAAGTCACTGAGGGTGAACCTCACTGAATGTCTGAACTTTGAATTTCAAAATATCTGCACCTCCCTGTTTTCAGCCTACAGCTCATTTGTTTATAATTTGATAAATCATTATCTGCATCAGTCATGCTGCTTTGGCTCTTTACACTGTACAGGAAAAGCTGTGTTCTACTGTAAACATTTCAGATGCATTTACCGTTTTAAAGCCCAAGGTGATGTTACTTAATTGCTTGTTTGTCCAACCAACACCTACCTAAAGAGATTCAGACAAAGACGAGCAGCAAGTAGGAAAAAAGTTGTTGATTGTCGTTCTGACAATCAGCTAATCAATTGACAAATCATTTCAACTCTAACATGCTTACATCTCCACTGCAGGGGTGGAGAGTCTACTCTACTGATCCACTTTTATAAACTCATCCCCACTGCAGACAGCCAAACACACAGCCCTACAGCTATTAATTAAATGACACACCTTAGGGACTAAAAACAAGCTCTGTCCTGACAGTGCAAGTGATGTATATTACTACTGTATGAGACATCCAACAACATCAGTGGCTGCAGGTGCTTCTCTTCTCTTTTCTTCTCTCTTCTTGTATGTTTCAGCAGGTTTTATCTTGTGGAGGTGTGGTAATGAAACAGGAGTGAAGTCGTTTCGAGTAAAACTGTTGATAGTAACACTGAAAGCCGAGACTGCAACACGATTCCTCTGAGGGTTGTGTGACAGTCGCTAGAAGCTGGGGACAAACAGTTGTAAAGAATGCTCATAAGAAGAAATACACTCAGAAATCGAAACTCTTCTTCCTATTTCCTACCCAGTCTTATGGGTTTTCTCTCTCCTGAACCTCAGAGTTTTGGAAGGGCAACCAACTGTGGGCTTTTCATTGTAACCTCATGGGACGATAATGCCTCTATTTCGTCTGAACACTTCAGAAAATCTAAAAATCTCCCTCCCTCTGTCCTCTCTCAGTCTGTCTCTCCCTTTTCTCTTATCTGTCTTCTTGCCCTCATGGTTGACCAAAAGAAAATCTGCTACTGCCAGAGGAACCATCCTAGCTTGTCCCAAAGCAATTACAAGCCTGGCTATTTCTTACCCTCAGCTAAACATATTGCAGACTGATATTGCATGACTTTCTTCTCCTGCTTCTTCTGCCCAAAGATAACAGTGAAAAGTACACTCATACTGCAGCGAAATTGTCTGGGGAACTTCTCAAAGACTTTGCCTCTGAAGTTAAGCCTGTGGAAAACCTCCCTTTGATTGCAGTTTGAAATTAAGAGCCCTAACTTGCAGTCTGTGTGGACAATGAGATGAAAATCAGACTGCACTAGTAATGGGAAAGTTAATAGGATTGCAGCAGTGACTATAACCCAAACATACACTTTATTACATAAATGTGCTGGCAGCTTTATATTCTCTGACCTTGTAACATTTTTGAAACGCCTCTAAATGGCACATGTCTGAAGTCAGTGTCCAGTGTCAATATGTTTACACTGACACTGGACCAAAGATGGATCAGTACTCGCTCCTCGTGATGAATCCACAGAGAATTATCACCAGACTCTGTAGTTCCACTCAGCCCCCTAAAGCATTTTAGCATCTTTCAGCTCATTATTTTGTTTTTTACAACCCACAAATGTACTGTTTTGGTTCATTTACACCGCTTTCATCAGACAGACACACACAGTGGGGCATTTAGCAGTTACTAGCCAGCATTACCCATAGCAGGTGGTGGAGAGTTAAGATGAAAGTGCATACAGTACTTGCACCAGGTGGCCAGAAACATGACTCCAAATTAATGCTAATGTTTCTTCATCTGCTGGATGTTTAAATGGGCAACTGTTTGTTAACATGCTTATCACATCAGAGTGTTAGTTATGTGCTGACAATAACTGTGTTTCTTGCATGTCCAGGTGGCCAAAAAAATCTGTTCTTGCAGCTTAAACATAATTTCTGTAGCAGCACAGAGCTGAGTAATAAGGGATACATGTGTTATGTAATCATGTCATGTATTGTCTATTGTCCACAAAGATAATAAAATCAGTTTAATATGCTAGCAGCTCTGTCAGGCTATAGCTACATGCTAACATTAATGTGCTAACATGTTGACAGTGCTAACGTACTAATGTGTAGCAGGTATAATGTTTAACATTTTCACCATCTTAATTTATTGTGTTGGCAAAATTTGCTAATTCGCACTAAACACAAAGTACAGCTGAGGCTGATGGGAATGTTATTAGTTTTGCTGCTCATCAGTTTAATCATGAATCAAAATGTTGGGCATATTGAAGTTTTGACTTGATAATGGCACTAAATGAAAGGTCAGGGGACTGCCAAAGTTATTTTAATTCATCCTGAGGAAGACATAACCCTGTGTAACAAATTTTATGGCAGTCCATCCAGTAGTAGTAAGTAGGTAGTAAGTTTCACTATAAAAACGAATAATACAGATCACTGAAGCCAGCATGTTTCATTCTATAGGGACTGTGAATGTGTGTTTAAACTTTCATAGCAATAGTGGTTGAGATACGCATCAGTCTGGACCAAAGTAGTACTGCCATCCCAACAGCCATGCTGCTAGCATGGCTAAAACACTTGGTGTTTGCACAGCCTTCTTTTTCTCACAGTGCAGGGCAAAAGAGTAATTTTACCCATTTTCAGCAATACAAACTCCTGAGAGCATGAATAACCAGCAGAATACACAATACATATAACACAAGAGCAAATACATTAGAAATTAAAGAGTTAATAACCTAACATCTTATCATTTTAACTATTCTTGGGTGCTGTTTGACTGTATAAAGTAGGCAGCAGAAGTCTATAACTTATCTAATGACAATAATAATCTAATGATTGTTGAGAGAATTTGTTAGACTAGTTTGAAGCAGGGGTGATGATGGTCAGTTAAGTTACAGAAGTTATTTTCATCCAACTGCAAAATAGGTTTTATTTTCCTACAGTGGTGCAGCCTGTGAAAAAAACCTAAAACGCTCATCCTCCTGCGTATCATTTCCTCCTGTGTACCAGGTGTCAAATATCATACAAGTATTGCAGCTCTATCTGTAACGATCTTGTCACGTTTGAATATACAGTAGCTGTTACAGAACATCATATGAAAGCCTAAAAGACGGGTACATTGAACTGGAAATAAAACATATTCCATTTCTGAAAAGAGTTTATTTCACTGTCACGGAGATGTAGAGCGATGCTGGAATGTGGTAAAACATCCTTTTGCTCAAACAAACAGTGAAAGACACTCGGTCTGCTCCGCCGTTCATTACAGACTGTGTATCAAATTCACATGAAGGTCAGCTGACACCGTCTTTTTTCATTTTCTCTGTGACTAAACAAACCCACTGTTTTTCTCCTGTTTCTCGCTACCAGGTGCTGACTTATTGTTCAGGAAGACAGTTTCCCCCCTGGGGGGACCGGGTCAGCTGCTGTGCCGAGCCTGCGAGTATGAAAATGGAGGTGACAGGATGTTGATGAGGAGGCCCGAAGCGTTACCTCCAACCGTCGTGCCCTGGAGTGCTCCACTCTGCCAGCCGGTAATGAACCAGTGAGGCTGCGCTCCGCTCACCTGTCACCCAGTCACCAAGTCACTCCTTACCAACCACATTTTCACCCCAGAGACAGACAGGAACAGACAAACACACAAACACAACACATGCACACACACACACCCACACACAGTGTTCAGTATTCAGTATTAACCATCAGATGTTGTTGTTTATTTGCAGACAAATGACAACACATTTTGTATGCTACCTGAGTCTGCCCAACTGATTATATAAAAGTACATGCATTTAAAATAAAAGTGGGGAAATATGGAGTCAGTAAAGAGAACAAAACAGTTGAGTGAGTGAGAAGTGAAGTGAGAAAGCAGTGGATAAATACTGATGAAAAGTAAGTATGGGCAAATATTTGACTGCAGGTGTGGTTAAGTTGTAGAGGTAGATGAAGTGTGTGTGTGTGTGTGTGTGTGTGTGTGTGTGTGTGTGTGTGTGTGTGTGTGTGTGTGTGTGTGTGTGTGTGTGTGTGTGTGTGTCTGTGTCTGTGTCTGTGTCTGTGTGAAAAGGGTGCGCGCGCACGCTTTTCCTTGCCACCTCTCTGAGCTCCTGTGCCCAGCAGACTGGATCTCTCTCTCCTCTTTCTCAATCCCTCAAACCCACTGATGGAGAACACAACCTCGATATGTAAGCTGAAGGAGGATTTTCACTCTCACTCCATCCCTCTTCCTCAGTATTTTCTCTCTCTCATTCCAATTTCTGGTGAGCCATAAAAACCTTAAATAATTCCCATAGAGTAGCAAAGAGGGAGGAGTTATTTCAGGTGCCCATGGTTCTGGAAGAAAACGCCCTGGTTCATTTCCTTGCATAAATAATGTTAGTTGGAGCTTCTCAAAGGGCCTTGATGGACAGGAAATTCACACACATGCACACACACACTGTAGGTCCTGGCCTGTGTATATACTGATATATGGAGAGATGTCAGGTAGGACTTCCAAGGAGCATTTCTTTCTCCCCCAAGAGAAACCATAAAGAATATAAGCATTTTCTGATTCTGTGCACATATTGGCAGTACAACAAGTTTGCCAGTTCCTCCCAAAAAGCATATATCCCTTAAATGAATGGTTTCGGTGACATATGACAAAATAATGTTGACTCAGGCTCCATTTAATTGGCAATTTCCAAAACATCTGTCCTGTCATAACAGATACTTGTACATCATATCAAGGAAGATTGTAACTAATATCTCTGTTCAAGATGATCTTCATCATCATACTTAAAGCAGTGTCATGCACCCTTCACGTTTACCTCTGAGAGACAATGGTTACTTTATTTACTTATTCAATTATTTATCTGGATCCCCATCAGCTGTCACTCATGTAATGGTTACTCTTCCGGGGGTTCATATTGAAAAATAACTACAACAAATCCATGAAATTATAGAAATTATTTAAATCAAAAGCAAATACAAATAAGATTACATGCGCTTTTAGGCAAGAACATATATTTAAATACATATCACAATTACATATGAAACAGGTAATAAAATAAAACAAACAAAACAAATTAAGTCTTAAGTCTATTTATGATTGATTGAAGGTAAAATGTAAATTCATAGTGTTTAATATGTCTCTCCCATTTAGCAGCTTTATTCTGCTGTCTAGGCCAGATAGTCTCTGCCTTCCTACAATTTCCCTCTTTCATTCTTCTGTATTATAACACCAGACTCTCATATTTGCTGTATTACTATCAAGGTCTGCTTGAAGCCACATTATTTTATCAGCATGGTTGCTCCTGGCAGCACTTTCTCCCACCATGCAGCGATGATGAAGGACTGTGTGCAGGGAACAACTTTTGGCTCTGGAGGAAATATTTGCCTTTCCATAAAACATTTTGTCCAGACAAAGTGAAATGGAATATAAATTAACAAACACTCTGAGATGCAAAATATGACTGGGAGTTGATTTAGTTTCATCTCAAGAACAGTCTAGCTCACCGTCTGTATGATTTACCACAGCACTATATCTGTATTCCATCAGCTAGGATAATTGAAACGTATTCTAATTAAAACATTACTCATCAATCAAAGGCAATCCACCCAACAATAAAATTGATGAAATACCATTGTTGTATATTAGTGTCTTTCATAGAGGTTGTGTGTCGTAAATAACATTACACTGTGTTATAATTCCTGAACCGTTTTGACAAAAAAGAAATTAAAGTTAAAGTACACCCTCTCTGCCTCGTCCACGTTCATACGGTTTGGACTCAGCGATGCAAAGGTGTCGTATAACTTATTTATTGCGACCGTTTTATTAACAGCAAACGCAGCTGCATCTGTAGCAGTGACATGGACTTCAGCTCAGGGCCGTAGTGTCTCCCTATATGGCAATATGTGGCACTAAAATGGAAAACAATACATGCATTGGGAACCAGGCCAGGCAGCGGGCTCAGTGGAACCAAAGGTCGTTGTTTTTCAATAAATCAGTGGAGGCAGTTGCAGGGATGATTGTATAGGCTGGCGGCCATAGTGGAGCTATTACTTATCCCCCCTGTCAGTGTACTGGGTCCAGTCATTGTGCTCAGACCAGCAGGGGGTCACACAGTAGAGCAGGAAGCTTAGAAACATACATTATAATGCCCTCATGCACATGTGCAAAATGCATTCTTGTGTATGCGTATAAATAGGACAAAACTGCCAGTTACCACTGTGGATATTTGCAGTAGTCAGTGTGTGTGAGTGACTCCCGTCAGTTGGCTGTAGTTCCTCCTGACCGTATAATGCCGTAGCTAATCTGCAGTGAGCCTGTGGTGTCATTAGTCCTGTCATTTGTCACTCTCCTAGCAGCTCATACCTTCACATATTCATCAGTGACTCTCTAACAATAGCGTAGGTGATTTGCAATCATAATGCAATTATGAGGCTGTCTTGGTGTGATTAAAATTTAATATTCCACTGCTGGACAAGGCTGCAAAAGGCTGTTTTAACAATGCTGACAGCAGAAAATCCCAGAGAGGATGTTGTTGCACCTTTGACTGGAAGGAAGAAAAAGAAATCACAGGAGAGAGGAAATTAATAAATAGGCATCAGGCAGAGATGAGGGGGAATTAACCTACAAGTGGGGCAGTTGTCTTCCAATACTTTGACTCCCCATGTGCCCGCTCACTCCGTGTCAGCTGTCCTTCATGGGGATCTGCGCCATGAGGCTGTGAAGTCAAGGTCATTCCTGCTACATCAGAGTGATTCAGGACCAATAAACCCAACACCTGAGTGCCCTCTTATTGAACCCAACTCAACTGGGAGGCAGAACTTTTGTTTTCCACTTGACGATTTTCAAAACCGTTCAAAGCTCCCTGGACACTGCCAACAATATATAAAGTAAAGCACTCAAACAGCACTCTGTTGGTATGCAGGACCTATGTCTGCAATCCTCCAGTCAGTTTTTTTATTTGTTATGTTTTTGCTGATTGATTTAACTACAGAAGCTCATGTCAATATTTGATCTTTACATGCACAGCACTTCAATTTATTATTTCTACATTAATGACTTATAAAATTTATATGGACATTACAGAATCCCATCTCTGAAATGTATGTTGTTACAGGTGTTGCAATGATCATTGAGTTGATTTTGTTGTTTGACAGAAAGCTACAGAACAACCAATCGTTTATTTATCAGGCCAAATGTCAACAGTTAATTGGGTCCAGCTTCTCCAATATGAGGATTTGCTGCTTTTCTGTGTTATACATCCTGGCAAATTTAATATCATTGTGTTGGTTGGACAAAACAAGCAATTTGAAGAGGTCACCTTGGCCATCTGGGATCTTGTGATGGGCATTTTCATCATGTTGACATTTTAATGACTAAAGGATCAATTGGAAACAGATTATAGCTTTTGACTGCTTAAAATGAAGCCATCTCTACTTGCAAGTCATCATCACAGGATTCATGTATCTATACATGACAGTGGTTCCACCAAAGACTGATTGTCTCTACAAATATTAAAAATAAATGAAGACGTGAGCAAAGATTACAAACAACAGGATATATATATATATATATATATATATATATATATATATATATATGTATATATATACGTATATATATATATATATATGTATATATATACGTATATATATATATATATATATATATATATATATATATATATATATATATATATATATAGTATATATGTATATATGTATATATATATATATATATATATATATATATGTATATATGTATATATATATATGTATGTGTGTGTGTATACACAGTATATGGATGATTTCAAAAATAATGCAATAGTTTTTATTTATCAATTAACTATACAAAGTACAGCAAAGAGAATCAATATTGATATTTGGTTTTAAAGCAGCACCAGTTCTCCTTGGTACAGAGTTCAAAGCCTCTTTGAGAACTTGCCACAGTTGTTCTGTCTCATCATGTAATCCCAGACTGACTCCATGGTGTTGAGAACAGGGCTCTGTGGGGACCACACATCCATTGCAGGACTCCTTGTCCTTCTTGTGTCTGAGGACAGTTCTTTATGACTATGGCTGTATATTTCGGATTGTTGTTGTGCTGAAGAATGAATTTGAGACTGATCAGAGTTTGTGGAAACTTATCTGAGTAACAACATTTTTGGATTCTGATGGATATTATACAAACACACTCGTTAATCATCAAAGGATTAGATTGTAGTTTACCAGACGCAGACTTTAAAGGGAAACAACAGCCATTACTGTACAGTTGTGCTAAATCAAAATAAGTAGAACTGTGTATTTTATACCAGAAGTGATGTAAGTAAAGATGCTATTTTTGGCTTTAAACTAAATGACTCATATATATAGACAACCACTTGACTGATGGTGTAGAGAAACACAGGATATCTCATCTCCACGCACACATACTCAAGTTTGATTAAAAACTAGTGTTCATGGTGCTGCAGAGTAATAAATATGCTGAACCGCAGGTTCACTAACTCATTTGGAAACTTTTAGTAACAATCCATCACCAAGCAGAGTTACAGTGTGTCACTTTAAACAGCAGCACTCACAAATAAAATACAAAGAAAAAATTCTTCGTGTCTTCCGGGGCATCGGAGCATGTTAATGAATGTGGTGCCAGCATCTTTTTTTTTATTTATTTATTTATTTTTTTTTATTATAACATTACAACCTTAAAATAGATGCTGTTAGCAAATGTTATCACATCCATCAAAACAAAAACAACACTGCTCTATAATACAGTATACACATACAGATTGAAAATGTATCCCGAGGACACAGGGTGAGGAAAACCTTCATTACTTCTGGAGCTCAAACTATCTTTGTCTCTATTTTAATATACTGGGTTTGTCCCAGAATCTATAAAAATAGATCTCTCTAATATTTATTTTACATTAAAAGAATTAATTCAATTCACTGAATGAATTTCATCACAGAAAATCAATATAGTGATCTGATGAAAGCTTGTTCATAAAAAATGGGCAGACTGAGGTCATCGTGTTCTGACATTTATTTTTATTTTGGAGTGCCTTTTTTGAAGTGAGCCCCTGTTAACCTGCCCTGAATGTCAAGAGTCTGTCTCTGTTCTCTGTAACTGCTTTATAATTAAGTTACAGTAAGAGAAGAACTATAATGATTCATATTGGACAGGAAAAACATGTAGAAAAGCCATGTTTATATTAGGTATAAGTCCAAATAAGTGTAGCCCCTGACAACTTGAGTTGGTCATAGACCTGATCCTTTTTTGTTTTGTTCTTTCCTTTAAGTGAGGAGTTAAAAATGTGCCCTTTAGTGGTTAGCTTTGGGGTTTGACAAGCTGACCATGTACAGTAATCATAATGTCCCTTACTTCCTGTCATCTCTTCCTACGATTGACCTGCTAATAAAGATATATTGTAAAATACCCCCAAAATGTAATTTTACCACAATATTACATTTACCTCCCATAGGGATGATTATGACAGACAACTTAAGAAACAGTGTGATGTAAGCTCACGGTATGTGGGCTAAATCAGCCACAATGCATGACACTGAAGTAACTTGATCAATTACTGAGTCATACAATCTTGACAGATTTAATGACTGTAAATTAATGTGATGGAGGTGCAAATATACATACAGGACATTAACAGTATTTCCATCGGAGATCAGGATAATTGGTCGTTATATAGTGTCACAGCGTTTCTGACACTAACTCACTGTCCCTGGTGGGGATATTGGCAAAAGTTTTACTGCAACACAATGTGCACCTGTGTATGTAGCAATTTACAGGTTGAACAAGTGCCCATTTTGAAGCTAAGATTCATCCAGTGGTGGAAATAAATTTAAAAACAGGGACAGAGTGACTTCTACTCTGCTCAATGACAAACTTGGATCGCCTCTTTCTTCTCCACTTCTTGCATGAATCTTTTCTACCTCTGTAAGCTTTCTCAGGGGAGGCGGGATTGAAGTGAGAGGCAGGCGCGCTTTACCTCTGCTGTCGGATGTGGTTTCAAGATGCAGCCTTTGTGATCTGCGGTACTCTCTCCTCCCACACAAGACACTGACGCTTCACCTTGACTTTTAAAGGGGACACGTCAGCAGCAGCAGTGACAGCAGACAGTCCTCAGTCCTCTGCTGCAGTGAGGAGGGAGATCAATGTTGAGACTAATGATGCTGTGCATTAACTGACTCTTTAAATAGATGGAAAAGGGAGGCAGTAAAAGGTGGTGATAAAGGTATCACATAACTTCTGGCCAGACAGTCAGAATTAAGCAGTTAAAAGTGTAGAACAAATAGTGTGGAAACCTTACTTCTGTGTGGCCAAGTACTGTTTTCCATAGATTTGGTTGGCCCATTAAGAGGAAGTTATTCATGCTCCAGTATAGAATCATATTTTAGACAACTGTGTGCTGCGAGCTTTGTGGCAACAGGTTCAGAAACGTCCGTTCCTGTTTTAATATGACATGCACCAAGCGAGATCCGTTTTTCCAGTTTGATGGGTAAGAAATTTCCCTCTAATGCTCCAGTGGCTGAATTGGAGCAAATCTCTGCAGTCAGGTGCCAAAATCAGTTGGAAAACCTTAACAGGGCAGTGGGTGCTGTTGAAGCAACAGAATAATGTGAATTGTTTTGAGAGGTTCAGCAGTGACACATGGGTGTAATGTGCAGGTGTCCATTTGACCATGAAGGGCATGTTAAGGTAGAATTACTGTGAAATTTACATTTTTCTGTATTGTTGAGTTTCTTTTAAGCCAGGAAAACTTATATTAGACATCCCAGAAAAGCTGTCCTCCATTTAAAAAAAAAACCAACCAACAAACAAACAAACAAACAAAAAAACATAACCATAAACAGCTTATAACAACCTTTAGATACATATAGCATATAGACGTGTGAGACAGCATCAGTGACAAAAGCCTATGACAGGAGCAAAGGAGGAGTTGGTGATGGTGTTATACAGTGATAAAGTCCATAAAGGGAAGAGATCTATTGTTTGTATCCACCTGGTAAGTCTAATGTTCATTCTCCTTTTATCTCAGTTTTGGTTTCCACCAACTCTTGAGAAAACCATCAGCCTGTTTAGCTGCTAGATGTAACGCTATGTTCACCAACTAGTCACTAACAGTTACGTTGTAGTGCTTTTTCACTGAAAACATCTGTCTGCTGCAGCTGGAAACAAGGCTGAAGAGAGCAAACAATAATATTGCAGACCATGAAACTAAATGAGTTGAAAAATACTAAAATGCTCTTTTGAGCTGAGGATTTAGGTGATGAATCTGTTATGAAATTTGACTTTACAGAGTCATATGATCAATTGTTAATATAAAATATTGATTTTAGAAGCCTTAGGGAAAATAAAATGTATCTACTGATAAATGGTAGAGTTTAAACAGACTGTAATAATGTTATTGTAGGAAAACAAGACCACAGCACCGCCCTGTTATTGAAGTGAGTCCCATACCTAAGACCTGATGTCACCCCATTCAGCTCTACAATGAGGAGGTGAGGACTGACACTCTTATGTACATACGTGCAGCCACTCAAACTTACAGACACACACAGAGACACGTATTCATAGACAGACAGACCTACAGACAGGTGAGATCAAAGCCTGAGCAGCTGGTGGTCTCCCTCCTCTGGAGACAGGCAGATGGCATGCCATTAATTAAGCAGAAACCACAGTGGACTCAGCCCACCTGAGCTTAACCGTCTCCCTGCCGCCCTTAAATAGAGACTTCTGTGAGGAAACTCTCTCTCTCTCTCTCTCTCTCTCTCTCTCTCTCTCTCTCTCTCTCTCTCTCTCTCTCTCACTCACTCACTCACTCACTCACTCACTCACTCACTCACTCACTCACTCACTCACTCACACACACACACACACACACACACACACACACACACACACACACACACACACACACTCACGCACTCACGCACTCACACACTCTCACACACTCTCTCTCTCACACACACAGGAAATAAAAGACAGTATTTTATCCAGCTGTAAAGCACAATAGCCACTTGCAATTCAGACGGCATAACTGAAAATAAAGCTAGAAAATTTAAACAGCATTGCCAAGAATGAATTAACTGATAACCGAATAAATGAATTAAATGATTTCTTAATGCCGTGCCTCAGTGTAAGCGTGAAATATTAATATGCTTGAATGCGATCCAAGCCCCAAAGTAATGATTATTTTGGATTCCAAAGGAACATTTTAATATCCATCTTTGAAATTATGTTCACTTAAAATTGTATAGTCAACCCCCACACTGTGTTTGATTGTCTGTTACAACCAATAAGTTGCCAATTGTGTTTGGTAAATTCATTCCCACTTAGACCAGTTTTGGGAGTATTACTGCATATAACCGATACTATCCAAACAGCAAAAAAAAAGAATCCCTTTTGAGTTGAGTGTAAACACACTGTATGTTAAAAGCAAAGCTGGTGCCTCAGTTCACTTGGTGATTCATCTTTTATTGTCATAACGGAGAAATTCCACGAGGCAACTCCACAGGACTTTTTGCATTTTACTTTAAAATTTAAAGTGTTTCTGCCATGACAATGCAATTTGGACAAAAATGCAGCAAATCGTTGGTAACTAAGTTGAGGTGATTGATGCATTTTACTCCTAGCTGCCGTGGTTTAGTATTTAAGATAATGAGATAGTCATGTTTTCAATAATGCTTTTTATTTTTTGTAAGAAAAGTGTAATCTAGTTCAGGCACTACTTCACTTTAACTGCAATATAGTGTATATCCAATTATAGTTTTTTTTATATGATTATTATCATACTAAAGCTGATTCAAACTTAAATCTCAAATGATGACATTTCATGTAGTCTGACCAATAATCTACTTTTGAAGAAAAAATTGACAATTGACAATGCTAGACAGCTGATGAGAACAACCTGGAACACAGCATCATAGATATGGTAAAAAATAAAAAGGGAGAAGGGTTATGTTTGTGAAATCAAGCTATGCATTCAGGATTCACCTGTGTAGTGTGTACTGAATGCGAATGAACTTCACTGTGTCAAAACTGTCAAGCTCTTGCAGATTTCTATGTAAACAATGTAAACAATGATTACTTTTGCATCATCTTTGTATATGAAACTCTGCCTGCAATCCAGGAGTAGACATTTAAGCTGATGTATCAGTACATGTTAGTAGCAGTTATAAAGTCATAACCTTGCTCGAAAAGTGCAGGTTTTGACATTGTATTTCCAGTGGTGACAGCTGCTGTGTTCTTTCAGGCAGCTGTACTGTATGCTGACTTTCTCCCAGGTTATACAGCAAAAGCTGAACTCAATTCAATGTTGACCTGAGCTCAGCTCCACAGCACACATCCAGTAGGATTGAGACCTCAGCAGGAGGCAGAACATATAGCAGCCACAACTTTACTGCAGGAAAAGTTCATTTTTGTGAATCTCTGAGTTCACAGGACTTGAATAAACAGCATGGACGGTGAAGATACCAGGTGAGAAAATTAATATTGTGATGTGTTGCATTGTGATATTGTCAGTGGCATCCTAGTTTTGCAGTTGTTTTCTGTTGCTCTTTATTCTGCCCACGAGCTCATGCAAACCATTTACTCCCCCGTGTCTGGTCTGAAACTGCCTTTGGACACTTGTGCTAAAGTTCTTGTTTTTTCAACAAGCTCCTTCTACTCTGCTGCTGATGATACTGCTCCTACTCTCCAGGCCTTATGTGCAGTGTAGTGGTGCCAGGTGAAGTGGGGACACTCTTAATTTATGCCCAAAATTATTTTTTATAGTAGCCCATCCAGCAAAGGATAAACGATAGACTGTATATAAAAATGGACGTAGACTCTCTACGTTCTGGAAAGTAGATGCGGAATTGTCTTAAATCAAATGACCTTTAGGGGGCAACTCCACTCGTTGCAAAATGAAGTCCGATTCTGTAGAAGTCTATGGGAAAATGGTCCTACTTCTCACTTGGTTTAGTCATTGTCTCTTAAATTCTGATGTTTGGCATCAGGGAGTAAGGATCATTATGAAATAAACCTTAGCCCCAGAAGAGATGCAGATTTTGCACTCTGGCCCCCAGGGTTTAGGATGACACAACTACATAATTATGCATTTTGAGTGAACTATTCCTTATTCATCAGTCCATCCACACATAAACATTTGACAACTATTGTAGTAGTTTGTTTCATAAACTGTCTCTTGGAACAGCTGATTTGCAACAGAAAGTGTAGACCAGAGTGTGCCCCCATTATATATTGTCAAGGGGCAGTTTACAAATATTACTGGTCCTTCACAGGCCTAATGCATGAATATAAGATATATTCATGATGAGGCAAACATGATGTTTCAATCAGAGATTAGCTTTGTTGTGTTGTGTTTTGACAGCTGATTTAAGAATAAAATATTTCATAGCTGAGTTTGACAATTCTCAATATATGTTCACAAACCAACTTTAGGGAAGCAAAGGTTGTACAGGTGCTGGTAACAGATCACTGACTGTACTTTTAAACCCAGAGCGTTTCAAGAAATGGTTATCTCCAAAATGAAAATTCAGTCATAATCTGTATCAAAGTAACCTCTTAGGGTGTGCAGTGACTTATAAACCAATAGGATGGCATGATCCACCCTAGTCTGCCTCTGATTGGCTTACCCTGATATTCTTACCATAAACAATCACCACTCTTTGTGTGTAAACCTAACCAACCCAACCAACAAGGTTGGGTTATTCCTTTGTCATCCTAGGGGGAAAAACTGGCTTGCAGCACACTACTGAATGATGTGCATCAGAGAGTATGTATGCAAGGCCAACTGAAAAATAATTGGATATACACCTTATACATGCATATACCCTGCACCTGCTACTGCTTATGCAGTACGCCCATTTTTTCCTTCCAATCCATTTCCCTTTTTTTTCCTCTTACCTACCATTTGCTATTGCTACTTACAATAATATTAAAAAGTTCTCAGTTCACAAAGCCTATTATAAATTTATCAAAGTTAGGAACATTTTTCTGCATTTTATTTTTAACATGACAAGCTCACATCTGCCACAGATAATGGATTAAAAAATTAAGTTATGTACAGTGTTAACAAGCCTCCATCTAGCTCAACCAATCAATCAATGTTTGATTGAAAGACCACTGATGTTTTGTCATTATGTTATTAACATATTAAAGGGCATTTGTTACAATCAATCACAAACCATCTGAATTATGTATTACTAATCTGGATGATGATTTATCCTCATGAAACACAAACTTTCACATAACTATGTAATATGAAAGAAGATGTAATATGTAGCAACATGACCAGCTGATCCTGGTGCTGTATGGAAGACCTGATCTAATTATCAGGTGCTATCCTTCATGATGTACATTATCTTGTGATACAGGTTGGATATTTGCTCAAATACAGGCACTGCTGTCACGTTCGACAATGCAATTCCATGTAGACAGGACGTTAAAAGACAAAAGGTCCTTGTTGCTTAAACATAAGATCACTGGTATTTTATAAGCCCCACCTCCAACCATCATCCATCTGTTGGCTCTGATTACAATGTAGGGAAGTTTATTATTTTCATTCTCCAATCTGGTCCTTTCCATGTGCTCTACATAAACACAATAGATGTATCCTGCATGAATTGACTGACTGAAATAAAGTGCAAGTAAAGAGCTACTTGAGGAAAATAATGTTAGGATACATTTTTGGAGAAATTCTTCTCAAGGCTGGGTCAGATTGAGTTGTTGTTGCTATATTTAGCATCCTGTGACGACCACTTACCGCGGGCTTAAGTCTTGTCGGTGCATGCTACAACCTATCAGCTATCCTGCTGGAGGAGAACACTGCAGTGAGCCCCTCCACCTGCCTGGGAGCTCCTGCATTGGATTCCCCGCAGACCAAGCCAGTCGCCGCCCCCTCGGTTACCTGCAGAAGCCTGTCTCCTCGTGTCAGCTCAGAGCTGTGCAGCCCAGCTTGAAGGCTTCATCCCTGGATTCCCAATAAGAGGATGGCAGTTTGTATGTGTGCACATCTATCAGGTTGGTGTACAGGCTCCTGTCAGGCAGTAAACAATTTGTCAGGTGGCGCTGAGTCTGGATGATGTCAGGCTGGAGTGCATGTGAGAGCAAAGGCCAAGACATGACTGAGCTGTTTTTGTTATCAGTGAAAACAGTGTGTTTGATTTTTGTCATATTTGAATAGTGAAAACATTTATTACTTATCCACATAATTTATTTATTTCATGGTCCAAAGAAACTGGGGAACAATTTCAATTAATAAAATATGGTAATTCCAGTATTTATATAATGAATTAACAAAACACAGCTCACAGCTAACTTCTGCTGCTTCCAAAAAATTGTATATATTAGCCAATTATTATCTGTCATGAAATCCTCCTTTAAATCACATCAAGTCAGTGATTTGAGCTGTCTGGAGTTCTCTGATTGCCAGCACTTAATGAAACACTACAAAATAATGGTGACTCCTTAAATGAGGCAACGTGGGAAAGAAAGACAGAAAAAACATAGGAATGAACCAGGAACAAATGAACTCTTAAAATGAACAGTAATTAGTTCTGCTGAACTCGGCTCCCTGTGGCCTTGATGGAGCCAGCCGCACACATTGATTCTGCCAGAAGATGTGGCGAGAGCTCCCAAAAGGCTGTGGGGCTCTGAATGCTGCTGTTCTGTCATTGCTATCACATCACAAGCGTTCCCTTAGTCCCTGTCCAATTAGAGGCCACCGTGGGCCCAAACCTCAAATGGTGTTGCAGAACCAGTGGCTGGAGCAATGGCGTAACTACGTTGCAGCCGATGCACCACATTGGGTCCCAGTAGCTGTCAGTGGCCCGTCACACTTACTGATAGATACAAAGAAAGGCCTGCTGGGAAATCCTAATTTGTCCAATGAGCTCGCTCCCTGTCATTTCAGACAATTTGCATGAGTGGATTTTTTTCTCAACCTTTTAGCAAGAATCTCTAAAGAAAGTCTTTAGCTAATGGATGACTCAGTTAGCAGCATAGTGTTTAACAAGCCCAAACAAACAAGCAGCGCTCAGAAGAGGAAGGTTAGAAGAGAACAGAAGGAGTTTACGGCTGAACTGACAATATTAGATAACTTTTTTACGAAAGCTAACATTAGCTGGATTTGCTATAGTCTCAGTAGAGAACAGCAGATCTGCTTTTTTAGGGAGCTCTCAATGAGTCCAAGCGGCAACAAGCATCCTCCTAAGTACTTATCCCTCTTTAATAAACACATACATCAATATTAAGTCCTAATGAAGTCAAAAAGCGAAGTGGAGGATGAATGAGGTAGCTGATGCCAACTACTTAAACCAATGCAGTGCTTCATTTAATAATCACATAACCTTAGAGAAAGGTCTAGGTCCGAAACTAAATGTTGTTATTTACTATTGTTTAATCTGCAGATTATTTTCTTGATTTAACTGATTAATGTAGTGAAAGATATCCATCACAATTTCCCAGAGCCCAAGGTGACATCTTCAGATTGGTTGCTTTGTCCAAATCGAACTCCAAACCTAAAAAGTATTCAATTTATTAGCACATACGAAAAAGAAGTACTCACATTTGAAAGGCTGGAACCACAGAATGTTTTAGCATTTCTGCTTGAAAAATGACTCAGACAAAGATGCTGGCATTTATATTTCTGTTTTGACTAACTTACTAAATGTTTTAGTTTACATGTCCTGTAATTAATACTTATCTAGGAGGTTTCACTGAAGGAACTGTATAATTTGGCATTAATCACATGGAAACACACAGAGCTTGTAAACACCTGTTTGCAAAGGAAACTCCTTAAAACAATTCCTAATATCTTTGAGACTGGAAAAGAAACTGAAAGAAATCCATGTAAACCTAAGTAAATATGAATTCATTTGTTAGAAACTTTATTCTACACATTTGTTGAATTGGCCTGAATTGAATTGGCCTACACAACTTACAACCACACAGACAAATTGACTTGACAGACTAAAAAATGTTACTTTGGGAAAAGCTAAGTTATGCCACTGGTGAGGTAAAAGTGAACAAATTTAACCTCCATTTTCCCTATTATTACTACTAAATAACACATCTTTTCAGGAACCTTCCCAAGAAATGACAGTTGGATATCAGTTCCTTTCTGAGAAATTATTTGGAAACTATGGGACTGCATCAACTTTTAAAAACAGCACAACAATACACCAACTTAAAGGGCAAAAATCAATCAGACATGGCAGCAGGGATCCAAAATAATCCAACGGTGTGTACATTCTGTGCACAAATACAGAAATGTAGATGTAAGTCAAATCTGATGGGCAAACTGTCTCGCATGGCATGACCTTTTAATGTTAAGACACAGTCATTCACATTCCAGTGCTAAATGTCACCAAATGTCACATTAAGGCTTCTGTATTCTGTCGGGTCATGGGCGGAGATGTGAAATATGATTAAAAACAAAAAAGGCCTGATACTGTGTCACAGCATGGTTCTTCCTGCAATCGGTCTCCCTGCTGCAGACAACATTAAGAGCAAAACTGTCAGGTTGCTTGAATCTAAAACTGTGGTTTAGCCAATTAGGACTCTGGAATGCTGAGAACTGTGGGGAGATGTTTAAGGAATCAATAGCAAGCTAATTTCATGCAGGGCACAGAGCATGGAGCCAAGCCTGGTGATTATGTTTGGGAACACTGAGGTAAATAAGAGTGTTTACCCGTTTATTTATACATCTCAAAAACCAAATTCCTGGCTAGGAACACAGTGGCATTATACACTTTAATTGAAAGACTTGACAAATAGGCTGTCCACATTCACAAGCTTAGCATTGATTCAGAGAGAACAGGAATGGGACTGAAGCATTACTGCAAAACCATTCTCAAGAAAAAGTCTTGAGTTGAGAGTGGGCTTTTGCGGTCTATTCACAGTCGAATCAGGTTTGCTGTGCAGCCTCTTCGATGAGACCTTGGCTTCAGAGCCTCAGATGTTTTCACACTCCAACACCAGCCAAGAATCTCAAGTGATCATGAAACACATTTTGATTGACAGTGTTTTGTCATTCCATCACTTTGCATTTATACCTCAAAACAAGGAGGAGAAACACGTCAGGTCAGCTGAAAAGAAACTGGGAGCTGTAATGTAGGACAAGAGAATTTAGAATCCACAAATGGTAACTGAGGCTGATGGGGTAAAAAGGTAGAAGGCCATTCCCTCTGGGTCCAAAACTACTTGACGAAGCTTTGCTTTTCAATGTCATGAAACTGTCAAGGTTAATACATACATGTACCATAATATGCAATATAATACTTATACTCAAACCAAAAGTAGCCTCTGTTAATTAAAGCTGTTAATTATTCAGACTTTGTTCTAGGAGTAAAAATTGGTGTCAAAATAACACAACAGTATGTAAAGTGACTGTTTAAAAAAACATAACTACATCTTTACTGCAAAGGCAGCTACCCAAGTCATCAGCCACGTTTTCCCCACTGCATTAAAAGATGTATGAAAATCAACTTTACACAGCCCCACAGAGACCAAATATGCGGTGTCTGAACTGCCAGAACATAGATTTCCACGGCCTTCGTCCATCAAAGAACACAAAGTTTTAAAACTTAAGCAAATGTTTTCTTGCTGGAATTAGCTTAGGAGTTTTACAACACTACAAGGAGCTGTTGTGAAGGCAAAGGTTGGCCCACATTATTAGATACTTGAGAACAGCATATTGTGTCTAGTGTCAGGTTTTGTGATTATTTTGTGTTACCAAAACAATACCCTATTGGGAGTTTTGTTGATTAACAATACAGTATGTCCAAAACGGTCACATTACTGATTCAAACTTTTGTGTTTGATGACCATCCAATGATAAATTCTCCCTGCTGTTAAAGTGGTAACACATATACACTTGTTATCATGTGGCCATAATTTCATTTCTCACCTGATGACACCTTAGCCACCTGATCCATTCATTCAACAAGACTGGGATGTTGAAAGCTCAGAAAACCTAGTAACTAGAACTATGAGTTTGGATGTTTTTTTTAAAAAAATACTCTTTCCAAAGGTCAAGAACGTCTTAGCTCAAATATTTATTTACAGACTCACATTGGGATGCCTATCATGAATCTTCCTGGCTTCAAAGCATCTAAACAAAAGAAGAACGCAGCAGTTTCATCATCATTCTTTCCTAGTGTACACTATATGATCAAAAGTTTAGTGGACACCTGAACACTACATTCATATGTGATTGTTGAACCCTTTATTCTTAACCTATGGGTATTAAAATGCCGCCATATCAGCCTCCACTGTTCTGCAAAGGCCTTCCATGAGATTTTACAATGTGGCTGCAGGGATTTGCTCCCATTCAGCCACAAGAGCATTAGTGAGTTTGACAAATATGTTGGGTGATAAGGTCTGGCTGTTCATCCCAGAGATGTTGGATGTGATTGAGGTCTCGGCTCTGCACAGCCCAGTCAAGTCATTTTAGCATCAATGCAGAAAACTATGTGTTAACCTTGGTTTGTGCAGGTTGACACTGTCATGTTGATCAAAATTAAAACATCTCACACAAGTCTCCTCCAGTACCCCATGCTTTATTCACCAAACATTTTCAGATACCTTGTCTTCATCAGGGTGGTGTCTCAGGCTATTTCTAGTTTCCTCATACACAGCATACTGATCGATATTTTGTAAATGTAATGTTTTGTATGTATGGTATTTATGGTGACTTTGTTCACATCAATGCATAAAGAAACTGGAAATAGCATAAAGTGTGCAAAAAGTGAAGGGATCTGAATACTTTCTGACTGCATATCTTAATTCACAGCTTTAAATTGTTGCTTTTACCTTGTTTTGCAGTTGGAAGTCTCAAAAAATTGTGTTCATTCTCTCAGGTTCTGTCCTCATGCTGCCTCTAATGGCTCTGTGTGTGTGTGTGTGTGTGTGTGTGTGTGTGTGTGTGTGTGTGTGTGTGTGTGTGTGTGTGTGTGTGTGTGTGTGTGTGTGTGTGTTCAGAAATGTCAACCAGGAGGCTGTATGAAAATCACATCCGGCTGTAATTATGAAAAATGGCAGCGTGTTCATCCTGAAGTGAGGCGTCATTACAGGCTTGAGTCCGTGAGACAGAGCGAGAGATGAGAGAATGAGCAGGAAGGGGGCAGAGAGAGAGAGTGAGGCGAGCGACGGTGGTAAATGTGCATCCATTATATGAAGAGCATGGTGTATTAGCTGCTGTGGCTTAGGTGCAGGCCATTATGTTTCCAGCCACTTGGAAAATATGGAGCTAAATACTGGTGGTCCACCAGAGTGAAACTGCATTAGATGCTGCAGTGCTCACCACACAAACTGGTGCAGAAAACATACAGAGAAACAGAGCTGGTGATGTTAGTCACAGAAAAGTGACAAGAGACTTGCAGGTTTGGTGATGAAAAGAGCAGCGGCTGTTTCAACACTGCCGTCTGTCTTGAGGGGAAAGTTGGGCTGGTGCTCCCTGAATTTAGGAAAGCCTTTGCATTTTCAGTGTATTCAAGTTTGACTTTGATCTTCTGGGTTGGCTCTCACCCAAGATCCAGAGATCTGAATTGTGAATATGATAGACATTTTGCCAAAACCTGCCTGCTTTAATCACTGTTGATACACTTGTCAAGCTTTCTGTTTGAAATTCTTTGTAAAGCTTTTGACAAGAATCAAAATAAAGGAGACAAATATTATTTCTAGTATGTGACCATTGACTTTGCTGAAATCTGCACTGGTACCTACTGCCTCCATATTCATATGCTGAACTCTAAAGTCGGACAAAAACGTTCACCTTCTGGAGCCTGTTTGGCTTTTATGTTACCAAACTAACTACCAGCTGTGTAAATGAAAGCATTATAAGCTTTCGGCTGGTCAGTTCCAGTATTATAAATATCACACTGTTATTTCATGCTAACATGGCCAGGTTTAGATGCTTACCTTTCATATTTGGACACACACTACAGAAATTAGTTTGTGCTTTAACATTATTAGAGAAAAAGCTTGATCAATGTGCTTAACAAATGTATGCTATTTGATAGATAATGATTTTGGCTGTGGAAGCTGGATTGTGAACTTCCCCAAATGTTAATGTTAGGCTACACTGATACACTAGTATCAAGAACCAGCTGCACAGTGGGAAAATATCATGTTATACTGGATATCATGAACTTAGTATTTTTAAATATAATCTGTAAACCCACTAATTAGGATATGCTTCTTGGCTTCTTGCTTCTTTCTTAGAAGTAATGCTCAGTTACTTTTAGATACTATACATATGATATACATGCTAATGTTTGCAATTTATTTAGCGCAGAAAATCCACTCCATACATAGATAGATAGAAAGAAAGAAAGAAAGAAAGAAAGAAAGAAACAAAAATACAGTCCTATCCATCTTAGATACCATTACCTCAAGGTCATTTGCCACCTGTCAAAGGAAATTGCTTTCATATTATTAGCACACCATCACTATTTCTCTATTTGGAAAATTCTTCATAATGTATTAATGATCATTTTTCAAATCGTTCATTATTTTCTTAATACCAAATTAGATTCTATAACTCGCCATTAACCGGCATGAATGGATTATACTTGAGGAGAACGGCCACATCAAACAAATTTGTCTGGGAGGGAAAAGCACCAGAAAAAACCCCAGATATTCCTCCCAAAGTTTTAGATCAAATATGCACAAAAAGCTTGCATGTTCTCAATACCCTGGTGGATCAATTTGAATCACAAATAACATCATAAATTTGCAGAGCACCAGGAAGCCAGGGATACACAATGAACCATTGACTGGGAGCTAAAATCCCTGAGACAACATTTGCATCTCAATAAAAGCCCTTACTTAGCAGGTTAGGCCCTCTGTCTAGCTCAGCATGCAAAACATCAAATGATAACAAATTGTTGACAAATAATTTTGTTGACTAGGGCAATTATTATAGAGACATATGTTGATAAACAGTGCACAGTATTCTGTGTATATACATCATTACAGCCTTATTTCTTTTCTGAGGGATTTTCTACAGCCTCAATTTGGACAGTCACGCCTTACATCAAACAAATCGGATTTGTTTAATAGAAAGAATAAAAGAATAGTAGAGCTTGGATGCTATGATCACTCTCAGCACACTGATAAAATTCAAAAGAAAATGGAGAGAGGCATAAACATTAGCCGGACGTGTTCTTCCTATGTGCCTTCTGATGTTATATCATCATTGCAGGTGGTAACTCATCTTGAATATTGCTCTGTCGTTTGATCTGCAGCCAATAAGGATATACAAACATTAAAATGTATCTCAAAGTATTCTTGTCAACTAGACCAGATTTCATCCTGATATCAAGCTTTTCCTTTTTGGATCAGGAAAACAATTTTCTCTGAAATCTGAAAGCAAAACAAACAAAACAACAACTGCAGAATCCACTCAGTGAACCTAGAGTACACGATAGTAATAGTGGACAGAAGTACATAGGACTGTTCTCAGCAGGTGGACTTTGGCCAGTTTCCTGAACACTCAGGACCTGTAGTTCATGTTGGCTCAAAAGTTGAGATTGAATTTTCACTCGTGACCTTCATCTGAACTTCTCAAAAGCTCCAGAGCAGCTTTTAACTGACCTCATAGTTTGACTGTACGCTGCTCTTTCCAAGGTCAGGAGCAAACATTCAATCTCGACTGCAACAAATTATCAGAAAGTCACAATTCTATACATGTTCTCTTCAGATTGGACCCTGTTAAAATCCACAAGGAAATCTATCACAAATGTAACATATTTCAGATGTTTATCCCATATGGAAGACATTGAAATGGTGAAATTTAAGACGTGCAAAGATTAATGTAATATCAGGTGTTCAACTTGATTTAATGCAGTGAGCAGAGTGACTTCTCGTCAACATTTAACATGTGGAAAAATGCAAATAACAAAATATCTGATACCATTCAGTTTATATTTCCCTGACATCAAATGTATTACTAATGCAAAGAGCTTCAAATTGTAAGTGCAATATATCGAAGGAAATATATTCTAATCTAAATATTTTTTGTAATTTAGCCAAATCATCCTTTTGGTTTTAGCACAATTTTCATATCTTTGGCTTTTCTCTGTATTGCATTTTATATTCTTCTTGTCTATTTTTCTTTTGCAATTATTAATGTTAGATGTTTATCCCATTTTATCTTTGTGTATTTATAAACTTTGGGAAGTTTAGAAATTGTTCTCCCTGAAGCTACAATAAAAAATTAAAATTATTAGCATGTTTTGTGAAACAAACAGATTTAGTTTACATTAGAAGGGATGTAAAACAACAGAAAAGTTGTGCCTATTCTTTCTCCAACCAGTTACTGTAAGTGAAAGTCAGAGTTGATTGATTGCGAAGATGTTCTGGATTTGATCCTAATTTTGCTCACAGTATTTTCTCAAAGGAACGAGTCTTGCAATGATAAAATATTAACATGTGTGGGGAGGTATAGCCGACTCTTCCAACTCTCTCAAAGGAAACTGTGAGCACATGCTGCAGGGGCTTCATTTCAACGCCTGCCACCGCCATTGATTTAGAGCCCAGCGTCAGCAGAAGCCTCATTTAGGAAAGTCATCTGTCTCGCCTGCCTGGGCCCGCTAAAAGGTTATTTAGCTGCTTGGTGCTTAGTAGCAATAGATAGAGGCTACAGAAGAACACCGCTGTTATGTGTTTGTGTTGACTATTGATTGCTGTGGCTTGTTTGTGCAGGATTGTTTTGCTGGTGTGTCCACCTCTGATGTCACAAGGGGGAGCGAAACACAAGCTGCAATGGCAAGGTGTGATTGGATGATCACCATTAAACAGTAAACATGGTGAAGATGCTGCCCATTTGCAGGGGTGGAGTTCTGATGAGGCCTGGAGTGAAAACAACACAGCGTCCTAGTGTGAGTTCATTTCAACTGAGCTTTACAATTACTTAAAATGCAAGGAAAGCATCGCTAGCTACTGAGAGGATCGTGTTAAATTATGCAGGGCATAATACAGAAAATCCAGAGCCACAACAAGAAGGCATTACTGTCATAATACAAGGAAGGAATCAATTCTGGTCCTCCTTCATAAAGAAATGTATGGTGGTTGTTATAATAGACTGAGTGCTAATGGATTACATTTTAAAATCTATAAAAAAATATAATTTCTCAAAAAGCAGAGGAGCATATTTACTCATTTTCATTCAGGATCTGCTTCACGTGTCTTTTTCAGCATAAAGAGTTTACTCACTAAGCAGGAAATAGTAACACATTAAATATCTGTTTCAGCCAGAATCTGTACTACGCTGATTTGCTTTCTTCCCAACAGTTAGATGAGAGAATCAATACCACTCTCATGTCTGTGTGTTTAAGTATGGAGCTAATCAAATCAAAGTGTCAAGTGTTTAGCCTAAATTTGCATAAAGATTGGAGGCAGGGGAAAAATGGTTAGATTGGCACTTTTCAAATTCAAAAGCAGGTTTACCAACACCTCGAAAACTCTCTAATTAGCACGTTGTATCTCATTTGCTTCCATCACATTACAGTTTGTGGTTTTAAGGAGAGTTGCATGCTGTAGCTATTTCTCGACAAACAACAGTTTATCCATCTGCCCAGTACTTGAGTGTGCAGAATCTCTGGTTATGGTGTTGGTTGCCATACACAGTCAGTGAGCACAGGTTTTTGGTTTTGGTAAAGGCATAGTGGCGCCAATGCTGGCAGCCTCACTGTGATGAGGTCTTTGGGATGCTGTGCAAGAAGCAGTTCCAGTGCCTAATTCCCCATAAAAACATTTGTGTGTGTGTGTGTGTGTTCAGATTAAACAAAGAAGATAAAATGTCTAAATTAGTTTGCTGTAGTTGCGGGGGAAGGAATATTTTCTTCACTTTGCTGAGAGCCAGACTAGCTGTTTCCCACTGTTTCTTGTCTTTATGCTAAGTTAGGTTGAACAAATTCCCAACCCACACACGAGATTGATATTAATTATTTCATCTAACTCTCAGAAACAAAGCAAATAAATGTGTTTTCTCCAAACTATTCTTTTAATAGCCTGTTCTTGGTTATATTTCAGACTGTACCACAAATCGATCCACTGCTTTTTGTTTTTTATTGTTGAATCAATCAATTGGATCGAGTGTGCAGTCATGTAAATGCATATCTATGAATTCATATGAGTTTATTGTGAGTAACAGATTTTTCTATTAGCAAAATCAAAATAATTTTGTTCAGTGTCAAGATATAAAAAGGAAGCTATTAACCTCCATTTCTCATTTCCAAGTGTATGACAGCAAACATCAAGTGTAAAGTGAATTTCTATAACTGCAGGAAGAAACCACTTATATCTCTTCAACTTCGCTGAAAATACCAGCACTTATTGAAAAGTACTTCTTCTATTGTTATAGCTATTATATAAGGATTGGCTGTTTTCAAGGGTTATGATTTAGAAAGTGTTAAAGGTTCCAGTGTGGAAGAACTTATTTTTAATGCCAGTCGTTTCCTTTTTTATACATCATTTCTAAAATAAACCACAGGGAATGGCAGTGAGTGTGTATTTCAATGGACATGCAATACACGTAACACATTTGAAGACATAGAAACTGAATTAAAGTATGATATCATGCATATATAGCGTATAGCAACATTTCTGCTGTGTGCTGTGTGCCATTAACACCAAACTTAAATGAATCAATGCAATGATTTATTGATTACTATTAGTATTGGTTCTTTTATAATTTTGTCTAAAAACTGTTAGAAATTGTTAGAAAAATGTCAATGAAAATGTCAAGATTATGCCTTCAAATTGTCTGACCAGCAATCCAACCCCCCCCCCAAAAAAATTTGATTTACAGTAGTGTAATATAAAAAAAACCCAGCTAATTCTCTGATTTAAGAAGCTCAGCCCAGCGAAGATTTGGCACTTTTTATACAAACTTCAGTCAATTATCAAAATAAAATAAGTTCAGTCCATTAGATAAGTAGTAAATATATTCAACACTTGTCTGCATGCTGTTCACTGGAGTATTTCTATTTGTCCAGTAGGTCTAAGTACTAATTGTTGCTGTGGCAGGATCGTTCACCTGCCACCTCTCTACTGAACTGACGTTGACGTTGAAACCGCTCAACTGTTTGAGGTGTTTAGTGTGAGTGACACAGTTATTATTTATCAGGCGGATTGGCCTTGAGTCTTAGCTTGGGCAAGTGTTATTTTTGGTAGACAGTCTGCACCTGAAATGCTTTTGAAAGCTCCACCTGTTGTTTTAGCTCCCACAGAGTATTACGAAGTAAATGCTGAACCCCTCTGGAGCTGGTGAGGTTTATAGTTCAAGCAGTTGGTTGTAATGACCCTCTTTGCTTTGCCCCATCAGCCACAGAATCAAATCAAAGAGTAATCCATCCCCCAGCATCCTGGAGGAGCAGGTGTACATGAATCTGTTAGTGAAATTAAGCCTCTTGTTAAACCCCTGCTGTGTTTATCTTTTAATTAAAACCTGATAGTTCACTACATTAATATCACTCATACAGTGTGTGTGCGCTGCAGTTACTGAACCTGTGTCCTTGTTTAGCAGGGATAAGAGGTGTCCTATTATGGTACAATTCCTGCAAAGCATGGATTTAACAGGCTTTTCTGATTTGAGAGGCTTTGTGCCAGCATGGACACTGAATGCGCCTGCACATGCTCAGTGTTTTGACAAGATGTTTTCTTTGTGTTGCATTTTGGCAAACAAGTCCATCAGTGTTGCATACACACAATGGCAATATCCTGATGAATACTGTACCCCTCTGAAGACGGGACACAGGGCTGCATCTTTTGATCAGCTAATCACTTACTTTGCCAAATATAAAAAGGCCAATATCATTAGATGGTTGAATGCATTAGAACAACCTGAGGAGGTATTGGAGAAATACAGCAATAAAGCTATTAGTTGAGTTTAGGAGTGGGAGTGTGGACCAAGTCCCCTATCATGGTATATAGATGAAGTAATGTTTTTTTTTGGCTAGTTCAGTAAATAAAATACCTGACAAATCTAAGTTCTTCATCACATTGACAAAATCATCCAGCTTTTCTCTTAAAATTATGCTTTTTTTATTGATTTGTATATTGACAGCATTGTCCTGAACAATTAGAGATATTACAGGAGGAGCTACTTCAGTGTAAAGGGCATAGTTAAATCTATGATACTTGGACAGTTTATATTTTCTCACTATATATATATATTGATATATTTTACCGGTGCTGGAATTTAACCAGTGTTTACCAGTGAAGATTACGGGTCTTGTGTTGAACTGTTTCCCATTTCCTATACATTTGTTGTCAGTACTGTGTGTAAGTACATTGGAAGCTACTGTATAGAGAACCAGCATTAATTTCCTTGTTAGCCAATAAAGTTGATTCTGATTTTGAATGGTGTTTCTCTTCATGACCAGGGTTAGGGTTTAATTTAGGTCCACATTAGGTTATGGTCAGGTATCACAGAGATTGAGTGGCTGTTAGGATTAAGGGCTGAGTCAAGGCTTGGGTAAAAACAAGACAGATTGCGAAACAGACTTTAACACAGCACCTGCATGTTTGAATTTTGTCCATTGACCACTGTTACAAAATAGAATAGGTATTAATGATGTAGTTATTGTAAATTCTGGGCAAAACAGCCTATTATCTGCTCAAAATATACAAATTACTATCCACAGCTGAGTCTGTTTAGTCTGTTTAGTCCACAGCTTAATCTGTTTTCTGCTCTACCCTGAAAAAATACCCAAAAGTAGACATAAAATGATAATAATAACAATTCTTTGGCATTATTCATGTCCCCGAATGCTGCATGTGCATGCTACTGTATGCAAGCTGCAGTTTCAGAGTACTAGCAATATGTTTTATTTCAATTGAAACACTATTGACAGCCTATCAATTGTGTTTCAAAGTGTGAGAGAAAAAGTGCTGTATGTTTTGGTCTCGTGGCATCATTCTTTTATTCTCCAGCTCTGTCTTCTACAAAACAGCTAAATCTTACTTCAAACCCAATAACAACAAAAGTCGCTTTGTATTTACACTCAGCACTGCTTCCTGTTAAAGCCAGCACTGCAGATAGAGCCTGACTTTGTTTTATTGCGGCACTGTTCTGGAGGCGGATGTAGCTTGCGGTGGACAAGCCATAGCCTGCGACTTCCACTGATGGATCATGGGATAATAAGTTTAGTGTGGAGCAAACAGGCAGTTATGGAGTTAGGAAGAGAGAGGGGGTGGAGGTGGGGGTGGGGGTGGGTGGAGGAAAACAGTCTGTGATGCTAGCTTTTATTTTCACACCTGGAAGTCAAAGTTCTGCAGTACCCTGAGCAAACTAATGACAAAATGATGTATACTAGCTTGAATTCAGTTGGACAAAGAACAACAAACTGACAAGAACATAAGTCTAGCTGAGGCTCATTAGTTCATGTGGGACCAGGGTCTCCAAACCTAAGAATGTTTTATATTTCCTTGTTCAGTAAGAAAAGACAAGGACAATTGTAATTAAGTGTGTGTAATAAAGTACTTAAAGAGCATGAAGTTTCAGACACTCAACTTTGAAAAGAATTGGTGCCATCACCATATTAGATGGCAGGAAATTTACAGTGAATCTGGAAATAGTTCACAATTAAAATACCGAGGGAATAAATGAATTGGGCATGAAATTGTCCTGCAGTATATCAAAAGAATCTCTTTCAACTCAGAAGGGAGCCCTGGGAGCTTTTTTTTTTTAAAGATATACTCAAAGATATGAAGTGGTGGCATTTCTCATTTTTGCTGCTATAGTAGGAAACGAGCGCAGGAAGAGAACTAAGAAACAAAGAGGGAGAAAACACATCTACTGCATGTGAGAGAAGAGAGGATGAGGGAGCTGATGGAGGAGATCCTTTGCTCATTAAAAAATGGGTGTATATCTGTATTAGACATGGCTGTCTTTTATAATTCATGGAGCAGATTTTTTTTGCTCAGTCTCCCTGATGGTAAATGTTCTGCTTTGACTAGCCCCAGTTTGTGGATCTCATGTATTGCCATTAGATTTGAGTTACAGAACTAAGCATCTGCTTTTTGAAAAAAAATAATTAGTCACTTGTCACTTGTTCAGCAGCAGTTATCACTGTACTGATGATATATCCAAAATCCTTAAAGACTCTTCAAATGATATAGATTAAAAAATATTAAATGTATCGCTTGATAAAAAGATTGTTGTGCCCAGCTTACCTACTGACACAAGAAAAATATAAACATAGTATAAACTGTTGTTTTGTATTGAAATACAAAATAATACAGTGCAACATCAGTAAAGTTCAGTATAATTGATAATTAAACTTTTGAAAAGATACATAACCATATCCATTTCTACCTACTATCTTTGTTTGGATTAGAAAACACTTGAGCAATTTAGGAAAAGTGGGAACAAGACTTAAAGTATACAGCCCTGCTGACAGTTCCGTCAAGCTGTAGGCACAGCAATTCTTTGAGTTAAATGCTAACATCGCCTATGTTGATTAGATAATGTTTAGAGTACTGACCATCATCTTTTAGCATGTTACCATGCAAGAATTTACTTATTAGCACTGATGGGAATGTCATATGTTTTGCAGGTGTTTGGTCATAAACTTAAGTATTTGAGTAACATAAATACATTTTGGCACATGAACACATATAGCAAATGTTACAGCAATCTATCCGGTAGTTGTTGAGAAAAAATTGTCATCTTCACAGTGGCACTAGAGGAAAGATCAGGGGATCGCCAAAGTGATGATGATGATAAGTGAATGAAATAAAGTCACTAGAATACATAGTCATAAACCATGAATGTCTGTACAAAAGTGGCAGTCCAACCAGAAGCTGACAAGATATTTGAAAGATTGAGTGAAAACTTTGACCTGCAGGTAGCGTTAGAGGAAATGCAAATGTATCTTTTTATATTGTCAGATCAGATTTCATCTCAGTCTGTTCAGTGGTTGACAAGATATTTCACTTTTAACCACACATGTGATGATGGTGCTAGAGGTAAGAATCACCCAAGTCACCAGGATTAATCCTCAGGGGGCCATGCATGTTCAAAATCTTTTTTGTTGTGGAATATTTTTTCATCCAGCTGTTTGAGGATTTTGGATTTGAATAACTTTCAAAGACTGCCATATGTTTGTTTTTTGTTAAAACGGATGCTTAGCTGTGTGACTCAAGTGTAACGGTAATACATGAGAGGCACAAACAGCAGCTAAGCTTTGAACATCTGCCGCTACAATACAGAAACAATACAACAACATGCAGATGTAAGAGTGTGAATGCAGACACTTGTAGCCCCTCACACAATTAATGAAATTAGCGATGCTGGACCTCATACCAGGGCCTCCTGGCTTTGCAGCGGCTGTTGTTGCTTTAGTGGAAGTGGGCTTCCATCAACAGATGGCTCAAGCAGCGGGTCAGACAGATTCATTTGTTCCCCTAAACAAAGTTGTCGCCATGAACTGCCGGACTGCTGACACCAGACCCCTATTAGTGGAGTTTAGTGGTCTGGGCGGGAGACTGAACGTGAACTGACGCAGCAAAACGAGCGAAAGGAACATCCATCTGTTCTTCCCCTCTTGCTCTACAGTGAGCGCATCCATCTATCCTTTCATTCTTCCACCCTGCTCTCCATTATTTATGAGACATTAGCTCTGTATGTAATTAATTGGTGCTGTTAATAGTGAATGCATCAAGTTAATGATTTTTAATTAAGGAGATGTTTTGGTGTTGTTGATTAGGCCTACAGGGCACATATCTGCTGTGGTTTATGTAAACTGTCAAGCCCTCTTTTGTCTCCATTTAATGAGTGAAGTCATGGTTCAGGCTGTCATTCTGTAGGTAATGCAACATGAGGGTCTGTTTAATCTGGCAGCAACAGTTTATGTGTGTGTTTGAAATGCTGGATGAAATGAAGATGAGGACAAAGGAGATAATTTGCTGTCATACTTCTTCAAAACACAAACCATTAATTTCAGCGTCAACATCTGAGAAGCCCCATGATGTCTTCCTCTGCTCACTGTGGTCATAGTACGGCTCGGCCCTTTTCACCCGGCTCAGCAAGAACACTGTGACCTTTAGCAGTCGACAACCAAATAAAGGGCTGTACACAAACACCATGATGACTGTATTTCACTTTCTTGCATCTCCAGAGATAAATTCTCATTCTTATGTCACAGATCAAAGACTCCTGTCAAATACAATCAGTTTCTGAAGCAATGTTTTTAACCTTTCAAATCTCATGTTACAAGGAGGTGTAAAATAAGGATGGACTCGTATCCCGAGCAGCAGCAAAGCGAATTAGGTCAGTTTACATGAGATGAACAAATTCATATCCGCAGGTCTGTTTAGTTTAGAGTGCAGCTCTGTTCTGCTTTCCTAAGGCTCAGCAGAGGAGCTGGATCATAGAATGAGCTGTGGGCTTTTCATCTGTGCCTCTGAGCTGTAGCTCTGTGTCTGCCTGCTTTTTTTTTCCTCTAGTGCAGCAGCAGTAGTAGTAGCAGCCTATATGAAGACAGTTGGTGCATATCAATCAGGACAAAGGGTGCTTTCTGATGAAGACCAAGTCCTTCTTTCTTTTGCTGTCGTTGATGCGTGCAGATGCATCTCAGGGCCAGAGACAGAGAATTTGGCTGGTGTTGCCAGTTGTTTTTTTACACATGGAGTGAGGAGCAGGAAGAATACTGTAATTTTGAGATGATAATAGCGCTGTCAGCATGTGTGGGAGTAAGTATTAGGGTTAGCTGGTGCAAAAGGCACCGTCTTGTTGGTAAATGATGGTTCTGCATGGCAGCGTGGTTGCAGCCGGGAACAGACAGTCAGCAGTTTCCAGAATGTTCTGTGGTGTTGGTCTGTGGAAGTGAAGCGGATGCCTCGACTCCTACCACACCCTCGTGTCTGCAGGACTGTTTGTCTTTTTAGCAATTGAGGAGCATCAATGTTTTACTCAGAGAGATGCTTTTTTTTAACCAAGCAAGAGCACATTTCTCTGAAGTTCTGCTTTCATGCTTGAATGTCTCATCCTTGAATTATGTACCCCAGCCTCTAAAATGAGAGCTTACTTCAATCTACTTGGTCCTGGGAGGAGACTTGAGCCACAGATTTTAAGTAGATGTACAGACGTCATACATGCGGTACAGCCTGTGACTCAGTCATGTTGCCAACATGGTGGCGACTGTTTATGCCCAAAGTGGCTGCGGTGGGAAACCTTTCCACCGCTTTTGTGTCTACGTGCGTCATTCAGAGCCCTGCATCATTTATGCTGCACCTCAAATGAGAGCCTTCTCGGGCTAAATAAAGGCTACTGAGTCTTATGTAACCGAGGTCCAAGTGTGCAATAACAGTATGCTGAGTAGAAAGAAGAGACACAACTTGTTCATGTTGTTCTGAAAATACCATAAGGGCGTCACTCTGACAGGCGCCATGGCTTCACTCAGATACAAGATGATTTATCTTTACCTCTTGCAGTTTCACAGGAACAGCTCAGTTAAATTTTGAGGCAAACTGGCTACTTTTGTCATTGCTTGACAAATCCCAAGTAGCTGGATGATAAAAGTACAAAGCAGTTAAAATGTACTGTGAGTAAACTGCTGTGTCCACTTTAAAAATGGTGGACAGTTGTTGATGCTGTACAGGGGGTGGGGGGGGGGGTAAATACAACCCCTACTATGCATTGGTATTTTTTATTGCATATATATGTTGTTCCAGGTAAGAACTGCACTGAAAGCCACCAATAACTTCGAGTCAGGCACTTTACAGCCTGTGTATTCAGCTGATAATTTCAATATACACTCAGTTTGCAGTTTATTAGGTACATCTCAGTAAAACTAATGCGGTCTAATACAACAGCCCTGCAATAAAGCTTTCCTCATAATGTTCAGTTTTTATTAAAATTGTAGTAGAGAATTGTTGGTTCAACTGTATGCTAATCATGCAGGATGTAGTGTGTGGTGCTGTTGAGCTGTAGTGTGTTGTACAGAGAAGTTTTTTTGTTATTTCGCCTGCCTTCAATGCTTCTTTACATGGGACAGAATAATGCAAACACCAGGGCACCGCAGTGGGTGTCCATAGACTTTATGAAGCAATATTAAGCTACATAAATCCAATAGCTGTCATTTCCTCGATAATTAACAGCAGAATAAAGCAGCAGAAAATGCAGAGATGTAAAAAGAACATGAACTCCACAGCGGCTGCTGCTGGAAAACAGACAAAATACTACATTGCTAGGCAACACAGTAGCTGTTGATGCTCCACAGTGAGTTACAACAATCAGTCACTTGTTGCACACGCCTGTCTGAACGTCACTGAGCCTTGTGCAGCAGGAAGTCGTCCAGAGTCTGTTCTAAATTCAACTTCTCTGCATGTTCCTTGTCAATGCAAAATATAACCAGTCCATTCAGCCTCTCTGGTCCCACTGCACTGAGCTAAATGAACTCTGCAGCCACAAACCTCACTAACAGTAGAAGTGAACGTAGAAGTCACAGCTTAAGGATCCATGTCAGTATTTTAGTATTTAGTGTTTAGCCGGCATGCATCTGTTGGTAATGCGACATGGCAGGTGTGTTTGATTTGGGACACTTGCCGTGGGCACCTGATTGAATCAGCAGCTTCTTCTCTGATGCAGCTGCTGATTTGACTCTTTTCATTTGTGGCGTTTTCACAACGTTTTTCATGACTTCATCATATGACTTTTGTTTTGACTCTGTAACAATTTCAACTTTAAATGTTGTGAAGTAAAAGACTTGACTTAAAAAATAAGAGTGAGATTAGTGATTTTTAAAAAATACTCAAGTACACAGAAAACTGACTTTGTCACAGTAACAAGAGTAAATATAACTCATTACTTCCACCCCTGTTAACTACACAGCACATTAAAAGGCTGAATCACTACTCTAGCATGTTTCCTTTGATAGTTAGCATGTGTGTCACCATTAGTGCTGAGAAGCTAATGCTAAGTGAGCGGCTAATGGGTCTTTGAACAACAAATGTAGCTGCAGGATGCTGTTTTAATGTGTTAATTCTGTGAATGAGATAAATGAGGGGTAGCAGCCCGCAGAAACCTGACCAGATCACACAAACAACACTTATGCCACTTTGCAAGACAAAAGGGCAGGAAGCTGAAGCTAATGAGACAGCAGGGGGCTATTATATGACATTATGGGTATGAGGGTACATTCATCAAGCTTAAAGACAGAGAAGATATTGAAGATTTCATTCAAAGCACAATGACTGCACGAATGCAAGGTTTGACTTAGGTTTTTCAAATATAAGTTACATATTTTGTTGATTTTAGAGGTGAAAAGAAGTAAATACAGCCCCTGCAGTCTCCAGAAATTATCCTTTTGTCAAATGTTAATGCACTGTTATGCACTTTTTATTTCATGAATGTAAAAATATAACAGATTAAATAGTAATTGTGGTGTGTGCAAAAGTTTGGTCGTGCTGGAAACACACACCCTTGTTCCCAGTCTCCAATGCCAATCTGGGGGCTTTTATCTGGGTATGGCATTGTTCTCCATTTTGGGGCTCTGATACTGTACACTTGCTATTGTACAGGACAAGCTGAAAGGGATACAGCTGTGTTTGCCGCTGTCGAGCAGATGAATAGAAAGGGAAAGAAGAGAAAAGAGAATACAGACACCGACAACTGAGCTATAAATTACATGTTTTGTTGATTTTTGAAGTGAAAAGAAGTTAATACAACCCCTGCAGTCTCAACCAGATATTTTTTAAATGTTGATTTCATGAATGTAAAAATATAACAGATTAAACAGTAATTGTGGTGTGTGCAAAAGTTTGAGCACCCTCTACTTTTAAAAACACTTCATTAACTTTAATTGACTCGTTCACTCGCTGTGAGTAATAGTTGTACTTGCAGGCACACTGATTAGGACTTGTCAGAGTCATTCGGAAGTCAGTCATTGGTACATGGATACAGACCCATACTTTTCTATGTTTAATTTGATCTTGGTTAGGTGGAGGCAGCCTTCATTGTACTATGTGTAGTGGCTGCAATAAAAGAAACAACAGAAGAGGATACTCTGCATGTGCATGAGAGACAGTGGAAGTAAAAGAGGAAGACAGAAAGTGACTGATAAGATGTGGGTTTGAGGTGAGCAGCAATATATTGTATTACTCAAACAGCACTTGCATAACATTAGTGTTGGCAGCGTGTCGCATGTTGTATTGAAGTCCATTATGTCAAGAGTTTATTGGGGCAAGAGAAAAGTCGGTAGAACTTGGCTAGCAGCCTAGCCTCCATATTATTAGCTGTTGTCCTGAAGTCTCTGTCTCTCAATAGGTTACTTGCTTCACTAAAACTAACATTGGTGATCCTGGGTAATTCGCAGCAGGAAGCTGATCATGACTTGTCTGTGTTAACACTGGGGTTTCCAGCTATGAGCGAAAGAGGCGGGTTGTTGACCACTACATCACAAACCACATAATCAGAACTGTGCGTGAAGTATTGAGATGAGATAAAATGATCTTCAGTAGTGATTAAATGTCAGATTTTGGTGTTCAGTTCAGCTGATATGTTTCCAATTATTATGGCAGTGATCAGACCAAGACCAAAAAAACTTTCAGCTAAAACTGCATATCTGCTGGACAGAAAGGAAAAGCACCACCCTCATATGAGTGCACTGGAGCTGCAGGACAGTTAACTGGTGGTGAACCGTTCACCTGCTGCCGATCTGCCAGCAGGGTCCACACGGAAGAGTCATCAGAGGGAAACTTTTGTCTGTGACCTGTCTGCAAAGTCTGCATTTGGATAAGCCAGAGTTGCTTTGGAGTGGATCAAGTTCAAATTGTGCTCTTTGGCCACAATTACCAAAGGTGTGTTTGGAGAAAAACAGGAGCAGCACTTGATGAAAAGAACACCTTGCCAGCTCTTAAGAGCAGAGAAGAAATTTTCTGCCTTCACGTTGTGTGGCAGCCAGTGACACAGGAAACTTTGCACAGATAAGAGGAAGAATGGATTATATATATATCAGCAAAAGCTAAATGTAAATGTCCTGCAGTTTGTCAAGAAAGTGAAAGTGAAAAGAAGCTGGCTTCTACAACAGGACAATGATCTAAAGCAGACCTCAAAATCCACCAAAAAGTACTTCAAGAAACACAAGATGCAGCTAACAGCCCTCACAGTCCTCTGACTTGAACTTCATTCAAACTCTCTCTTCAACATGTTTTGTTTGGAAGACAGCATAAAAATATCTCAACTTAAATTTATCATAAAGGAAGAGTGGATGAAAACTATATTTTAGGTTGCCCAAACTTTTGCACACGTCACAATTACTATTTAATTTTCTCATATTTTTTATGTTCATGAAATAAAAAGTAACTTTGCATTAACTTTTGAAGAAGGGCTTCAGGCGTATTTATTACTTTTCAAGTCAAAACTCAACAAAACACGTAGATTTCCCAGAAGCGCCCAAAACTTAAAGGTTGATAGAGACAAAAAACAGAGTCAAGAGGAGAGCAAATATTGGACTTCTATTATCCAAGTAGCCAGACATATACCTCTAAATGAATGATAATGCTGCTCCATGTCTTCTGGATGTGTAAATAGGCTTTTCTTCACAAACATGTTCCTCAAAACAACTTTATACAGTGATAATATGTCAATATTATTAAAACTCAATTAATGCTACTTGAAATGTTAAAAATTTAAATCAACAGTGATCACAAATCTCTAAAAAAAAAAACAAACAAAAAAAAAAAACCCAAATTGAACTGAAATTTAACCAATTTCAAATGGGAAGGTTTGTAAAGCAACTGCTTTAAGAGCCCATCTATAATCCAAATATGTTACTGTCCATCCTGCCTACTTTTCAACAGTCTCTCCCTATCCTCTTTTCCCTTTTCTTCTTCCACTTAGTTTACTGTATTTTTATACATAACCTCGCATGCACTGGAATTGTAGCAATTACTTGCCTGTTCTGCCGTAATAACAGTGGTTAAGACAGAAAACAAGCCCTTTCCCCCGCCCGCCTTTCCATCACACGATCAAAGATGGCCAGAGAGGATGTGGATGGGAGCAGCACTGACAACTCCACACACATAACGACAAAACTAACAGCTCTGTACTTTTACGGCCTGCCTCACAGGGAGAATCCCACGCGGAGAACTTCAGCAGGTCCTGGAAAACTCAGCTCAAAAAAGAAAAAAAAAACAACCTTGATGACCTCTCAACTCTTGGAATAGGCTGCTGTCACCTGGCTGGTAATTACCTGCCAGTCAGGGCAGTAGATAGACCTGCAAAGAAAAAGGGGTGGCAGTCAAAGATCAGGCCTAGTCACAGGGATAGAGAGGAGGAAAGAAAGAAAAAAAAAAACGAGAATTGAGGGTGAGGTGCGGGGAAAAAGCTGAGACAGAGAGGCTCATAATGAGGCCTGTGAAACAGACACGGCTGTCAGAGCAGCAGAGGGAGGCTGAGCTGGTCGGGCTGGAAACACACACCCTTGTTCCCAATCTCTGGATGCCAATTTGGGGGCTTTTATCTGGGGACGGCATTGTGCTCCATTTTGGGGCTCTGATACTTTACACATGCTATTGTACAAGACAAGCTGAAAGGGATACGGCCATGTTCGCCGCTGTCGAGCAGATGATTAGAAAGGAGAAGAAGAGAAAAGAGAATACAGACACTGACAACTGGGCTATGTCTTGAAATAATGTTTTACCATAAACAGATATATTTTAGGAAATATGAGGGTATACTATGAATGATCACTGATGGCTCATTGATTACTTTGTGTTTTATTTTTACTGCATTGTTTACCTTGTAGTATTTATTGTTTTTGATGGTTTGTTGATGTGCAGCAGCTCCATATTCTCTTCAAGTGGATTCATTATTTAGGTCCACCCATCAATATTGCATGGCGTGTAGTTCTTGGAGTGTTGATCCCGGCTGCACATCAACTTTGACTTTCAGGCGCTGTCACTGAGTTTGTGTTAGCTCATGTAGACAATGGAAATTCTTTCCAGTATGTTTTCAATCAAAGTCTTTTTTTGATGGCTGCAGGCACATTTCAATGTCAATACATAAACTTTTTGCAAAATAAGAATAAACAAAAAACCACAAACAGAATTTTGTCCCTGTTTTGTCCTCAGGCCCAGTTCCAATGCCCACCGTTACAATCTCTCAGACTTTGACATTCACTCACTGACTGCAAACAGCAGTGTGTTAAAATACACACAAGTTGATGCATCGGTGCAGCTGTACTGTTTCAGGATGAAAGAGTGAAGATGAAATACAGTTTGAGTAATAGATTCATGAGTCTGAAGGTTTATCAGATGCCAAAACATGGACAACAGTTTATAATATGATGAGGGAGTCAACGTGATTGTAAACAGCAGAAATATTCGTGCTACAAAGTGATCTGTCAAAGCTTTGGTAACAGGGTGCACTGATCTAGCTCAACCTACCAGATATTTGCTCTTGATCGAGTTTCACTGGCTGGTGCAGTTTGTAGCTGGATGATGTTGAATTGCGTTGGTTGAGCCAGCTCAACTACTTTGCTGGATGGCCCTCACTGTGCTTGGTGTGCCAGTGCAGTTGATAATATGAAATAAATGAGTGGGCTGCATCCACAAAGACCCCGAAGCCTCAGAGCTGTCCCATTGCAAAATCAACCAGTCATCAAGTGGTTCAGGGCTTTGGTTCAGTCTCACTACTCTGAAAGTGTTGTTTTTGACCACACAAGGCAGCTTTTTACAGCAAAAAACCTTTAAGACAGACACAGTTGAGACTAGATGGTGAACATAGTTGAACATATAGCAACTAAAGAAGCAGATATTACCTTCAGGAGCTGGTAGAGACCAAAAACAGAGCTTAAAGAGTGAATATTGGACTGATTTTTGCCAGGTGGCCAGAGACATGTAACTTTGCACCTGTACTACTGGAAGTATAAGTTATTGCAGGTTTAAGTCATATTGTTTTTATGATAAAAACAATGCCAAAAGAAATCTGAAGTCATAAACACACACTCAAAAAATATTGATAGAGCTGAGCCAGAACTAGCAGTTTATTATCCAAAGGAGTGATTGTGTCATCAAACGAATACCTCTAACATATAATTTTCTGAAATGCTTTCACCTTCTTTATATAACATTTGGAGCTATTCTTGCACTGTCAATACCTGTCACTTTAAAGTCTGTAAAGATTCAGTCAGTGCCTTGTGGTTTGGAGTGAACACTAGAACTGGACCACACTCAAGTTCTAGTGTCTACAGAAAATCAGAAAGAATCTGCATTTTGCCCTCTGACCTCTTATTTTGGCAGAAAGAGCAGCTTCCTGTTTGCAGTCTTGAAAGCCAGGAGACAGGGAGCAGGTGACAGACTGAGGATCGGTGACCTGTAGCGGGCAGTGGACACACCTCTTGAAGCTTCAGGCAAGACAGACTGAAAGTGGTACCACACGGATAAATGTGAGCCCAGAAGAGCAAATGAGAGAAATACAGCTACAGGAACAGGAAGGCTGGAACCACAAGAATTGATTCATTTTATTTCAGTGCTGCAAATGAATAATTTTATACCAGTGTTACAATAGCCAAAGGCAATAACACTCTGGAGAGAATTAGCAACAGTGAGGTTCATTTCACCTCCCAGTTAATCACCCATCATTTCAAAATCTTCCACGCTTGTGGCTGCTATTTTAATCAAATAACACGTAAAAACAAGTGTCAGTAATATTTCTGAATTTCATCACATTTCCGCCTGTGTGGGAAGTGGCCATATTTAATTCATAGCTTTCTCTAAATGATGTACAGGGCAGTGCTCGATATTGCTCTGGACAACGGCAGGCTACTTGAAATGATGAAATATACACTAATTGTCATTTCTTTCATTTAAAGTTCACAATTCCTCATCGAAGCCCATGCTCGTGAAAAAAGATTTGTTCATTTCAGGCCACTGAGGCTGTTAAGATCTTCTCACTCCATCACTGCCATCTCTCCATCCCCTGCTTTGTTATCGTCTATCTCATTACGACCGCTGTTCCTCCTTCCGTGTTCTGCTCGGCTTGCCGGCTGACAAGCTGAGCGTAATGGAGATGGGTTGGAGAGGCTGTGAGCATCGCCCCCGAGCACAGACGTATAAAAAAAACTGAGTAGCTGTGAGAATTATGGTAATAGATTCATTTGGACTTATGATAGTTTGAATTTGCTGCTTCCGTGTGCTGTTTTTCTTTTTTTATTTTTTCATCCTCTCCAGCAGGATGCCAACAGGATATTGGAGTTGGACTGTTCAGGAAATCAGCAACAGACAAACAGTGACTCACTGTGATTTGGAAGATGTGCAAGCAAACATTATGAATCAGTTTGCCTTTGTTGGGGATCTGTCTGTTCAAAGAAAAAAAGTCCAGTGAAGCAATGGCCACTCGAGCATGAAATATTTTAACTATACATCTAAGCTCAGTAATGGACTTTGCCACTGAGTTTATATAAGGATCATACACACAGAATAGGATCCTGTGAGTATTGATCGGTTCTCAAAGATTGACGGGTGCCTCTCATTAGGCCTTGAACATTCTGGTAGACGTCCTATCCAGTCTATACCTCCTTTGTCCAAGAAAAATTGTTCTCAGCCTCTCTACACACAAAGTCAAACACACACATTCACTCTTCATCTCCTCCTTTCTCTTCCTGTTTCTCCCACATCTTCTCTTAGTTTCCCTCCCTCTCAGCGCTCAGGGGTGCTCATTTTTCAACAAGCTATAGTTTGCTGCGGCTGGATTGTGCACCACACACGCAGAGACACACACAGACAAACCCACACATGTGTAGTCTTTGCAAAATGTTTGCATTATAGATCTGCAGAGGAAAAACAGCCACGGTGAATACCTGGAGGTAATCATTGGGAAATTAATTTGAGGCAATACGGGCGAGTGGCGATTGATTGTCTGCCTCCTGTGTTGTTGTGATGCCCACAGGAAGGCAGCCAGCGTTCATCTGAAGCACCTCTACAATAGAAAACATACATCCACATGCTCATATATATATATATATATATATATATATATATATATACATATACACACACACACACCTCAAAGCTAAAGCAGCAGGATGAGAATACTAACAGAGCCTTGCTGGGGCTCGAGGTGAAAATAAAATCATGAAGGCTGATATAGTACTCTCATTATGTCAGGGACTGTAGAATTCTTGCTTTATGTTTGTGGATGGAGAAGACAAGCACATAGAAAAAGTGTGAATTCTGGTACTCTCCCTCCTCACCCGTTAATTGATAATTTACTACATATTTTGGCTTTACATCTTTCTCTACTTTGTAGAAATACTTTGTAGAAATAGATTGGTCATTACAAGCGTCCACAGCTTTGAAAATAAGCATTGGATTAACATTATGAGCTGTGTTTATGGATCTTTGATTAATGATGCTCCTCTCTGGCCGTTCTCTAATGCAATATGTATGCATTGTTTTTCTTCCGTTTCCTCTGTGACTCTGAATGGACTGCAACTAATTACCAACGCAGCAAAATGAAAAATACAAACTGCTTTCGTGCATTCAATTTGCATTAAATCAGGCTTTAATGTCACTTCATTTGAAGCTCTGTGAAAACAGATCTTCACGATCTGTTTTCTCAGAGCTTCAAATTAGTTGTTTGCGTGAAAATTCAGACGACTACATCTCTGCTTTGTTCTGAGAGACAAGTCTGACATGGAACCGGAGTCAAGCTGAAGTGCTTTAGCTGAGCTTGGCTGAACCTCATTATAACTTTTCAATTAGAGGCTGATTGAAGTCTGGGGCGACTGCAGAATCAGAAACTCTCCAACCAATCGGAGCCTTTTTAATCATTCTGTTTGGTTCAAGGGGAAACTATGAATGAGAGAGGGTAATGAATGGCCCTCTGAACTGCAGTGCCAACTGAAAACGAGGGCGCTGAATTGTGTTTTTGATAAATAGAAATTGTCCTGGGTTGAACAGTACAAAAGATGGAACATTGTCATTTATACCCTCATACAAATTCTTTCTTCCTGTACATAATTGAAAATGTGGAAAAAACATCCTGCTTCTTATTCATCTGGGAGAAACCAGCACCAGCAGCCGTATGTGCTCCACACCTGCCATGTTTCTGTCAAAATAATGATGGAGGGTTGGACAGAGTTTCACAGGTGGAGCCAGGGGTGGCACAGGCCCCCTCTGGAACCTGATTAGCTACCCCCTAACAGACTAAATAGGTAAGGTGAGGGGGCAAGTTGGCTTGTTAGAACTAAAATCCTGGTATGAAGGGATATTTCTTGTTGGAAGAAAGACACAAAACAATGTTGCAAAATGTCCATAGGAAGACAGAAAATGACCAACACAATTACAATTACAACCACAATGAGGCACAAATCAACCACAAAAAGATGCAAAGCAACTATGAAGACATATCACAAACACAAATATGCAAAAGCAAACTACAGAGTTGCAAAGCAACCACAAATTAACACAAAACAACTACCAAAAGATGCAAATTTACCACAAAACAATGCAAAGTGACCATGAAAGGATGTAAAATAACCACAAACGACCACAAGAAGACACAAAGTGACCACAAAAACACACAAGACAACCACAAGGAGGCACAAAATGACCACAAAGAGACAAATCCACCACAAAGTGATGCAAAATGACCACAACAATGATGCAAGAGATACAATCTTTCTGGCATCTTGCTCTTATGTAGGAGGGGTGGGGACTTTCGAGTTATCTATTTGGAGATACAAAAAGCAACTATTAATTGATATTATTTCATATATATTTCATATAGAAATGGTTTATTTGTCATTCATCAATTTCACTGAATAAATATTGTAATTATTTATAATGTGCAGTTTATTAGTGCCCAGAACCAGGGCTTTACATGTGAGTTGTACTCATTTCCCCTCCTTGTTTTAATCTGTTCCGAAGTTTCTAAACCTGCACCTGCCAAGTTCAGTCTCTGACAAAAGCTTTAAGTTCTGTTTGTCTGCGCTTTGAGAAACAGCAAACAGCCGAAACCAGGACACCGTTCTATTTCCTCTCTGATACAGACAAGATACAGTATGTTTGGTGATGTCAGCTCATCTCATCTACTTGGCAGATTGTCTCATCCCACTCACTGTCTGACTGACTGACATCCCGCTGTACTGCTTCCTGTCTCCTCGGTAAGAGCGGGCCACATGGGGGAATCTAGCACAGTTCTGGGCCGAATGTTTTGCCATTAGTTGTAGGTGTTTTCTTTTTTTCTTTCTTAAGCACAAACTGCCACCTTCGCTTTCCTCCCGCCCTCCCCTCGCCTGAAAGAGCCGTCCTCCGGTGCCACTGGTGTAAGAGCCCGGCTTAGACAACACAAGCCTGCCAACAGTCTGCTGCCGATTCCTCCAATCCCTCTTCACAGTCGTCTTATCCCAGGCCTCATTATCCCAGGGCTCCGGCAGTCACCAGCTGCACAGAAAGCGTCCGCCGAATCGGCTCAGAATGGGCCCAGAGCATCTTCATTATGTGTTGAACAAACCGATCGCATACATCATGGTCCGCTTGGGAGACCCTTATGCGTGCCTTCTTTCACCGGGGGTTTGGCGGAGTCTTCCCTGAGAGAAAAGAGTTTCTGTAAAGCGGCTGATATGCATTCATTTGCTCATTTACTGTTTCTATGGTGAAGCCAGCCTCTTTTCCTCCAGGATCTCTCTCTCTCTCTCTTTCTCATTTGAAACATTAATCTTCACATTTCATATTTTGGGGCTTTGATCAGTTTTGTATGGTGCACATCATCATGCAAGTCGCTTCACACAGCCGGCGGCTACCATCATTATTATCAATCAAGATACAGTCCAAGGCATTGCAACATGCCAACGTCCAGCCACAGTGTTCTTAATTATACATCACAAACAAAGTCTTGCAGGCTTCAAAAGGTGACAGTGTGTGTTTGGATGGTGCACTCTGCACTGTTTGTAAGTGGACTTGAGCAGGTGTCTGTCAGGGGACGGTGTTTGAGGGCGTTAAATCCCGAGCCTTTATATTCTGCTCTCTCAGCCCGCTCTCTGCTCTGACATGTTATGCCTGCCTGTGTTTGGCATCTTTCTTCTCATTCGCCCCTTTGAAGTCGGGCTTTCTCGACAGTCTGAGCTCTCCTACACTTGCTATTAAGAGCAGCGCTCCCCTCCCTCTCCCCTGCATGTCTTATCTCACCCAGGAGTGGGGGGGGTTAAAGCCTCACCGAGAGACTGGCTGATCAACTCCCTAGCGGTAAAAAGTGAAAATGATGTGACGCAAGCCTCTAGTATCACTGTGGAGGAATGGCGGCAGCACAGTCTTCCTCTTCATTAGCGCCTAATTACATTTCCTGCTTATAGACTGAGACTGTTCCTTTGATGTAATACTAATTAATTGAGATTTTTTTTTTTTTAAATGAAAGAAAATACAGCATTTCTACAGTAGCTTTAGAGAAGGATTAGCAAAAGCGCCGGAGTTATTATGGTTGTGATTATCTGCTCTCTAAAATACTATTTTAGCAATTAAGGTGATTAGACAAAAGGAGAACAATGAGCATCAATAATGATTACACGACGTTTCAGGGTAAATCACTTGTATTGGAAGCTTTGTAATATACAGCTGGAGAAATACATTACATCCTGCAGTCTGACAGAAAGCTGATTGGTAGTAGGAACAATGTAGCAGAGCAATGACTTCAGGTAAAGTCAGCCTCTGGTTCAAGGTCACGATGTCATCAGCGTGATGGTTTTTTGACCATGACTAGCCCAAGATGGATCACTGGTTTCAGAAAGTTACAGAAATGGTTGGACATGGACTCCTTAATTTGATGTCAGGAAGTTGTGTGGGCCATGCGACCAGCAGTTTAGTTTAGTATAAAGTCATCAGATGGTTCTGAGGAGAGTGGAAGTATAAAACGGACCCCACTTGCCATCATCTGGAAACTACTTACATAATGTTCAATGATAAATCATGAAATCACCATTCTGTGCATTGCAGTTACGGCATCTCCGGACCTTGAGTCAGGATTAGCGTAGTGCCTTTGTGAGCTTTAGAGGTGCTGGAAGGAGCATCTTTAATCTCCTTGTTTTCCCGATTCCACCCTTTAAGCCAAACTAAGCTCAGGTAACTGTCTCTTAGCTCCACCTCTATACTTAACACACAGACGAGACAGTGCAATCTCCTCATCAAACTCTCTGCGAGAAAGTAAATAAGGGTACTTCCCAAAATGTGAAACTTTTCCTTTTAAGATTGTTTTTGTCAGATAAGCTGTCACGTTTCAAAAATAACTTTCTATCCCAGTTAGATCTGGACTTTCAGTTCCTTTGAATTTAGGAGGCTAGATTACTACAAAGCCCTTTTTAATCATTCTATCTATAAAAGCCATTTAACAACTTCAGCTCATCAAAATAAAAAATTGGCCCTTATATGTTGACAAGGACCAGAAAATTCAGGCATATCACTTTAATTTCCAATCATCTCCAGTTGCTGTTCCTGGTCTATGAAGCTCTTAACGGTCTGGATCCAGATTACATATCTGACATGCTTCCAGTTTATCAACCTGACAGATTTCATAGGTCATGAGACAGATGTCTCCTTCAGATTCCCAGAGCTCCTTCTAAATCTGGCGATAGAGAAATCAGTGTTTATGCACCTAAAGCCCAGAACAGCCTGTCTGCTCATTTGAGGTTTGCACAAACACAATCTTCATCCACTTAGCTTTTTCTGTGTGCGTGTGTGGTAGTATGTGTGTTGTCTGTGTTTGTCTCAACCTTTTTTATCATTTAATCACCATGTAAAGCACTTTGACTGTGCTCTTCAGATTAACTTAAACATGTGTACAAAAGTAATTCAATGTTGCTGTGACCTCTAACAAGATAATAATCTCACTGCTACACTCCAGCACTTGACAAGGAGCCATTTGCAGACTTGTATTGGTCCCTGGTTGTATGGAAGCGTTTTCCTCCTGAGGAAAAGTGTGATCATGATGAAAGCATAACAACACTGCAGTCTTGGGAATCACTGCTTGGCAATATTTTGCAGATGGTGAGTATAATTAGTGTCCTGGTATTAAAGACACTTGCAGTAATTGCTGCATTACGTCCTCTCTCTCTCTGTCTCTGGGTAATATTTAACCTAGATAAAGTACAATATTTTTTTCAATTATTTCACGTAGACACTTGAATTATTTTTTTTTAATCTGGCTCTTTCTAAGGTGGAATTTTAACTTTACTTGATGGTGGATAATTCTGGTTTATTGCAACTTGTGTTGTATTGACCATCACTCCTATCAGTAATGATAACATTGTACTACCAAGTTGACAGCTGAGATCTGGAAACGTGGCAGCATCACTGGGCAAGAAACACAAGCATTGAGACTAATGCTTGGACTGTAATAAACAAGGTGCTGCTACTCTCAGCCATCAAGAGTTAGGTTTGGTAAAGTAAAATGCAGCTGCTATAAAGTTGTCTGAGTCTTTTGGAAAATTTTGCAGAAGGTCAATCTCCCTCCTGATGCTGTGTTGGTTGGTTTGACAAATTATTGAAGGTGTCCATACTGTACCATCTGCACAGCTGTGTGCGCCTCTGCTGATGAGTTTGTCTAAGCAGGGAGAAACACAAGTGAATGTAATCCCACTGAAAACTTGGATGGTGCTTTATTCTCTGCAATCTAGATGTGTTACTGTTTTATTGTTTTATTTATCACAAATGTTTTCAATAGTTGTGTAGACTGGTTTCACCATGGGAGGTGACAGTACACAGTAACAGGAGCTACTCCTGTTGAATCAGAGGATAAATCAGGATTTAAACAAACCCTCAGGTTGGTCAAACTTATATGGAAGAGGAAGAAAAAAGCTGAGCAGTAAAATTATAAACCAAACTGTCACAGGAAAACACCACAGTTAACAGATGTACCTCTTTGACCTGCGGTAGTTTTGTAATGCAATGAGGGATTGTAACCAACATTTCAGCTGTGCACACTTTGTGTTTTACCTTCAAATGAAGAGGTTTAGATAATCCTGCTAAACTACTGGCTTGTTTTCAACTCATCTGACCTGACATCTGACTTCTTTTGACCTGACTGATGTGTTGCTATCACTCTGTTCCCAGATCTCAGTTACTTTTGTCAAGATAACCAGACACCCTAAGTGATGGATAATACATCACTTGAATGTTAACTGTTGGCTTTGGCTGGATTGTTAAAGGCTTACCTGCGGGGTCCAGCTTTATCTCTTTGCTGATTCAAATCACTTTGTTCAGTCAGGTTCAAAGATTCGTACTATGTATCTCCTTCACTTGTTGTTATTAAACTAAGAAGCTGCGTCACTATTCAAATGCACTTCATTGTACAGCAGTAGGTGAACAATGATCACTGTTCACATGGCCGTGGCGTTCAGGGCTGATTCTGGTCTGTTGCTAGATGTCAGGTCGGTTCAGTTCAGTTAAAGATTAAACAAGCACTGCACATGAGGTTAAGAGGTCAGCTGCCTATTATTTATGACCAAGTTATCAGATTATGACTGTTTATCTGGCTTTCACTGTCTTTTAATCTGTTTGTAACGACTGAGTAAAACACTGCTGAGAAGTCACCAGTGAAGAGCTCCACTGCTAAAAAGCTACTGATTTGGTCAGTGACGATGGCGACTCAGTATACTCACTTTTAGGAATGTGTTGATAGAGATGAGAGAAGACAGACTGAACTAAAAAAGGGGGTATAATGATGAAGAGCATCATCTGGGGCAACATTTCACACATGGACAGTCAGTTCTACCTGCTTCACCTCTCTGTAGTAGTGTAGCAGGTCTCACACACCTGAATCAACCAACTCTCCAAAGTCCTGAGATCATAAGTGGCAGAGAAACATTACAACATAACATCCCAGTTGTGATAAATCTGGGAATATCCTTTAAAGGGTTAAAAATACTTTCTCCAAGGGACACACACACTTTGAGAGTCAGGGTCAGGGCATTAGGATTTGAAGTTTTTTTTTTTTTTTTTTTTGGTATCTCAGCTCTGTTGAGTCATAAGCGTGCTCCAGAAGGGTTTGTCATGCCCGAGCTCTGCCTGCGGCAGTCTCCCGCTCAGGAGCTGTCAGCGGCAGTGTCTCCCTGCCAAGCCACAGCGGGCAGAGGCAGGCGGCATGAAAGCACCAGCAACAACCTCCACGCACAAACACACACAAACACACACACGCGCACACAGGAGCACACAACTGCTTTAACAAGAAAAAAGAGCAAATGCATCCACACTTTTTGAGATTTTGTTGAGATTTCTATTCCATATTCATGCAAATATGATAAATCTGTCCCTGAAACGTTCACACACTCTGTCCTCTGTTGCAGAAAATTGACCACATAATTAGCACGACACCACAGGTGAATTTGCTTACTCATCTCCTCTGCAGATAAATGAGAGGACACACTGTTGCACACCTTGTGCTCATCAGTTACCCGAGTGAGACAGGTGGTGCTGGATAGTCAGCGTGCGTGCCCTCCCCATAGCAGTATGTGCTGGCATCCTCCCCTGCCATACTTTCGCCGCCTACGCACACGAGTGTTGCAGATGGGCTCTGGTGTAGTGTGAAGCTGAATGCTCCTTTACAATCCTCCACGGTAGGAAAACACATTTTCACTTTCCCACCTTTAAATCCTACAAAGCCCAGGTCAATGAAACTGAGGTTGGTTGCGTTTACAACTAAATATTTTGTCCTATTGCTAAAATATTTAGTCAGTTAATTGACAGATTGATTAATTGATTTGTTGATTAACAGAAACAGAGTGCCACTTGCTGGTTCCAGCTTTTCAGATGTGAGGATTCAGGGCTTCTCTCTGTGGGAGACCTTTGAGATTTGGATAAAAAAAGCACTCAGAAAATGTCACCTTGGGCTCTGGGAAATTGAGAGGGACATTTTTCACCATTTTCCAAACAATTAATGTGAAAAATAATCAACAGATTAATCGACAGTGACAGTTATCATTAGTTGCAGTCCTACTTTGTCCTACCGTTGCTTGCATGTGACATCCAGTTCTTAGAGTGTTTCCAATGTTTCTCTGAAATTTCCCATGTAGTTGGAAAATTTATAGTCATTAATCATTTTTTCTAGACTGTGACATAAGTCCTATATCTTCATCTTAAAGAGTTGGGTCACTCAAAAAACATATTTTCACAAGTGGTTTTTAGTCATGTTAGTAGTTTTAATTTAAATTAAATCAGCAGCAGGGTTTCTGTCACTCTGTACAAGATACTGCAGGTGTAATAAAATCATGTTTGCAGTTTGTTTCAGATTGTACAGTGTCAGTTCTGAGGCTTGTCAATCTGCACCATTTGAAAACAAAAACAAAACACACTTTTGTATTTTTTAACCAGAAATGACACTGACAGTGTCAGCAAGTGTGATCTGGTTTTTAAATGTGGGTCACAGTAGGAATCCCATTGATAGAAATTAACCCTAAATTTCCGACAGTCTGAATTTAAAAAAAAAAAAAAAGGATAGCACTTTTTAATTTAATGTCTTTAATAGATGGTCAACAGAAAACAAGTGGAGAGAGACACACGGGGAATGACATGTGACAAAGGGCCCCAGCTGGGGCTTGAACTGGGAGCAATATGGGTCATGGCTGGTGCCATAAAGCCCTGGACCAGCAGGGCACCCTGAGGGGATATCTTAAAACCGCTCTGTGTAAAGGAGCCTTTAGTCATCCAGATCATAGGACATGTCAGTACACAGTCACTATACGATATACTGTAACGCCATTCCAGCATCTCTTTCCTCAGGCTCTTTCCTACTGAGCCAGAGCCACATGAGTTCTCCTCATGACGACTCATATGACTGTCATGTGACCTATAGACCCACATATGATGCGATGACCCTCAGGCAGTGAAGTAAAAAATCCTCAGATCCTTTCCTTCAGTGAAAGTAGAAATTCATCGTGCAGACATCGTGTTTATTACATGACAGGATTACTATTAGTGAAGTGTTACAATGTCAGCACGGTTTTAATATACCTTGTTGAGTGAAGTCAATATATCGATTTTGTGACGCCACACACCCATGATTCAACCCTCACAAGTGTTTTAGAATTATTCTGTTTGATTAAACCTTTTGTAGGACAGTGCACGGACTGGGCTTATTGACACCTGTCTCATTTTTGTCACGGGACAAAATCCTGTTTATCAAGGTAAAATCACAAAAACTCGTATTAGTACAGTTACCTGATTATATTATAACCTGAGCAGGTGTCATCAGCCACACCTGTGTAGGTATTCAGTCCTTTAATCTTTAATGCACCTCATTAGTTTTGCATGTATATTAGTTGATTGACTGAAAAATTATCTGCCACTACTTTGATAATTGATGAATCATTTCAGTCAATTTTGAAAATGTCAGCTTAAACTCTATGAATTTTTTATTTTTTTAAATTTTTTTTGTTTAACATAAACTAAATCAATCGAAAGAATAATCTTGAGATAATTAAATAATGACATTATTATAAGTTGCAGCAAAATTAAACTGTAGCTGTTGTTGTAAATGTAGTGGGGGTAAAAGAAATGGAAATACTCGAGTACAGTACAAGTTCCTCTACAGTACTTAGAGTTGATACAGAAATTTTTAGATGTTCTTCATAATTCAGCCTGACATGATTTGTAATTTCTTGAGACACTGAAAACTCAACCATGATTTAAAATAAATGTCTTGCGGTTGGAGGTCTGTTGGACTTTGAGTGATATGAATGAATGACCTCTGCAGTTTTACCTGCAGCTGTCAGGTTCTTGATAGTGTCAGGGATCAGACATGAATCCCATCAGGGCAATCAATGGGCTTCAGCTGATCCGATCTACCTGACGTTCACCTGGGTGTTAATTACGGTGCCTGATTTAAAAAGAGAAAAAATGTGAATGCATATTTCTGCTTCTAACTCTCTCATGCAGGATTATTGTACTCGAAAATGGTCTTGACACATCTCATTAGGAAACACAAGATGTGATTTGGTGCACTGCTGAGCATGATCAGATGAAGGAATCTGTTCAGATGGCCAGTTTTACCAGCGACGAACCTGACATTTCAGTAGTGGTTTTCAAGAACTGCAGTTTTGCAAGACGACTGTAAAGAGAAAAAGGTCAGATTTGCCAAATTCACACTTTGAACCACATTAGACTTAAGTGAACCCGCTGACCTCTCAACCATAAATGTATGTGCTTATCCACATGGGGAGGCGTGAAGACAAATCGCCAACATCAATATCAGTTGCCTGATGGAGGCAAAGACAGCTCAGATCAACCTATGTGTGTACACAGATCAATGGTGAGCTCCTGTACTGTAACTTCATTCAACATCATCTATTGACAGCAGGTTATGGCGATTAAGTTCTCCTTTATCAGTTCTCGGGCTACAACAAAGGGCCAAAATAGGATTAAGCGGAGACGTGAAGCGCTACCACTGCTAATGCTATGGCCCTTTGAGAATCTGCTGGCAATGAGAGGAGCCACAATGCTGCAGGGCAGGATTACTGAACAAAGAGATGGAGGGATATGAAATGAGGTGTGGGAGCCCCCCCCCATCTCTTTTATCTTGCCATCCAAGCCCCTTAAATGCGTCCCCATGCCATCAAAATCTGTTCAGCGGAGGCGCATCCCTCACTGGTTTCCATCTCTCATGACCGTGGCGTGTTGTTTGTCGCTGGATGAGTTAGTGCTGAGGGCAACAGCAGACGTGGTTCGTTTGAGCGGTGAGAGCAGAGAGAGGGACATTCATTCATCAAGAGGAAGAAGTGCAGTGCAGTCGAGGCAGTGAGAGTAAGGTAGATAAATGGCTAATAACCTCAAGGAATGAGATGATTCATCACTTTCTAGAATTAAGTTCATTAAAAGACTGCCTGTGGAGATACATCAGTGTCTCCTAGTCCAGATGATCTTGTTTGTTACAGTATATAAACTGTTAAGCTTTTTCTCCAAGAAAAATACATGTTACAAATGTTATTTCCTCATATGAGAAATCTAAACTGGAGCAGAGCTGCATCCTACAGTTACTTTCGTCATTGATTCTTTGGCATTTATTTATTTTCTCAAAAATCAGTTACTAAATACATTCACTCAACTACTGTATTTAATTACAAATTTTAAAGTACTTTTATTTTTGTATTTCCATTTTATGCTACTTTTGACTGCAACATGTGAGAGGAAAATATTGTGTCTTTTATCTGCTACATTTATCTGGCGGTTTCACTTCGTAGTTACTTGGCAGATTACAATTTGCCAGTATATACCCGGTTCTCTGAATAGCTGAATATAGGACCTCTGGATTGAACTATCTAACAGTATGTAAGAGAGTTTAAAACTAGCTCCACATCCACCTGCTTCAAGAGTAAAATGCTACTTAAGCATTGATGCATCAGTAATGATCTAATAATATGAAATCATTTTTAAGTCATAGGGGCAATGTTTCGGCAAAACGAGTAGCTATTTTTAGTTTTGAAACATTTAGCTGGTAACACTTCTGTACTGAAAAGAGAACTTCACTGGTTTAGCATTTCACTCATTGAACATCGTCAGACTCACAATGGACATTTTAAAAAAAAAAAAAAAAAAAAAAAAAAAGTTCAATATCGATGCAGCAGAACCAGACATGTCCTCCTTTAGTCCATGCATTCTTTTTTTCAAGTCAAAACCTGGTCGAAGTCAAAGATTCAGGTGTGTTATGACAGCAAGTTTTGTAAACATATAACTTTTTTTCACATTTTCAGTAGTATGCCCCTAGACCTGTAAACAGACACTGATGTGTAAAGTTCAGTCTTGGTTATTAAACTTTAGTGACGGATGTGATCATCTCTTCCGCTGCTGTTTTCTCTATCCATCTTTTAGTCTAGGAAAAGGCCAAAGATGCTGAAAAAAGTGTATCATCACATTTTCTCAGAGCGCATGGTTTTGTAGGGAAAAAAGTCAGAAAAACCAAAAATATTAAATTTCTAATAATATACTAGAACTACTGCCTTGTGGTTGTACCCCTTCACCAACCAGTCAGGTTGCAGCTAATTAGTGTGTGGATTCTTGAGTTATGGCCAAAAACATATTTTGTGGGGTCACAGTGACCTTTGACCACAAAAATGTAATCAGTTCATCCTTTGGTCCAAGGGAATGTTTGTGCCAAATTTGAAGAAGTTCCCTCGAGGCATTCCTTAGATATCGTGTTCACGGGAATGAGATGGATGGACAACCTGAAAACATAATGCCTCCAGCCAGGGCTGTCGCCAGTGCAGAGGCATAAGAACTGACAAAAGAAGCACAATCTCATATGGGAGAAGCTGTAACTAGAGAACAAAAACTAATCTGCAGCCGTTCTAGCAGCTTTGTGAGGCTGCACTGGTGCACAGCTGTGTTTTCATTTCATGGCAATCCATCCAAGAGTCTTAGTCTGGACCAAAGTAGTGGACTGAGCGTTACACTGACAAAGCTTTTCACAGAGCCACACTGCTACTGTAGAAAAAAAAGATTAATCAATAAACAGAACCGATGATCTCTATATCATAGATTTGTTAGAATATTTCGTGTCTGCATATGAAGCAAGAAACACGTTTATAAACAAATATTCTGTTACAGCTACCACCAAAAACAAGTCGATTACTATCCTCCATGACCAGTCAGTGGAGCAGAGCTGCTGCTTACACAACACATGAGTGGAGCCTGGGAACAAACAGGCGGACAGAGTAACCTTGCCAACCAAAGTGGAAACTCCCCCACGCGTCCATTCATGTGAGGATGTACAGCCCTCGCTGCTTCCTCACAATACCGTTTATACTGCGAGTGCACACTGAGCTCTGAGGCCGGGCCAGAGACGAGCTATCACTAGGCAACAGGCAGGAGGGAATCCGCGGCACAGACCTTGTTACTGCTGCTACACTGAGCTGTATGGGCTCATGACAGATAACCGTCTGGATATAATTGACACTGACCAAAAAAAACCAAAACAAAACAGAGGGTCGCATTCAGATAGTTCCCCAGTCGCCTTCATGGAGCTTTAGATACAGCTGAGAGCAGAGTGAATGCAACATGTTCTTCTGTTCTGGCTTCAGTGAGGCTGAAATTGCATAAATTATCTCAACAGGTTGAAAAATAAGAATTAAATTAAGGATGGATAGATGGAAAATGGAAAAAATACCTTATTATTATTTTTAGAAGGGAGATTATTCTTTTTCCACAAAGTTGCGCTCACTAATAAATACTGGGATTAAAATTTGACAAAGTTTTACATCTGCCTCTTTAGGCTACCTAAATTGTCAGTCTGTGCATTCAAATGCATTTAACAGCTATGAAAACAATTAACAAAATTAGAAAGCAATTATGAGAATGTTTAGAAATGTCAATCTGCAACTGGATTTGAGACGACGTCAAAATAGTCACTACCGGGATCGACTTGTGCCAGATTTTTAATAAAAAGTAAATGCAAAAGTTTGTGAGAAAATAGTGACAATGTTCAGAAATGCCCCATTAAACTTGCTTTTTGGTTCATGACCAAACTGTAGAGCTACAAACATTGATTACTTTCATAATTGAATAAGCAATTAGTCTATAAAATATCAGAAAATAGTAAATGACCTGATGGTTCCCAGATCCCAGAGTGACATCATCAAATTGGTGCTGATTAATTGCCTTTTTTTAAATTAAATTTTGTACCATACTTTTATTTATTTATTTACTTATTTTTAGAAATCCTGCCAGATTCTAGACAGACCTCAGACTGGCACCACTGTATGTAACACTGAGCTCCTGCTAGAACAGAATCAACAAATCTCCTGAAAACAATAAGATCTTACTAACAAGCTTTGCCTGTAAGGCCAAAGCCTCAGAGCTTATTCCTCTGTGCCATCAAGCTCCGTTGTTGTTACTTCATTACAATAAACAAGAGTGTACTGTAATTTATTTTGGGTTAATCCCATATAACATACTCTTGCTGCTATAAATACTCACTAGATAGAAACTAGTTCCCAGCAAATGCACTTTTTACTTGTTTGAGTAACGTTCACTGAAAACTATAGGTCCCAGCTGCCTTACTGAGGAAATGACTGAGCTTTTTTAAAAATCAAAATACATATTTATGACTTGTTAAAGATTTTTGTACTTTGTAGGAACCAGTGGTAAAACCCACAAATCCAAAGGTCCATTCAAATTTAGTGCAAAGTTTAAATACATTTCCAGTAAATTCACATTTCCAAGTCCTACTAGCTGGTGGCATTGGGTGCCATTAAACCGCTACAGGGGACGGGGGCACAATGAGCTGCAGCAATCAAGGGCGCTAGTCAAATGTCAAGCAAATTAGATTGATATGAAAACATTATGGAAATAAGGAATTTGTTTATTTCTGGTATTAATTTGAAGAAGGTTAGTGTGCTTATGTTTTCATCTGCTATTTTCAGTCTCATCAGTTGAAGTTGAGTCATGTGCTTCATGTACATCATGATAAATTTGCCAAGTCTGATCCCATCGAACATTGTTACATTTTACTTTTATCTATATATCAATTTTTCAACGTCAGCCATGTGTTAAAACCTTTTTTTTTTTTTTAAATTGTGACTTGAGAAACAAACAGGAAAGAAAGGAATAACCTCTTTTACAGAACAGATGATTCATTCTTTAAACTGGATCCAGTAGAACTGCCAGTGAATGAAGCACTCTGACCTAAAATGAATGGCTGTGATAGATTAGGCCCGGTAAACCTGCTCTGTGATAAATGTTGGAAGTATTCCATCGTGGATGTAATTAACCAAATAATTTGCTTTATTGAACATATAAGATGCCTTCACACAGGTAACAAAAACAGACAACTGATATGCTTGAAATGAAAAAAGAAAAACCCACATTTTATTGCACTTAAGTTATAAGAAAATAAAATTCTAAGTGAATCAAACAAATACACAATCCCTTTAAGGTTTTTTCTGTCTGTTTTCTTTTTTGCCAGGCAGTTTACATGAACTGAAAAAATAAAACACCTGCAACAAATCTGATTTCTCAAACCAGATCATAAATTAAAACAGAGGGAGAAAACAACGAGAGGAGATAGAGCAAGATTGTTTTCTTTTTTCTTTTTTAATATACAGTGTTATACCACTTTCACAGTTCAGCTTGAGTTGTGACTCTTGGAGATTGAGACGATTTTCGTTTGGCTACAATGTTTCAGTTCACGTTTGTTGCCTTTGTGTTTTTATATTTCCCACTGACGATCCAAGAGGCTGCGACCGCGGTGATTTTCACTGCAACACATGTAACACTAAGACTCCTGGCAGCTCGACCTGTCACTTGATGCTTGTGATGGTCTCCTCTGTTGCTTCAGACATCTTTGAATGGAACAACAATCACACATGGATACAGACAGTTCTTTCATTCACGTGTTAAAGTTGATACATCTGCTAGTTTTTTTTTCTCTTTGCCAGTCCACACAGCATTTGTACATTTCCCCAAAGAACAGGCTGAAAGAGCTTTGTCCCAAGGAATGTGTTTACAAGTTGCCCATTAACACGCTTAACACACGCACTCATGCACGCACACACACGCACGCCAACAGTGTACATCCGCTTGTTTCCTCTCTGCAGGCGATCCCGTCAGTATCTGTCGGACACGCACCCTCCTCTCAGCCTCGTAGAGGCACGTTTGGCTCAAGTTTCAGTGGCAAAAACAAACAAAACAAAACAAAAATGTTGGATGTTATCTTTTGTCATCTTTTGTTGAAGTCCAAACATATAGAGTTCAATTTGGAATTTCGCCTGGGACTAAAACGTCACAGCAAGTAAAAGTTCCAACTCCATTTTTTCCATTCATCTAGCAGCATAAATACAGTTTGGCCACTGGGGGAAAACAGTAGAGGGGAAGGGGCTGGGGGGTTCAGGGGCATTAATCCACAGCGCTTTGAGCAAAGAACCTTTACTTCTCGTTACAGCACCGGCATTGAGGAAACCACCCCAGCTAGTCTGAAAAATTCTGGACAGCATTGATGTTTATGTGGAGACGGAGCTCCAAACCCAGGTATGTAGAAAACAGAAAGGAAGAACAAACAACTCAAACAAAAAGACAAAAAAAAACCTTGTGACATAATGACAGCAAACCTAAACCGAGCAGGTTTCTAATACTGGGATTTGTTGCTGTTGGCAACGGCAAGGAAAGAGAGAGAGAGAAAAAAAAAACATCAATAGAGAAACCCCTTTCATATGATAAACCCAAAAAGGTACTGAAATTCACAGTTGTGTTTGTGTGCGATATTGTAAAGAAATCAAACTACAGAAACCAAGTGGAGAACAAGAACGGAAATGGAGTGACAAGAAACGAGCCTGATTACAGGCTGAACCCTCCAATTTCTCTCCTCTACATCAAGCAGCTTTTTACGTGGAACTGTGTGGAAATTCACCTTTAAATCTCTCCCACCTTCCTCAAATCTTTTCCTACTGTCAATGTTTTCCACTTTTCCGGTTTGAGAGTGTGTGTGTGTGTGTTTGAGGGCGCGTACTGATGGGAGGGGTGGGGCTTTAAAAAATAATATATCTCTGTACATCTCAAAATCTGTCAGGCTTGAAGCGAAACCAAGTCTCTGTGCGAAGCTGACCCCGAACCTCAAGGGTGGAGAGTCACTTCAGAGTTCAGTCGTCATCAGTCGTTCCTTTCTTCTCGTCTTTCTCCCAGCTAATCATGGGACAGACCAGTCATGGCCCCCTGCCCCATTTCCAGCCCAATCCCCTCCAGCTCCACCTCGTACTGGTGGTGGGGGGTCAAAAGCAGGGGCTAAACACATGTGAGGGTCTGTGGCTTTGTCAGTAACATTTACCCAAAAGGGGGACGGGGGAGATAATTGTAGAGGACAGGACAGCCCACTGTTAGTGGTGGTGGTTGCAGATTTTGCGAGTTTGGGTGAAGAGTTCGCGGCTTCGGACCTCTGGTTTCTAGGTGCCTCCTCCCCCATTCTCTCTCTATTCCTTCCTCTCCGCGGTGCGCTCTCTTCATGCTTCCCCACCACGTCCCTTCTCACTTCATGTCCACATCAAAGTCCAGCACCAGCAGCTTGGTCTCTTCTGTGCCATTGCGGCTGCCAACTGCGCACACCAGCTTGGTGTTGGAGGCCCGGATGCGCCACACCACACCGCCGCTGCCGCCACTCTCCAGAGTCACCAGGTTTCGGATGAACTCCCCCGTCTTCAGGTCCCACAGTTTAACTGTGCCATCATCTGAGCTGGTGATGACAAAGTTCTTGTTGAACTGAAGACACGTCACGGCGCTCTGGTGCTTGTGTGGACCTGAATGCACAAAGAAGAGAGATGGTTAGAGGGATGAAGTGTGACATAGAGAAAGAAGAGGACAAGCAATAGTCTTTTTCCACCACAGGAACTTTCCAGGAACCCATTAACCTTTTTAGGTCCTCAGGAACTTTACCTTCTGTTCAGTTATGTACTAAAAACAGTGAAATAACCAGATATCTCACTGCAGGCTATTGTTACAACAGGTGTCTAGCCTTTCTGGCATTTTCAATCTCCATTTCTGCCTCTGCACATCTGATTTCCATCGTGGGGAAAAAAAAAAAAATCACTGTCATGCATCAGTAGATGACAAAGGACAACATGATGACTATGTTACTACTCGTGCAAAAAGTCGTGTCAGATTCTACTCTTCATGTTTCTTCAACTGTGAAGTTCCTGCTGGGTTTTCCACAGTGTTTTATAGCTGATGTGCGCTACCTCACCTGAAATAAAGATCACCTCCACCTCCATACAAACCTACACAGTTACATGAGTAAAAATGAGGCAGCAGCCTCCGTGGCTGAAAAATGAACCCAACAGGAAAGTGCTAAAAACTGCAGTTCCTCAAACGACCAGTTGAGGTTGGCTCCAGAAGCAAGTCAATCCCCACAGAAATAATAAACATGTTTGCAGCCTGGTACAAAGACAGTTTTGGTCTCTGTAGCTAATCTCCCACTTCATGACAACTGCACACTGGGTCGGGTGAATTTTTACTCGCTGTTTAAATTTTAAGGCTTGAAGCTCAGCATAATTGATGGGGAGCCACTGTGAGTGACAGTTGGGTGAGCGTATGTTTACCACAAAGCAACATGCAAAGTTAACGCTCAACACAGGTTCCACCTTTTTGCCCCCACCTTTTGAGCGAGGGACTGCCAAGATGGCGATTGAAGAGCAGCCCACTCTGAACTTAAAAACCATTCTGAAGAAACCTATGGTTGGCCTCACTGGGATTACGTCCATCTTTACGTAGTCTATAGATAAAACATTAAAAAATTCAGGGGAAAAGAGCAAATGCTGTAGGTAAGGTGCTGTTGGTTAGGCTGGCATCTTTTAAGGAAATATCTCACGAGACGAGAGGCTTACCACCTCGAGTAAACACGTTCATGGAGGAAACCCTGACCCAGGCCTCTATAGTTCCTCCTATAGCTCCTCTTCTCATTTCTGATAAGAAGAGGAATGCTGTGAGCAGAGTAGCGGATGAAATGAAAGGGTTGTGGCAGAAGAATCCAGCTACAGAATAAAGAGCTCAAAACAAAAACCTTATTAAGTCAGCGAGAAGGGAAAAGCTTTTCTCTTATTCCCAAAGCTGCTGTGACAGCGCAGTGAGGTCTTCCGACTTTAGTCAGGCTTTAGGATGGGCTGCGGTGAGACGCTCAGGCCTATCACTGTCGCGGAGGCCAAGCAGCTCCAGCTACACCTCCGTCTGCTGTGTTTGTGTGCTGGCATCTGGCAGGACGCCACAGTTAAAGTGAAGATGGCGGCTGCTACTGCTTTCACTGAAGTGACTTTATTTGTGACTGTACGTGTGCAGTGACTTAAGATTTCCCTAAGGACTTGAAAATGATATCGTAATTAAAACAATTAGGGTGACACAAACAAGCTCAGAATCAAGTGCGGGAAAATGAACTGCCTTTTTTTTGCTGAGGTTGCTATAGCAGCTATTTCATTCAGATATTTTATTTCTTTCCGCTTTCACAAACCATTTGCAGAAAAAAATCTGTCAAAATCTCAGTCAACAAGCTTTCACATCTTTTTCGTTTCTGTCTCGGGTTAGTTCAAAGGCTGTGTTATTTACCCAAGTATACAATACTGCTCTGCACCAACCCCCATCATCCCTGCCTCTCTCCTCCCTCCCTCCCCTCTCTACATTACCACAACAAAGCACCCTGCTCCATCAATACCTATACTCTCTTCAGCTGACAGTGATGGCCTTGTTATTGGCCTATTGTCTTATCAAACACACAAATGAATAGCAGAAATTGTCCACTGACCTAATTATATGACCTACAAAGTCACCCTGCCCTCATCCCCTCACTGTAGTCGCCCGCTCTTCACAAGACACACACACATCCTCCCCCCTTGGTTTTATCCCTCCCTCTCCTCAGACTCTCACTGGGGAATCCTTTTGTTCAACGGGTGTGTGTGTTGGTGTTGGAAGGACCAGCACGCAGGGTTGTAGTTTGTTAATGAGGGCATTTAGGGGCGGGGCACTAGTGGTTGCCACTACTATTCAGTAAAGGATTTCCAACTTCCTGTGAGGCACCAGTGTTGCTAATGGAGTTGGAGCTATTCAAACAGACACAAAGAAAATGAGTCTAATCAGGACCAGCAGACCCACAAGGTGGGGGTGTGCGTGTGCACGTGCACGCGCACGCACACACACACGCACGCACGCACGCACGCACGCACGCACGCACGCACGCACGCACGCACGCACGCACGCACACACAGTCTGGGTTTTAACTGGACCATCTCTTTCCAGCCAAGTCCAAACTTTGGTGCTTTTTGTTGGTGCCATTGTTCTACATTTATTTACAGCTCTATATTCATATATTTACAGTTCAGGGCTGTAGTCAAAGAAAATGATTAAATAAAGTAAATAATGGCTGCTCCATTAATCCCCTCTGATTTTCTGCTACAATTTATGGGCTTGAATTTACATGTAGCTGATGCAACAGCCTGCTGGGATGGTGGACTCACCTTGCAGTGTTTGCAGGCACTGGCCCGTCTTGATGTCCCAGATCTTGACAGTGGAGTCTGCGTTGCCTGAGACCAGGATGTTGTCCTTGAGCTCCATGCCACTGGTTAGGGACTGATGCCCCGTTAGCGTGTGGATGCAGTTGCCCGTCTCCACATCCCAGACCCTTATAGATGTGTCCAATGAGCCACTCACCACATGGATCCCATCAAACTAGAGACAGAGAGGATCAATTTAAATTGGCTTTAAATAAAGTTGCCAGTTCAAGGTAACCGCAGATGTCACCTTAACTTGCAGCTGATGGCACAGATGCCTACACAGCATAGTTTGGTTCTATTAACAACCTTAAAATTGAACTCATTGAAATTAATGAATTTTATTGATCTGTGACAGCTGTGCTTTTTGTTCCCACGTTCAAACGTTTTTAAACACTTTTAAAGCCTAATGACACCGCATGGTTCAAAAACCAATCTGTCAGTGCAGTAAACAGCCTCCTCTCTTGCAGCGATGGCACCAGCTAAAGTGCACTGTCATCACACAGAGTGGGTGAGAGGACATCTTAGAGGACACAGGACTTAATTTTTTCCAAACAAACTCAGACACACATTTGTAGAGGACACATTAAAACATAATTAAAATGTACATAAATATGCACAAAATGAAGATAAAAATGTGCAATCAATTGACCCTTTTTATGGATTTTCATGTGCCACAAAAACAACTACCTGAGCACAAGGAGAGATATTTCAGGAAGGCTTACTGTCATAGAGTCACAGAAAGTTTATAGACAATCATCCAGCCAACTGCACCTGCTGTTCCTCAGTTCAAACTTAGCCTCAGCATAACTTATGCATCGCTAAATTGATTTAGTACAAAAACACACAAAATAGTTCATACATAGTGGTTGACTGAATGAATATTCTCACCCAGCAACTGTCAGGTAGAACTGTTACATAGTTCAATGATAAAAGTAACATTAGCTTGCTAACATTTGTTTAGATTGATGCGTAAAAGATGAGTGATATGGAATATGATCAACACTTGTTTTCACAAATTATTCAATTATTTCACAAGTAATAACACAAAATTACAAAACCAATTACTGAACAAACAACATCAGTTATGTTAGCTTAATTGAATATTTTCAACTCATGCTAACATGAATACACACAAAGTTAGGTTCTCATGTGTCCAGATATAAATAAAACAGTCGTTCTGTGGCAGATAATTTTAATATTTTATTTGGCTCCTTAAAAATCTTATGTTTGGGACTGATTTTTACACAATTACAAATTGTAAGTCTTTACTAGATTAGATAAGTTTTGATGTTCAATCTGATTTATTACATTTCTCATTTGAAACTGACAAGTAGTTACTAAGAACCAACTTCACACAAAGAACTCAGTACTGGGTTTACAAATGGCTGATGCAGCCTAATTTAACTGCAGATGTAAACACGGGACTAAATTACGAAATGAAATTTCTTTAACCATTTGCAAACCCTCTGACGTTGATGTCTCAATGTTGTAAAAGCTGCTGTACAAGTGCAGAGAGCCATCAACGCACACGCTGCCTGTCTTTGTGTCTCTGAAGCTGCTCACCTGTAATGAGTACACTCTGTTGGTGTGGCCCTGAAGCGTGTGGAGGCAGGTCTCTGTCTCGGGGTCCCACACTTTAACCATGAAGTCATAGGCACCGCTGACCACCCGCCGGCCATCGTACTGGACGCAGCGCACCGCCGCCACGTGGCCCATGAGGACGTGTAAACACTGACCTGTCTCGATGTCCCAGACGCGCAGCGTGGCGTCACGAGAGCCACTGACCACCCTGAGAAGAAGCATGACAGCAAGTCAAGACACAGTAAAGCTTAAATGTCTGGGTGCGGCACAAACAGTTAAAACGACTGCGACTTCAACAGAGGTCTGAATGTTGAGCTGGATTTTCCCAGAGAAGAACTTCTCCCTCAAGTTATGCGTTCTGTAAGATTAGACTCAACACTCTCCTCACAACTCCTCATTCCAGCTGTGGCAGCTGCATTGACAGAATAATGAGACAGGTTTGAATATGTTCTTTCTCTCATCTGACGAGTAACCCACACAGTCACATTCATGTTCATAATTGAATGTATAACTCATACAGCCGCCCCTGAGTGTCTTCACCCAGAATGAAAAACACCCTTTAGAGAAGAAGACTTATGTTCAGTTCAAGTTCTATATTTTTCCGATAATATTTACAGTTAATATTTAAAAATTTTGTTAAATGTACTGACTGATTGACGTTGCTTTACTTAATTTCTACCCCGACACCTCAATAAAGACTGAGACAAACATTCCTCCATATTATGAAGTTCTCTCTTCCACAGGCTGTTTAGATTGGAATATGCTGTAGATACACAGAGCACATAATCTTTATTTATAAAATGCCTCACGGTGCTACAAAGATGAAAATCACCAACATGTTATTCAATGCCCGCCTGCAGCTCACAGCACTTCCAGTGGGTGAGCAATCAAATGCTACACAAAAACCTTGGTGGGCCCTAAGGCAAAAAGAGCACTTTGAGTCTCTGGAGTGTAATATTGAGTAAATAAGTGAGCAGCAGTTCACTTAAGATGCCTCACAGGGTCTATTTAATCACTATGAGACCACATGCTCACTTTCATACAGATACTGTCCTCCTTTACTGTTGTAGAGCTGCTCTTTTTGCTCAGTGGCAATCACTGTTATGATTCATAGGGAACATGACAGGAATTTTGGACGTTGTGCTTTTTCACTTTCTTACTGAGACTTAAGTGAGAAGATTGTTGCTATGATATGCAGGTTTTTGTAAGGATTAATCAAATGGGATTAAGTGTGTTAATTATTAATGTTTAATTTAGCCTAACCAGAATCTCTTGAGATATATAATTTCTGGCCTCATGGCAACATAATAAAAGTGTCAAATAGCTGCATAAAAACACACATCAATGATCAGAACATGTAACACAACAAGACAGAATATGGCAGACATGAGGAAGATAAAACTAAACTATTTAAAACAATTACTTTCCAAATGAAACATTTTTTGGATGTGATACTGAAATGTCTGACATGAAGTCCACATTTCCAGATGCAGTATAACATCAATGTTCAATGGATTTATTTAGCAGCAACTAAGCTTCAGCTGCAACCAATGATTATTTTCATTACTGATAAATCTGCCCATTTTTTCTTCAGTTAACCTCTTATTCCTTTGGTCTATAACATGTCATAAAATAGTGAGGCCAGGTCTTAAAATGGTACTTAATTATACTTAAAGCAGAAAACCTAAGATATTTTAGTTTGACACCACAGAAGACAAAAAAGCAACAAATCTTCAAACAAATTTCTGCTTAAAAATGACTTAAATCATTAATCCATTATCAAAATAGCTGCAGAATAATCAATTAATTGCCTAATTGTTGCAGCTTTACAATTATTATTTAAATTTCCGAATCAAAAGTTGTATTGTCCAAAAAGTCACTATAGAATTTTTTTTTTTTTGTTTGTTTTTTTTAACTCTTACACAGGTTTAAAAAGGCTTACTGATGATTACTGGTGAGATTGCTCCATACCTTTTCTCATGTAGGTGCATGCAGCGCACTGTTGAGGTATGCCCATAGAGGGTGTGGATACATTCTCCTGTCTCTGCGTTCCAAACCTTGAGTGTGCGATCAGTGGAGCCGCTGATGATAATGTTGTCTCGCATCTGGGATGACCACACGCCCCCTGTGTGGCCCACCAACGTCCGCAGACACTGAAAAGACCACAGAAAAAGAACCTTGGTCAGTAAATGCCTTTGGATGTTAGAAAAGTGAGTTTCAAAGACTTCCAGGGTGATTTCTTTCATACATATTATGAATTAGTTTCATAAAATCACATTTGGGATTCTTTTTTTTTTTCCTTGCATGACCTCAGTTTGCCTTCAGGGAGAAAAGACAAGTAAAATGAAATCTGTGTGACCTTTTATGGGAGGGAAGAGCTCAGTCATTTCTACCTGCTGCTGCCATACTGGGACAAAATCTCTGTCTGAGCTCTCTGCTGGCTTTTATAATTGCTTTTACTTATCAGCTGGAAAAGCGGCCCATTTATTCTCTTTGCCGAATGGGTTGACAACTGTCTTCAATAAAAAATGCGCCCATTCATTTCCATTAGGGATGGTAGATTAGCTATTGATTACAGCAGTTATGGAAATCTTTCTGATCAATTGAATTTGCGTCTCCACGGTTTGTCTCATTTGTCCCTCGATTTAATTATGCTAAATGCATTAAATTTAAATTCTTTGGGGAGAGGGGAAAACTGTGGAGGTGGTCGGTGGTGAGTGTTGTGGTAATGTCAGGTTCGGAGTGGAGCATGTCTCTGAAGTGTACAACATGTGACCCCCTGACTGCAGCTGATAAGCTGCTGAGCGGTGAATGGCAGTGCAGGGCAAGAGGTTTTATTGCAGCGAGTGAAAGAGGAAGATGACGCTGCAGCCTGTCTCAACCCGCTCTGTCCTGTTTTAAAGAGAATCACTTCATTAACTGTGGGCCAATGTGGCATGTCCTTACACTCAACCTCAGTGCAGTGTTAAAAATCTCTTGTTTATCACTGTGGCCCCTTTTCATAGATGAAGAGAGAATACTGCAGCTGGAAAAATATCTGACTAAACTACACTTTATTGCACATTTAAAATGTGTCATAAACATGTGGTATATTATCCAGATTACTTACAACTTTTTGACTGTCCAACATGCATCTTTATCCACATTTGTGACAAATCTGTGCTACTGTTGTGTAAATTTTTCTCGTGAATCGAAGCCAGTGGTTGAGGTTCCAAGAACAAGAATCAGAGTGTGATTAGAGCCTACTCAAACACTGCGTGGGAAGAGAGAATATCTGAAATGAAGGGCTTAGGCATCTTTATCTGTCTGTGAAACAAACAGAAAATAAGCCCGTCCCTGAGAGTGAAAGAAGATTAGCATTCTTTTAATGAACCTGTGAAGGACCTTCTTTGAACATGAGGTATTTCATACAATGCCTTACACTTGCATTATATTTTCCTCTTCATTTTAAGCAAAACAAATCAGTGGGTGGATATCCAGTATAGCAGCCACAATAACCACAATATACTCTAAATACTGCAGTTTTCCCTTTGTATTGATAAATCCATCTGGCTTGACCTTAGCAGGAAATATCAAAAAGTTAGGGTCAATGGTACTGAAGGTGCAATGAGTTATTGCTTTGCAAAGGTTAAAACTAACTACCTCAGGTCAAGCTGTCATTATTACAGACTCACACACATGATTAAAAGATTTCTGAGGCTACAGTTGAATCTACATTAGATGCTTTTTCCAGAGGAGAGAGATCAAGAAAAAGAGATTTAAGATGTCTCATGATTATCTATGGAAAATGTTTCTTGAGCTTGGCTGGCAGGAGTCTATTTAACACACCTCAAATGTAGATCCAATCAACACTTTCTACATATTAAACAACCTAACCCATAAAGTAACTGATGGTTTAACATAAAAGTAATGACAATTTTCTGCTTCCCTGTTTTGCTTTCCAGACATTAGAATATGCAATAACCCCACATTGTCCTGATTAACAATAAAATGATCCTGGCAGAGGAAATATCTTGCTGCTGCCTCCTTCATGATTTTCTTTGGCCATGTGAGACACCATGATGCCTGATATCAAAGTGTGTTAACCCGACATGCTTTTCTCTACAACTGTAAAAACTGACCATGCTCTCAGCTTTAAACTACTACTTTTAACAGAGAAATACTGGTGGAACCAGGGACAGAAATGAACTGGTGAAGTCCAAAGGTATTCTGAGAGCAATGTGAGGATGTCAACATGTTTGCCCTTTTCCCTTCCTTGTGCTACAGATTTGTGACATGGGTACCAACTGACTCAAAACACTGACAAGGCTGACGTCACGTCAGAAACGTACAGATAACTACACTGTGCCTTCCTCCAGAGAAAAAGGTATTATTATGAAAACAGTATAACACAGCCTCTGTTGTGCATAACTGCTAGATGGCCTTCATGGATTTAATTCAGCAGTGTAAGTAGTAATCTCTCGATATCTAATCATTTTAGCAATATTCCAATCGGTTTCACAGCTCCGAGAGCAATCCCTAATCTCTGTTACTTAAAAAGAGGTGAAGGTAAACTGGGTGTCCATGCAGCTAAAGCATCTGGCAGAGGACACCTCTCCCTGGATATGACAGCGGTCCACAGGTCTGCCAGCTTAGATCAGACTGACAGCTGAGGTTGCCGCTGACAGGCACCACCAAGGACATACGCTGATCTGTTAAACACCAGACAGCCACCTTTGAAGCAATGAGATGTGTGCTGCTGTTTGTGTTCCTGGATGGAAGATTGACATCTCTTGCTGAAGCTGCAGGACAACGCAGAGACAAAGGTCCATCAGGTAAAGACAGAGCCTTTGAGCGTTGACTCAGCAAAGGCTACTTCAGCAGGAACACAAGCTTTAATAAAATTCCTCCAAACCAGAAATCTGAACCGCGGATTCAAGTTTGAACCAAGGCTCTTAGTCATTTTAATATCAAACTCTTGAGTTTGTTCAATCTCTGATGCAATATTTTCACCACAATCAAATCCCCATTGTCTTACCTGATCACTAAGCAACGGCCCACTTCTTTGAAAGGTGTGGAGGCATTAACATATAATGTGCTCATATAATAATTCCCCGATTGACTCACAGCAAGAGTTCAATTCACTCAGTTTTTTATATAACTAGATAAATCAAGGGCAAGACTAAACTGGCTGCAAAGATGAAACATTAGTAAGTATCTGTCTTAGTTTTTTGTTGAAGGGCATCTGATGAATATTTGTTGAACATTTCAAAATGCAAGCCACGTCCCTGCAAATAACCCTGTTGATATGATCTGTATTCTGTGCTAAAAACGCCCTGTGAGTTTGAAACATACTCAATTCATAAACAAATCTTCAAGAGAGAAAAATGATATTGGACAGATTCATTAAACAATGGATAGAAACATCTGTTATGATCCTGTCAGCATCACATCTGATGCGCTGTTTGAAGCTGAATTGGGGATACTGCAAGCGGAAAATATCATGAGGACATTTTGACGCTGCACAGTGATGCAATATCACTTAATTCACCCGACACTGTCTGGTTCACAGGGGAATCTTTTTGATCGCTCCAAATTGAACACAAAGTTTTGGATGAAAAAGGAGCGCAAGTATCTGAGAGGAAGCGTTAACACTGCTCTACCTCTGGCAAAATTTGTCTACCGTGTGACCAATTTCTTTTTCCATCCTATCAATTTAAATCCTCTACCTACAGTGCAAGCTGCCAGAGCTGCATTTTAAATCTTTCCTCTGAAGAAAGGTTGCCACTGATCTCAGAGAGCATGAGGCAATTTACCCTTGTAATCTATAATCGTCCACCAAACTCATTACCGATTTGTGGGGACGGCTTTTGTCTGTTGAATGAAAAGCAAACCAAAAATCAAATGTAAGTGACAGAATGGAGAAGAGAAAACTTCAATATAATGGCATTAGACTGAAATAAGAGTTCCTCATCTCTCTTGATCTTCATGTTTCTACCTCTTATTGATCCAGTGCAGAGTAAAACCAAAGTTCTGGTGTTAGCAGCTGAGCTGTGGAAGGATCGCCTGAGCTTTTCTTGAGGTTAGAGGATTTATGTGAGAAGTAAAAGTCACACCAAGGTCAAACAAAACACTTCTTACAAGACAGATATGGGGGAGAGATTTTCCTACCATCTTGGCCATTTGCAAAATGAAGGACAAGGAGATATGAAAGAGAAGAGGAATGGATATTGGCATTGGATTGCAGACCGCAAGAAGCATTCATTCCTTCATCACAAACTGTGGAACATCTTGAGATCTCTGACAGCCACTTTATGGGCTTGCATCTCAAGGGGATGAACTGATGGTGAGGAAAACGTAGCAATCAAGTCCTCAAATAAGCTGGCAAAGACTGTAAAGGATGTTGACAACAGGGAGGAAAAACAAATGCAGGTGCTGGGAATCCCATTGTATTTTTACTTTACAGTTTTACTGGCATCGACAGCCACTTCACCCGAAATGGTCGACTGGACTTAATTGGCCATTCCTCTCCAGCGAGGGATTCTCTCTCTGGTGCTGAGAGCTAAATAAGCAAAGAGATGAAATCCACAGAAGGGATCTCAATGCTGCACCCAAACACAGACAGATTTAAGCTCATCTCTTCCTCACGACTAATGTAAACAAACAATTCTGAGCCGGCTTTGCATTGGAGAAACGTCAGTCTGAATGCATGATGGTTTCACAAAAAACAGTAGAGCCTGCTGGTGACTCATCGCAGAATGCCACAACCAACGTGGAGCTGCTGCAGCTGTAACTCAACAACTTGTCCAGATACAAGTCTTAGGGTGAAGGAGAGTCAGTTGCCTAGTGGGTGACCTTGGTGGAATCTGCTCGGATCAACAAATGCTGTGACTATTATGTGTGTAATCACCAGTCGGCTGAATGCCAACTTTACTATCTGTTAGACCGGGACTTTGCAAGAATGAAAAGCAAGCTCTCAGGTCTATTGTGTCCAACAGAAAGAGAAACCTGCTGCAGTGTGATCATGCAGAATATCAATTTCTCTAAGGGCTTTTTTTTTCTTTTTTTTTTTTTTATAACGAGTTCACAGCCCAACCTTATCTCATTTATTTGAGTAAAGGTGAACGCAACAGGGTTGGAATGAAAAATATGCAATAGCAGTGTACAGAGGATTTTTATTAAAAAGCTCTTTTGAAAATCCAACACAGAGGCATGAAAGTGTGGTGATTTACAACAATCTGTGAACCTTTCCCCAACACCACAGTGCAACAACTGCCTTTCTGTTTAATACACAGTGTAAACCTGCAGCACAAGCCCTGTGTGGCTGCACCAGCTTTGGCTATGAATACTAACACTCCTTGCGGACATGTGCTGTGTTACAACTCTGCAAAATGGCTAAAGGTAAGAGGAGAGAATAGATGGTTAGATGGGAGTCCTGTGTTTTTATGTGACAGAGCAAATATCACCAACTATCAGGTAAGTGTAGGCTGTACACATGCACACAGTAAGGTGCTAGACAGGCAGCTGTTGTTTATGTTGTATGTGTAGCTAAATATAAAATTTGCTATGTATGATGACAAAAAGTCTTTATAGCTAGTAAACAGTGGTCCTTCACTTTTAAATTAATAAGTCTGAAAAACTTCAGGAAAATTATTTGATGTGAGCTGTGTGCCTAGAGTCCATTAACATCTGACTATACTACAGCACAGAAAGGAAGGAAGCCATTAAGACTAAAGGACTAAACAGGAAATGTAAAAGTAGTTAACCCTTACCTTTCCTGTGATAGCTGACCAGACTTTCAGCGTGTTGTCGTCAGAGCCGCTGACGATGCGGTTGCCACAGAACTGGAGGCAGGTGATCACATGGTCATCATGACCTTTCAGCACCTTTGAGATGGGTCAGATAGAAAAGGAGATGCAATGAGAAGGATGGAGAAGAAGGATGTAGGATGACAAAGCAAATGGCAAGAACTGATGATGACAATGACACGTCTCTGGAGCTTTACACATCAAAGAAAAGAGGCGACAGGAAAATGTCATCAAGTGCTGCAGGTGTACACAGCTCTTTAAGCAGAGGTGTGTGTGTGTGTGTGTGTGTGTGTGTGTGTGTGTGTGTGTGTGTGTGTGTGTGTGTGTGTGTGTGGTCTCCGCTGGTTTATACTGGGTCATAGGACTGCTAGCTCAGCAAAAGACAGAGCACACTGCATATGCAAGGAGTATGAAGAGCACAGTAACCAAATTTACATCAGTGTCGGACTAAAATAACCTGCGGCTGTTACTAAAGGAGCAAAGGCGTCTAAGGCCCATTTAGGCTCAACTCCAGCATGCCCTTATGCTTTATGGGAAACCTCTGAACAGGCGAAAGATGAAGTCTTTAGACTGATGGAGAATAAGATCATCCTGTGCTCCAGCTCAATTATCATTCAATGTGAATACTGCAAAGCATGGACCTGACCCATCACTAACTTTCCATCAGCTCCACACTTCACACCCTTATTGAACCATCTTTCTGTGACTCCAAGTCTTTTGATATCAGATCTATAAGATCAGCTGGGTGGAGGCAAACCTGAGGGGAATTAAAGTTTGAAGAAAGAGCTACCTTGGGTGATTTGAGGTCCCCTCTCCTCCAGTTGGTGTCTATTCTGTGCTGCCTGATGTAAGCACTCTTCCAGGGACTGTGAGTGAAGCCAGGCTTGACGATTTTCCTCTTCTTGAGGGGCAGAGGCTCATCGATGCCTGGTAGGAAAGAGATGGAAGCTAATTGAACTAACAAACTTTATTTTAAAACAGGTACAAACACAATATTAAGCACAATGTTGTTGGCCACAGCGGTAGCTCCAGACTACTCCTGCTGGGTGACTGCATGTTGTCTGTCTGCATGTGTTGTGGAGACTTGAGACTCACCTTCTTCCCTGCATTTCTCCCTCCACAGCAGGTTGTCCTCTGCCAGGATGCGCCAGTAGCGACACGTCTGGGCTGCTTGGAGGAGGTCCTTCGGTTCCAGGAACGACAGCACATACAAAGCCAGCTGTTGAAAGACATGGAGGAGGAATGTGAGAGGTGTAAATGGAAGAGAAGACACAAAGAGGACCCACTATTTACTACAGCGGGTGTATACAACAGTGCAAACACCTCATAGAAGAGGACTTCAAGTCTGAAGTAACGAAACCACAATAACCAAAAAAAAAAAAAAAAACACACTTGCAGAACAAACTATGAGCATAAATCCAACTGACAAGGGTACACATTTGTACTACCGTAGAACTGAATCAACATTTCTATGAAAGCCCAACAAAAAATATACAATAGGAGCTTCACAGAGCAGGTAATGATGCCAGTGATACAGTTTGTTAAGCCAAAGCCGGGAAATAAAGACACAATACCTGGTATAATGAGCATAAATCTGGACCCCTGAGCAATGAAAAAAGGCATTTGGTCTGCTGCTTTTCCACTGTTTTTTCAGACATTTTCAAACAGGTATATATTTGGACAAAGCTCTCAACACACAATATCTGTTTGAGCTGTAAAATGATGTGGTGGATCAACCGTTAGGTCGAGCGATAGTCCTGTATCATCATAAAAAGAGAATGATTATGGGTTCATTTTACAGAATGAGGTGTAACCCATTGTGCAAATATTGTTCTTTCATTATATTACAATAATCCGAGATCATACTGACCTACAACACGCTGTGTAACAAATTCAAGAGTGGTGTCATGAACATCAGGATTGACCCAAATGACTGTCTGGCATCTCCAACAACCAGGGACCGGCTTTACAAAGATATTTTAGACTGGTCTTAATTTTGCTCTGAAATTAGTCTCATGTAGAGCTGCAACGTCACTAATCAATCTGATTATTTTCTTGAATAATTGGTCTATAAAATATTGAAAAAAATCATTTTATCATTTTAATATCCAGTATATTCTGGATATTCAGTTTACTGTCACATAGAACATTACAGTTTCACAAACAACAACCGACTGAAAGGTTAGCTGCCCTATCCCAGGCTTGACTCTGAGCTAAAAGTCAAATTCCATGGCAACAATCAGTGACACCTGCTGACCAGTGGCACCAAATGATAAAAAACTATATTTGTGGTTTTCTAACTGTGTCATAGAGAGAGTAATGAGAAGGGAAAGAGTTTTTAGAGACCACAGCTTTGACAGATGTTTTCACATTCCGTATATCAATATCCTGTCTTTGATGCTCCTGTTGACTGTGGGATTACTAGTATTTACTGTCATCACAACTTTTTTCCATTGTTACATTCTGTACTGAACTCTTCTAGTAAAATGTAATTGTTGAAATCTTCTGGAAGGCAAATATTTTCTGCTGGGGCTACTACTCAGTTAGTTTAGATTTTTTAGTTTTTAAGCCATAGTCAATGACAAGTCCATGACAAGTTCTGAAGCGCCTGCTTTCTCAAAGATTTGTAGTTTTCTTGTCTAATATCTGATTTTATGCACTCAAAAATGTTGTTGAAAATATTCAGCCTGAGGTAATTTTGAGAGCTAGACCTTACTTGGTACTTGACACTCACAAGGTTTTTAGGGCATTTTGTCTACTTTCTGAGGGTCTTCAGGTGTTACAGTGATAATTCTAAGTTTGTTCCATGTGATTTGGCCCAAACAAGACCCCTCACAAACCCTGACTTACCTCAACCACACCTGTTTAAGCCAGCAGTCATTACCAAATTGAGGGTATTTCTAAAGTTTTATGAATGAACCTCTGGTCAGTGATTGCTTTTTGAGCCCGACACCAAACTTTCTGCAGATACTCTTCATACACGATCAATTCCAGTTGTATCTATTGTGCGACCACAAGCATTATCCTGTTCGAATTACTTGACAGCGCCACCCGATATATTTCCAGCAGCTCCGACAGAGAGCAGACATGGGATTACCAAAAGAAGTCAAAGGGAACAAGATATAAAAAAGGAGAAAGAGCAAAGGGAAAATAAAATGAAAACAGAGGGCTCGTGTACTGCTGTGAACACACGTTGCTATTTGTGTCTTTGGCTTTGGAACAAGTGGTGGAGACACCTTGAAATCTTGCATCCGATTGCTTCACTCTCTATGCTGCCCCCCCTTCATCCTAAACACCTGCCAGACAGAGACAAGGCGTTGAGTATTTGATCAGCTCCACAAGATACAGTGGATTGAGGCTGTTTCATAGGAATTTCCCTTATGTGATCTTATTGTCATTGTGGCACTTCTGCATTGTCAGTTACGATGCAGAGCAAAAATAAGACACCAACTATGAACGCATTTAGATGATGTGAGGGTAGACTGCGACAGTATTAGGGCTGGAGAGGAAGCCTCGTCTCTCTATTGTCAGGTATGTTCATTCAGAATTGACATGTACCACAAAGGATTCCCATGGGAGATCAGGTCAGAGGAAAGAGGCAGAGGAGGATAAGGGCTAAAGAGGGAGTTGTGAATTGATAACAGAGAAGGGGGATTCAGGAACTCACCTCTTTGGGCAGCAGGGAGATAAAGTCTCGCTGAAACTGCGGCTCTATCACCTGCATCATATGCTTGACTTGTGTGGGCTCACAGCTGTCAATCAACTCATCCAGTGCCAGCAGCTTCTCTGGGCCAGTCCAGCTCTGGAACAGAGGAAAGAGCATGTTGTTAAAAAAAAAAAACAACAAAAAAAAAACTTGACATAAAATAAGTGCATTCAAATTTGATAGGAACAAAGGCAACTGAAAAACATGATCAGTTGCACAGGACAAATGCTTAGGACCTGTTAGACCTTTATAGTCTCAACTTTACTAATAACAGTCAACTCAAGATGAGATCCAGGAAACCTGACCCTATAGAACTTTAGGTTTACTATGTTTAGATGGCAGTAAGCTGAATTTATAGTTGATGCAAGGGGTTCGTAGGAGTGCCACTGAAGGTACCTCTGGCATAGGCTTTGATTTATACTTAGTTTCTTTTTTATGTCACTGCAGTCTGTACACTTCTCTCTTCACCATCCTCTCCAGTTCTCAAAATAAATATTGCAAGTTGGCTATCACAGGTGGCAATGCACCAGTTGAACACTGTCAGGATATTATTAATTGCATTTCCACATCTGGACTGCCACACCCAACACAGCTGTACACATACAGTGTTAAATGAAAACACAGCACTGGGGCGTTACAGGCTGATTGTCCTGGTTTACCTCCATCAAACCAGATACCCCCGTGTCCTTATGTAAGGTTGTTGTTTTTTTTCTTTGAAAGTCTGACACCTTGATTGGAGCATCTTGGAAAGATCCAGCTTCGTGCTGTATGTCTGTAGCACTCTAATGTTCCCTACGTGCCCTCAGCAGCAGAGAGTTGCTTGAGGCACCAGCCTATGGCTAGTAGCCAACACATTAGTGGAAAATTTGTACATCAGGAACAAGGCACTATCAGCAGCATTATTATGGCTCTGTGGGGTTTTGTTTCTTCTGCTTCAATGTTCAGTTGTCTAATGCTGGCGGCTGAATAGCACTGTACTGTACATTGGACCAAACAGCCACAGTTGTTTTCCCCTGTGGAGCACTGAAATCTAACAATGATTACAGGCTAGGAGGCAGGATGGAAAATCTGGCACACGCAAACCACCTGTAATTTGGCAGCTAAAAGCTTTAGCCAGAGGTGCTGGTTGCGGAGGTAATCAAGGGGTTCAGAGACCCTCCCCCAAAACAGAGGGAGGACAACGCAACAGTTACTCATGTGTTACAACATCTTCTCCCTTAGATTATAGGTACTTTTGTTCAAACAGAATCCTTAAGACCAGTTTCACAAGTCCCAACCTGAGAAGGGATTTTTCATTTAGACTGCTAGTAAATCCTCTAACCTCTTGTTATCTATCCATAAACCTACTTTGCTATATTTAATATTCAATGTGGAGGGTTTTTGTTGTCGTGCATATTTTTTAGAATATAAAAAAACAACTTCCTTATATGTTTAGGACCTTTCATGGATCCTTGTGAGGTGTAAACATTGTAGAACATTCCTGATTATTTATCTCAAATCAAACTTCAGATATCAGTGACATCCAGAAGTCTCCAATATAAACTCTTGTGTTTAATTGTGGTTTATAGTTTCTGATAATCCATATTTCTGCTCAACATGCCAGGCCTACTTCTGCCTTAGTACCTGATTTCTTAAATTTCCCAGAATTTCTTTCAACAAATCCCCTGAGAATAGCTGTGATACAAACCGGCAGTCAACATCTACGATCACAGTGCTGATTAGTGGAACATGCAGGGAATTCAGGCTGGCTTGATCATGCACAAGTGTTACTCTTTTGATCAGCTAATCATTATGATGATGTGGTGCTGATGAAGTACAGCAGTTCAGACATTCAGGGAAACACTTTAGTATCTGCTGAAAAAGTCCTGCTGAATCCTTCAGCCTTCAAAAAGACCAAAAAGGTTACAGAAATATGACTGCCATGAGCTACAAAGACACAAAGACACTGAAGAGGCAATTATTTCATTCTTCATCATAACACTGACTGGCTCTGCCTTGTGGTTTAGATAAAGTTTAGTAGGACAAATGAGTAATTTAAATTTATTTAAGATTTTAACAATGTACAGTCAAGCCAGATGTGCCTGTATGTTGGCTGTATATGGCTCCGTAAATAGTAATAATAGTCCAGCATTTTGGGGAAAAAAGCTTATTTGCTATATTATCAAGAAATAGGTGGTTAATTTTTGTACAGATTAAACAAATGAGATACAGTACCAGTGAAAAGTTTGGACACATTTTCCTATTCAAGTGAATGGGAAAGTGTGTATGAATTTTTCACTGGTTGTGTATAACAGGATAATAAGTGAGCTTTAGAGGTGCTCGTAGGCAGATATTGTTTGTTTTTGTTTGTATGCTAAGCTGACTGGCTGCTGGCTGTGGATTCATATTTAATGGAGAGTTGTGTCAATCTTCTCATCTAAGTCTTAGCACAAAGGCAAGCAAGTGTGTGTCCCAAAATCTCAAACTAATCCTTTCATGTAAAATGTGACTTTGCCGTGACAGTGTGTCCTTGTATTTATCCTTTCAACAGCTAAATCCCAAAATAGCACCAGCAGTTTGAATGTTTTTGTGAAAAAAAAAAACAACAAAAAACTTTCTTTCAAGTTACAGTTTGCTGCTTTGTGCTCACGTTTCCATCCATAACAGCAGCTACAGGCTAGGACTGGACTTGGGAATGTACAGAATGTAAGTTTGAGGTTTAGCTGCCTGTAGGCTGAATCAGTAGACTGTGGTGGGTCAGGCCTGAGGATTAATATATGTAAAATTAACACTAGTGTCCCAGGATGGCCCAGCCATTCAAAGATGATGAGTTAACAGCTCTCTTAGGTAATAAAATCCTATTATATAGGAAATCAGACAGACCCCATCAAGGCTAATATGTTTAAATGACATCCTATTTCAGTGAGATCTGCAATCATGATGAGCTGATGTCTAACATGAAAGAAAATGCTATTATGCTGCATCTGCACAGAAAATGATAATACAGCAACATCAACATAAAAGTAAGCTAAACTCTAATGTGGACAAATGTATTACCTTGCCCCTACAGACACTAATAGTAATCACTGAGGTGGTCGAAAATAGGATCAAATTATTGCTCACCACGGACACAAAATGACCTCTTAAGAAAACTAAAAGTCAGCATTATTCTCCTTGCATAATGCAGTAAAAATAAATGAACGGGTAATAATAGGCTTAGATCATCCTGCAATAACTTCATTAATTCAGAGGGTCACAGAAGACAGCATCTGTTAAACTTTCAATACAGAAGATAAGTCTACAGTAGACACGTGATCTTTTCAGTCTGAACAGGTACGGCTAGTTCCAATTCCACGCTACAGTGCCTATGGTAATGTGATGGGCCAGAACAACAAGGCAGTAATTATCTCTGAGACTAAGTGAACATTGATTGGGCACAACATCTGTTTTTTGATGAGCTTTTGCTCAAGGGTTCACCGTTGCCCAAGGGGATGGAAAAAAAAGGAGAGGAATAAAACTCCAGCGTGCTCACCTGAAATGTTCGGAGCCATTCTTGGAGACCCGTGGGTGGCTGGATTGAGGTGATACGCCGTCTCTGTTGCCCCTGACCGTTGGCTGTTCTGATGTGGCCAAACGTGGTGGGTGTGGCTGGACATGGGACAATTCCTGTCGGGCTGCAATTTACAGGAAAAAATGAATAACTTAAAAATCAATAATGTTGTGAGAAATTTGGAGGCAAATAATGCAGGCTGCAGAAGGAGGATGTGAAAGCTCTGAAAGTATTATGGAAAAGGGAAGAAAACATAAACAATACAACAACAGTTTTACCAAAGCCTTTGCAGATATTTACACTACAAATTATTTTGACAACAACAATGACACTAAATATGGCCTGTGGGTGAATGTGACAGCCAATATTGCAAAGTTGAATATTTAAAGCTGCACTTTAAAGGCATTTTACTTATCACTGATTTGATTTAGCAATAAAGCAGCTGTATTCTGCAGGCAAATTTAAATAAAAACTGTTTTCTTTTTAGTGCAAGGCAATTTTCTTAATTTATCCCTTTTGTATTATGTTCAAGTTATGATCAAATGAATGGTTCTATTGTTCTGATGAAAGGTGAAATATCTTGAATTTACACAGTCAAGAAGTTATTTACTGACTTCAGGTTCATCAGCAGCTGTGATCTTCTTACATAATTGAAATAGTTATGTAGTAACATAAGTAGTAACTGTAGTAACTCTAGTAAAATTTACAAATGTAGACATTCTGGCTTCAGAACAGAAAAATGATTTGCTCGTCCCTATCACGTTTTCTAGTTTTAACTGAACAGTGTGCTGTTGGTCACAAAACGAGAAGCTTTCCAGAATGACTTACAGCATGTCAAAGTCACAAAACTGCATCAGCATTAGCTTGAAAACACTCCATATTGTGTTTTACTCACAGGTGTTTCTACTATTTTGTCTGCTTCATTTGGGGATAGGCTAAATAATAAGAACTCCTCACTGTATAATGCAGTACAGTTCAACAGCACCACAAATTACATCCTCCAAAATGACCATATAGTTGAATCAACACCTCTCACCAAAAACATGATAACCTTCATAAAGTGAGGATTTATTGCAGGACTGCATTAGTTGTAGCTTGGTACACCTAATAAACTGCACAGTGGGTATATTTCTGACTCAGAGACTTCAAAGTGTGCACATAGTCCCACAGATTTCTGTTCAGGTCCAGACTCTCCAGTTGTCAGAACCCGGGTGCGAAAAAGCATGACAGGACTTCAAAGGGCACCCATGTGTCCTTGTAATGTAAGGCCAGCAGGAGAAACCGGCCAGTGGGCACCCTCAGCACGTCGGAGTCTGCTGGCTGACAGCAAAATGGGTAACTGGGGGTCTATTTCATTATTGATTCATTTTTAATGGGAGAGGAAGCTGAGATGGAGCCAGTTAGATGGCAACATTTACAGTTAAGTGGCTGTGTTCAGTCTGAATTTTAATGTGGCTACATGTGAACATGGCATTAAATATTTAGGGCTAGAGAAACATCTGGGACTGTACGCTGGATGCTGGAAATACAATGAAATGTGAAGCATCGTTCTGTTTGACGACAAATATAGAATCTTTGTTCATACCAAGATATACTTTCATTATTTCTTTTCTTTTAATATGTGCATGGCATGAAATTAAAGAGATACGATTTTAAATTAAAGCTTGTTTAAATTTAATTTCTAGTAAAATCCTTTTGATCATAGGAGGGGAATCAAAAGCAGGACACTGTAGCACAAGTACTAATCTTATGTGTGAAATGCAGGCTGCTTTACCTTGGATAATCTGGGCCTTTGCAGGGCTTTTTTCCTGAAGGGAAAGATCGGACCTCAGGGCCATGGTCCAACTTTCTTTTCATCTAAGAAAGAAAACAAAAGAAAAACATTACAAACCATCACAAAAACACTGAAGGAGACTGTATTGAAACACATAACAAATGGAATTACATACATACATCCCATACATCACTTTATTTTTATCTGACAGGGCAGCTCTTGAAAAGAAAAAATTAAGAAAGGAAACGGGTCATGGAAGTTTTTAAAAACAGTGGTGGAAGCAGAAAATCGCTTTTTCAAGTTACAGACTTTGTTAACATTATGTCTGAAATTCAGCATAATAAAATACAGACACCACAGACTTGCAACAGTTTTATGCAAATGGGAAATTCATTTTTAATGCATAGGCTAGAGATTCAGTTTTATTAACATGTTCCATAAGAAAGCAGAAAGAAATGACCCATCTATAAATGAAGCTGTTCAACATTATGACATTGCAGGATACAAAGCAGGTGCTTGTTTTACACTGCTGTGCTTTATTTTGATTATTTCCCATGTTGGAGGGACATGACAAGTGAACAGCAATCCTTCGGCAACCAGACACCCCTAAATATCCAGAGGAAATCATGCATTCACACCCAAAACTCCACAGGGTACACTAAAACACATGCACACAAAAACTTGTACAGGGTGCATTCTCTGGCACTGAAGTTTGATTCACACTGACACTTGAGAAAGAAAAACAGACCAAGTTTGGTTCGTTATCATTCAATATCACCTGCATGAACACACACCGCCCAGTCCCTGTTACCACCTACCCTACTGCGTAAACAAAGGAGTCTGTGTAAAGGCCTGGGCAAGGCAATTTTCCTCATCCCATGCCCGCCACTCTCTGGCAACGCTTCTCACCACACATGCAAGTGATCACCATCTCATCGCCGGTCCCTCATGAATAAACAAGCAAACAGAGTAACTGAACACTGACTTTAAGTGTCTGTAGAAAATAAGATATACAATGTGACAGTCTGGCCTTGTTCTCTGATTAATTAAATGTGTTTCATATTTAAGTGAAAGCTCAGCTACACTTGATCACGGCCTGACAGTTTCAGCCTTTAGTAAAGCCACTGATTCAACAAAGTGACAAAAAGACTGTTTTCTCAAATCTCTCTGGGCTTCACCACAAATCAGCAATATTGTATAAATCATCAGCCACACCACCAAGGGCATATTTTGACAATCATAACACATCATTGTGTACATGAATGATTTATTCCTGCACTGTAGCACGTGGCATGTTTTTTCACATTGTTCTTTTGCTTTGCTAACATGGCAATTCCGGCTTTTGCTCTTTCATTTAGAGTAAAATGATTTGGCAACGGTTTGTCTACAGTTACAGTTGAGCAAGATGCAACCTGTACCGGGAAAATGTTTAACACAACTTCCATCCGTCCTCCTGCTATTGTAGAATCTGATATTATCTTGTAGAAACCAAAAACCACATTCAAATTTAACTTTTTTTTTCTGTCTTTGAGGCAAACAATGCTCTTACAATGCATTTATGTTATTGTAGTGTTGCTATAAATGCTGCATAAGATAAGAGCCTTGGGTGTTTGACTCCATACTGTCTGGATTTACAGTGGAATGATTATATGTCTCTCCTCAAGATATGTGTTTTTGTTTATTACTATAATTTGGTGAGCGTGTGCTTGTTCTGTGTTTTCAGCCTCAGGGGCATGTTTGAGTGTTGAGAAAAGCACGCAATGTATCAAACCAAGACGAAAAAGATATGAAAACATGTTTTATTTCTAACCTAAGAAATGCTCAGTGGTACACAGGATATCAGCAACTACATCCAATCATGTGGTGTCAATACAGGATCCCTGCCTAAGAATCAATGCACCAAATCAACTGACAGTCAACCAAAGGCCTGGGTATATAGAGTACATATAGGGTATATAGTACATTACTAGAACACATCAACATGCACTGCAGGTTAGGTGCCCCAGGGACATTACACTGTAATCTGACCAAAGATTTGTGATCTTTTCCTCACAAGTCAGCTCATGTGTGAAGCTACAGAGCAGTTCAAGGAAAGAGCCATAAAAGCTCTGATTAAACGTGATGTTAATATATAGAAAGGGCAGAGAAATGCCGGTGACAAAAACCTGTATGTAAACCATCCAAATGTTTTCAAAAGCCAGGCAGAAATGCAGCTCAGGTTCCACTTGTCTACATTTAACATATCTGGCTGATAGAGATTATTTGACTGCTAAAGCACATAAAGAGGGGGTTATAAGATATCCCTGCTTGTTAGGATCCAGCTCTTGAACCTGACTGCCTTGTTCTTAAAGGGGTGATCTCACTGCAATGGCAGTTCAGTAGCCAAGGAGAGCCTGGGTGTGTGTATGCATGCATTGGGTGTGTGTGTGTATGTTTTGTGTGTGTGTTTCAGAGTGTGAGAGAAAGAGAGAGACTGTGAGAGAAAAGGGGGGAGTGCTGGCTGGCTTTGACTGTGTGCGCCTGTGTGTATGCATGTTAAAAAAAAAGAGAAAAAAAAAACACCACAACAAAAAGCCTAAATGCAGGCATGACAAAAAAAAAAAACACAGCATGTAACCAGCCTCTTGTGTTTCAGCCTGGGAAAAGGTAACAAGAGAGCGCAGTGTTTGTAAATCACTTCTAATCAGTCCGTCCTCCTTCCACTTGGTTTTCCCTTCTCTATCTGGCCAGAAGCACGACAGATGGATAAACAGAGACTTAATGATATTTTAAAGACAGCAATCGCTCTTACATAATGTGTTGATTCATTTCAACGAAGGCTACATCCTGCAGCATCAGTCACTCCAAACATCTTTTCTCATTTTTCTAATAGTCTTCCAAGCAGACATCAAACAGTTTCATCTTGTCAATCAGCACTGCCAGAGACGCAGAGACACTTGAATCGGAGAACTGGCCATTTGAGAGATTGAGCAAGTGATTGCAGAATTGTCAAGGACCTCAACTACAAATAAACAAGATAAATGGACATAAACATGTTATAAAAATAAATCAGTCTTGATGTTTCAGTTTCTGCGGGTGCAAGCAAAGAGCCACACAAAAATATTCAAGCTCAAAATCCTGATATATCAGAATGAGAAAATCCACAAATGGATGGAGAATTGAAATGATAAACATTAAAGTCAATAACCTGCTACCCACTGATCAAGAATGAGATTTTCACTTAATTATTAGGCTTAACTGAGTAAAAGCTTCAACACTACACAGAGTGCACACAGCTACACAAAAAAATCCCCTATGAGGGATTTCCAGAGTCAGATTTTGAATGATTAACAAATGTGTTTACATTACACGCTCTGCATAATGGATTCCCTTTCATATTTTTGTTTGTACTCTGCATTCCCAACTAAGGGAGCATCATCTCATGGCTGCCATCCAGCCACAATACACCCAACATCCTTGAGGATATTCTACCTCACGCAGTCTGACACAGTGACCCATTATCTGTGCTTGGAGCCTGAGGCGAGTGCACAATGTCAGGGAATAGGCTACTCCAACAGGCAGCAGCAGACTGATCACATGCATGCATCTCAGGCAGTCACTTTGGTCAGAGCAAGATAACCACTGCTGCATAATGTAGAATCATAATAAGCCTGCAAACTGGGGAGGATTGCAGGGGGAACTGGCTCTTTTTGTGCCAGAAACTGATGGTTATTTACAAAAATGAAAGTCTGCATGTATTAAGAACATAAATGGAGCTAATATCAACCATCTATATGTAGTATATTTTCATATATATATATGTATGTATATGTGTGTGTGTGTGTGTGTGTGTGTGTGTGTGTGTGTGCGTTGTGGCTACTAGGTTGTGCGAAAGGGAGGAACACAGTTGGTGTTCAGGTGCAGAGAGCATCGAGCCAACGCTAAGGCAAAATTACCATCCACAGCCACAGAATTCAGCAGTTTATAACGCGGAGTTACGGTCATATAATCATCCAGCACTGCAGAATTAAATGGCCATAAAAGTGCCACAGCCGCAACCCGCGTACAAATGCGCTGATTCTCCCCGACTCACGGCGGTGGCGTTTATTTACGCGGCTGAAGTTACTATGAGGGGAAAGGATGCCAAATCGCGTCGTGATATTACGCTAACATAACATAAAGGGCCTTGCAATTAAAGCGGCGTCTCTGGGGGTCTGCTACACTGCTGTTCATCCTCCGCAGTGGCCGCACAATCTGCCGTGAGAGGGGCGTCAGAGATAATGAGGGCGACGGAGCGAGTCAAACATTAAATAATGTGTTGGAGGTGACACGGGCGGTAGCTACAAGCAGAAACCCTACTCACTTTGTAGAAAATCATCTTTAAAGTGCCGTAGAACCCCATCCTTGTAATCCGGTGTGTTTCCCTTTTTCCTCTTCAGTGACAGTCGGTGAAGTCCAAATCTCTGTGCGTGGTGGGGAGAAAGCTGTGACAGTGTGAGGGCTGTGTACTCTCAGGTAAATCCGACGCTGTCTCTGATGTGAACATGCTCGGGCACGTCACCGGACTGGCGTGCATGCAGTAGATTCCCCCGGCAAAGGCATTTTTTTTTTTTTTTTTTTTTAAATGGGAATAAAAAGCTCCGCCGTGCCGCGCCGACTTAAACGGGGTTCGGTCGGTGGGTGAACAATGCGATGCGACGATCCCGGAGGTTTGTGCGCCGCCGACCAGCCTCACCGAGCAGGGAGTGAACAGATGAGGGAGAAAGAGGGTGACACTCGGCAGAAAGGGGAGGAGTGGAGGGGAGCGCGTCAGAGCGCGGAGCAGTGCCCTCTTCCTTTTCACAGGCTGCACGACGGCTCCTCCAAACAGGATCGGATTACAGCCTCCCTGGTGGAGACGGCAGGAATGGTGCAGTCCAACATCCAACATTGTGCTCAGCGCATCCTCTGCGAGCAGGGTACCGGGGGACATATGTGTAGCAGACGAGGCAGCACACAGAGACCGGGAGGAGAGCGCACTGGTCCCTTTGCTTAAAAAGCTGGACCCCCACTTGTTGCAAAAACACTTCATCCATGCCCCCCACCCAGGGACTACACCACTACTACTCTTTTCTTACTTAGGGGGCATCAAATATATTATGTTAAACGTTATATGTATTTGGCTGCAACTCTTTAAAACATAAGTACAGTGGTGAGAAATAACCACTAACCACATAAAGCACATTTACTGAAGGACTACAGTTATGAGCAATTGTAGGTACTTAAATTAAATTTGAGTAATTACATTTTATTCTGCTTTATTCTTCTCCACTGCATCATAAAGGGAAAATACTTTTCACTCTATTACAAGTACAATTTAAGATTCAAAATATGATTATATTAGTTCAGAAAATGATTTTCTTCATTGCTTAATCTGACAAGTAAATGTTTGATTAATTGTCTTGTCTATAAATGCCCCACTTTTAGATTAAATTTACCCAAAAGTATATAAAAACAGGTAAAACTAGCTCCATTTTAACCAAGAACAACAATCTTATCTGTTAACGTATCAATAATGATTCAATTATATAATCATATCTCACTAACAGGCCCAGCCTGCATAATCTTACCTTAACTTTAAGTTCATTTTGTAACTCATTTATCTGCTCGTAGTGAACCTGTACATACACTGAACCTATTGTACTGTAGTGCTGCATTAAAGACAGTGAACATCCCAGCCAACAGATCTCAGAGCACAAAATAGTCTGTCGTCATAATCTATGAGGCAACAGTGTGAATGGATCCATGTCTGCTGCACCTGCTTATTTGCACACACATGGAACGGGCCAATATTTGCATTTCAGTACGGGAGGTAAAGGCTGAGTGCACCTGCCTAGCTACAGCAACACTATGGGCACTGCTGATAGCTTCACAACAGTTATTATAGCTTTAGTTTAAAAACACATGAACATTTAGTGCAGGTGAAATTAAATCAACTCAAACTGCCTTTTCAAGGGGACAAATAGTCATCATCTTTCCTTTGCTTAGCCAAAAAAGATAAATACACAAGAAGCTTTTTGTTTGATTAATATGGAGAAATTGAGAACAGGGAATATTAAACAATGTCCCTGGCCAAGTGTGCTATGTCACTGTGCTGCAGAGAACAAACTGAAACACATTCTCCATAAAACTGACCAGTTGCCATTTATTAACACTGACATTTGTGTGGAGCCTAAATTAAACTTCAGCATACAGCTTCTGGGCATGCTACAGCATTATTTTCTCCTGCAGAAATGTTTTAGATATCTAGTTCATACCAGTTTGGGCCGAGCCATTAGTTTCAAAAGGCCCTGAACATTTTCTTCTCTTGACCTCATAAGACACCAGCATTAGATCATCAAACCAGGGGACACAATGAGGGATCATGGGAAGGGCTCTATTCACAGGTGATGGCGCATTGAGATCTGGCAGCCTTTCAGATGTGTCTGGCTTATACCTGTAATTACTGAGTGACCTAGTACAGGATGGAAAGGTAGGGCCTGTTACAGAAAAAACAAACAACATTTGGCAAGAGAGGTCTGGTTAAAATCTGCCACGATTTGAGATTTGAGATGGAATTGTTCTGTTGTAGACGAGAGAAATTGATGTGACATGACCTTTTGCATGGTAATTTACAAAAAAAAAAAACTTCATACTGTAAGATTTCTATAAAAAGTCTGAATGAATGTCGTAAAAGATGTAAATCATGATTATCCGAGAGGACACGACAGGTGGTTAATCCGTGCATCTTAGTCACACTTTCTCACCATAGTAATACACACGGGAAGGCATTGAAGTCAGTGGATGTCGGAGAGCATCAGACAGCCTGTTTCAAGCTTTGTCTGTGCGTGTTTAAGGTGGCCCTCGTGAGAAAGGCGCTCTGGTTGCTCTCTGCCGGCCCAACCTTTACACAGCACATTGGAATGCTTGGCATGCGAGAGGGGTTGCACTGTGGCCTTTGAATAGGCCGTGGCCCCCTTTGTCGCTCTCCTTCTGTCAGTTGGTAAAGCATTAACAGACCTCTCCCCCCTGATACTGACCTCCTGCTTATCAAAACCCAAATCCTGCTGGTCAGATGTAAAGCTGCATAAAACAGGTGCCTCTCAAAGCAAACTCATTTTTGACTATTGTATTTGTTGTTATCATCAAACAAACATTTTCAGGTAGCGTTCCATCAGACACTGGCTCCTTTTGCTGTAATATTTGAACAGCAGATGACATAAAAATACACTCATTACATCGCAGTGCAGTAGATGGCTTGTGGGGAAATGCAAATACTGTCTCATTTGACTGTGCACAAATAGCAGACAACGTCAATGCCAAGGTTTCAGCATAGTGACTCAACAGATACAAGGAGACAGTTACTGAATGGACGCAAATATTTTCCTCATTTTATTTATTGATATTTTTTGATTAATCAACTGATTATTTCATCTATAAAATGTGGAAAATAATGACAATTACCATATTTAGCAGATGTGTCACATTATATATATATATATATATATATATATATATATATATATATATATATAGTTTAAAAAGATATGAAGCTGAGAAAAGGAAGACAATATTGACATTTTAGACACAACTGTTTGATATTTTGACTTGATAAGTGACCCAAACAATTAATTTACAAAATAAAAGGTGAATCAGTTAGTTGATTGAAAAAACTATCTGCCACGATATTGATAATCCATTACTTGTTTATGTCATTTCTTAAGCAGAAATGGCAGAAACTCAAGAGTTGTAGCATTTCAAATGTGAGGATTTGCTTGTTGGTCTTTTACGGTAGTAATTTGAATATCTTTGGGTTTCGGACTGTTGGTTGCACCAAAGAAGCAGTCTGAATATGTCCATGGGCTTTGAGAAATTCCTTTTTTTACACTTAACATGGCAAACGATCAATGGATTACCCAAGAAAATATATTTTTAAAAAGTTAGCAGTTGCAGCCCTAATTGATTAATTTTCTGTTATGTTTCTGTTCTAGTTATATAGGAGGGATGTGAATGGACAACTATTTCAAATCAGCAGATGTCGGAGGGAAAAAGCTACACTACAGGAGAAAGGGGCTTTCTTGAGAAAACGTTTAATATGAGGAGCTGAACTTGAAGGAGGCAAATACTTCCTGGGCAGTGATGCATCACTAAACGGGGCTGTGTCATTGTGCAATTGTCCTCCCTGTGGAAAAAATGAGGACTAGGGGGTCTCCTCTCAATAGAGTTTTTTCTGAAATGGTGAAGTGTGAGCCTCATTCCTGGGTGGACAGATGCAAGGCGTGTGGGGGAGGTTTGATGAATAAGGAAACCATGGATCATGGCATTCTGCAAAGGATAATAATAGCAACATCTGCATGGAGTTGAATTAACATATCCTACAGCCACCCACGCGACTGAAACATTCAAGTTTGAGGAGGTCAGGTCAAAAAAAGAAATTAAAGCAAGAGCCTGTGGTATCTCCCTCGTGACATCAATAGGATTCACTGAAGATAAATGGAGAACAGAGGTCAGAATCTGCAATTATTGGCAATTATTTAGAAATTGGAGATTCAAAGAAATGCACTATTTAAAAATGTATACAAGTGGCTCAGTTAAAAAGGAAAATTCTACAAAAGCGTCAACACTGAAGAGAGAACGATGAAATTTACAGAACCAGTGTCCAGTGTAGCATACATGTATGCACTGAAAGGCTGAAGCGGTCAAATGCAATGGTTGTGTGATAAAATACTCCAGCCAAAAATAACGTTGAGTATTATTCATAGTTTATCGCTGACTGAACTGAATCTAAATGGGAATTTTTTTCCCAGGTGAAGAGTGGCAAAGGTCACATGTGACATATTACAAAACATATAATAAAACCAATGCGGTGCAACTTGATTATTGTCTTGTGAAGGGACAACAAGCTATAATATAAGCTGGTTAACAAAAGACATGTAAACATTTGATTGCATTTACGCAACCAAGGCTGGTGACAAATACAAAATGAATCATTTTATAAAGTGTCTTAATAATCAGAAGGAAGTAAATTATGTCATGCAGAAAGAAAGTGTAATTTTTACATTAAATATGTAAATATGTACAGCATCTACATGGGTATCTTCCATTAGAGATTTACTGCTACTTCAGTAATTACAAAGTAGAACTGAATAAGTATCACAACACATATCTTGGGAACCATTCTGAAAATTACAATTTAGACTTCCTACACACTTTCACTCTAACATGGAAGCTGTAGAACAGATTGGAATACAAAGATGAACCTAAATTGTGGCTACATCTCTATCAGAAATGGGATGTCCAGATGTCTGGAACAACAGCCATACTGTCTCCTTATTTTGTAATGTGTAGTATTAAAATTGATCACAGACCACTCAGTAAAGCAATAAAAGACAAAGATTTCCCCATGGAAAATAAGTCAGTCTGGTGAGTGCTTCAGGAAGATGATATTGATGCTGTGGTATCAGTATATACAGGTCACTGACAAATAAAGCTTTTAAAAATGTTTTTTAAAAAAGTCTTTTTAAAATGGATATTATGCATATTTTTGAAATTAGAATAATGTATTTCAACAAGCCTTATTTGTGTTACAACATTTCAAAGTTTTAAATTCATTTTTTGACTGTATTTTTAACTTCACCACTTGAAAAATGTCAGGTGGCGCAACCAAATTTATATCCTTTCCTTCTATTTATTCTAAGTGAAATTTTTGGCAAGTATACCTGAGTGTGTCCATAGTGGCTAACACATTGTTATTTTGTGGTTGAGTTTTTTGTTAACTATAATTTAAGATTATTGCATTTCAGTGGCCAGGTATTTAATATTTTTAATATCCAATTTTACATTTAAATACAGAAAAACTTGTATATAAATATACAAGAGTCTTATAATAAAATAACATTTTCCTAGTTTTACCGTGGTTGTACCACCTGACATGAAGAGTGTACCAGCCCAACTATGAGTTGAAAGTAGCTATTTTTATCAATATTTGAGAGAGCTCCACAAACCTTTTCACTCATCAATAAAGATCACTTGAGGTCCTCTGGCTGATGGAATATCCTGTTTGATGTTGTAACTATTCACTTCAGAATAAAAGATACATATATACAGTTGCACCACCCTGACATTTGACAATACACAAATTCCCGGACAAAAGTTTTTGAATTATCTTAACACCTTTAAAACTATTAATATTTGTGAATTTAGTTTATTTGAAAGGTACAGTATTTATTTTGAATTTATTATTATTAAAATATCATATTTAATACTTTTCTCAGGCTGTTCATTAACTCATTAACGGTTGCGCCACCTGACATTTTGGTGGTTTGAGATGCCAAAATATAAGATATATACATTATTATAATGTATAATAGTCAGACTACAGCAGTTTTATAGAATAAAATGATGCATGTCATGAATTAATTAAAATTATTTTAAAGGAAAGTAATGCACTCGGACACAAAAATATGCACGTTATGTCAGTGACCCATACACTGAATTAAACAAATGTGCTCTATAATTCACATAGAAAGCCCAGCATACATTTGCTCTATTCTCAACCTTAACTGGTCAATGATTAACTTTTTTCTTCAAAGCAAAGCTGACAACTGGCCATGCAGCACAAAACAAAATCTGGAAGTGCAATACAAAACATGTCTTTACATACTTTCTTTTGACTTCATACCCCCAATATAACCTGCTGAATTATAAAAATCTGTCATGGATTCAAGTAAATGTGCAAGACGTTCTGAAACGATCCTGGCAGACTACAGTTGTTCCCAGTAGGACACCAGGACATCATCCAGGCTTTCTTATTGCCCTGCAGTGAAAAAGTGTAGAGACGGGGATAAAGATGGACACTTCATCACTAGTCTTTCTCAGAGGTGCTCATTTTGTCGAGGTAGAAGTAATGAAGTCCAAAATAATCAATGAATGAATATATGACTCTTTGCATTTTAAAGCTTGGAATGATGCTCTGAATCATGATGTTGTCCAGTCACTGGAATCACACCCAAAAACCAAAAGACCATCAGCAACATGCCCTCAGCATACAACAGCTCAGCGCCAGTAATTTGCTGGAAACTGTTGTACGAAAAAGACTAATTTGTGTTTCTCTCCAAAAGCCACAGCTCCCTTCATACTGATCCTCATTACATTTGACCTACAATGGAGCTGCAAAGTTGGGTGGGAGGTTAAGATGGCTCAGATTCTGAGAGTGATTTCTCTAGGCTGCACCACGCGCCCCATTTGAAGGGCATGTCCAAAGTCAAGTTTATTTTTATAGCACAAAATCACAAGTTTTCTTCTTCAATCTGTATAACATACAACACCTTTAATCCTTAGAACCTTGATAAAGATAAAGACTTAAACACTTCATAAGAACAGTGAAGATGGCTGTGGCAGTGGTAGATTTGAAATCTTAAGTAAATAAAATGTACAGTACAATATAAAGAATATATTAAGTGAAACATGTTAAGAGTCTCTAGCAAAGACCTCAGGATACATAAAAAGTTTTGAAATGAGAAAAGTCAACATTTAGTCAGGACTGTCTAAAAGTTTTAGACCAGCTTTTGGCCTTGTAGAGGAGGAGTAATGCAACTCAGTTTTTATGTAAAATAACTTGTCTAAAAAATTCTAATATACTGTGTGATAAGTAGCTCAGACCAAAGTCACATACTATACCTTCTAATGGCAAATTGTACAGGAAAAATTTCTTCATAGAGGTATTAACATTTTCTTCCATTTCTAATCCCTCTTCCCATGATAGACCTATCCGGTTTTGCATTTGGATGCTGCCTGAGCTGTCATATCTCATTCAGAAATGAAAGAGGGGTTATGGAAATGTGTGTGATGAGCCAGGTGAAACTTGGCTGCGGCTGGCATCAACATTTACACAGAAACGAATAAACCTCTTTAATCATCCAGAATTACCACTCTGCATCCCAGATGAAGCGAAGGGAGCCAAATTGTGCCTGCAGGGTGTTGCCTGTCATCTGTAGATCCCTAAATATGCTTGAGAAGGTGGTGGGAAACTGTGTGGGGACATTCTAACAGTCTTGGTTGCATGCCTTGACCTGAACTCACTACAGAAACTCCTGCATCACACTGCCTTGGGTATTTTTTTCCCACCTTGTGATACCAATCTCATCTGGAACACCATCTATCCAAACTACCCTTTATCTCTCCAACAAAGCAGTAATCTGCATGTTTGCTGTTCCAAATACAGATTTCAAAGGAACATATGCCTGAGTAACCTCTGAACTGAGATTGTAACTTAATCTAAGTGGATCAGTGATCAGAGGATGCTATTTAACAAATTGTTATAAGCAGGGATATACACAGGTATATTGATCATTCACCCTTCTTTTGTGCATTAACCTCTGTTTTACCAGCCATGTAAGGGGAATGGCTCTAGGGATAACAATGGCCGTCGGGTGGTCCACTACTTCGGTCCTGATTGAAATATCACAACATCTATTGAAAGAATTGTCATTAAATTTGGTACAGACATTCATGCCCAGCTCTGGATGAATTATGAACACTTTTATGGAGGAATTGTGGTAACTGGTTATACCATGAGTTTTCATCAAGTGACATCATCAGTTCAAAATTTAAAGTTTACCCAATACTTTCATTTATTATTTATTTCATTTGTCAATGTGAGCATGTTAGCTTGCTGATGTTAGCATTCAACTCTGCTGTGCCTATAAATGCCACCTCACAGAGCTGCTCACCTGCCTGTAGAAACCTGATACAGAATCAGTGTTGCTATATGATCCTTACATGAACTCTTTATTATCAAAAATAACACTCATAACGTCACATACTTTGTATAATAAGAGTGATGTATACTGTAAAAAGTGTTAACCCAGTTATGAAACCTTGGCGATGAATTTCATGTTTCCGAGAAGTACAGTACACGCACAAAAACACAGCGTGACCCTTTTCTGGGCTTATGTTATGATAGAAGAGCAGCTCTGCTTTTAAAAATAGTTCAAAGTTACATGCCAGTGGCACTGCTAATAATACTAATGTGCATTCTCATCCGGCTTCCTCTGGAAAAGACTGAGGAAACAGAGAAGCAAGAGAGTTCTGAGGGGATTGGTGCTGTCACCTTAGTAATGGTTCCTGAAGAAGTTTCCTCGAGAAGTCAACTATACTAGTGTGGGGAAGAAACCCTAAATATTACAGAGCAAACTGTAGTAACAGGTTGAAGAATGAGGAAGATAGGATGGAAATGAAAGAGCAATTTTGTCTTGAGGATGAGCTAACTTTAGTTCTCTTCCTTTTCTGAAGATTAAACTAAGGTGGATCCTTCTGACAGGTGAGCCTGACTGATGAGGTAATCTCGAGAGAATGCAGGTGGAGCATGTCTCAAGTTTGTTCAGATGAAACTTGAAAATGAGTCTCTTATTTTGTCAGCCCTACTTTTGGTAGTCAGGTTAAGTAGAAAAGTGGCACAAATGGACAGTAACAAATAAAAAAAAAAAACACCCAAACATTTGATAAGAGTGAAATACGTGACTCCAATGTTGATACACGATCCAATTTCCAGAAAGTGAAGGGCACATTTGATCTTGTTTAGATGTGTCTACTGGCCATGCTTTGAAAGCCAAGGCTCTTGTCTAAAGTGTCTGTTAGGGATTATTGTTATCTCTGGAGGACCACCAGCAGAGTGGGTGATAGCAACCTTTTTAGTGCCTAACTTGACTGCTATAACTGTCATGTCTGATGGCACACAGTGAGAGTCATATAATGGCCATATTTTTTTTGAAAAAGATCAAAAAGACAGCACTTCAAAGTACATAAATCTTTGGATTTGGACGTTTGTTGGTGAAGATGAATGATGCAATGTAACAGCAATGCAACTTGCAAGCAGACTGTGGAGTGGACTTGACCAGATTTTACTCAAGTATATGTTAACTAAAGCCAAACACAGGCTGCGGTGATTGCGAATACACTGTAAATGCAGGTTTGACATGTAAAATAATTGCATATACCTGTATATGTGTACATGATTTGTTCATGTTACAAAGTTTAAGTAAGAAAGCTGTACTTATATGAAATATGAATGAAAATGAACCTATGAAAGTGTGTGAAAGGGGGCAAGAAACTAACAGGTAAATGTACTGTGTTGAAAATCAATGTCTCATTTCAGAATAATGTCCTGCTGCCAGAGGACAAGTCATTAAAGAGACATAAAGATAAATTCAAAGAATCAAATTGAAAATTGATTTATTTGTTTTGTTTTGTTGGTTAATTATTGATTATTTTATAACTTGAAAATATGTATTTAATTTAATGCAATTTTAATGGACTGAAGGAAAACCTGAAGTTTATGAATCTAATTTAGCTAACATTCATTTTTGTAAAATCTGTAGCAAATAAAGGTCACAAGTTCCAATTTTTTTTACTTTGTCACTGTCAGTAAGGCATATTAGTACAGTGAATATAGTTAGATGGATAATAGTGATGCTGAGAGAGAAAGAGAGAGAGATATGCCACCAAAGATTTAAATGGCAACAGCGAATGAAGAGAGTCAAAGGTCATAGATGTTTCATTTCAGGAAGGGCAGAGGAGCATTGAACCTTGGATGGGTTGCAAACATGTTTGATCCTCCCCTCACTCCCACACACAGACAAACACAAATACTTGATCCTACTGCAGTAGCTGTTGACACAAACATACTGCATGTATTAATTGAGAAATGGAAGAAATTTACTGGAACAATTGTTGCTTTATATAGAGAAAGATTCAACTCAACTTCTTGCATACCAACTCAACATAAGAATAACAAATAGAAGATGAAGGAGAGGAGATGAAGATGAAGGAGATGAACAGTAACAAGAATAGGATGTTTATCACAAAAGCTTTGTCTTCAAACATAATAAAATCCATCAGGGAAGAAGCACAGAACTGTTTAAGCCCAACAAATGTGCTAATTTGGTCTGCAGTAATAATTGGTAACATGTTATAGGTGGTTCCCATATGTCCATTCAATCCTGAGATGGAAATGTGTCTGGCTGTGAGGATAGGCAGCATGGGGCCACTGAGGAGTTACATCCCATGCTGGGCAACACAGAGACAGACGGAAGACAAAGGGAGGACCCAGCTTTTGCCAAAGGTAAATCTTCAATGGCTGGACACATTTCATGTGAAGTAGTAAGAATATGGCATGCTCATTATAACCTCTCCTAACTCATCTAACAAACTGACACAACTGAATTCCCCCAACAGGATGAATAAAGTATCTATCTATCTATCTATCTATCTATCTATCTATCTATCTATCTATCAGCCAAACATTAACCTTGTGTTGTTGACACATCTGATACAAGAACTTTTGTTCTTCAAAGTTGCTCATACGTTCAAAGAATAACTGACATTATTTTGTTAGAATAAATAGTTTAAGGCCAATGTTCAGCAGTGTTTTAGTCAGCATTTCAAAGTTGCTGGTGGTGGATTATACACTGGAAGCAGTGGTTATGTCTCACTGATTTGATTCAGGTTTTGCTGCAGTCTTCTCCTCCTCCCTGCCTCCAACTCGTACAGCTTCTGACACACTCTCCCAGAGACCTCCTACACACTAAAACTACACAGACAACACCACTCTCTACTTCCTATCTTGCAGAAAACGGATAGGAGAGGAGTATATTGGGTCATTTAGAAAAGCACCTCCAGGAGCTGGAGTCTGTGTGTGTTGATTTGTTTACTCATATGTAGTGTTTTATGCCATGTATAATGAATTCGAGAATTTCCCACGAGCCCTGCAAGAGGAAAATACAATGTCACGTCTCACATCTAAAGTCATACAATACAGTGCAAGTGCTGGCCTCAGGTTGATATTGATATACCAGAAATGAGTGACTTTCTGACTTCTAACCATTATGACTAATTCCCTGCATGAATTGAATATTCAGTTTTAACAGTTTTGTTGCTTTTCACAGCTCTGCATTTTGTAGGTGGTGGAATTTTTGGTAGATTTTTAAAACACTATTAGACCGATGTTGTTTGACCTTGTCTATTCAAACAGTCTTTTTGTCTCAAGTTTAACAATACATTCTGTAAGAAGCAAGTATCTCTCAACAAACTTTGGAAAAAGCTTATTTCTTTGTCTTCAACAAAAAACTGCTGTGTAAACTACTGATTGTTTTCTAACAAAAAATTAAAAGACCTTGTTAAGACTACAGATTGCCTAAAATAACAATCCCCGTCAACCCTGTCAGTATTTTCAGTTTAAGGTCAGGGGTGTTGTATTAACTTGACAATATCTATCCATTTAACACGGAGGTCAAGCGCTAACACGCTGTAACATGTAAATTTTCACCTTGTGGCAGGAAGTGTATTGTTAGTTCACGCTGTCAATTGTCTCGCTTCATTCTCCAAAACTTGTCATTCATCTTGATGAGCTGTCTACCTTGAAATGACATCTTGCCTTGGGGTGCGCTAACTGGCATCTGTAGAGCTACTGCAGGCATCGGCGCAGCAGATGGCACGAGGAAAGTAAACATGCCTTCCTATTTAAATGGTGCACGTTCTCCCAGGGCTGACAAGTAAGCACAAACACTTGAAAGTTTAAAGTTAAATATTGGCTTTAATTTTTGTTGTATGCATCAGGACTGTTAAAACATCATGAGGATGACTGAGAAATAGCTGTCTGTTGTATCACTTGAAATATGTCTTAGTGACAGATAAAGGCATGACCTAGTGATCAGAGGGCTTTCCTCCCTTTAAAAGTAACAAAATCTTTACAAGAGTTATTATAACTTTGTCGACCACATAACCTTCAACTGCTTGTACTGGGTGAATGGTTGTCACTTCTTTTTTTAAACGAAGCAAGTTGACATGTCAGCCCGTTAGTTCTTTTCCTTCACTTTCCCCAACTTTCCCCAACAAAGAACCTACACAGCCAACAGGCCAGGCAATGAAATGAGCACAAGAGTGGAAAATGGAAGTGAGGTTGGAACAGCTTCCCCAAAAATAGATCTCCCTCAGCACACACTCTCATCATACTCTTTCACCACAGCAGCATGCATGACTTTAATGTTCTCCACTAAGGAACCACACTCTCCTCTCTTGGCCTCCATTTCAAAAACAGTGGAACACAACTTAGGGGTTAATACCACTCAGGGAGAGGAAAGTAGAGTGAACCCCACATGCACAGTTCTCAGAGGATGTTATCCAAATCTCCATCTACAAAGTGCTTGAACTCTACATTTGAACAGACATTTGAGTGGATGTTGACAAAACTTATTTCACTTATTTATAGTAGCTGAGATGTATATTTAATGAAATTTAAGACCGATAAAGTGCTGTATTTTTGGATTGCTCTAACCGTTCACTAACCCTCAGCTACACTCCAGCAAAACCCATCTAAGTCAAAGGGTGTCATCACTTTCAGTCACTTTCTATTTCCTCTGCCATGTGTCATGACATTTAAGTCAAATGTAACCTGAAACTCAAGATTTCAAATGTCAGGCAAGTCAAAATGATGAGGCTGCTTAAAGCAGGGTTTTCTGACAAGCCTTGATGTTTTGTTCTTTATGTTATTGTGACAGTTTTTCAGGGCTTTTGCCCTGATCCGTATGGTTGTTTCACTGTGTTTCTAACTGAACAGTATTCTGCTGCAGTCGCCGATCCAGAATGCTGAGGGTCATGGTATTTCATTTTTCCTGAACATGACACTTTTACTCAGCATCACTGAATGCAGGGAAATCTTTCATGGCCAACACATATTTCAGTGATTAAAGACCTTATACTCAGACGACGTTGGCTTTGCACATTATGTTGCAAACAAGGAATTCCTTAAGCATGACAAACACTTATCAAAATAAAAATCTACCCAACATTATGCCTTAAAGGCAACACATACATCTTCTTAAGCTCTAACGGATTATGTTGCCTGCAACTTTATACTTCCCACTTTCCATTTGGCTTTAAAGAATTCTTATCGTCAAAAAAAAAAAAAAAAAAATCTCATGAAAAGACCAAAACTAACATTGTGTTAGCTTGTCTCTAAATATATTTTGCAATATATCTGGGCAGTGCAGATTTTAGCAAATATTACTCAAAAAGGAGCAAACAGTGCATATGTTGGGGCTATTTAACTATCTGACAGTGCAGCTAATTTATGTTTACATTTTTTTTGCACAACAAAGAGACAAGTATTTGTTGTTTTACAGTACTGAGGAATAAGCTATACCATGCTTTGGCTTAATACACAGTGCTTATTAGTAGCATAACTGCTGGTTTTGGGCTTTTAATAGGGGTGATAATAAAAAATAAGAAATATCACAAAGCTTATTCTTTAACAAAAAATGTATATAATAGAGTTAATGCAAAAAATTTTACCCGGTGTTTTTTCTTGTAACCTGCACTCTGACTCCTGCTTCCTTCTTAGCATTAATCAATATTCCTGACAAGAAAAAAAAGCTATCATTAGCAAAAACCTTCACCAACTCAGTTCATGTATGGGAGGCGGGGCACACCACAGCAATTCAGCCATGACCCTATAGATGACCTTTAAATTTCACAATAGGCAGCCCACAATAGCTGCCATGCGCCTAGTGGTTTAATCTCCACAGCCCATCTGCTGCGGCTGCTGCCTGTGAGTTGAATCTGCGAGAGGAGAGGGAGTGCCCAGCTTCCCTCTGAAGCTCATGGGTGTCTGTCTCACTACATCCTGTGGGACAGCTGTATGTTAATGTGCACGAGAGGCCGGGGACAGCAGCAGTCACTGGGATTGCCAGGCAGACACAGAACAAGGACCCCCTTCTCAGTGGGTAGCCAAAGGCATGAACTTGGCAGATTACACATTCAGGAAACAAATAAGGCTCCATCACAAGCGGGCACCCCAAATCAACAACCACCAAACACACAAGAGTGCAGAGAGACAGCCCAAAAAAGAAAAAAAAAAACTGTTTAAGTGATGAGACTGAAGAACTCTGCCTGCCACTTTGTGGTTTTTCTCTCTTTTGGAAATTCATCACATGCTGTAATTGGGATAGACAACATCAAGTACATCTCTTAACTTCGTCTGTCCTCAAGAGTCCTTCTATAGTAAAAGAAACTGCAGAATTAAGATTGTCAGGTTTTTTTGGCTAATATCAAGATGAATTAATTTCACTTTAGTACCACTGGAAATGTTAGTTTTATTTTTTCCATACATCAAGAAAAAGCAGACAGGTGGTCGGTGACAGCTGAAATCAAACATCTCAGGGGGGACCTGCACAGTAAAATGATGTTGCTTGAGGAAAATCAAATCAATAATTCAAGGCCAGGCAAGTTGCACATCTAATCCTGACGTGATGATGACGAAGGACAGGCAGGGGCGTGGGCAGGAGTGGAGGACCCAGCTACTAGCCCCCCTTCTATCTGTAAACTGTTGCCTGGCAACAGAATTCGAGCTCGCTGCCCTCCAGGCTGCAGTGTGCTGCCTCTGGCCTCATCCAGGGATAAGGCTCTTGTTTGCTATAAGAGTCAACCAATTCTGGCAAAAGATGCAGGGCTTGCCTTCAGTAATGAATTCTGCAGAGGCTGCTAATGAAGGCTTCAATTTAATGAGAATAAAGCCAGTTTTATCTCAAGATGTGACATAAAAACATAAAGCAGGGCTTGGTATGTACCGGCAAGTTCTCACTGTGTGTATTATGACAATACACAAGCTCAACTAAGAACGCCATGAACATCAGGCCACAGCCCCAACAGGCTGGAAACAATCATCCTCAAGGAAACAGCCCAACCTCGAGAGTTTCTTTTTCCCTCCTGTATTGGCCACGCCATCTGTCTCTGATGCACTCAGTGACGATGTTGCTTAATTGTTATGCAAGGGAGAGGTGCTTACAACAAATGGATTGTTACCAAGAAAAGAGCCCGTCTGGAATCGCCATATCATCTGTGTTTCTTCTGTACTGGGCTCACAGACATAAAAAGTGTGTGAGGATGAGGAAGAAGAATGCATCACCAAATGGTGACACAACAATATAATCACTGGAAGATAAAACGGACATAACGGGAAAGGATTACAAGGAAAGACCTCCTCCTCATTGGGGCCAAGAGCTAAAACTGACGGAGATTCAACTTTCAGAGTTACAGGCTTTACTAACAACACTGACATGAATCATGCCTCAACATACAGGCTGTATGTCATTTCACCATCAAAATCATCTAAAGCACAAGCTGCCTTAATAAAACACTGTTTTTCCATTAGAAAAAGTTCTGAGCCACTCAAATGTGAACACACCTGGCATTACATGAAGCAAACCAACTAAGCATAGTTACTTTGCTGCACATATTCTCTAATATTCTCCTTCACTGGTTACTCTTAACTTAAAGTAGAATAGGGTGTGTGCTCTACTTCTTTATAGCTAAAAGTGAAATATTTTCTCTCACAAGTGTAAGAAATTGCAAAGCATCTATGAAGAGGAACTGAAGTCTATGACACACATAGTGTACATGGGAAGCCCAGTTTAGTATATAACAGGCTCCTTCAACCTTCTATCAAAATCAAACTTCTATCGGAATCAAACAGTCTTTTCCATCTCCTTTTCATGCATTACCAGGAATTTATAATTGTATTCAACAAGTCCTCAAGGATGAAATCAGTTCAAATCAGTCAGCCTCTGTGTTCCAGGAACCACAACAAAGAACCACTCACTGGTTCCCAAAGTTCTCCAATATCAGCAACTTCTGTTCACAATATGACCAAAGTATGAACACATCGAGCGTCTCAGTACCAGACATTTTCCACCATAGAATAAGACCCCAAAATAGACTCCTTATAAGCCTTTTCACTTTTCTCAAAAATAATTGATCAATATGAGTAATGCTAAAGGCTGTATTAGCTAATGATGTGATTTAGTCTTAAAGTTCTACAGCACTGAATATAACCACCTTTCGACTATCACGACATCTTGTAAATGTATTTGTAATGTATTTGGGCTTTAAGCAGATTTTTGTGATGCTAGAACAGCCCCAGGGAAATAAACATAGGTAGTATTTTCTCCATTTGCATAGATAGAAAAAACTTATTAAAACAAACGTATGCAGATGATTGCCACAGGGCAACGGTGTCTATGTGAATCCACATCTCACCAGGTATTCTCACATGCACACGTGTATCCCAGTTAGAGGTTTTTGGTCCATACAGTTTTTGGAATATATAGTAACATGATTCTCAATATTCCTGTCTACATGAACATGAGGTAAGATCACTGATCTTATTCTTTGACTTCAACATGGCCACACATCTGTTCAATTTCTGTACTGAGTTCTCTTCAGAGTTCGGGATGAAACCACTGAGATTTACGGCTGCCTGGACTCCCCTGCGTTTAACACTGCGGCTTTTTTAAAAATACATATTCAAGCTAACTACATTGAGCATTGCTTGTAACAGCTGTGGTATAAAAACAGACTGTGAAACTGAATGTCTTGTGTGCTTACCTTCGAAAAATGGTTTTTACGACATAGTTTCCTGTTTTACAGTTTGTTAAGGGTCCATAAATGATCTAAAACGCTATAAAGGCATGGCAGCTCAAGGGGTAATAAAATCATTCTCACGTAATAAAACATGAATTTGTATACTGGCAAACGGTGTTGGAGAGCTCACATTCACTGAAGAGATGGGACTGCAAAGAATTCTGTAACTTCGTTGAGTAAACAAAGTCTGAGGACAACTGAAATGTTTGATAAAGAATACCATATGCAGAAAACACAATTAATCAACAAAGTAAAAGTCATGAGCATTGGGTTTACTACTTTAAAGAATTCATTTTAACCAATAGTACCGAAAGAAAAAGTGACACTTTCATTTATTTATAGAGACAAGAGGTAAATTCGAAGTGTGCAAACTCTACTCTTCCTTTTAGTGGTAGCGAGAACAAAGTGAACTGGGTAGCTGGTGCTGACTTGGCAGGTGCATCTACAGCTGGCTAGGGGGATGGAGCAGAGGCACAACCTGGCCACAAGGCTCTCTGGCGGCCGTGCAGGGTCCCACTCTCCCACGCTCATCACAAATTAAAGAGGCCAGTCGGACCAAATCAGCACTTTCTCTTATCCACTGTAGCATGCTGATGTTGTAAGAGGTGTAAGGGATGCCCTGAGAAGATCAGGGGGGATGAAGCATGAAGTGCACATGTGGGTACTAAGAGCCTTTAGCAACTTTACTGCATCCCTGGAAACTTCATCTCCACTGACTTTGTTAAATCTAATATGCAGGACAACTTCTCAAAAGGATTTGATAATGATTGGTGGTTGAAGAAGGATCGCATTTTACATCCCTCTGATGTTCAGGAAAGCAGATATGTGGAATATGTGGAAATTGTTTGTACCATCTCACCCTAAAATAACTACCACACAGTTGCAGTTCATACCATTTCAAATCCAACATCAAGAGTTGTCAACTGATATTTCAGGCAGGAGGCATTCTCAGCTTTTGCTTTTGGGGTTATACAGTATGTCATGTACTGTCAGGAGTACTATGTCAGTATTTATGACAGGGTTCAATTACGACCCTGTCACAAACACCAGTCTTGTAAAAAACTCAGAGTGACGTGTCTGACACAAGGATTTTAGCTGAGGTGTTGACTCCTGATTGCAGATGTTGCTGGAGACCGCCTTTGTAGACTTGTGAAACCCAAATATTTGGTAATTTTAATTAGTAATTAGCCAGATTTGGAAACTTTTCAACATTATTTCACATCATTAGTAATTCAGATTCCATGTAAGTAATATCCAAATTTGTAAACATAATGATGATGGCCACATCTGGCTTTTCAGAGCTGATATCTGTCACAGATTTTAAGTTAGGGACGTAAAGGTTTTGAGCACTGGTGGCACTATGGAGCAATGTTTTTCAAGTAGGCCCCGCCAACAAAGGCAAGGATGAGGAAGAATATTAGCTGGTAAATATGAATGTTAATAATGTGAGATTTAAAATATTTCTTAAAAAATGGCTTTGCCAATGTTTAATGTGGAGGGAAGTGCATTCAATATATTTCATGGACCTCGAGGATACACACACTGTGTTTTGGGAAGAAACACTGACTGTAATAATAACTTACAGTTGTTTACAAGGAAACTCCACAGGACTTTAAAGCCTTAAAAGCACATTCCACCAACTTAGTACCGCACTTTTATAACACTGTTTGACCCAAAAAGGCAAGTAAAAAAAAAAAAAAAAAGATACTTATGGAGCAGAACCAGAGGTATTGTTCCTTTCATAGGAAGCATTCTCCTTCTTTGTAAAGAAGCTGCTAGCAACAAGCAGAGATGAGGAGTTGTGTATTTTATGAGGAATAATCATTCATTACATTCTGTTACAGTATATTTCATCAGAGAATAATGAATCAGCAGTGAATCAGTAAGGACAACATTTCAGGGAAAATACTCAAGTGGCAAAAGCCTGTCAGTGAAAGTTAACTTCAGTGCAGTTTAGGAGTTACTTTAATGTGACTAAACTTGAAGTCTGTCTCCAACATTGGTTGTGTTTTTCCACTGGACTAATGGTAAACAAGTGGGAGGGGTAACAAGCAGAGTAATGAGGCCGTGCTAATTACATCAGAGCTCAGTTTAAATAAAAGGCTTCGGATGTTGCGGCCCTGTTAGGAGACGTAGCTGGAAAATCTAATGTAGCCATGGAAGCCCTTTCATTGCCATCCATCACAGTCATATAACAGACGACTGACACACTGCAGCTGAGACAAAAACAAAGCTCAGAAGATCCAGCTGCTCTGTGTTACTGTATCTGTGTGTGTGCGTGTGTGTGCATTTATGTGAGAAGCCTATCACAGATTTTCCATTTTGTATTAATAAATTAATCCCTACAACGTGCCCTCATCAGAGGAGAGCATATTGATTGCTTTGTTATACCCCCTTAAGGAGGCCATGAATTGCTAATCAAAATCCACATTCTGCACAGAACTGCATCAGGGTAAATATTCAATTCCTGGCCATGCAAAACAAACAGAGCTAAACTGTTGGGGGACCGGGAGAAAAGGCAGTAGGGTCACAAGTTATGACCTTGTATAATTTGCTTTTGCTTATTTGAAAATCCAAAGACGTTTCTTCCAAAGACGTGCTGTCAACTTTGCGAGAAATGACAAAACTTTCTAAAGTCATAAAACATGAATGCTTATGGGCATAACTTGCTTTTGCCCAAGCTGAGTTTTAACTAAAACTCAAAATCCCTTGCTGCTGCATTTTATTATTACTATCATTATCAACTGTTTTCTGGATTCACTGTGTGTTTGATTTTTTTTTTTTTAAATGTCAGACAAAAGTGAAAACTGTGCATCAAATGTTCTAAAGGCCCCGAAACGACATTAAGTTCACATAAACGACTCTTGAAAACCTGAAGATATTTAATCTACAATGATATACAACAAAAAACACCAACTATTAAAGCAACTATTAGTATTTGAGTGTTGTCTTGGCAGAGAACACTGCACAAAAAAATTGCTGGTGACACACTTTTTCTGGTCTGGCACTTAATGCCACCCTCCTGTCTAATGTCTGAGCTCTCCAAGATGGTGATAACACTCCAGAGAACACTGGAGGGTTTGAAGTACAGCACCTCTTTCTAAATGATACTCCTCCATTACTATCCCTCAGCAGCAAAATAATTTCCCTTCACGCAGAGATAAAGTGTGTATACTTTGACATATGCACTCAGGCAGTTGGCCGAATAGAAGAATCAATATTAGAAGCCGTAATGAGATTCTTACTCTCTTCTACGTGGACAATGCTTTTCTTCAGCATGAGGTTACAGCTGTCCTGAGCAATAAGAACATGTATAGAGGTGCTGTTAAGCTGGAGAAGGAACTGCGTTATTCCTCCAGTGGACTCCAGTGTGGAGATCAATGGGGACATCTTTGGTTTATGCTTTCTGTGTAGCCTGATGTGACATCAACATAAAAGAAGGTGTGTTTCCAAGCAACTTGTTTTTATGCCTTTTAAGCTTGCAGACACCTGGCAGAATTGAAAATGTCAATGTCAGAACAGGTTATCTGTAAATGTGGTGTTGTCTGTATTGTTTCAATGGATATTAGAGGATTTGATTTCACATGAGGCTTATTGAAGGCGTGAACAGAAAGAGTAAAGGCACAAGATTGGAGTATGGTAGCTGCCGGCAATGGCTTGGTCAAATGATAAGCTAGATACAAGGCAATACAAGGCCTTCTGTTTGTTTACTTTAATTTCAGAGACTTCTTAAATTCGGCAGCAGAATAAATCTGGAGCTGAAAACTTCAATTACAAGTCTTTAAAAAGGAGTAGACAAGTCTAAACTGATATTCATCAAGATTATATGTCCCCCAATTAAACAAACAAAATGATTATATTTGCTTTACCAAATTATATTCTTAAAATCTGATCATCATCCTGAGTTTTATATTGTGGATTTTCGTCTTCTCTTCATCGTAACTAATACATTTTTGGATTTTCTTTATATATAATATAATAGAGAGCTCTAAATAAGACACATGGAACCTGGACAGTTAAATTGTCTCAGTCATAAGACAACTTAGCCAAAGCTTATCTCTCCTACCAGACACTGACTAACTAATTATATTTTCTCATAAGCAGAAAATACTCACACTTGCTTGTAACAGGCAAAGACTTAACATTGGAGAAACCTTTGGCTTTGCAAAAGAATCATTTTTAGTCTGAGATAATAAGTCACAATGTAGTTCTTTAATGCTCTTTTAAGTTGATATGGTTATGATATGAGGTATATATCATTTGACTCAGTTGCCACAGAAATTAGCACACTGGACTGACACTGTGTGATAGACTGGATTTGTGCAACAGAGCAGGCCCGTAACCTACCAACAGCCTCTCTAAGGCAGTCAGTCTCCAGTGAAAAAAAACAGAGATACAGCTTTTGACTCAAGGCTGCCACGGAAGAGTCAGGGTGCACTGACGCTTCACCGGGTCCTCAATTATCCCTGTGCCACTTCAAGCCATGCCCAGTTGTGATACTGACAGCCACTTTACATCTGGTGGCTCGAGCCTCGTCAAAGTCTAGCACAGCCAAGGGCGATAGCTGAGTAATTTCACTTCCAGATATTGGCTGTGTGACTGAGAGCCAAACAATCAGGCAACATTTCATTAATCAAAGAATATAATGCCAGTGTAGGGAAATTAAGATTGCAGATCATTGTAGACCATTAAAAGGTAAGGCCACCAGTCAATTGCACCTTGTGGGTCAGCTATTACAAGTTTACCCTGTATTTTGAAAAGTCTGTATGATGACATGAATTATTGTGGTTATAAACACTACATTTATTTATAACTGAATAGAAAGCTGGCATTTTATTTTTTGAATTGCTTAATTCAAATGTAAGTTGTTTCTCAAACCATCATTTTTAACAAAAACGATCGATCTTTTAGGACTGACCTTCAAGGAAATGATTTACTGAGGACTTTTTTGTACAATTACCATTTCATTAAACCTGCAGAAGATGTGTAAGACTGTAAGAGCTTCCTCAGACTCTTAATGTTGTACTGAGTGCTGCACTCATAGTCGTCATAACAACCTGAACATTTATTGAAGCTCTTAGCCGAGTGTCTGCATGTGGAAAATGAGTGAAAGGAGAGAGGTGGTGCTTAAAAAGACAGCAGATGTGTGTCTGAGGGACACGTGAACCGCTTATAAATACTAATGTCTGCAAAAGGTGGAGATGTGGATGGGAAACAGTGGGAGTTGTACAATCCTTAGGCACAAAAGAGGTGATTGGGAACTCAACTGAAGCATGACCACAGAGAGACACAAGACCAGTGCTGATACAAAAACAATTGCAGCAACAACATGCAGGATCCCCTTCAGACTCTGCCATGAAAATATCCAAAATGCAAGAAAAAATTAAATACACGGATGTGGCTCTAATGCACAAACCCTCTCTCTAGGTAGCATGGGAGAAGGTCCTGGGTGGCACTGGGCTCGGTGATCATTTAACTTTTAGTTCATGCTGCCCCCTAGAGGTAACAAAGCAGCATTTTGAGTATTTCCAAACAACATTTCAAGCAGCAGTGAATAGCACTGTCGGACTGTGGTTCTTTCTGTTGTACATGACATGATGGAAGTAAGAAACGTGGAAATAAATATAAGTGCTACAAAGTGAAAAGAGTTTTTTCTTACCTTTGTGGTTAACACAGTGATCCATGACAGGGGAGCAGGACATAGGGGAGAAAGAAAGCAGATCTCTGTTAGTGAATGGCTTCTCATTATAGGTAAACAACATGAGCAAATTAGTGCTTTATTGGCAAGTTCAATGGGCTGCAAAGTGCTACAATTATTCTAAACTTTAACAGCAACATATTATTATTTATTAAATCTAACAGTTGCACAGTGATTTAATGAAAGACCTTGCTATGAAAAGTTTTTAATGGAATTACTTTGCACCCAAAAAAATACACCAAATATAAACTTAATAACATCTGTGACTTTGCTCAGTGGAATTGAAGGGCAATTAAAGCCAAAACTATTTGCATTGCTAGGTAATATTATAATTTTTTTGTGTGTGATTTGGAAGAACTTAATAATATTGTCACCATCAACAAATATTGTCAAACTGCAACATAAACAGATGTGGTTAAAATTATTTAGTTCAAAATAGCAGCTAACCACTAAGTATCTGTCAAGTTATTTCTAAATGGCTTCTTCTAACTACTTGGCAAATTCGTGCAAAATGTGATCAAGAATAACAATATACAACACAATGACACAATAAAGCACCACAACTAAGGAGGAAAAATGCTGAGAAATAATTAATGAGGAATGTGATAAAGGATCATTTTGCACTTATAACAGTTTAATACCTAAGGAACTGTTACGTACCAACACAAACGTTTGCACGGTAAAAGGAACTGATTATGAGGACTACAGGAGGGTGGGATTCACAGCTCTGTAATGAAGGTGTTTGTTGTGGGTGTCTGATGTAACATTGTGTAGGTGCTGAGGCAATTCTCCTCTGGCTCATAGAAATTGATTTTGGTTTCTTAGTTTCTCTACCAATTGCAGAGACCAGCATCAGCTAAAATGGTATCAGAACCAAGACTTCACTGCGGAAACAGCTGAGAGGTAACAGCAATTTCTGTGTTTGCCTTAACTGCACACTATCATTGTTCTAGACTGTTTCAGCTCTGGTTTGTTCCTTTTGTTAGTCTGAAAGCCAAATGTGAAAAGAACAACTCCTACACACAAGTCACAGGTCCACATGCTGTGAGAAGACTGAGGCATTTAGTCGCAGGAATTAAACTGCATGTATTTTTCACTTTTTCCCCACTTTCACATATTTCTTTTCATGTTTTTCACTTTGATATTTAACTTATTCAGTGTAAAGTTACACATGTTGAAAACATGCTCAAACCAGAATATTCTAACATACTGTAAACAGACATAAATTGCTGCAATCAACCCAAAAATTTTCTCAAAGACAGCTCTCAAAAGTACCTTTTAAGTTTCTCATTAGAAGGAATGAGACAGACGTCTCAAAAAGAACTGAACCAGCTAGATTTGTGGATTAATTCATCCCAATATGTTTGGCTGATTTATTCACCACCAAATGATTCACATAAAACTCTACACAGCATCAGCAACTCAAGGATGACGCTGGGTGTCCACTGGATGCTGCTGCATCGCATTCAGGTTCCTCGCCTTCATTATCTCTGTTATGGTTTAAATGTCTGCTGGAAGCAATTTAAAAGTGTCTTCAAGCAGTCTGTTCTTCCACAGCCACATTTAATATTGTTCAGAGTTGTCTTGCGCCATATTTTGAGTTTTACAAGCATGTTGGATACAAGTTTGGGGCTCAGTTATGGCTGATGTGGAAATAAATACTTTGATGCTGTACTTTACTTATTTATCTGCTGTATGCAGCATGCCATCTTATCTTGAAGGAGAAGTGACATGAACAAAATCTAGTTTGTTCCGTGTACAGGTACAAACATTTCAATTTCAACCGTAATGCAGCATTAAATATGAATTTTATGCCAACTGTCATTAAATATATGCACTGATATGCATTAACAAGTGAATTTCATGCCTCCGAGATGCAAGCTGCTCTGGCAAAATAAACTCTGCACATAGAGATAGTGAAGCAGAGAAAAGAGCTGCGTCCGGGGGACATAAGTGGTTATGGTGAAAGACGAAAGTTTGGACTTTTAGAATTTGGAAGTCTAAACATTAGTAATGCAATGCTTTAAACTATTGCATTAAAGTATTACAGCTGTACAGTGTTATCAAACTTAAAATAACAGTAATATAGAATTTCTATCAAAAATGTACTGGTACAGATAATTATGTAGATATTAGAGTTGCATAATGGAGGAGGTATTTTGGGCATCCCTGCTTCCAGAAGTAAAAACCCCATTCAATTTTCCCATTGATGATGTTACATGACTCACAGCTGGAGCACTTTTATGGCTTGGATTGGCAAAATTGGTAAAATCCAATCACACCAAAAAAAGAAAATATATATAAATTAAATAACTAAATGAAATGACAGACAACATGAGATTTCTCAAAAACAATGTTAAAATAATTTAAACTGGTGGCAATAACATAAACCTGTAGGGTCACTACATTATCCAGGAAGAGTCCTGCATTTCTGTAATGTAGTAACATTAAGGAAATGGGAACAGAGACTGAGGACAGCAACCCTCTTTCATTTCACAACTCTATATTACCAAAATAAGGTCAGAATTTGGAAAGTTCAAGTTTCAAATTCAGTCATCATCTGTGTTGGAGACATGCTCAGTCACAGGGAGTCATCTGTACTGAGACTGAATGACTGTTTAGTCAGGACAATAAGCAGCCCATCCAGTGTGTGGACGGACGGTGTTGATTCTGCTCCTCAGAGATAAGACCAGGAGTCTCTTCTCTGAACTGGATGAATGAATGAATGAATGAATGAGAGAGAGACAAGACTGAAAGAGACATAAGGTAGGCAGAGCAAGAATTGATGTTTTATGAACAGTGAGTCAGTAGTCTGCCAGGCATTCTGCCATCCTCCTCCTGTTCTATGCCCACAGAGGGCAAGTGAAAGGGAGCTATAATTTCCACTTCGCTGTACTGTTAATGACACAAAAGAGAAGTATGTCCTCCAAAGAGCAGGAAAACATAATCCCGGATAAACAGAAAGGACGGTGCATTATCCTAATTTTGCATTGATGTAGATGAAACTCTTAAATTAATGAAAGTATGAGGTCTGAAAGGGAGACAGACAGCAAACAGCAGAAGAAAACAGCTACTGCAGCAAGAAAACATCCAGACAGAACTGCAACTATCAGTCAATTATTCATTTAGTTGATCCCCAGAAAGTTCATCGAAAACTGTTTTGATAATCAGTTCATCTTTCATCAAACATTTGATGGTTCCACCTAATTTTCTTGGTCTTACACTGCACTAAACTGAATATCTCTGGATTGTTGGTCAGACAAAACAAGACATTTCATAACATCACCTTGGGCTCTATGCGACAGTTTTAGTTTTCTGGTGTTTTATAGACCAAGCAATTAACCGACTAATAGAAAAATCAGTTTTGGCAGATTAATAGAGCTGAGTGTTATCTGACGTATCCTGACGTGGCCATATTTTGATGTGGTTTGTCTACTAACAGTGAAGGGGAGCATACTGGACATATTATACGAGAGATGTACAGGAGGTGGTCAAGATGCTATTAATAGTCCTCTGAGTCACCACATTTACATTAGTAGGAGCCTGTTTACAATGTATGCATCCACCTCCTCACAGCAATAATGCCTTGATGTTTTGAATCATTTTAAAATCAGACGGGTGCAGGGAGACGTATTCAATAAAACAAGCTTAAGTAGAAATTTTGAAGCTTCTGATGAAGTAGACATACAGTTAAAAGAAAAGAATCTAGAGATTATGTGTTTGGCTTTATTCAGTCAATAGCACAAATGCAGCCTCATCATGCATTTCAGTGAGAGTCCTGAAACAGGAGGATACAGGAAACAAATGCCAGCTGAGCTGGTGAAAAAGTGTATATTCCTGGTAAATTTCTTTGTAATATTAACAGTGTTGCTATGGCTGAAGATCAAATGATTGCTGCTCCAATTACTTCCCACAGTTGCACAATCCTGTCTCATAGTATTATGAACCGCTGTGCAGTGTTTGAGGATGTGATAAGCCTTCAAACTCATGGATGTACCCCTCAAACTAAACCTCCGAGATCGTATTTCATTTTCTCACCGATACCTGCAGCAACGCAGCCTCTTGTCGTTTTTTAGCAGAGTGCTATTTTTGGTTTGAACACGGCCTCACTTGTCAGACCTGGAGGTACAGAACACCATAGCCAAGGTCATTTATACATTCTGCAAATTATAAATACGGATGTCATGGCCTAAACCTGGCAGTCGTCCATCATCTCTCACACTATACATGCTGCTAATCAATGTCAGGTGATGAATCGGCTCGCCAAGACCAAGTATGATCACTTGGCCACTGACAGCCGCAAGAGGAGTTACTATACATCTGAGAGGATATCATATTCACTTTGGTACAGTCTCATCTTTTTGCTCTTCAGTCATCAGTTGCTTTGGAGTCACAATGAACGTCAGATACATCTTTATAGAGACATTTACAAATTTACCTATTGTCCATGTCCCAAGAAATTGTCAAATTTGGCTTTTTTTTTTACTTTTTAGATAAACTGACATCTTCAAATGTCTGACCAACAGTCCAAAACCCAGACATATTCAGTTTATAGCTGCAGACTTTGGAAACCAGCAAAAAATAAAAAACTAAATAAAATCACTTTGGAGATTTTTTTTCTCAAAAAATTACTCAAAAGAATTAATCATTAGAGTTGATCCAGATTAATCATCTGTCAATTAATATTTATATTCTATGTTGCAATCAAGCAAACCCAACTATTTGTAAGACTATTATGGCCCATAAGCATTTCACACAGCCTAATTATTTTGGACAGTACTGAGTGACTTTGAAGAAAGTGTGTCAGCTGAATGGGTTAAATCAAGACACCTGTGGAAGAAGTTTCCACACATTATTCTGATTCATTTTACAAGGTTCTATGTCTAAGGAATCGCTTTCTGTAAACCAACTTGACCTCCTTGTCCTGTTGCCTCAATGACATTAAACAAATGCTAAATGCTAAAAGCTTCAGCACCAGCAGAATGGCCCTGTATTGGAACATTACCATAAGTCAAAATCTCTTCTCTATGCTTACTCCTCTCTTTTCAAAAATATGTATTTTCGGCCCCACAAAAGACCTTGCATTCTTCAGAGTCTAATCCATTTGCTGCAGAGCAAGTTTTTAAATTTCTGCTTAACCTCTGCACGACAGACCTCTGTCACACCCACTGAGGTATATACATGCAAACACTCACCTACAAAACCTCATCTTCCTACCATTAAAGCAATAAAGAGGCACTTAATACTACACCAACTCCAGGTTAACGCAGAGAGGAGGCAAGTTCAAGGTGTTTGCCTTGACTAATGGTCACTATGAAGAGCTTCAGGGTGTACAGGGTGTTTCAACAGAGTAAAAGCTGCTATCATAACAGACCTACAGCATGCGTCCAGACAGCACAGCAGCACATCAAAAGCAGGGAGACCACACACTGTGACTCAGACTGCAGGGTTCATACACAGATTAGACAAACTATGCAGATGGTCGCATCAGTTACAGCCAGTCATCTATCCATTCAGAGGCTATCCTCACTGATGACCAGATTATAGCGAGGAGGACACTGAGAAAGGCACTTTCACAGGCCTGGCTAGTTGAAGGTCAGCGCTGGGAAATGCTGATACCAAGACAAGACGGGAAAAGGACCAGACAGTGATTCACAGCTCACATTTCTAGAGGCAAAACACAGTTAAGTCTGATGGAGCATCTAATTGTAAGGACAAAATCACATCAGTGTTACATTGATGACTGTTGCCAAAAGAAATACTGTCACAATTGTTCCATCCATCAACTTAAAAGACAACTGATCAGTGTGCAGAGTTTGTGTCAGAACTTTGCCCACATTAGTCACCCACATACATACACGAATTTCAACACAGTTATGTAGGCAGCACGGCATGAAGCCTGAACAGACTCTCTGTACAATAATACAAGAACAACTCAACCACACACTGTATGCAAATCAATGCTCATGTTTCAAAACTGCTATAGTGCTAGCAATTACTAGACTTCATATTAGAATCTAGTGCTTTAGAGTCTATTGTCCTTAGTCTTAATGTTTTGCAAAGAGCAAATAACCTGAGATTACTGGGAACCAGCACAAATTGTGCAAGCATTAATCAAACTTAATGACTGTCTTCCTAAAATTCATCTGGGGGAACAGTTCCTTGAATTATGAATTTTGCTTTACAGGGAATAGAAATGATAGACAGCTAAGAAACTTGTAGTTATATAGCCTGGAGCTTTGAGACTCCTTTAAAACATGGAGCCCAAATATTTCAAATATCTCAGAGTAGCTCAAAGTGTAGTAACTGACACAGGTGGGCTGCACTTCTCAATCAAAAAGAATTGTTTAAACTTTAGAAAAAAAAAACCTCAACAGATTTGGTGTAGGAGGCAAAAAAATGTGCAACAGGTCACACAACACACCAACAAAGCACGAAAACAAGATGCAGCCGAACCTCAGTAACTGAGTACTGAGGTGGCTTATTCACATTCAGGTCTATTGAATGTGTCCAATAGTGTTGAATTATGCAGCAAAATGTGTGGGCCATGAATTATTTAAGTGGAAGAGTAAAATAGTTGTTTATATATGTGACAAACTGAGTTAGAGGTTTCATTTGCTTCATCTCTTCAGTTAAAAAACAATGTTTAGGAGCTGTGACACTTTCCCTGATGGAAGACTCTCTTTTCTAAGCTCCTATCTAACAGCGTGGGAAATGTCAGTGCCTTCAGGCAGCCCTGTGGCAGGTGGGAGCACATCACTATCCAGTATGCTCTGTATGTTAAGCACCACAACACTATAACACTATACACTCGCCAGCTCAAGTGGTATTTGGATCAGGCTTAGGTTCACTGATCATGTGCAATGTCAAAATGTAAGGAACAGTCAGACATTTATGATGATTTAACGTCGTCAAATAGTGACATATGTTGAAAAGATGTATGAGCATGAAATGCAAAATACAGATACTCAAAGTTACGACAGTAATTTTTAACACAGTAGTTATACATGTATCACATTTTCTCAAAATATCAAAAAAGGCCACAGCAGATGGACTTAAGTCACAGTAGAATAGCTTTTTCAAGGAAACTGTGCTGGCCTTTTTGTTGCCATACTTATATGTCTCTATTTGAATCAGTGGTAAATAGAACTGTGTGGCTGATCTGGGTGCTGGGTAGCTAGCCGACTGGATCTGTGTGCTCCCTGGAATGGGACTGCTTCTCAGAATAGCCAATGGCAGATGCCTTCCTCCCCTCTGTGTTATTTGGAGCCCAAGGGCAGTGGAATCCAACCTCCTGCAGTGTACTGTGGTGTGGTCCTTACTTCAGGACAGAGAGAAGGGCTTGAAGCTGGGAGGACAAAATCAGCCGTCTTTCAATCACTGACTCATGCAGGGGGTCCGTATGTGCTTAACAAATGGGGTCAAACACATCAAGGTAACATCGCAGGATGACTCTCTGTAGCAAGCAAATAAAGTTTTATAGCTTAAAACGTGAGCATAGTACATCGGTCTGTCAGATCAACACATATATTCAACCACTGCTAAATATAGGTGGCTAGGGCTGCCACTAATGATTATTCTGCTTATCAATTAATCCTATTATTTTCTCGATTCATTGATTTGATGATAAAATATTAGAAAATTGTGAAAAATATTCACCTGGATTTCCCAGAGTCATTGGGCTAAGAAATGTCACAAAATAGAGAAAAATCACAGTTTCTTGTAATCAGAATTTCTTAAAGGTGACATCTTTAAATGTTTTCTTTTGACCGTTTTTGACCAATTAACATTTGCAGTCTGATTTTCTAGTATTCAGTGATAACGCTGTTAAACACAGAAAACTCTGAAAATCCTACCAAAACAACAGTTAAACAGTTCAGTGAGACAGAAAAACCAAACTAAGAAAGGAATCACTCTTCAGCTTCACATCAACCCTACCCCAGTGTGTTACAATGTATTGCATCAGTAATGGCAGAAGAAAAAAAATTAAAGAATAAAAACTTCAAAAGATTAATTAGTTTCTTGCCCTGTCAGACACAATATTCTGCATTTGGACATCTACAAACAGGAGGAAAATGGTTAAAAGGCCTGAATGTTAGTGTTTGTGAAGCAGCTGTCAGGGGACCCTTACTCTCTTTACAACACTTATCTACAGAGACCAACATCAGAAAAGGCAGTTGCTCCACCAGGGCATCCAGCTTATCTACAGTGATTCCCTAGCTGCTTCTGAACAACGAGGAAGTGAGGTAGAAGTGGCAACATTTGGGTAGAACACGAGACGATGACAAAATTAATTTTGGCTAAAACAATATATAGTGGTGCGTAATAAAAAGTATATAAAATGCTACATTGCTGATGTTGCTCAGAGACTTTTAGTATTTTAATCAGGTGCTTGTTGTATGGCACAAATCTAGTTTTCCTGTGGTGGCTGCCGTTAGTGCTCCTGCTGAGGCTATTTTCTATTATAAGCACTAGAGAACTGCTTTTTTCCCCCCATTACACCTCTCTGTAAAATCTGTGTTGCTTGAGATGTTGTTTCTTGTGCATATATTCAATTCAGGTTACTCAGTTTACTGATTAGTTATGTCCTTCTACAACTCTGTTTTGTTATTTATTCTATTTGACAAGCAACCAAATTCTGCCTGTCACTCAAGCAGCATTTGAGTGACAGGCAGAATTAGAGTAGAAATAATCACAGGACTTTGACAGGCAGCAGCAAACCAAAAAATATGAAAAAAAAAAGGGAGAGCAGCAAACACATAGTGATGATTGGGATGCTAAAATTAACTACAACAAACTAAAAGTGACCACAATCAAAACACAGAAGAAACTGAGGTGACCAAGGTTCTAGTAATGGAAAACTGTTGGTTTTGAAATATGAATAGCAAACTGAATAACACTTGAGCCTCTTAGATCATCTGACCTCCGGGTAGCAGGTTCCGGAGCAGTATCATGTCACTCTAGTTGTCACATACGTGACAGTGATACGCAACACAAATCAAAAGTGCATATGTATCTCCTCAGTGTATCCAGGCATATGGCCTCAAAATAGACAGTGAAAAAAGTGCATTCAAATATAAGATAGAAGACTTATTTGATGTCTCTCTATAAATGTGTCATTATGATAGTGTGTACATAAAACTTGTTATTAAGATTTCTTGGCCAATCTTTATTAACCAGATGGATAACTACAGCTCATAGTCATAAACTGACAGACTGACAAAGGGCAACAAACAATATACAGAAAATATAAATACAGGAAAAAATATAAAATGTATAAAATACAGCAGATGTGTGTCTCTAAATAACACGTCTGCAGACAAACCCACAGAAAACCTGAAGGCTCTAGTCAATTCACTAAAGAAAGTTCCAACACGGAGTTCCACCCACAGCACCTGCTCAAACACCAGATGCATCTTGCTGATAGCTGTTTATATAGACATAGCTGCTATGGGCAAGTCCAGATCACCTTACTCAACAGGCCTGCAGTACAGGGTGTGGTGGTGAGAAAAGTAATACCGCAACTAAAATGTCCTGCTGTTAACGTTCTATATCTTGATCACTATCTCCTGTAACAGCTGGATGCCCATTCTGGGTCCCGGAAATAGAGTGTGGATTCAGCTCGTCACGTTTTGATTGGAAATTTAACCCAGGGCCGTTTTTACTAGTACAGTATGAGAAGTTTTAGGGCCAGGCAGATCTTACTCAAGAGACATTATAGATACAAGAAACAACACGGCCCTGTAGAAAGCGCCCATGTCTGTGTCTATTTCAACATCTTAACTGAAACTGGAATGGAGGATGATAAATCAGGTAATAAATTCCCTGCATGTCTTCCTTGAAGAAGTAATGACAGAAAGAAAAATATTTAATAAAAACATTTATTTTAGAGTATCATCTGTTCCTTCTGAAGACATAGTTTCAAAGACTTAAGTTGTACCATACCACAGGGAACTCGAGAAATCCCAGCTATGCCATTCACTTGAGACAGCTGCCACATGCAAAGAAGAGCCCACGTGGCCTCTGCTTGGCATGGAGCAACAGGGGCAACAACTCAATGAACTGGCATTGTGGGATCTTGCTTAGTTCATCCAGCAACTTTGTAAACAACATAAAAGCTCAAGATCTGTTCCTTCAGTCTACAGCTTTTGACTCTCAATATAATCAAATAGTCAAAAAAAATGTGTTCTCGAGCACATTAGTCTTTTTTTTTCTTCTTTTTTTTATCTCTTTGTACAATATCTAAGATCCCCTCACATACCGGTGCCACTGGCTTGCAGATGGCAAAGTTTAACACTTGAACTCAAGAACTAGCATAATCCCAGTTGTGCATTTCTGCAGTTGTTTCTCGCCTAACAGTCAAACCAGTTTTCATCCAGCGTGGGGAGAGGCTGATGAAACAACCTCCTTATTCCTCTTACAAAGGCTTCTATATGTAACGTATGTTAAACCTGACAGGTGTGGAACCTAGAAGTATAAATACCCTTCAATGTAAGAGTGTCAGTTTCTTAGCATTTGTTAGCATGCTAATATTTGCTGGATGGCACTAAAGACAATTCACAGCTGAGGCTGATGGGAATGTCATTAGCATTAGAGGTATTTGTTCATAAAACAAGAGGTGGACAAAACTTTTCCCCTGATGATGGAAAAATTTCCAGCCAAGTTATTATAATTCAGCCTGAGGATGACATGAGTGTGTCACGAGTGTACCAGATTAAAAGGCAATCCATCATCTGGGAATCACTGGTATCTGTACACAATTTCATTCATTTAATCCATCTAAATGTTGTTGAGATATGTCAGTGTTGACCATGGTGGCAGACTCACCAACTGGTAGACAAACCGACACGACCATCCAAAGAACTATGCCACTAGTATGGCTAAAAAAAGGAAACTACAAATCTTGGCAATGAAGACAAAATGCCTTTGATGCTAAGTAAAGGTATGACTGCAACATATAAAATTATACAGGCCTTATGTGGAGATGGTAATTTGGGATGATGTATACTATCTTACTATCAACGGAGATGTAACAATGCCTTGTTCTTTGTGGAAAAGCATGGCACTGATTGAAAATAAATAAATAAATAAAAATGTATATGTATATGTATTTATTAAGCCTGTTGGTGGGTAAACTTGAAAGACCTCCTCCCATGGTCTGTCTTTGAACCTACTGTACAACTACTGCAGTAACAGCAGTAATTAACACTAAATCACCATAATAAACCCTTTGTCAGGAAAAGATGACCAACATAGCAACTTGCTTAGATCTGGCAGAAAACTGAGAATGGAAAAACAACAAGTTGACACCCCCTCCCAGTAATAGTGACATCTACGCTTATATCTATTTTAGTCTTCGTCTGATACTTTCTCCTCACTACCCAATCTATCTCCACATTTTTTGACAGATTAGAGGACAACATTTTTAACTGCCTAACCACCACTGTAACTCAGGGCAAATGCAGCTGTCAAGATATTCAAGGTTTAAGATTTAATTTTATTTTAATTAACTTGTCAGGACTGTCAAATTAACAAGATGAAAAACAAATGAAATACATGCAAGAAAAATATTAATCTTATGATAGAAAGATAGGGCCGAGTAGACAGCCTGTGGTCTTTCAATGAAAACAGTGGTCTGAGTTTAATGTTCCATCTCTTCAAGTCTCTTTGAGTTGTACCGGACATCAGACCGAAATAACGTGAGGTATTTATCGTTAAGCCAGAGTACAACAATGTCAAAACCTTAACTGTTTTATGAATTTTAATATACCACACATGAAAATCAAGTGAAAAATAACTATAGTTTTATTTATTGATTTATCTAAAATAAAATGGGAAATTCTGTGAGATTCTGTTTTTAACCACAAATATATATATATTACACATACATATACACACACACACCAGCACACGCACACATTTTACATACCTGTACAGATCACCTGATTATTTAAATCTGAAGAAATTATGAAGCAATTTTTCATTAATTTCAATGTTCTATGGCTGCAACTAATTTTTATTTTCACGATCAATTAATATGCCAATTATTTTCTCAATCAATTAGTTCTTTGGTCTACAAAACATAAGAAAACAGTAAAAAATTGCTGTGAATACTTGTTAAATGTCCATGTCCAAGCAACAGTCCAAAATTTAAAAATATTCAATTCACTACAAGGTAAGCCAAGAGCCGATTCTTCCATTTCAGAGGCTGAAAGTCTGGTATGATTTTTTTGATCAATTAAATGAGATTATGAACGTGTCATAACCGATTTTAGTAAGTCAATTTGTCTGTGTCAAGACTGTCAGTGACAATACATGCAGAGATTAAGCAGTCACACAGAAGGTAAATCTGACCGCTAAATAAATCCTTTCAAAAACTGCCCTGGGTTCGTTTTGGGAGGTAGCTTACTTGACATTTCTTGATTTATTTCATAAATTTTCAAGTAACATTGCACATTATGCTGAATTAATTGAGCAGGAATGTCAAAGTAGACTTTTAATACAAGGAGCATTTACCACAATGTAAACATTGAAAAAGGCATAAACAATTTACTTAAGTTGCATCACTGCCCATCATAACTCAAATGATTAGAACTCGTTGGCCATGTAGATGACTCTGACCGATATCAGTTTATTTCATTTCGATACACTGCAAATCACTGATCACTGCATATAAAACTCTTAACAGTAACGCCACCTTTAACAAACCAAAGTATTTATTAATGTGTATAATATTTGGCATACTTATTCATCTGCATATCCAAAATACATTTTCTTGATTTCTCTCTAATTAATGCATTTATGTCTTCATCTAAAAACGTAACCTAAAAATAGGCTCATTCGCGTCAGCCTTTTTAAGGTTACATGTCGGTGTCCATCGTCTGCCATGGGTGGAGCTGTGGCATGTGAACCTCGTATCTATGAGTGTATGGAAACGAATGACCTGACAAAACAAATCAATCGTTTGTCATCGCAAGTGTCTGAATTTATTTTTATCTGTTCTTACAAATATCACTTAAGCGATGTGAAAGACTGCAATTACAAAAAAATATTTAGTGGGGCAGCCAATACGTAAAAAAATGTGTCATTGTGCAGACGAAACAGAAAAAGTCATGTGTAGAAGAGAAATGAACGTCGTTTAACAGTTTTGATTTACCTTCTTGATAAACAAGCAGTTACGTAAAACAACAACAACCAAAGTGAGAAAGGGTGAGAGAAGAGGATGACCTTTGATCTTTGCAGGTTCTGTGGTTCAACCAAACTCAACAGTATGACCGACCTGATACATACAATACTCACCCGTCGGCGGCAGAAAGGCAAACCCTGAGCAATGATGTTGATGCTAAATATCTTGAGTACTTTCTGAGGGTGTAACGGTTCGGAGGCAACGTCCTTGGGGTCTGCCAGGCCAAGTGCCTGGCCCTCCAGTGGGACGTGCAAAGTCTTCTCTTTCGCACAAGCAACATTTGGCATCTTTCTCCGAGCACCAGACGACGAAAAACGGGGAATAGGGCAATGCCGCAGCATTGCAAAGAAGACCGTTTAAAGGATCATATCCCAGAAGGAGCTCCGAAACCTGGCCGACCAATGTCGTAAGCAGATAAACTTTTCTTATATGAAAGCAGTGTCTTCCTTAGACCTCACAACCATCGTGCAGACGTATCAATACTGCGCTCGCTGAGCCTCTGCACCTACCTACTTGGAACTCATCTCCCTGCTGACTGGCACCCTTTAAAATATCTCTGGGGTGTGAGGTCACTGCTGCGACCAAGCCAGGCGGAGCAGCTGCTGTCGGGGCCTGAAAAGAGGATGGACCCACTCAGCCTCTCCCCCCTCAGACAGGCACTGTGGGATCTGCTCTTATGACCCCTCAGCGGTGGAATGTGTACCAGCAGTCGTCCGAAGCAGCACACGTGTCCAGGGAGCTTCCTCATTGTGGTCATTCTCTGACCCCTTTCTGGTCCTCCCAACTTAGTGGCCTACATCACCAAGCCCAGAAACCTTTACCCCATGAAAACTGTCAGGATACAGCAAAACGACGGAGTACTATATCCTCATCTGAATCACATTTGTCAACAGAAGAGCTGATTTTTTTTATATGCCAACCCTCTCTCTCTCTCTCTGACTCTTCCATGAACCAAGGTGTTCATGAATATCAATTTCTCTTTGTCAGCAAAGAGACTGAGGATATTTCAAGAGATGTTCACACAGCTGTCCAGTGTTAGTATGTGTGACACATGCACATAAACAAGGATTCACTTGACCAAGAAGAGAGATGGACTTCTCTTGGATGTCTCTTAAGGGCAATAACTTGAAACTGTAAGGAAAATAGAAGCAGCAGGATGTCATCCTTTTTCAATTAAACCTTGATAGCAAACAAGGCACTAATGTGAAAAGGTGTGAAGGAGGTATATAGACGCAACAAATGGTGCAACAGCAGGGAGATAAGAATTATTAGTATTTCCGCTTCCCTTCCCTTCCCTCTGCACATTTAAATGTCTGAACACATGGTAACAAAAAGACCTACAGGGCTTAACCCTCTCTTCTATTCTCACATCCACCATTGTTTGAGGAGGATTACAGAGCCAGAACATTCATCAGAGTACACTGAGTGCCCTGACACACCAGGGCGACAGGTAGCCGTTTGAGTGTTTGTGGCTCACGTTGACCAACACCCAGAGTTTTTACAGTATGTTCAACACAATTGGAGGAAGTTGGCGCCTTATCGGTAGCTCTTCAACATATTGACCACATTGAACTAACAGCAGAGGCAGTTGGTGAGAGAGCTCCCTGACTGGAGGCCCAGCAAATGAGGGATTTCACCCATTTAGTGCAGTTTTTCCTTATCCAATATCCTGGAATTAAGCATTTCTAATTTTATCTACCTGAATGATTAGCTAATATGATTATTTACACTTTCCCTATCACTTCACATACCGTGATTGACAGTAGTCCACGTGCAGTTTGAAATAACCAACATGGCACCTGGGAAGGACTGCTTGTTTCTGACATATCCCAGGCCTTGTGGAGGTTACTTGAGCTTTCAGACTAATCTTAGGCCATCAAGCTATGTGACAGACATACTGTTCCAGTCTGCTACAACATGATCAGCCCAAAGTAACTCGTTAAATAGCGCGTCATGAGAGCATATTTAACCTTGGATCCTCTGCAATGCTTGTCCTCTACAATGTTTTCTTAACCAATATCTATCATGCCATTTCACTTCAAATGATTCAGGACCTAACATTCCCCGACCCAGAACCCCAAAGCCAAACCCAGGAGATTCATGTGTAAAAAGTGGATAAAGTTTCTAGAGCTGTTGAAAATGTTCCAATTATCTGTGTTTCTAACTATGTGCAGAGGGAGGGGGGCCAGTGTTATGTCCTCCCACAACAAGGCAGAAAATGTGCTGCGAGTATTTTAGGAAATTTGGAGTATGATAAAAACTTAACAGTAACTAGAGAAATTACCCAAATGAAGAGGCTCAATGCCAGGAATAAAACTACTCACTGCAACCCACTAATGATTCAGCAAAAATAACTTTTATGGCTCCAACGTTTCTATTGTACTAGCTTATAACATGCCTATAAAGTACACTAACAAAGCATAATGGGCCAAATTACTTTGTCTGCTTTCTACTGTCTAAAGTATTACTGCCTGGTCATTGAGTTTGCAATACCTGAAACACATCAACACTGCTGGAGTACCACAGGGTCAGGAATTTCTGGCTTCTAGTAACTCAGTACTCTTACAAATCACTCCCAGCTTTTCAAGGCAGCTGAGATGACAGGACATGGCTGCAGACACAGACCCTGTGAAAGTAGGAAATTGAAGGCCTTGTCTGTGTAGAGGCAAGTTATTAACACTGAAGCTCAAATGAGAATCTGCAAAGATACATGCACCATACACAATGGTGCATTACACCATTCTCATCCTATTCACCCCCACACCTTCTCTACATCTGCCAGCAATAAGCTACAACCTTTGCCAAACACCGGAGGCAATACTAGAAAAAACAAACAAATGAACACTAACTCCCTTGCTCACACAGCTGGACAGTGCCCATGCGAGGCAAGCAGCAGTTCATTACTGGGTAAAGCCTGTGGTACAGTCTGGGCTCAGCTGCAACAAGCACCCACAACCTGTGGGCCACAGATTATTGTATGGACTGGACTTTCAGAACACTGACTCCCTCTGGTGTCAAAGACTGGGACAACAATGCTACTCTGCAAAGCCCCCCATACAACAGGATCCTGTCAAAGGCAGGGTCATAAAGATGAACGCTAACAATCTTGCGAGAGAAACACAAAACTTAAATTTTAACAGCGACTATGCTTTGAACCTTATGAATGACACAACCAAGCACCTTTTCTTCGGAAAACTAAATCTGTAATGCAAAGACCTTCATAATGCAATAAACCCAAAGCATCCACCAGCATTCAATTAGGAGTGGCATTACTGATGATGATATAGGTATTTACCTTGTCATTTCGTTGGTAGTATGATTTGCCTTGTCACCTTGGAACTTACATCTTTGCTGTTTTTACATCACAATGGAGACAGGGTCTTTGAATTTGGAGCATCATCCTTCTTAATGCAATTTCTGTGCAATTTAACCTCTCGATGTCAAAAAAAACTTTGCTAATGGAGAAGGAAGGGCAATTGTGAGAAATAATCACTTTAGGGTGAGTGTTTAAAAAAAAAAAAAAAAACCACACACAAATAAAACTTTATTTTAGCCATAATTATGCCTTAGAAAAGTTATAGAAAAGAAGCTAGGCAAAGAGAGACTGCTGAGTAATGAATGATTCAATGGGTGAGTGGAGGTGTAACGGGTATAACAAGGGCTTGTGTGAAAAAAATTGTCGTCAGTATATATTGTTGGTGACTCAAACTAGTTGCTTTCATGTGGGAGGATGAGAACACTGATCCTTTGTGGCTCATCTCTGCCTGTGTGACAAGGCCAGTGTGTGGGCGTCACCACCTACAATAAGCAGGCAGCCTTTTCTTTGTAAAAACATTTAATTAGTGGCAATGAACGGTAATGTGTGTTTGAAGAAAAATGAAAAACTGAATGTGCCACAAATTGTGCAAGTTTGCTATGGTAAAAACAATTTGTCTGACGAGTTGCTCATTCTGATCTCAAACAGCCATACATGAAAGTTTCTTACTGACTGGTAGAGGTCTAGTTCATATGTATATAGTTTAGAGACATATCACACAATGCCATGAAGCTTTCTGTTCTTAGGACAAAACAATTATTTCAGCCTTGTGCAAGTCAAATATCCCCAAATACCCACAAGCACTAGAATTAGGCTGCCCTCTATCTTTAAAAATCCTTTCATCACTACTCACAAAGTAGAAGTCATTTTTATGTTGGTGTTTGGAAAGATGTTGACATCTTTGAAAATATGACAACACATGACAAAAGGAGGAGAAAGAATAAGGACATGTGAGCAACTATGAATGATAAAAAACAGATTAGGGTTAAATAGATACTTTTATTCCAGTTTCAATAATGTTCAGATGTAGATGTATGCAAACACTTTGTCTGCCTAACAGGCAGGAGGCTATGAGACTAAAGTAAAATAATTTATTTTTATCAAAACAAAATGTACTTAACTAATTAGACACCAACCTTGTAATATTAATATATTTCTATCTTCTTTTAATCAAGATAAATCAATGCTTTATTTAGCAAGTGTTGGGGTCACTTTAACACCGTTAAATGCACTCTGCCCTCTTTGTGCCCTCTTGCTCTGACTTGTCATAGCTCTGCAGATTCATTTCTCCACCGAGAGTCTCTGATGAGTCATTATGAGACATCTAATCCTGTAAAATCACATAATGCCTTAGTCACTGGCCATGAATGATATGTTCAAATTAATTCTAAGATGGGCAGACAGCAGTGGACTGTAGGGAGCCCAAAATGGGCATAATATGTTCCTGTTTATTCTTATCACATATTAAAAAAAAACTGTTAGTTTCACATGATTACATTTTAAGACTTGAAGATTTGGTTATAGTTTGGAAATAAGTGTTTCTTTTTGTGAAAATGCTTTTTTGAAAGTATCTAATGTTCTCTTCTGTGCCATGTAATAAAATATGTTATCCTTAATTTCAAGATTTACAAATAGCACAGTAAAAAACATTGTACTTCTACACTGCACCTGGAGAAGAGCAATGTGTGCCACATTTATGCAGATTTATGAAAACCAGACATTGGAAACAAATCATCAAATTCCTTATTTTTCTACAGTCCAACAAATAAAACTTGGTTTAAATGTTAGCCTCAAATTTACCTGCTATTTTTTTTCTGAAAAGCAAAGCAGTATAAAGGGTCTTTAAATCCTATTAGCTACAGTAGTAGTAACTGTATATTCACAGCTCCCAGGGGTTCCCAGACAGCTTCCCCTTTAATGGAGTATTCATTTGCCAATGTCAAGTTTTTTGCCAGGAACAGCAAATCACAGGAATTTCCATTAGGGGTTGTGGCATGAAACAATTTTCTTTGTTATGTTTTTTAACAACCTTTAACACTTACCTTAAAAAAACCATACACCTTTCTTGCACCTGTTAATGTCAAACAAACTATCTGCGTTCCCAGGGACCAATGTATATGACACAATATACAGATATCAACACCGGCCTCATGTCAACCCGCCACCATATATTCTGCAAGGTATCATGTGATGCGCTGCCTTTTTAGTACCTTTTAATAGAGGAGCATCTGCTTAAAATGTAAATGTGAGTGAGGTTTTGACTCAGCACGAGAATATCTTTGCACATTGTGTCTTTAGGGATGTTAAAGCACGGCTTAAATACTGATTCATGAAGCTCTTCTTTTGAAGGTTAAATGAGCAGCATGATCTGAAGGATCAACCTATTGGCACAGAGTCAAAAGACAGGAGAGTCAAGAGGAGGAGATAGAGCGTCTAGTTCCAGTGACCTGAGCCTACAACACCTGGAGCCTTGGAACACAGCCTTTCCTCAGCAGGGGCATGCTAACACACGTACAGAGAGCTGAACATCATCGTATTTTAGTACAGTGCTGCTTTACGTTTACTCATTGCTCTTACACATGGAGTGCCTGGTACATAGCACTGGAACCCACATGGTCTGTCACGTTCTTGGTCCAAACATGGCTACTCATCCTCTACTACAACTCAGCTGCAGCATGCATGTGTCCAACAAGATGCAGCTGTCAAAATGCACACCATATTTCATTGTATGTACTCTACAGGGACACACAGGATTTTTAAACATGTCGATGCGGATGGTATAATATATTTAGGTTTATGGTTTTAGTGAACAGATACACCACATGTAAAATTCAATTTTGAATTTCAGAGCTAATATTGATGGATTCATATTCAGGTGAAATATCTAACCTGCGGAATTTTTACTCCATCAACTAATCAACAGCAAATAGGTGTCATGTTATTAGTATTCGGGTTTTAATCTTCTTTAATCGTGAATCTACTTAGTTACTATATTCATTTAAGATTCATATTCAACAATTGAGTCAAAAACTAAAAATCAAGCTTGGTTAAGTGTATAGAATTAAAGGTTTTCTTTTTCAATCAGAAAACTACTGTGCAGTCAGCTTTCATGTCTGTATTTGATTATGAGGGATATATTGTCCTGTCAAAGTGCTCCATCATTTCTTCAGCTGCTAAATCCTGTTTATCAAAGTACTTAATAATTTATCACTAATCACAAATTTCATCCACTTTGTTCTTCGTACCACAAGATTGGATGTACTTTCTTACAGACAAGAAGACATAATTATCTCACAACATTCTTTGATGAAGCTTTATTGTTTAAGTTTCCAAACTACCTCATATCTCTTGTCACATGTAAATCTTGTGACAGTAAATGATCCAGGAACTACTTAACCTTTTATTTTATTCATTTATTCATCTACAATCATCTAACAAAGGCCTTTTAATTTTCCCCAAACTAAATTCAATGGTGAAAGACACTGTGCAATTGCAACTGTAGCCCTGAAGCTCTGAAATAAATTACATTACTATGTCAAATTGGCTGAATCCATTTTCAAAAAAGGCCAGTCTGGCTTCAGGAGTGTCATGTAATTGGCAAACACTGGAATTAGGGGACAATTCAAATAGGATTAGAAAGTAAAATCGTGTAATGATGGTTCCTAAGATAAAGTTTTCCAATTTTGTAGGACACATCAACTCTCTCCCAAAGGCAGCTATAGTGCAGTAGATTTTCCACTGCCGACATCATATATTATTCACCATATTGACATTACACCTAAAACACATTGTCAATAAATTGGGCTACTGTTTCAGCGCCACTCCTAATTCCAAGCATACAGAGTCCACAGCTGAACAAAATGTGTACATTCAACTTCAAAGCCAGCTGGCCAACCACGGAGACTGAGACCCTGACAAACCTATCTGACAGCTGTGTCAGATGGTGAGAGGCACACAGGAGCAAATTCTGCTATATTTAGGCCAATATAAGCAAGGACAATTTAGTCTACTGGGCAAACTACATCGTGATGACATTTTCTAAATTTCTACTAGTTCTTCTTTAGGTTCTAGGTCCTTTTTTGGCCTGAATATACACTGATACAACATATCAGCACTAAGCCAATACTTAGAGATGACAGTTAATTTATTGGTTTGCTCTAGTCATAATCTGTCAATGCATCACAAAAAAAACAAATATGATTATCATCCCTAGCTTCTTGAAAACATCTTGGCAAGCTGCATTTCCTTCTTTTAAATGCAGGTGGGGTGAAGGCCATTGAAACACACTGAACAAATAGCCATGTCATCAGTCATCACTGAAACAAGACACCAGCATTAGCATCCAAACACTGGTGCTGTGCTGCAGCAGAGCCCTCTGAACTGAGCACATTAGTTCTGTTGCTGCAGGAACATCTGACAGTTTGTTACACACGTCTTTTGATCATCAAGCCCGACTCTGTTTCCAGCTACAGCCGTCACTCACCATGTCAGTAAATCAGTCAGTGGGGTTTGAACTTTCAACAGGACTTAAAAAAAGCTTCCGTACATTGTGCACATGAATGAAGTATATATGAGCAAGCTGTAAAGCTATAATTATTTTTGTATTTTGCGCTCCTCGATAACACACTGCACAACAAACTGGTCCTGGAATACAGCATGATACATGAGATGCAAAGAAATACCATCCCTCTTACTTGTTATGACTCATCATTAATCTGTTTGTCCAATAATTTTGTAGTTTCAACAACAAACTGAAGCCATTTTATTGATACTAGAGATAAATGTTAGAACTCAGTATTTATCTGGACTGTGCCAAGTACCCCTCAGAGATAATGGAAGTGATACAATGTGCTTCCTATGATCTTCCCATTAAAAATGTCTTAATGTCTGTAATCAGCTTTTATCTTTCCCCTAAGTGATGCAAACCTGTCGTAGGAAAACCAGTCAGCATTGTAGGAGATTTGTAATGGCCTGCCTTTTAATAACATTTGCTTTCCTTGTACTAAATAACTACAGATGGAGGATACAAATTAAAGGAAAAACTAACATAACGTGTCTCAGTAAAGTGCACGTCTATCATATGCTACATTAGCATTATATTTGACTCACATTTGAAAGCATCTACCTCTGAAAGATAAATACTCAGCAATCAGTAGTTATTCAACAACAAAGAAAAAAGTATTTCCTGAATCCTAGAGACACTCTAACCATCTGGACAAAAATCTTTTATGTCCACTGCATGATAAAATACGTATTTTATAATACATATAGTAACTCACATAATTTTCATATTAAACCATTCAGAAAATCCTCAAGATCTGTGAATAGTGGCACTGTCACCCTGGAGATGATGACTCCCAACAGGATGAAAATGTTTCATAAAAAGAGAGGTGGATCCAAACCATACCCCCCTCCTGCAAAGAAGCATCTGCATTTCTGTTTTCTGTTACCATCACGTAAAGAAGCTCCCATCAACACAGTGTTGAAATTAATGTATCCCTTCAACAGTTTTTGCCTCATCTGCTTAGACTTACCCAAGATCTTGAGTCAAGTCCTGTAATTGACAACATTTACTGAGGAGTGATAGAAGACTAGGAAAGAGGATGAAAAGATCAGGGAAAGATGGGAATAGCTATAACAAATGTCACATGGCCCGGTGGGAACATGAATGAATAAATCAGGACTCACTAGGTTAGGAAGAGAAGTATTTGCACCTTTCACCCTTTACCCAGTCTTAAATGCTTCTCATTCCAGGCCTATGCGCAATCCACATTCTCAGTGCTCTCTTGTCAAATACATTCATTAGTTCAGGTTTGTCCTTTTCAAGTCTGTATGCGCCTTTTCAAATGTATAATGTTGTTTCAATCGCCAAATCTTCACATACTCAAAAAGTGGATTCGGGTTCAGAGTTGGACTGTGGCTCTACTTAATTCTGACCTGAAGCATCTTCAACTCAACCTGACTCAGATCCCTTCGACCTTGTCACTTCACACATACACACATCTTTTGGCTGCTAGTAGTTATAGTTAGCAAGAATGTTACTAGAGTTAGAAGATTGAAGACTTAGAAATATCTTTTAATTTTACTTGTCCCCAGACCACAGAGATCAGAACTTCAGACCTGATGAAAACGTCACATCAAATTCAGCAATTTCAAAGACGAATATAGAGAAAAACTTATATTGCAGCCATCTGACTAATGAACAGATAGAACGGTGTCACCTGGCTGTCACACATTTGTAACTTGTAATCGAGTGCTCCTCTCCTAATTTTTAACAATGAAGATTTGGTCACTGCCTGTTGTGAGTGGACACTGTATGAAAGTGTAGTGCAGTGACATATTAATGCCAAAAGAGGGAGCTGCTGTTTTAATTTTGAACCCTGAGGTGCCAGTACATTGCATTTTGGGGATGTTTTCACAGTGGTGATGTCATACTGGTCAAATATTGCCTCTGTGAAACTATGTGACTAACTTCTTTGCCTGCTGTTAAAGTATCCTAAAGTGTCAGTTCACCCACACACCTTTACTTATCTGTAGTAGTGTCTAGCCATGCAAATGGTTGTGGTTTTTTATTTCCAAGTTTTGAGATATCCCTCCTCTCAGATTTTGGCCTCCAAACCAAAACAAATGAGTGGAATTTTGTTTGTGGTGCTCACAGCACTGCAAAATGACTTCAATAAATTTTAACAGCAACGGACACAGTATCCCTGTTACTCTGAATAATTCAGAGATGGGGTCTATTACTTATTACTTGATTAATTACTCAAGTAACAATAGCTGTGCTTACCTTCTTGTTGGAAGAGCTTTGGTGTGTACAACCCGAGTCCAGGTTGTTGTTGGGGGCAGACACATTGTTCCTGAGAGAGGGAGACCGCAGCCCTTCCTCCCCTTCTCCTTCCTCCTCCTCTTCCTCCTCCCTCCCACTCTCCACCGAATGTTCAAAGTCATCACTGTCTTGGTCCATCTCTTCCTCGTCCTCATCCTCCTCCTCTTCCTCCTCGCCCTCTTCCCTCTCCTCTTCCTCCCTTCCCTGTTCCTCCCCTCCCTCTGTCCTCTCCTCCGCCTCCTCCTCCTCTTGGTGGCTGCTGCTGTTGTTGTTCTCCTCCTCTTCCTCCTCCTCCTCGTCTTCTTCGCCCAGCGGCTGCCCTCGCAGTCGTCTCTGCTCCGTCTCCCACATCCATCGGGCTCCTTTCTCCCCACCGTTCACTTCGTTCGGCAGGCCATCTTCATCTTCTTCCCCTTCCTCCTCTCCACGAGGGCCATTGCTGGCTCCCGACTCGCTGGGCGCCCATGATTGTTCTCTCCCACCGTCAACCTGCGACGCCTCAGGCTGTGACAAAAAATACAATTTGTCTAAGAAAAGGTCTAATAAAAAAAAAATTCCATCTGTTGCACTTACAGTTGCCTTGGCTCCTGTTCTGTTACCCATGTGCAAACCTTTCAAAGTGCAAGCTTTCAGGACATTTCAATAATGTTATGACTTGATCACCACTCACTTATCCGCTTTAGGGCTATAGGTTTACATTTCATATGCTTCTGTATCAATATATTATATCTACCAAAGTGTCAGTTGGCCTTACCCTTTGCTGTAGCTGCTCTTCCTCCTCTACTACCCGGTTCATGTGCTCATCCTCATCGCCCTCCTCTGCCGCCTGCTGGGGTGCCCGGGCTGTGGAGGAGGCGTTACCTCGCACTGCCGGACCCCCCGGCCCCCGACTCCGCCTGCTGCTGCTGCCCCCCGACAGCAGATCCTGGTTCATTTCCAAAAGCCAGCTTGCTACCTCCTGGACCTTCGCTAGGCTGTCTGAGGAGGAGAAGGGCTTGACATTCTGCAACACACAAAAATGACAGAAGACGCATGATTACAATATGTTCATTATTTTCTTTTGTATACACTCAGCTTGTGTTTGAGGCAAAAATCACTCAACCGCTAAAGACAAATCAAAAGAATATGAACAGACTCTTATTAGAGATCATTCCATACAGAAACACATGCTCAGCTGCTTTTTTTTTTCCTCCAACAGAAAGCGTGACTATCACTCCCCATATTTTATTCTTTCCTCTGAATTAAAACAATGGACATTAAACATTTGCTCTTGGAGACATTTGTGCTGCTCAGCAGCAGACAAGGAAAAAAGGTGGGAGTGATTGTGTTTGGCGTCTGATCACACAGCATTGGATGCTCTGCCTCACATGCAGACGGATGGGCAGAATAGCCTTGAGAGCTGCTAGTGTTCCAACATCCAACAAAGCCAATAAACAAAGTCCAATCTGTCAAATACAAAAGCAAAGCACTGCATGGCACCAGAATCTTGTCCAACAATTGTCCTTAAGATTTGTGTAGTCTACAAGCTTAGGAAAAATGAAAGACATTTTGTTTATCTTCTAAATTGCTGTTGCTGCTGTTGTTGCTGCTATGTATTCACCAGTTTATGATGGCAAACCTGCTGAATAAACACACAAGTCACGTAGTTTGCTTCAAAAATATCTCAAATTATATATGGAACTGAGGGATAGGCACCAGAGTTTTATCTACAATGACACAGCTTCACCTTCTGACGCAGAGTCACAAATGCAGCAATGCAGACAAAAATCCAACCCGAGCAACAGGACTAATCTGTGACCATCAAAGCATCAACTCTCTTGAGCCAAAGTTACTTTCTGTCTATATGTGCTGGCAGTTACAGGAAAGGTCAGGCACCTGTGATGCTGCAAGGCAGTGATATGTAGTTTAACTATTGGAAATGACACATCCAGACAAAGGTAAGGAAGAGCCAATAGTTGAGACTGTGGGAAGGAGTCGCAAGTGTAGACTAAACACTGGAAATGCTAATTAAGAGAAAGACAGTGCAGCTGCAATCACTACTGGTGATGCACTGATCTCATTATTCTCTCCAGATAATCATACCAGAAGTCAGGGTATTGGCTGACACTGAGTATAAATCCAATAACAGCCACCATTGTCTATTTGCCAATTCAAAATGTGTACACCTCACTGTCAAGAACGAGTTGGTTCTTCAGTCCACCAAGTGTACAGTTATGTGAGGCTGTATCTACTGTACACATCACTTCTTAACTAGGCATCTATACACACACACCAATATTTTCTTTAGGCTTGTACAATTTTCATCTGCACAATCAAGTTTTTGATCTCAAAAATAAAAGGTTTGTTTATAACTATAACAGACCTTTATTTGATTTAACTAGAATTCAATCCAAAACTCCAAAAAGACCAAAAGCCTGATATTAAAAAAGATACCATGTGCAGTTTTCTTTGTATTTTCTTTGTATTTCCTTGCAACTTCCTGCAAATTTCAGAAAAGATTAGGAAATTCACAAGGATGTGGGGAATGTATTGCTTATTTATAATGTACTGTTTATTTATAAACAGGCAGTCCCATTTAATGTTAATGCTGTGTTCAATAGGAGCTCTGGTCCTAAACAACAATCAACTTTTTGAGAATACATGTTTATACATACATCATATTTCCATTGAGTTAAGTCTTTTCATTTGATCAGCTGGTCAGAGTCAAAGTGATTCAAAAACAACTGTGAGAGGTGAAATATTTTCATTGACACTATATCATCTTTACTTTGACTTAACTACTAAATCAGTGTATCCTGAATCGCACAACTTGCTCAAAAGCAGTTCAACTTAATACACAAATTATATTCTTCTGACTCAACATTCAAGTGGCAAAAAATGCCTTATGTAAATAAAGGTAAGTGGGATGTGTGACTCGTGGGTTTGTCCGGTCCAAGTGGTTGTGGGTTGAGTAGGTAGCAAGCGAAGCAGCTTCATCTTTAAGGCTTTTAAGTATCAATAACTTAACACATGTGTGGCTGTAAGACCAGCTGTAAAAGAAATAAGTGCTAGAGTGGAGTTTCTTTATGCAGCACCAACAATGCATACATTAGTGGTAGTGAAGTAAGACCAAATAAATGACACATATTCTGCAGGTTATAGGAAATATATACCAACCACTTGCCAGTGTCTCGCAAGGCAGTTAAAACATCATTGTAGTTGAACACACTTCCTTCCTGTCACATAACTCTGTAAATTGTGATTTAGACCCATATGATGCACGTGCTGTTACATAAATTCTCCAAGAAGACTACAGTAAAGATAAAAAGATTGTGACCAACACAGAGGAGGACTGTTTGGCACAGATTCTTCAGTCTCACCATTCACCAGTTTACAATAATTTGAGGTCTTCAGCTTTTCTAATCAGTTGATTGGCTGTTGGGCACATGAGCTTCCACGTTCACTACATTAGAGAAAGTTTATTTTATTTTTTTAAATATAATCTTGTATAATCTTTGTATATAATCTTGGCTAATATAGCCTTAAAAAGATGCCAATGGGTCTTTTAAAATGCCCACATGCTATCTCTAGCTAATCTTAACTATGACAAATTAAGAATCTGCAGTCTGCAGTTCCAGATCTCCTCACTATGCTACGTAAGAGATGAGAAAATATTTTTGGGAGGCTCACGTACTTTGTCTGTTTCAGTGCAAACCAACTGCTTTGACCTTGAGAAAAAGTCACTGGTCCCTTTGCAAGGCTTCTCCTCCTCTTTGCTGTATAGTCCCACTGCTGTGGTGGGAAGCATTAGCCCGATCTCAGATTGCACCCCCCCCCACCCCCTCGGGACTGCCAGTTCATTGCTGTGAGCTGAGAAGAGGAAGGCTATGAATAGCTAAAGTTGTCCCTGCCTTTTACCGGAACAACCAAGGTTCCGTAATTAGTTTCCTAAGCACAGCATGAAATTTGTTTGTTGTTATTGTTGTTCAAACAATTGTGAGCAGTGCAAACAGGGTGAGAGAGACTGACGTACCATAAAAGCCTGACCGGTCTCTCCTGATGAAACAGGACAGACGTTTAACACTCAGATCTGACTCATTTTGATCAAAAACTGCAATTATACCTGAAAATCTGTTATTTTTCAGTATTTTTCCCCAATCGTGACATTATCATTCATCCTTCAGTCACTTGACTCAAATGGCAAGAACAAATATTATTTCAGAATAGCAGTGTGTACAATCATATGAATTGTTCTTCTCTTGTAGCATATAAAGTCGTTGAACTGGTGCTTTGGTTCAGCAAATATATAGAAAGATGAAATTCCAGTTACACTTGAAGTGAACAAAGACTCTCTGGATGGCTTTTAGTACTGCACGCACAAGTTTCATTCATCAGTCTCTATTCTTAGTCCTGCAAGAGCTGTGAAGTGGACAAAAATAGCTTTGGGAGGCTGGGGAGGGCAGGTGTGAATTTGTGTCTCCTGGAGCAAACAGGTGACACAGGTGCCCAGGAGATTGAGAGCCTCTGAGAACAAACACACAGGAAATAAGATTTTTTTTCTTTCAAGATATTGGATAAAGATTAAAGTCAGCCACGTTCATCATTTAAAAAAAAAAAAATATTGCTACTACTATTTCTTTGAAAAAGAAAAGCCAACCTTTCCTGGAGTGAACTACCATCATCTGGTGCATCATTAAATTAAATGGCAAATAAAGCTGCTCTAATCAATATTTTTTAATTAATATTGGACAAAATAAATGTGTAATGTGAAGTAGGTCACTCTTAGTAACAAACCCACTGAGGAATTATCTCTAACTCTGCAGTTTTCCTCAGTCCTATGGAGCATTTTTACATCTTCCAGCTCATCGTTTTGGTTTTCCAGCCCACAAACTCCACTCTCATCTATTTTTAGACAAAAAGCTCTGATAAACCCACTGTATGCAACTAGCTGGTGAACATAGTGAAGCATTTAGCAATTAAAGAGCTAGACATTTTGTCTCTGCCAACTTACGGGAAAAAACAAAGCTGAGAGAGGGAATATTAGACTTGCATCCGGTGACCAGAAACACGACTCCAGATGAATATTCATGCTGTTCTGCTCTTGTTGAATGTGGGACTTTTTGCTGTACTTTTTACCTATAAAAACTAATATTTTAATGTTTTATTTATAGCTTTATCCAACACCCAAAAGTGGAAAAAATACACCAGAATAAAATTGAAAAAAAAGGTTTACTTCCTGTAAGGCTGTTGTCCAACTGAAATAAATGGAAATATATCTTGCCTGTATTCAGTCCCTTCCCTCACCAGTTTGTAGCATGCCAAGTTAGACACCATTTCCTTAATTGTGCCCTTAAGCAGTTTACTTTCAATGGTGCTTACTGACCAAACAAATTTTCCTTTTCTTAGAATAATAATATGCATATAGACCAGCAATGATGGTGTGTGCCCAGCAGGCTGGCAGTGCAACATACATCCAGACAGTCCCTGAAGAAGCTGCTGATGGGGAGGTGTTGGGATTTCTTCAGAGTGCTGTGCCAAGTTGGCACTTGACAGATACAGCCACAGCTGTGGTACACACAGACTTTACTTTAGCCTTCTGCACAGACCTAACATGGGGCACTTCAGCATGAGTGTGCCTCCCTTGGGTTGGCTTGGACACAGCTCTCCACATGCTGAGATGAGTAGGCAACAGGTATGCATTAACCTTCTACAGCACCACTGCAGCAGCTAACCTGCCTGCCCCACCTCACAGCTGGCATCCAAACTAGTTTCCTACAGCAGTAGAATGAAACCAGAAACAAGAGTCAGTCACACCCTGCTTATGAGCTACATCAGAACAGTTCAGTGTTCATTGTCGAAACAACTACAGCAATCAATCACTGCTGATTCAAACTAAACCTGAAGGCAATCATCATAGCTGTTATGTTTTGTGCCAGAAGTAAACAATGTGAAATAGGCAGCAAATTTGTTTTTGCAAAATTGTTTCTGGGTGTCCCTAGCCAACATGCAGTATCAGGTTGAGAAAGGCACATTAACTGTTCAGTATCAGTCATAAGGCCTGATCTATTTCTAGTCCAGTTGCAAACCATTACACCAGTACACCGGTTGACAGAAAAGTTATTTTCAAATATAAAATAGTACAGTACAAAAGTTGGTCTGAAATCTTATCAGACATGAATTTAAGAGATTCTTATCAAAAATCTTTGCTTATATGAGAAATTGCTTGAGAAAGCAATTATGAAGACCGAAATAAGGCAAAACTTTCTCTCCAATTAAAAACAGTGTAGGAACACAGAAATCTTTGTAACATCTGTATGGTTTAGTAGGGTGTTCAGATTCTCTTCTTATTGCAGTAACTGGGGTCATATCTGCAAAAATACCCAGGCCAAATCATTCAAGATTAAAATGCTTGAGAGGAAACTCTGTTTGCTGATGGATTGTGAAAACTAAGATCCTGGGGGGCTAAAGTGTGACAGTGATTTCCAGCTTTGAAAAGATGAAACCTGACTTAAAGGACAATCAATCGTTTCAAGGCTACTGGATACAGCTGGCGCATAAACCTTGTTGAGAATAAGGAGAGAAAATTAGAGGACTGAGCTGAAAACCCCTAAATGGCAGCAATATATCACACCAAGCGACCTTAATAGAACAGTTGGAGAGAGTGGAGAAAATATTGGCTGTGCACAGAGCACATAGTAACAGATATAGATCGAGCAGCGGATGTATAGTGGCTCCGCTTAGATTCTCAAATATTAACAGTGGGACGTGAAGGCTGAACAGAGCAATATTAGTGTTTGAAAGCTGAAGGACAGATTCCACTGTGTTATACCTGCCTCTTTAGTAGCTGAAACATGTGACCCAAAAGCAAATAAGAGTTAATGAGTATTTTGACTTTTGCAATCATGAATTCTTTGTGCCAAGAAATGAAATAAGAGGAACCATTTCCTGGATGGCCTCGTAATGCCATAAATATACAGTGTTTGTTGAAATCTCCATTCAATGCAGAAGCTATTAATCGATGGCTCTATTTCAAGCTGGTGCCCTGTAATGTCTCAAAGGAAGAAAGTGAAACCTCAATCCGCGAGCTGCGTGACAGAGGGACAATGTTTCTCCACATTCATTTTGCAGTGAGGCACTTCATCCTATGACAATGCTTCCTCAGAAAAACAATGACTTGGTATTATCGGGCAACAGTCCAATAATACCACAAAATTTTCCTTCATGGATTTCCATCATTACTCATGAGAGCATAAATCTTCTTTGAAACTAAGAGAATCAATCTCCTCTGCTGTGAGAGTGGCCAACTGCCAGAAGGACTCTGGAAGGACTTAAAACCCCAGTCAGTGCCAGCCAACTATTAAAACAGTCATGTGCACAACAAGCAATGAAACAGAGGGAACACTAGAAGCCACAGCCATGAGACAGAAGCCCGTGTTAGAGCAAAGTCGCACTCTCATTCACACACACTGGCACGTGCACACAAGCACTCAGACGCACACACAATCTTGTTTGGCTTTTATTTGTTCCATTAGAAAAAGCTTTTTCTTCAACTGAGGAGGGGCAGCAATCACTGTAAACCACAGGCAGACTGAAGGCATCCATTTAAATGACTCTGCTAGCTGAAAGCAAGTCCACTGTTGTCAAGGCAGCAAGACAGCCATTAAATCACCTGGTACCATTAAAGAATCAATTACTGTGCGGCTCTCTCTGGTAGCACAGTTCTTATACCTGAGAAATCTTTTCGGACAACCAAGGAAGATATACAAGAATGCTGCACTTCACACGTGGCGCTTTTTGCGATATGCTGTCAGGCCCCATATGTTTCCTGCATTGCACACAGGTGATAACACATGAAAGTCATTATGTCTGATCAGGAGGCGTGAAGACATAGACGTGGCTGTGTCACCGGTGCGCTGATGCACTGTTACCTTTGGTTGAGGTGGGCAGCCAGTGGCCAGTCGCTGCAGCTGTTCTGAAGTATGGCTGCAGGAGAGGAGATCTGAGCAGCAAGCTGTGCGGCCCAGTCTCTTCATAAGAGAGGAGATAATGCTGCAGCCACAGCCACACATCGATGTGCTCATTAGTAGCCTAGCTGTTTTCTGGGGTTAAAAGACATGTGAAGAAAAAAAAAAAAGAGAGAGAGAGAGACTAGCTGCAAGCCGCAGCCACTTCCTGGTCTTTGCCGAATTCCCTCAGTTGTCCTCACAGCTGATGCCTCTTCTGTGATGTATTCCACAGGGTGCAGCTGATCCACAGGTACTCCGTCACCGAGATCAGGTTGGTTTCATCTACAGTCAGGACAATACAGATGCCGACGCTCACCTTAATCCACAGTGATGGCACTTGAGTTGGGAAGTACAGTTTCTCGGTCCATTTCCCTCGTGATTGCTTTCCCCTTACTCCACTCCCTCTGCTGTACTTCTGTCTCTGAACAGACACACGCCTCCTGCTGTAGCTCCCCCTTTTGCCAAACTCACTCCCATCTACAAAACACCTTGTCCTGATTTTGCAAAATAATACACAGGATGTAGTGTCTGCCACTACTCCCTTCTGTCTCCTACAATTTCCATCCGTTTCTTTCCACTCCCTCCACTGCCTTCGGCTGCTGTGCAATGAGGATGCTATCCCCGTCAACGCTACTGTCACCGCTGTGTACCCCCCACCCCACCACTACCACCACCAGCAGCAGCAGCAGCAGCAGCAGCAGCAGCTCCAGCAGTAAGCCACTCAGACTGAGCTCCTCCAAGTTGCCGATAAAAGTACTTCACTCCTGACATTCAAGCCTCTAGTTTTACCATTAATTGAGGAAGCAGCAGATAATATAGACGAAATCTAAGCCACTCTGAATGCATAAGAAAGGACTGATTAGAAGGATGCAGTCAGGATGCAGTGGGGGAGGGGTCCAGGGTAAGCATGTAGGAGACAATAACAGAGCAGACAGGATTATTACAGTGATAATCTGTCACTGCAGTCAAATTGTCGCTGATGATTGCTTTAATAATCAGCGAAATAAAATGGACATTTCAAGGATGAAAAGCCTCATAAAGACCGCTTCTTTAATTGATCAAGAAAACCTGAAAAGGCAAGTGGAAAATAAAAGCTGGGAAAAGTGCACTTGTTAAAATCCATCACAATAATTTACAGCTTTTATTAGATTAATTGAATGAGGCACAATATCATACTGTACATAGAGCTTCCATGTCTGTGATTAGTCAGTTTAAACATCTGCAATTTAAGTGCAGATGTTTTTTTTAAATCCCCTTTTGTGTCCACATCTGACCCAGCTTCAGTGAGACGGCACGCTCCCTCATCAGCTCACCACAGATGTTTAACCTTATGAGTCTAGTGACGCACAGGACGACATGAACATCATTTAGCGCAGAAGCTAATAGTTACCAGAGCTGACGAAGCCGGGGGGGGGGCAGTAATAATGGCAAAGCAAAGATAGGCTGACAAAAGCTGAGAACAGGCCCTCTGTTAAAGGAACGGTAGCATCTTGCTATTAATAGCAAATACACAAAATAATGTCAAGTGACTGTTCAGAATCATTGTCTCCCAACACCACCTCAATACAATGAGAAAATGCTAAAAGCTTATGCAGATGCTGCAAAATACTAATAATAACTAGAGTGACAGTTTCCCATACTGCAACAACCAGACGTCTTTAACACCACATAATAATCAGTGTATACATTTGTCAGCGTCAGAATCAGAGACATCAAAACAAGACACCATAATCATATTTCCACTGCTGATTCCCAGTGTACAGAGATTTCTTGAAATGTGACGATTCTGCATTTTGGTTTAAAGCTGAAACAACTCCTTCACTGATCAGTCAATCAACAGAAAATTCATTTTCTAATTAAAAACATTTGGTCTCAAAAACATGAGGTTTTGCTGCTCTTCTTCGTCTATCAGGCGTTTTCACAGTCTGACACAGTGGGGCCCCCCTCAGACAGAATTATTTTAGCCTAAAATATATATTGACAATCAGCACCAATAAAAAAATATGTATGTTATTAGCAGTTCATGTTTGCAATTTACCCATGGGTATACAGTCACCTATCACTGGATTATTTACTAAACATAATGATTCTCAGGTATGTTGTAGAGGTATACAGAACAACGGTTTTCTGTGATGTTTGATCAATTTACGATGTTTATTCACAGTGGACATCGCAGACAATACATCTTGTGTAAATCAGAAGCCAGGACCATTCACCTGTGCCTTTCACCTGGAAGAGTGTCACCATTTCTCTGTATTTCCCTGCATTTCCTAGAGAAAACAGTTAATCTAATAATCGAGAAAATACCTGGCAGTTTACTTGAAAATGGTTAGTTGTTGCCCTATAGTGATTTAACATTGCTTTTTTGATTGTGGTTCTTTTACAAGACAGTTATAAATTGATACAGACAGTGATGAATCTAATTCTATTGAAAGTAATACATGTCATGAAGCATGTCTTCAAAGCTTTAAGTGTTAGACCTTGTCACAGAGGGAAGTTGGCAACAGATTGCCTTGTTTTTTCTTTAATACCATTAACCTCTTGATATTTTGGAGTGAGATGAGTTTACGTGTACCACAATGGCAGACACTGTTATCAGTATGTTTACCAACAGTTTTATTCATCTAGTTTCAGCATGTCCATTACACTTTGCAAAACAGCAGCAGAACTTCAATTTGAATCTGGCAGGTGCTGTTTGAAATTAAACTTCCACAGGTTTGCATCCCACACACAGTATGTGCAGCGTCGTCAGCCTCCACCTCACATGTGCAACAAGTGGATCAGTTGGGCTCGTGACAAATAAGGGAAAAATAAAAATAAAATCGAAACACATTGCCATTACTAAATTCATATTTATCCCCATCACTCTACAGACACAAGCAGTGACTGATCAAGGAAATGAGTTACACAGCTCTTGTTATAAACTGCAAGTCACCGGCCTTCCAGGATGGGGTCATCTTCCAGGCGCTCACTCCCAAGCTTAAGTTCAGCGGCCCACTTCTTCACCATGCTGTAAGAATGTGCATGTGGCAAGAGCTGTATAACTAATTTCCTTCACACTTCTGCGAAACCTAGTCCCCGACCTTGTGTTTACGTGGAGTGCAACCGTATGTGTTTATTTGACTGCTGAAAGTTTTGCTTAAATCAAAACATTTTAAACTTTTGCAGACGTGTCTCATCTCAGTTTTCCCTGCTCAAAGCAAATTCGGGTGTATTAACATCTCTACACTGAGATCATATGCAGACACACCACCTCTGAATGTGGCTTCATGGTTGAATACACTTTTAAGAGGTCAATTAAAGTGTGTATCCACAGAGAGTATTAAAGTATCTCCTGGGCTGTCCACCCTGTGCAGTATACACCATAATGTTTAGGTTTAATGACGCAGAGATCCACACTAAAAATCGACTGCCTAGTCTCTTTTAAGTTGGATATTACAAAAACGACAACAACTGCTATTATTCCGTCCATTTATCTGGGCGAGGTGCATCATGCTTCAGTGTGCAGCTGTGACCGCCTGCCAATTGCGTCCAACATAAAAGGGGGTGGAAAGGGTAATGATGAAGCACTTAAAGCTGTTCTCTGTGCTCACTCACTGGTACATCTTTGTGTTGTTGAGGGGAGTGCTACTAAAAGGTGACACCTCACTGTGATTCACTGCAACAGAGATTTCCTGAAACACCAGGCTGCTATCTCCCTGGAGCAAACGGCACATCAGGAGAGAAATTGAACACAGCAAACAGACAGACCTCTTTCTACAATCATCAAAACAATTTAAAGAAAGGAAAATGTAGCACTGTCAAAGTAGGACAAGGACAGACAGTATCATTTAAAAAAAAAAAAAAAAAAAAAAAAAACTACTTCACTTTAAGTATGCAGCAGCTCGCGTCAAGACAGAATAGAGCAGTGTCCACATTTATCTGAAATCAGCACTCCATAAGAAAAACTTAGCCGAGAAAAGAACAAAACGGTAAATATGATGCTATGACAAAAATACAGGGCAGGGTGAAAGGGTGTCCTGTTCATTATTTATGAATATTGCTTTTCACTGTGTCAGCTCAATGCTTCAGTATTGATCCATAAAACGGAGACTCACTGCACCATAGCAGAGGATTTCAGAGGAAGCCATAACGACAAGGCTGACACACAGCAGCTTTAGGGAGTATCAACCTCCAGGTGACCAGATAACTGGTTTATGATATGCCGTGAATTTCATGATGTGTGAGTAAAGTACAATATAGTTTCTTTATTCTACAGTGTACCCACACAACTGATATTTAGCGGTACGTTAACTGAGGAAAAGCTTTACTGAACAAAACTGTGCTCTATAACAATCTCTGCTGTTTGCTTTAGCCTGGAGAATTGGGCATTGGACGAAATTATTGATGAGTTTACAAGAAGTGCAGAAGGGCAAATCAGTTTACTGCCATTACCACTGCCATCACAGTCTTAACAGATTTTATTATCAACTAAATGGAAAATATTTTACAATTTAAAAGGCCACAAATGAATGATAACCCTAAGCTGCATTGTACCAGGAAGCAGAAAAATATGTCTGATGAATCCCAGAAGACATGTATCTCAACAGTTGATGTAAAATAAAATTATAGCCTGATGGTCAAGGCAGCTTTTTGCACTTTAAACTTAACCAGCAAACACAAACCCAGTCCACCCATCCCCTGGATGACGATGGCTGTGCTCATCTCACCACAGACAATCACAGTGTGGCTCAAAAAAAAAAAAAAAAAAGGCTGTGTCACTGTTGTCTCATCTACCATTGTGGACTGAAATGTGGCATCATTACACCACATGCTGATCCCTTCATGCTGAGACAATGTAACTCATTGTTAAATAATGATTCACACTTCGCTCCCACTTCTGTGATCAAGACGTGTATAACATTTAGTGAGCCTACTTTGGTTGGTTTTTAAAAAAGAAAAAGAAATAAATAAATCAACAAAGTTAATGTAATTTGTGTATTTGGGGTTTATTCAACTGTGAGCATTACAATGTGTCTCTGTGTGTCAGATGTCTGTGTTATCAGAATGTGGTGCACCTCTGGTTCCAAAAAGCAGCCTTAAAATATTAATCATGGTTTACTGTGGAGCTGAACCAGCTTAGAAGCACTAACTTCTCAATCACAAGCTGAGACTGCAAAGACAGATTTGCAAACTTAAACCCTACTGTAACCTGATGCTGTTTGAATATCCTCTTCTAAATTTATGTTAAACTGTCCCCATTTTTTTGTTTTTGTTTATGTATTGAATTGAAATTGATTTAAGCAGATCTTTTGTCCCCACAATGACCAAATCTGATCTAAATATCATCCAAACATGTATAATGGCAGTGTATTAACATTCTCAGCACTGTGGTTGAAATTTGTTGGTTAAATAAAAAAATAATAAAGCACTACCACAAATGCATAAATAATTATAGTTCTGAAATCTTTGACTCAAACCCATGGACTTAATCCTTAATTATTCCCTTCTGAGGGCTCTTGCTATTAATCTTCATTACTGAAAGATAACATTTCATTACACTGCATTTCAACCATGAAAAATTACTTTTAAGCCACTTCACAGTTGTGTTGAGATGCATAAATCCCACTTCTTCTCTCCCAATACTAATTCTGATACCAAAACTCCAAACCAAGTGCTGAACCAGTGACACCAGTGCTTCTCCTTATATGCAAACCTAGTTATATTGAACTCACTGGGATACTAACTACTTTAAAGTGGATTTGCAAAAACATACTAAGGCTACATTTTATAACATTTCTGTTCTTGGCAGCAGCTAAAGCTGAAATTACAATAAGGACATAGAAAGACACAATTTCTTTGACATTTCTGAAATACAAAGTCATGAAATCATATTGTGTTTTAACATCATTACATGTCTTGAGGTCTTTGTTAAGTAGTGATTTAAAAAGCACATTACTTCACTCTTTTTCTACAAAATGAAAGACTCCATCTGCCTCTATATCCTTGTTTTAACAATTTAAAAGTCATGTTCCCTTTGATGTATAAAGATAGTTGTGCTGTGACTGATGTCTATAAATCTATAGCACACTCTTAATGAGAAGACTGATGCTGCCACTAATAAAACATTAAGGCAGACTGCTGTTACCAGTGTGTAATGGGGAAAGCTTTAGGGGCTATAAAGTCCCCAACCAAAGCAATACAATCATTAATGTTATCAGAGCAGAGGAGAAATTACCCACTTAACACTGACCTAATCTGTAGTGTTTAAATTTCCAAGAGGAGAACAACACTCTTTTGAAAAACCATTAAGATTTGGTCTTGTGGACAAATTATTTCAGTGGTTAATCAAGTGACAGATGTGTGATAATTAACATGGTGCCATTAATCAAACCAATTGATGGTTGATACATTGAAGTGGGCTTGCAAATTATGCCCTCAATTATCCTGAAGTTCCCAAACTGTGACAGACTGAAAGGAAAAAGACCCACAAGTCAAATATCGTATCAAAGTAGTAGTGTAGCAAATGTTTGTTGTAAAGTTAACAACCTCTCATATAAAGGCGAACTAACCAGTTTCTGTTAAAACTTGCACAAATTTATCTCTCATTTAAATTTAAAAAAAAAAAAAAAACCCTCAACATGTGACCATATGACTGATCCTGCAGACAAACCGTATCTCCTATGAGTAGGCTGCGCTCTAGTGGGCAAAGACTGACACCTCAGGCAGGACTCAGACTAACATCTGTCCCTGAAGAAAAGGCTGGAGATGGAATATTTCTCATTACCCGAGACCATCAAAAGCATCAGCATGTACTTACTAGCCTGGTTATTTTGTCAGGAAGACAGACTCAGGGTATATTTGGTATATTTCTACCACTGAAATCACTCAAATCATCAGAACTCATCTCTGGGCACCAGACCAAAGTAAAAAGAGGACCAGCAGAGTCACAACTTCCCATCTCCCCTTGCAGGGACAAAGTTGGATTTCCTGTTTTCACTGTGGTCTCCACAGCATGAATGAGTGACAAAGTGTAAACCACACCCCTAAAAAGATGACACAGTTCCTCACATCAACAGCCATCTGTTGCTGTAACCACTAACAATTTTTACAATACAACGAAGAGCAGCCTCAGCACAAAGTGTTGAAAAATACAAACCAATTGATCTGATTACAGACCACTGTCCATTATCCTGAATAGAGCAGTGAGCTAAAAGTTTCAGCTGAAAAAAATCATAATAGATAAGAATTTAAGCTACAAGCCAGATATCTGTTACTTCTGCTCTTCCTCTGTTTATCAAAGTCCTCACAACCATAAACATACAGGTCTGGTTAGCCACTGGTTAGCACCTGCAGTACATAAAGCTGTTTACCATCACTACTGACCAACTGTCAGTCGGTCATGGTTCATTTAAAATGCTAACACATTTGGCTCACATGGAGAATAACTGCTCTTCTTAAGTGGAAACAATTTGACAATTTGTTTGTTGTTCACTTTAAGATTTCATCAGCTGCAGACTGTTTACATCAGTAAGGTATGATTTTGACTTGTGATCATTTGCACTGACCACTGATCACTGGCAAAAAAAAAAAATAGAGTTGTTCAAACTTTCTGGACTTCTGAAATGTGCATCAGCAGCGATTTCTACTGTCCCAAGCCTCCTCCATTATCAACTGTATGTATGCTCTTCTGTGGAGCAGCCAAAATGCTGTTCTGAATTATTTACAGAGAATGAGTGGGTGAGAGGTGTGGGACTGATTAGGGAGTGACACAGAGGATAGTTAAATCTCAGTCCCTTTCAACAGTCTGCTTAGGAAGCAGTTTCAAATTCAAATTTTAAAGGACCTTTCCAGGAAATGAAAGCAGTGCACTTCTTCCTGCAGGATTTCAGCAGCACACCAACACCTTTCATTGGATCCTATTCTTCTGTTCATTAATATGTTCAATGTAAGGAGCAGAATTTCTTCCAAAGATGGTAACAAACAGGAGTTTGCACAGTTCAGTGACTGGACATCTATATCAAAGTGATTTGGTTCTTTTAAACATGGGAATTTTATTATATTCATCATTTCAGCATCATGTTTGCAACAAGACAGTTTTTTCATTAACAGACAAATTCATCATTCATCGTCAGTAGCATCATACAATCTCCATCATTGAGGCAATAACCACCTTTACTGACTTTTGCGGCTGCTTTATGTCCTTTAAAATGCACTGAGAAGCAGGGTGATAGAAATACACAGCAAACACAAATAAATGATTCTGCTTTTACATTTATCTTTGATATGGCAACGTTCAAGGAGATAGCACTAGGGTACAAATAGAGAAGTTGCACTTAAATGAAAATTCAATCCTCAAATCACCGTCCTGAATTATTCAAACTCCATATCAAATTTCCTTTATCCAGTCCCTGAGACCAAGGTAGCAGTTTTAGGGGGAGGACAATTTTAACATTTTGACATTTGAGTGCCAGTCCACACTTTAAAAATGCAGCAGTGAGCCAAGCAAGGCACTTCTACGTGCTATCACTTTACCTTTAATTCACCGGCGCGTGCCTTGGATGAATAATTCAGCACAAGCACCACACACTTGGCTTTGAGGAAGAATCCCCCTCACGGGACTGAACACTGAATACACCATAAAGACCTCAGGCAGTAATTTGTGACAAACACACGTGCATTGCCCTATTGTACATAATCATCAATATTTGCTTCCCGACCTTAAGAAAATGTGGGTCACTGCACCTTAAAAAAAAAGGAGTTTGATATTTTATATTAAGAAAAAAAAGAAAACAGATGAACTAGCCACATTCAAATAATCCTTACTAATGTCTGCACCACTAACATAAAGCTATGAATCAAACAACTTATGCTGCAGCTACTCACATGCCTCTTCACTTCCCTGCTCCCACACAAACTGCAGCAAATGACCAACACACACCTAGGATGGCTCTGAATGAATTCACCAGTGTTTGTTCGTAACAACCTCAACAACTTCCACTGTGTCTCGTGCGGAAGTGTGAAAGGTCTGCATCCTGCCTGAGATGCTGACAATGAAACCCTTGGGTGGGGCCTTCCGTACATCTACCAGTGCAATGATTTTCTTGTCCTCCTTTATCTCTGTGGCACATTTTCCCCCTTACATGACACATGTTTGCACATCCTTAAAAGGAAGCTGAAGTACATCAAGCCCTCTAATGTGAAACACATCACACAACCAAGGGTTTTCTTGCAGTAAAGCTTTTACAGCTGTTTTACTTTTGGCCTCATATGTTTCTATTTTTTCGTAGGAAAATAGTATACCATGATTTAAAAACAAACAAAATCTTGGGGAGCACACTATAAATGAAAGATAGGGAAGGAATATTCACAATGAGACACATATCAAGACTAAATTATGTTCTGAAACAATTATAAATGAATCAGCAATTATTTTGATTATATAATCAATTAGCTTTTTTCTGTTATAGATCACTGCAAAAGGAATATCTTTGGGTTTTGGAGTGCTGGTCAAACTAAACAAGCAATTTGGAGATGGCCTTGACCTTGGGGTCTGAGGACTTGTGATGGGCATTTTATCACTTCTGACATTTGGCAGACTGAATGATTAATTAGTTACGCAAGAAAACAATCAGCAGATGAATTGATAATGAAGATAAGTTACAGGTAAGTCATTTGCAATGTTACTCCTGCACTACTGTATTAAAAATTGTTAAAGTTAAGGTAATAATTAAAAAAGGAGACTGAAAACAAGTCCCTTTAATCTGCAATGTCATGTGATTGTGCATTGTGGATTACTTATAAATATACACTGTTTTACTACCTCAGAGCTATGAAGGGAAAAAAGGTCATCTTCATAAAAATACAAAGGAACCAAAGAAACCAGTTCAGCACACACCTCCAGTCCAGGCTAGTGTAAAACACTATAAACCTTTTTGACTGTTCCTGTTGTTGTGCTGTCCTAATCTTGACTGAGCCTATTTCTGCTTTTCTTCTCATTTTGAATCTGCTTCTTTTTTATTATCTCTGTATATGGTTTACTTTTTTCTGACCCCTTCTTTTTAAAGAACAGTAACATACACAGTAATGTCTTTATATTAGTTTACTTTATTTCTGACTCCTCCCTGTAAAGAACTTTGCTGATTCTGCAGTTAGATAACTGATCGAGTCTTCAATATTAAAAACATGGGTGTTTCCCATAGGTTGAGAACTTGTTTATGGTGGCTGGTGCCATGCTTGAGTGGAAATGATTTCACTTGATGACAGACCCTTACATGGGAAATGTGTTGCTAGGAAACAACTGGGTTCAAGCTTACATCCTCTCAACTGTTGACAACACCTAACAACCAACGCCAGCATGACATAAACTTGAGATGTTTTTATGTCTTTTAATGAGCACAACAGCATTTATGAATGTGTGAAACTGTAAAAGGTCCTGTGCATTGGCAAGGATACTGCCCTACTTGGAAGTGAGCCAGGCTACTCTTCTTTGCCTTTTCAATAGAAGAAGTGCCCATATCGTCCTTATCTTTTCAACAGCATCCTTGTTTGCTTTGTTTGGCATTTGTCCTCCAGGTTTCATTTTCTGACAACACAGCTTGTCAACAATCTTCGTAGTTGAGTTGAAGTTTATACACAGAAGAGATACTACATTGTTTGCACTTTGAAAAATATGCATGATTGTAGCAAAGGAGAACTGAGAAAGGAGCCTAATAAATGGCTGTTATATATCTGCAGCCGTCTGCTGTATACTTCCCAACATGCAAATAAAGATAGATAGCCAACAAGCAATTTAGACAGCCTCTTTGTCATCAACAAACAATGCACATATACTCTTACTCATTCAAAACAACCACAAATGTCCCGAGCCTTGTGATAAGCACTCCTCAGAGCACACACACACACACATCCTGACCCTGAGAAGTTCATACAACTGCAGTGTTTACTTACAGTTCTCTCTGTCTGCCTTTGTTCAGGCCAAAATTGGTCTTCTCCACTCCAGGTCCTACTCTAAGGGTCGATTCTTTCTGTGGACAAAGAGCGAGAAAGAGCTGTTAGTACAGTGACCTCAGAGCACATCAAAGGGTTAACAAGTGATGGGGCTGTCTGGAATAGGAGGAGAAGGCAGGAGGGCCAGAGCAGTGAGATAAGAACGCTGGGATCTTACAGTTTATCCTCTAAAACCCAGACAGAACATGCCAGTTCTTCAATAGGTTTGCCAAAGAAACTACAACAGTACTATTCAACAACCTGGCACAACATACAATACCTGCATCAGCATGTAACTAACAGTGAGTCACCACCATAGATGTGTCACTTCTACCCGTCTCGTCTGATGGGAAGAGAACAGGGGGCAGCTGCTAAAAACCCAGTGCACATATAACATCAGTAACACCTTAACACACACGTGTATAAATACAATGCAGATTTGAAATTTTAAAGTCCTACTTCAATTTGAATTTCTCACCTCTTTTGGTAAAGGAATATGATGATAACTATGATATGGCAGCCATTGCGCACATTTGTGAATTTCTTCAAAAGAGGATAAAACCATTTTTGGGCATACATGTATGACATGCATTTGAGGAAATACAGCCTCTGTCAAATTCCGTGGTGCTATACTGAGTGGATTATGTCATAGCTCTGTATAGCCTTCAAACAAATTGGTACAAGATGTTTTCTCCCTTTTTCAACAAGCTAACATACTATCAGTTCTCATCCACTGGCGATTTAAGGGATTTCAGCTGTTACACATTTAGCATTTGAGAGGAACCATAATACTTTTCTGTTGTGTTATTTCAACATCTGCTGATTACCACTGTAAAGCTCCTTATCAGTTTTCGTCCAACTTATACAAAGTAGGTGGTGTCTAGCTAGCATTAGATTTTCAGCTTCCAAGAGTCCAGCTGCGGTTACAGAAAATGACCAGACCATAAAAACTCACAGTAACAGGTAGCCCTTTAAAACTCTATGTGCACTCTCTGTGTTACATCTTCAGAACATACACAGTAATGTACTCGTAGATGTACGTAGAGAAACGTAGATAGGGCTAAGCTAAGGCTAACACCAATGGCCCCACAGCTGATTCTCTGCCTGTAGAAACTGAAGTGATACAACCAACTATATTTAGACCACTTTCACACAGAAAGAACCAATTGTGGCATTACCAACACTGTCTATTCACCAGTCACATCTGAATAAGTCCCTGTGATCCATCTAACCCAATCCATGTGTTTTAATTCTCAAACTTAAAGCAAATCTGTACAAATCACCCAAAAGTGGTTAGCTGATTTCTGTACCCTCAGGTATCATTTTCTTAATAACATGTCATAACATTACATAGACAAAAGGTGTTTTAATATGAGAAATTGAGCTGTTGGTTTTGAGCAGCTGCCTACAAATATAATTAGACCCACTAGATTCCCCAGCAGCGCTGAGGAGCTGGCTTGTGTAGAGAGAACAGGATTTCTAAGTTGACGTAAACAAAACTGGATATGAACATCGAGTTCTGGGAAATGAACAGATGCCCAGACAGCCTATCCAGCTGTTTGACATTTGATAACCGTGAGACAGAAAGATGGTCGACAGACAGAAAACCCTAGAATTCTGAATTCTGAGACACCAAAAAAAACCAAAATAAAATTTCAAAACCACTTTCCACAATTTCAAAATTGTCGGAGAGACCACTCCCATCAAGACAAAAGTGTTTTATCATAGGATAAAGGTGATCAATCAAAACAACTTTGCACTGATTTTCTGTGACCCTTACCTCCAAGGGGACAAGTGGAGCCAAACCATGCCACCAAAATGCCCCTCCAAATTATAACAGAGCCACTGGATGCTCTCAGTGTAGGAGTTAAGCATCCAGGCCTGTGTCATTCTCTTTAGGTACACATCACCATATCACTTTTTTCCACATCTCTGTAGACCATTGTCTATATGGCTTTTGCACTAATGAACTCCCAAATGTGCATTCATCTTTGTAATGACAGGGTTTATACACCGCAACCCTACTACAATATCCCTCTCTATGTAATTGTTGACAGACTGTTCTTGCTGACACAGTCCGATCACTCCCTGCATAGACCTTCTCAATCGCCTGATGGAAGAGTTGCTCTTCTGTTTTTCCTTCTATACCCCCCTAATACACGAGCATCAGCCATCAAATAAGTGCTCTTTCAAAGTCACTTAGATTTTTTCTTCTCACCATCTTAATACAGCATTTTTTGCTCAGCATTTTTATACCTGCCACAGAGCATGATTGAATGTTTACTGCATGCAGTGCACCTGTGTGGAAGCGTCTGCATTTGTTATGTTTCTTCACTCATTTATTCAGGTTTCTTTCCCTTTATTTTGTCACCTGTCTGTATACAGGGAATCCTATAGTTCTTGTTTTTGCAGTAGGAGGATTCATGTCACAAAGAGTCACTTCATTATTTGTGTAATAATAATGTATGAAACTACTGGTGGATGTTTCCTACATACTGCCAATGACAAAGATTATTTTTCAAGACAAAAATACAGTTAAGCTAATGGAAAAAAGACACTCCCCAGAAAGATGATTTCAATTAGGACAACTAAAACATGGAGAAAAAACTTAAGTATTTTGACAATCTGTTTCGTGTTCTGTTTGTATTGTTGGGAAAAATGGGCTAACTGTTTTCACTGTATTGCCTTTCACTTGTATTTTTGATTGCAGTCATTTGTCAGAGAAGAAAAAAGGAAGAGAACATCAACTCATTACTGCAACATCAATTCACATACAGCACAGAGAAAAACAGCTTAGGTGAAGAACAAAAAAAAAAAAAAAAAAAAGGTATCTCCAAGAGTTAATAGCTCATGGGTATAAAAACAAGGGGAGAAAGAAATGGGTTAGCATAAAAACACATAAAACCAAAGCTTTCTCCGTTTAAAAAAAAAAAAAAGCAAAATCTGCTTCCAGGGCACCATGAAGGCCAAGTGGTTTGGTGAGGCATGCCGTGTCGCCACAGCATGCCCTACTTGTTTCTGGGAGGAAACCTTTGATGCACATCTGTCCGTCTCTCTCCTCATCTTCCTATCTGCATCTATTCAGTTGCCATCAAATGAAGGCACAATGCCAAAAGAAATGTCTAAAAAAAAAAAAAAAAAAAAACTGCCTCCAAAATGAACAGGAGAATAAGTGCCAAACCAGAGTTACTTTGGCGCTATACTACGAGTTTTCTTTCAAAAAACCTCTTCTTATTATGGACAGAAAGCTTTGCTGCTTCTGTTTTGCCCTCTCTGCAAGCTCCTTGTTGACCAACCCCTGTATTCAGAAACAAAATAAGCAAGCTTTTAACTTCTATATGAGCCCACAGCTTTCTACAAACAGTTCAGAATGCTTTCTGATAGGTCTTTGAGTGAAGCAAACACAGATTGTGGATACCTGCAGCTTCAGTCTGGCTCAGGATGGGCCAAATAAAATGAGCCATCTCTAGTGAACAAAAATCATTGTCCTCATTTAGAAACTGTCCTCTTTGACCAGGGAAGACAAAAATGGATTTTGTGCAAGTTTGTGCAAGTTTCTCAACTTGCATATGCACTTGTATGTGGATTCATTTAAAAGAGCAAGCAGTGATGTGCCTAAATTACAGTTAGTGTGATTCAAATTTAATTAAAGTCAGTATTAAGCCTAATCGACATCCATGCCTCTTAATTCTTTTACATAACAAAAGTGCATACACTGTGATAATATAACAAACCAACAAATAAATAACAAAAGTTACATCACAAAAATAACTTGGCACTGCAACAAAATGCTGTGAAATACTTAACACAAGCATAATAGCACTCTTGATAACATAATGGTATTAGGGCTCTCTTCAGAATAGTTGTCTCTTTCTTGTTGAAATTGTGGCTAAATTTTATGCAACATTTGACTGAAACATGACTAATGTAGAAAGATACAGTTTGAGACGCCAGCACTCGAATAAAATGTGGGCCTGTAGATATTTTAGATTTACCTGCTTTGACTTCATTCTGAAACATTTTAGAGGGTGTTCGGTGAAAGGTTATCAGGGATCATTGTTCCAAGTTAAACAGTCTGCATTAGGTAATCAATATGGGTCACATAATAGATGCAATAGCTTCCACTTTAACTTAATATACCAAACATAATGTATATTGTGGGCTACATATTGTTATTTCAACATAGTCTTGTGATACCCCTTGGCGTTGTCAGACTGTCTTCAATTCCAGCTGCAGGTGTGAACATCGAGCGCAGTCTGGTTGACGTGTTTTCACACAGGAGTGCTGGAGTCTCTTACAGATTAATAATAAAAACAGGCCTCGTCTCGTCACATTGGACCAAGTTTTAGGGCGTGACTCACTCTGTAGTTTGTCAGCATTTAGTTTTAGCTCCAAGCTCTGTGGTCCACATGAGAGCGTCATTAAGGATCTTGCTTTGATGAATGACGACCACAGTCTAAAGGCTGGGGATGCTAAGGAGGGAAGGAGGGAGGGAGGGGTGCCAGCTTCTGCATAACACTATGCAGGGACTATGTACTGGTGAAAGGTAATTCACTTAGCTTACCACACAGTATTGATTTTGCTCACACAGTAACTAATGACATCCTTTCAACATGTAGACTGAGATGGGTTTAACTCTACTAAAGTCAGCAAACTGTCTGGAGCAGCTGCAAACTAACAAGCAGTACAGAGAGTGTGAAAGACACTTCATAAATCACTGCTGGAATGTAGCCTCATTTCCTCTCCGACCCCACCTCCTCAACAGCTTCTTCCTCCAAGTCCAGGATCTTTCTACACCAAGTAACTGAGACTTGAACATCACAATCATGACACAATTTGCAGCTGTGAGTCTCAGCAGTTACAAAAAAAAAAAAAAAAATGTTTTCCCTGCAGCATACTAGCTCACATTTCAGCCAAGCAGAGCAGACATTACTAAACAAAACAGAAACTAATGAGGAGGCAGAATTAATGAAAGAGTACATGTTTGGGGAACACTGTTGATTCAGAGTTGATTAATGTTATTACAACAAAGTCAATTCATGCTTTTCCAGACATTGTTCCCGTCAGGGGGCAGACTCAGTCGCGATTTTTAAATTCTTGAAGCCCATTTCCTCTCTGTACTGTTGTTCTGGCTCTGCAAAGATTCACAACAGTTTTACTAGGGCCAAATAATATCCAAAAAAAAATATTATATTGAAATTATTCAAACAGATAGTGCGATATGAGTCACAACCTTAGTGGGAATGGTAAATTTTAAATTTCATTTTCACTGAAAAATAAATGTGTGATGTGATTTTTGAGGTCTGTAACAAAACACTCATTATGCTTATATCTGGAGAATATGTTTTGTAGGCCGGGGTATCTCTGCAGCACCACATTACTTCATTTATGGTATGTTGTGAGAAATTTCACCTTTTATCAAAAAATTTGCAGCTTTTGGATCGTTTGGATATTTAACTAGGACATATAACGATTTCAATAACATTTAAATTAATTATCAGCTCTAGTTTCTACTGACAAAGAGTAATGTCTGCTGAACTGTTGGTGCCATTTTTAGTTTTACTATTAATATCAGTGACAACAGCAATAACAATGGTGATCATTATAGATGTTAGATAGTTGTCCAAGTAGATGTATAGTAATCTAAGCAGGTACATTTCTATCCAAATGGGTGTTTTTTTTTTTAAACTTTGCACTCAAAAACCTGAGTGGAGATGCTGAAAAAAGAACTTGAAATATTAACAAAACCAAAGTTCGAAAAAGCAAGTTGCATCAAAGTGCTATGGAAACAGTATAGTGAATGAATCACAAACGTCTATCAATCCTTTGCTCTACTGAACAGACAAAAAAAAAATTGTGGTGGATGAAAACACCTAATCTATGAGGACGAATGAGGAGACTGCAACCGTCCGCAAATGAATACATGACACAAACAAATATTATATTCCCATCATGTCCTCTGTATTATAGCTATATTATTTAAGGTTTGACCCCTAATTACGTCATCTCGTTGCATCCTCTTTTTCTGTAATTGTTAAATGGCACTCTTCAGGAGAATTAGTGCCATCTACTGTTTATCTCCATGAACCAATTCCTACTATTCGCATAACAGCAGTGGATGAAAACGCACATTAATTCACATTTTCTTCTGCAAATTTTCTCAAATCAAGTTGACATTTTTCCTATGTCTGTACAGAATCCTGACTTATGATATAATTAATTAGGTAATTATGATATGATTAATTGTGTTGCCGTCTTTGCAATGATGTTTCACTCAAAGTGACATTAAATTCAACAACACATTTTCACTACTTTTTAGTTTGATTAATGTTAAAGTGAACTCGTTAGACTAAGAGGTGCTTACTGTGGACTGACTGAATACCAACAGGCACACAGTCAACAGGCCAGGTCATTGTGGCCCCTAAATATGTGTATTTGATATTTCAATATATAAAATACAGTAAACACATGTTTGTATTTTTTTCCTCTCTCACTGTTTAGTATCATAAAACTTGATTTGTTGTTTTGTCTCTGGCCTAATTTGCATCTCATCAACATTCAGCCTGCAGATAAGATGTTACCTAAGTGTTCCAGCACAATGAAGAAAGAAAAAAATGATCCAAGCTGCCTTTCTCTCAATGTGTGACCTTTGGTAAATTTCACAGCACATCTAACTGTAGCAGAGTTATAATTACTTCAAATGCAGCTAATATAATGCAGAGGAAGGTTGTTTATTGTAAACATTAAACAGTAAATTGGTTTCTAATAGATGATAATGAGTCTTAATGACACATAATCTGCATTTAATATTACATGAAACAAGATAAATAGCAGAATCTAAAAAAACTTATTCCATTTTTTTAATCTGTCAAATGATTAGTGACTGTCTTCTGTATAAAGATTGTTCTTAGAGAGCAGAGTAAGAGGTGTTTCATCCCAGAGGAAATCATGAGGAACCTAAGCGCCAACGTGCTGCTACCATGGAAACACTGATAAGCCAACAGATGCAATGACTGAGTATTTTGAGTAAAAATGTTCAAAGTACTCTAACATAGACCAGTCATCTAATGCTTGTCTATTATATTTGAGAGAGTTAAGAATATAAGATGATTTTTAGGGAGGCTCAAATCCTCTGATGACCTTTCAGAATTTGCCAAAACAGAAATTTACAATTTATGGCACGGTATTAAAGTAAGTGAAATGATTGAAACATAATTTAATTTATGCTTTAAACAAGTTTAAAGCATAATTTTATTTTTCAACTTGTGAAAGAAGGGTGTCAAGCTTCTTACCATCTTCATTTCGTGTTTATACAGCTACTTCATGACTGAATGTCTTCAAATTGATAGATTTGCTCTGTAATCTGTAAATATTCATTTAATAGAGGCCCATACTGCATATGTGTTGAACTGCATGCTTACCTGCAGTTTTCAGCCACAGTGGAAATCCAATAGTTTGGTGTTTTAAACAAATATACTAATCAATAAATCAACACTCCATATACAACTTTAAACAACATATGCAAACAAAGATTTTTCATTTCGATCCTTCATGACTTTGATCAGCCAGTTTATAGATCCAGTTTAGAGAAGATCCACTTGGTAATCAGTAAATTTTCATTTAATTGATGTTCATGCTGCATATTTGTTGAACTATATGCTTACCTGTCGTATTCGACTGCACTAGAAATTCCAGACAAAAATGTCAACTCTTTAATTAGACAGAACATATTTTCCTACTTTTTTTTTCTTTTTTCTTTTTTTTACCCCCAATAATCCTCGAATAATCCTAGTAATTTACAGCTCAATACCAGCTAATTTTAGGAAATTATGAGGAAGGTTTCCAGGAAATCAGCTGGAAGATAAATGACATGTAAATTAAAGCACTACCAAATATTTTTTTCTTTTATAAAAAAGAAACTGCAAAAAATGGTGGCTCATGTAGCATCTCTGATGAGGCGTTCTGTCAATTTTAGAGAAGGAATTGATAAATATAACCACTCAGAGTGTTCCAAACCACATAAAAAAAGATAAAATATCTGTGCTTCCCATTGACCAAAATGTTTATATTCATAATGTAATTTTCACAGAAATAATTTCTTCCTATGCAATAGGCCATAATACTTCAGCTAACATGATACAAACAAGTTACTCATTACATTCATCTTTTCAAATTCAAATACTGCATTCAAATACTGCATGGCAATGAAACAGTTCGAGTGTGCATTTAGGCCTGGGGCTCTACACAGGACAGAGATGTCCTGAAGAAAAAAAAAAAAAAAATAGAGCACTAGAAACATCAGTAAAGAAACAGTTTCATACAAGACACAGAAGGGTCCAAACCTGTCAGTCGAGGGACTGCGTAGGGGCTCTGGAAGAGCTTGCGGATGCTTGGGGGTGCAGTGTGTTATCTGCAGCACCGCAGACCTTCCTCTTTGAAGTACTGCTGAGCCACCGACTGAGCCAGGGGCAGCGAAAGGTGGAAGGTGGGAGGCTAGAGAAAATGTAGAGAAAGCAATATAAGTGAGTAAACAACTGCCAAGTACAAAAGATACAACAGCAACAGTGAAAGAAACAAAACATGCCTGTTACTGTTCATGTTGTCATGTCAAAAAAATACACTTCAGAGACCATCTACAGCAATTGTGTTCGCAGCAGAGCTCGAACTTAGGGAGTCACACAGCACATGTCATAGTTTTTTCTCTGTTTTTACATCTTGTTTACGGAGGCCAATTTTCCTTTTTACAGCAATGTGTTGGAAAACGATCAGCTGCATGGGTTCCAGCAGTTGTGCGAGGGACCCATTCGGATGACAAAAGTGAGGAAAGTGAACCGACAGACTTGTTTTGCCTGGTCCCTCTGTTCACAGCTACTCTCCCTCAAGGATTATCCTCTCTAATAGACTTAAAGGCACTTTAACTGAGCTGCCAGCTGCCTGCGTCCCTGACGGACAGCCACCCAGGTCAAGTCTGAGGGAGGATATCCTATCATGACAATGAAGCACATTCCCATAGTGCTTTCAATTCTTTATCACATTAAAATAATCTATTTCCAAATTTACATTAGTCCTACTTACTATTAACTCTCATGTGAAGATCGACAGGGCGATACATCAAATAAATTATACAAAATGAATGACTTTAAATTCATGCTGATATCAGTATCAAAACTGCTTTCATCTTGGGAATGAGAAATCAGATCCAAATCCATCCGCAATGCATTTTAGGAGCATACATACTAGGTGTCAAATAAACAATGAATCAATTAGTTTATCCACAGAAAATGAAACTATTTTGATACTCAATTAATCCAGCAGTTACAGCGCAACATTATCGTTAAACATTAACGTGTTTTTTTCCCAAAGCTGATTCTCTTTTAGCTGATTTTGGTCTCCTTCAACTCCTGAGGGAAATATTTCGCTCTGTAGCTGTTAAACATAGTGGAGCATTTAGCAGTTTTTTACTAACTTTGTCCATCTGGTGTTTGATGCTGAGCAGGTAGTGTAAAGTGGGTTTTTAGAGCTTTTTTACTGACAACAGCTGCCTGCTGTGACCAAAATGACACTGGGAGCAGTAAGCGTGAACCAAAACAGTGAAACTGAGGGACGGACAGCTATGCAATGAGTTGAAACTTGCTTCAAAGTGTCAGTAAAGCCAAGGGAAGCTGCAGGTTAAGGTGATGATCACTACAAGCAACACATTTGTCACCGTTTTTAATATATTACCATAAAATAAAGATTACAGCCACTTTAAAGTTGTCAACGTGTGACCACTTCCAACAAGATGCATTTTAGAGTTACAGTAAATGAGACCAGAGCTAGAGCAGGGGCACTAGACAGACACTCCACCCACTATAATTTTGATAAACTGTACATAATTCATCTAGAAGGATGAGAATGTGGGCCAGAGAACTGTGATCCACATAACTTCAAAATTAGCTATTTTAAACCCATTTCTGTGCTGTAATACAGTATCTTAGAAATGTTACAACATGGTTCAGTTAATACAATGCATTGGATTCTCAAACAGACGAATTAGAGCTTTAGACTTAATTGCAAAAAAGTTTAAGGTTGGTTTTGGTCTGTAGAAACCGTAAATTATTAGCATGGTAAATTCCTACATGAGCTGCACATTTATGGGTGAAACTACTGTTATTATGCAATAGTGAATGCAGTCAATGACAATGAAGTCTGTGCCAGTTGTAGACACCTGCGTGGCAGAGAAAAGACAAGGACAGGATGCTGGAGTGACCTTTTTTGTGGAATTTGGAAATGACTAATTAGGGCAGTGGTTCTCTGTCCTTGTCCACAGAGTACAGACACTTGCTGGTTTTCCTTCAAGGCATCTAATCGTGGACTAATTTAGATATTTAAGTCTTAATAGAAAAATCTGCAATATACCCTTTTCAGTGTATCTGGTGCGTATGCCACCGATTTACCTCTATCATTAGTGGGTTTATCCTTCCCAACTCCTTTTGGGCTCATGAAATGTCAGGTAATTACTCATTTGTAGCTATTCCATATGGGGTTGTGCCAATGGACAATGATCTCAGTGACCGACACTCAGAGAGATCCCTGATAGCTTATGCCAGTCAGTATTCATCTTGTTTTCCCATTAATTTATTAACTTTAACTTTTTTATTTGCCCTGCCATAGTTTCACATTGGCATCCCCACATATAACCAATGCTTGTACACACACACTCCCCAAACAGCTGACTGTCATTGCAGCTCTGTTTGTTGTGTGTAGGTGCCGCGCATTGATTGAACACAATGGGGGAGATCAACAGACAGACAGAAAACGTCACTTAGTTTGGTTTCTTCGTCTGATGCTTTTCAAGGTTGTAAACAGAACTTTTAGCTCAACAAGGATATGAAGGGAGAGTCAGTGAGAGAGGGAAATCAAACAGGGTGACGCTATAATGATCCAACTGTGGATAACATCGCGCAGCCCTAATTTCCACTTCAATTCACACCAACAGATAATGCAAATGTAATCCAGATCTGGTCATCATGTCTGTCTCTTTATCTAGTAGGTTGTTACCTACAGAGAAATCTGCCAAACTGATTGTCGAGCCCCAAATTATTGCACAGAATCACAATACTGACAAGTTCAGTATCCAAATTCTCACAAGCAGGAATCCATCTTGCCAGACTCCAAGCTATTCACTAGTGACCAAACTACAGCGGTTCGGACCAAACAGCACTCTATGAGCAAGGAACTACTGACTACAGTAGTAAACTACTGTAGACTACAACTATAGGCGTGTTTTAGGTGTGACAACAGCGAGAAGCTACTGTTCATTATAGTGGCTCCTACGGAGGTTAGCATAGATGCTGCTATAGCATCAGCTATCAGAGGAGCAAAGAATGGCACTGAAGGCCTTTCTCTGTGGGAAAGATTTTTTCGTTCCTCTTCCTGGCTTCAACAGGAGTTTGATTTACCAACAGGGTGCGCTGGTAGTGAAAAAAGTGGGATGGATGCAGAATCTGATTGGTTGAGGTTGCCCATGAGTGAAGGTGACAAACAGATGGCTCATCTAATCACCTGCAAAGTATTTTTTAAAAGAGCCTGCCCTTTTGCAAACAGTTTTTAACGAAGCTTTCCCAGATGGTTCTGTGTAGCAAACCATCTGGCGCATCAGGTTACCATGCTATGGGACCAGTTCAGAGAAATGCTGTGAGGGTTTGTACTGATTGTCCATTTCTCCAAATCTTAGGACCACACTGCCCAGTGTGAGGGAGCAGATGAATAAGAGCACTCAAGCGATCACAAATTGTGGAAACTAAATCTAAGCACTGCAGTAACACTATCACACAATCTTATAACAACCATCATCAGACAAGGAGTTGTAGAAATCCACATATTGCATTACCAGAAAGAAGCACATAAATCCATGTTTAGTGAACAGTCTGAAGGTTTGCTCATGAGATTTCTAACAACGTCCTCTTGGACCATGAGACAGTGGGGGACCCCTGACCAGGCCTGTAAGAGAAGCCTCCATTCACAAGGATAGTCGTTTCCATGCCAACAGGACCTCCGCTGGGAGAGGCCTCCTTTTTCATCCTGCACCTCTGCTGCAGTCTCAGAGAAGGACTGGTGGGCATTTGAGAGGGAATGAGTTGTGGGTGGCAGTGAAGAGATGCAATTGTGTTAAGGCAAGATGGAAAAGGTCTGAGCTGAAAGCCTGAGCAGCCTGTGATAGGAAATTACACCAAGGCTGGAGATGGGTCTGTGTGCTGGGGAGATACTCGTATCACTTTTAGACCAGCACATCAGTCTGAATGTATTAAGCCAGCAACTAACAATTATTTTGATGAATGAGTGCTTTACATTTACAGGGTTTTGTTTTGTTTTTTTTTTTTAAATCAATGTGATGAAGTACCTTAGCTTGATAGACATAATAACATCATCAACTTTTGGCAAATTTTTCTGGCATTTCAAAGTAAACAATAATCAGCAGGTTAATCGCTAATGAAAATATTTGGTAGTTTCAGTCCTAATATTTTCCAAATCCCAACTTTTAATTGTTCTTATAACTTAATTTTATTGAGAAAGAAAGGGGAGAAAATGAGACAGGCAGGTAAATTTAACTAGCTAACATTAAGTTGGATATATTTTTATCATACAGCAATATTCACTCCAACCAACACGTGCGCAACACTAAGGTAGAACAAAACCTTGCATCAGGCATACTGGGCCACCACAACATCAACTTCAAATCCATCAGGTTTTTAGTGGCCCTGTTGTGTCAGTCTCTCTACCTGCTCTCCGTGTGCGCATGAGTGTCTGGTCCAGGACCAGGCTCAGCCGAAAGAAAACAGAACATGCGGTCACTATCTGACAGGTGAGGTGGAGACAGAGATGCACTTCCTCCTACAATGTAAATCATTCAACGAAATAAGGAACATTTACTTTGACTAGGCAAGGTCTGCTCTTTGTAAGAACACTGCCCCATTACAAGTTCCTGTAAACACAATGAGTGAAAGGATACTGGAACTACTAAAACTGGGCTTGTTCTGCACCACAGCATCGAGAAACAAAGAAAGTGTCCCTCCTAGGACAGGATTAAGAAAGACTCTCCTCCACTCTCTTATCCGTATTCTACCTTATCATAATTTTGGACTATAATATTATGACATTTTCTTTATCCCAAACTGCTGCTTCCTCTTGTCCCTGCTCTATGTCACCCAGCTTTCACACTGTAGTCCACATCAAAGTAATATCCCCAAGAGATTCCTCTCTGTGTTCATTAACCAACTGAGGGCTACATGGCACAGCACTGAATTATTAACGTGCTCCTTGTGTCTCACAGATACAGAGCAGAGGGCCATTCACAACTGAAGGGGAAAAACACCCACACTCAGTGATAACTGCCTGTAAATCTCCAGTAAAACCTCAGTGAGTGAATTCAAACTTATTAAGAAAGCATTTTAAGAAAGCTAGGAATAGAATATACCATAACATGATGGATAATAGGATAACAGATGGAGAAATAGGACAATGAAAGCACACTATTAAGAAAATAAAATGAAAAATCGTGTTTTTTGTGAGGGGGTACATCTGTTACAGAAAGAGGAACAGACTGTGAGCATTTTGGATAACCACAGGGCAGGAGAAGTGACTAAATGAGAAGTTTCAGGTAAATTATCACATAGAAATTAATGTCTTAATGAAGGTGTGAAGAGAGACACAGCAAGTGTTCTCAAATTGAAATTGGACTATAGAGTATTAAAATTCCTGACAACTTTTACCATTACACTAAAAACTTCACATTAAACCTTACCAAAGACCAAAAATCAGCATAAAGCCTTACTCCTATTACTGTTTGCACAGGTTTGGTGCTACAGAACATTATCTGGAAACATTCTCCTTCACAATTGTTTCCAACAACACAGTTTCCCTCCGGTATTCAACCACAAACCCATGATATCTCTCCTGATGCTTCAGTGGCAGTAGACATTAAATGCTAGGTTTGGCTAAATAACAGTACTTCAGAGGTAAGACCAGACGCTACATATCATAACAATGTTTACTGTATTTTTCCAATTTTAAAACTCCTACAGCTTCAAATTGACTTGGGAGAGATGAAGCCACCATGCTCTGTTACCGCTACTGTTAGCATTCTTTAAATTCATGTGGCTTGGTGGCAAGCAACAGCCACCTGAGGGATTGTCAGGCAGTCTGGTGCTAGACCTCAGATCTGATACCAGGCAATGACGCAACAGTATGACTGTACAAAAAAAAAGTATATTTATTTATTTATTTTTTATTTTTATTTTTTTGCTTCCACCAACTAGTCAAGCTGCGGGAAGTATGGTCACAATCTGCCCTTCTGTTCCCGAGTTACAGTGTTTAATAATGGCCGGAAGTGTTATTGCAGAACATTATGATGTCACAGTGAAGTTTACCTTTGACCATTTGAACATTTTATTCTACTAGACATTTGTGCTAAATTGTATAATAATTAGCATATGAATTGACAGTTATGGCTAAAAACATGTTTTGTGAGGTCACAGTGATATTTGACCTTTGACCACCAAATTCTGTTCTAACGCATTCATGAGAATGGGACGCACAACCTGAAAACATAATGTTTGTAGTAGGGAATGTAATAGATAATAATAGAGTAATAGGGATGTAATTTTAAAGGCTCTTAAAGGCTTTTTTTAGTAATTTACTTTGACTTAACCGACTCTCTTTGTGCTGCCTCTCTCCTCATTACTCCCTGTAACATCTCCAACAGCGGGATGCTGATTTTGAACTAAAGTAAGCTCTCAGTAGACAAGGTAATCAGTCTGTTATCACCTGCTTAGCTACTTTATCTGTGTGGGTTGTGTTCCTGTTGCTGGTGCAACTAGCTGGCTAAGATAAGTGAAAACATAAACAAGGAGAGTTTGAGAGAGCTCAAGTGTTTCTTTGGAGATGGGTGTGAATCTAAAAGCCCCGTTATGTGTTGTAATATCCAAATGTTTGACCTGCTTACAGTTTAACCACTGTTTCTTGCTCCACAGTCCTACTTAATGACTTTCTTCCTTCGAGCGAGCGAGCAAGAGAGAGAGAGAGAGCGAGAGAGAGAGACAGAGAGAGAGAGAGAATCCCTGTCTCTTCAAGGTGACTAGGACCTCCCCACAGAAAAGCCCTTTAATTTCCTCTTTCCTTGATCTCACTTTCTCTCAAGTGCCTCTGCCCACACACAACGAAGACAGCAGGCTGGACTTTTGTAGAGCCTGCTCATGTAATCTTTGTTTCTCCTCTTCATACTTATGCACCGTTTTATTTCCTTCTCCATCAATAATACAAGTCTCTACACTCTTTTCTTCTCGCCTTTACTCACTCCTGCTCTCTTTTTCCAGGCTTTTTTACCACTGAGTCCTTCACATCTACCTCTCTATCTCTTCTGTCATCCTCTCTCCTATCTATCTTTAACAATCTAATGAATGTCTGAATTTGTTAAATTGGATGAAAAAGGATTCAGGTACCTGAGAAAAACTGGCATTTGTTTAACAAGAGTTTCTCATCTAAATTCAAACTCTGCAGCTAAAGCATCCCTTCACTACTTGAGAATCTAACCCCACATAGTAACACTGGCTTGTACTCACTCTCTCTCGCTGAAGGCTCTCTACCTGAAAGAAATGCTCAAACTCATCTCAAACATTACACCTAACTTGTGCCCTCAATCCGTTCCATCTTCTGCTCTCTGGAGTCCTTAAACTATCATCATCATCAATTCCTCACTCTCTCAATCCAGCTGATGTCACGAATCCCTCATTATCTTCTTGCTCTCTGATCAAATTTCCCAGTATCTCTCCTTAAACTGTGTTTTGGTTCCCAAAAGACCTGGAACACTGCCCATTCTGGTCGGACTGCACTCACTGCATTACCAAAGCAGTCCACTTCAACACAGAAGCTTCTCTCTTCAGTCCTCATTCTTCTAGTCCTTTTCCAGTGCCTCCAACTCCATCACCCAGATGGTTCCTGCCATCTTTGTTGACCTGGGGGCATTCCCCTTACACAGATGAAGAAATGCTTATGTTGAAACATTGCTTGCCGTCCCTTATTGAAAAACGTGCTAAAACCAGGTGCTGTAAGTCTCATGATTCTAGATCCTGCCTTAGTTGTCCTGACTATTGAGACACTGATTTAAGCTCTTAGTTTGCTCAGATACAGGTATTCTTTTTGTCATTAGCAGGTATTCAGTACATTTATTCCCAATGTACTGTCATAGTTTCCTCCTTAAAACTGGATGGCAGTGAAGAGTCATTACACAGTCTATTTACATGAAAACTACACTACAGAGCAAAATTACATCAGTAATTACTTAAAAGCATCAACACAACAGTAGGAAGGTAAAATTCATGCCCAGGATTACCAGAAACAAACTAATTAAATGAGAGGCACCTACACAGAGGGAGGTGAATTTGGCGGGGATTGTATGACCCTCATTTGAAAGCTCCATGTGATACTGAGGTATAAAATCTACAAGTGGCATCCTGGTAGACCACTGCTTAAAATGCACGTCATATAACCCCGACATCCCTGGTTCAGTATCTCAGCTGCGGACCTTTGTTGGCAAGTAGGACTGCATCCGAATCACACTTTTTCCAAGTCGAGACAATGAGTCATTAATTTAGGCGAAATATTGGGAGCACAGTCCAAGACACAAAAAGTGAGCATCCTAATGGTAGCTCAGTTGACAAAGTGCACCACAGAGCATCTGCTAGCCGAAGAGAAGAACAGCAGTAGAAGAAGCTGTAGCCTGCCAGCATCTAGTTCACAAACACTGCACATCGGAGCAGCAAAGAGAGGTGAGTTGTGAAGCTCTCCATTTCCATCAACCTCACTCTGTTTCCAATACAGTAAGTTTTGTAGTTAGGTCATTTTGAGACAAGATACGGTTTGGTAAAGTTGGCAGCCGGCCAAGCTGTTATCCTGCCCTGGCCAAAAAAGTGCAGCGATGTGACTTACAAAGTGAGATTCGACTTGTGGGCTTCTCAACCTGAGTCAAATCATCGATATTCGTTTGAGGCAGTTGCAAGCTTCCTCACATTCTGTGTCACTATAATCTATTGTCAATAAAAGCTTCAAAACAAAGCTTGTTTTTTTTTTTTTTTTACAAATCTGTAAGCAACCTCCACAGGCCCACAGCAGAGCTAGCAGTGACAGGGCCACAGTTCAGAGAAATCTAGTGTTTTAGCAGAAAACAGAGAAGAGATACAAAGAACCTTTTACATGGTGGCAGCTTCCCCATTTTCCCAATAACCCAAGATTAAATGTTACGTTTCATAACTGGGTTAACATTCAGAGGAATAATGTGGTCGCCTGCAGGAAATCTTTAATCAGCAAGCTCCACAGAAGTTTGTGAAACTGTTCATCAGCAGTTATTCGTCTCACTAAAGCATGTAGGTGACAAATGTGCTTCTAATTGTTTTTAAAATCATACAAAGTTCAGTGTAGGGCTACAAAGACAAGTCTTGTGTCTAAGAATGTATAACACCTGAAAACTGCCCACTATTTACAGCCTTAATAACCAATCACACTCTGACCCTCTTCATGTTTTGTCAATACGAGCTTCAAAGCCAGGAAATCTCACTGTCCATATGAGAATGGTTTTAGGAAGGCCCTGGGGTCAGTAACACAGCAACAGTCAGGACTGTGGGAATGTGAAGCTTTCTGCAAACAAAGTCTAGGATACCCCTCATCTCTCTGTCTCCAAGGCCTTGCAGCAATAATCACAGCCAGAACAGGGTATTTCATCACACTGATCCATGTGAACTGAAACTATGCCATTCTTGTCTCAATATTGTTGAGATATCTTTGTACTTGCATTCTCTAGTCCTCACTATTTATAATGCTTCAACCACGGAGAGGGAGGAAAATGCACGTCTCACACAACTCCATACATTAAACTGCAAATAAAGGAGGAAACAATCCCTAACAGTGTCAGCACTTTCAAAGCGATACATCGATGGCTTTTTGACTCTTAATAATAGATGTGGGTAATAAAAACAATCCTGTAGGTGCTGCTTAGTTTGTAGACAGTAAACTGTTTCTTTTGGTTTTTAAATCCTGCACTTATAAGCAAGAAAATTAAAAAACTAATTCAGAAGAACTACCAAAGAACCATATTGCAAATGCAGGAAACAATGAAATTAACACCCTCTTTTAAAAAAATGTCCATATCTGCTTATTATATGTCCACTTCTTCTGTTCTACAGCCTGGCATTTTATTGGCTGTGGCACAATGGGTTGTAACAGAAGCCGAACAATGTGTAATCAGTCCTTTATCTTGGAAAATTTTTGTTGTAAAACTTTCATCACACCAGGAACAATCGTTTTAATAATAAAGATGTCTTCTTCGTCAGATCAAAACCCAAAGGTATTCAGTTTACTGTCATATAAGGCAAGAATAGCCTTATATTGCAAAAGCTGGCATTTTTACCATGCAGTGTATAATCATTAGTCCTAACTTGGAAAATTTTTGTTGTAAAGCCTTTATGACAGGATACAAAGTCATCAGTTACTGGACCGTGACCACTACTGAGTAATGACAGTGTACGTGGCATGCAGCACAGAATGATAAAAATATTAATATTGGCTATTAACTCAACAGCAAAAGTCCCAACACTTACAGATTTCTAACATATATGGGACCTTATTTCAGACAAAGTTAGAGTTTATATTCATATAGAGTCACTTGATATCCAGGAGTAACAACTATGACACATTAGAACCTCTAATGTCAGCACTGTTCTATTGGTAACATAAGGATGCTTGGTTGTCAGAGCAGGTAAAAGCCACATTATGAAACTTCAACAAAGTAAGCCAGATTTCTAGTATTTGTCACAAACCCGCAAATGTTGCAGGCTGACCATTTCATCTGTTACACAGATGCCATCCAAAGCAATGTTTTGAACAGCAAGGTGTTAATGATCTAAACACACAACTAACCCCTACACAACCCAAAGCAAACCAGCACACTTAAATAAACCCTATCTTTAAGCTCCTTGTATTCGACTTTTGTTGACACTGTGTATGAGAGATGTTGACTTAATTCTATGGTTTTGTAACTCTTTCTAAAGAAAGCAATTTCTATAATCATCTTTGTAGAAAAAACTTTGTTGAAGTAGATTAATTTGTAATTTGATAAGTAAATAGTAAAGTATCTGTCTATTGACAAATTGTAAACAGTTGGACTCTGTGGTTAGGCTCTCTGCATTACATTGATCCTGTGCATTAAAGAAAACACCCTCTATAGTTGCACTTTTATAATCCATGTGTATCTTTAAGACACTAGTCAAAACACAAAAGACAACTTACTGTTTTCTTTTAGAGCTTATTACAACTTTCATACCAAATGTGAAAGTGACAACAGTCCAATCACAGCAAATTAATTAAAAAAAGAGCAACTCACACTACACATTTACAGGTTTTCAAGAGACAGACTGGCTAATTTCACATCATGTTGTCTGATCAAAAGAAAACTCAGGCCTTGATCTAAGACACTGCTTTTCAGTCTTGACCTCAGGACCAACAGGTAGCTGCTTTTTTAACAGTCCTATCTCATAAAAGACAGACTCAGAACTGAGAGGTCAAGTGAATTCTATTAACAAGGGTGATGAAGCAGTTGTATTCTCCTTGAGAGGAAATAAGTGTCCATGCATCTCAATCGGTCAATGTATGTCATCCAACCTGCTTTCACAACCCTCTCCCTGACCTGGGTTTCACCACTTTTGTGAACTGTGTCAACCACCCTAACCCTAAATTTGAACGTCAGTCACTTTTAAGTTAAATTTAACTGACTTCTGGGCTGGGAAAACAGCGCTAGATACAGACACCATATGGTCAACTAAGAGAGATCTAGGACATGGAGAAGTGAAACTGAAATTTTGTTACTTATGTAATGTGTTTCTATGCAATTCTGTTGTTTAGCAGTAAAGTGCAATGATCGGCTCCAAGACATGAGTCTGTACATATACACCCACGGATTTGGCTAACCAGACATGAGGGGATGAGGATAATTCAGGTTGAAAGTGAATACGTTCTAGTAGTCTAGTCCCAGTTGTAAACATCATACCCTGGTGTCAGAAACCTTTTTGAACCCTTTTCACAAAGTTTTCAAAGACCTGAATATATTACATGAAATCAGGATACTGTGGCATGTACATACCTAATCCATTTTCTCATCATTCTCTGTGAATGTACTGGTGCATGTACAACTCAAAGTTAGGTTTTAGTTACTCAACAGAAGAAAAAAAAAAAAAAGATGGTAAAAACGATGTCATGATGAGCTACATACTGAGATAAAAGTTAGTCTAACACCAATAATGCAGAGGATAAATTGGATTGTCCGTCTGGTTCATCTGCTCTAGGTTCATTCTCAGTGTTAATGTAACGTTGTCAATACAGATAGAATGGCTTTTCTTGTTGCCAGGGAGTCAGACATGCAATCATCTATAGTAAGAGCTAAATAACCATGTTTCTCTATGTTCTATCGCTGCAACTAACAACTATTTATCCAATTTATAGCTTCAAATGTCATTTTTGGTTCATGCATAAGTCCAAAAACCCCCACAACTATTCAGTTTATAGTTACATGACAAAAAAGCAGAACATACTCTCTTTGCAGAAGTTGAAATCTCCAAATATTTTCATTATCATTATCTTTTCACTATTTTATCAAATTTTTCTCTCAATCAACTAACCATTTCAGCTCTATGTTGTATGAAAATGTCCTAAATTCAGAATATGGCTGCATTTAGATTAACAAAGTGTGGTCAGTGGGTACAGGTGATTCCTGATTTAAAATACAGTCAGTTGCCAGTTTGTAAAGTGACACAAGTTTCTCCAATATATTATCAGCAGATTAAGCATGAGAAAAACCCCACAGTAAAAAACAATGCAATATAACACCACCAAAGACAACAGCCTCCATAATAGAACTATAAAATATTTACAAAAAGGTGGTATTTTGTGCTTATACCTAAGCTGGTTACTCCAAAGTTGCTTAGACTAGAACTTCTTTGAGATAGCAATGTTACACCTGTAACTTAAATAAAAACAAAGCAGTTTTGTAAATCCACTTGCTCTTCCTAAAACTCAAGTCTTTCAACAACCGATAAACAGTGCCGATTGTCATTATCCTGTTAATTGGATTTATCGAAATAGAGCCAAAGAACTAAGACACAAATTAACTTCGCATGGGGTCAACTTGCATATGAGGCATTATACTTTGAACAGCAGTGAAAATAGCAGATAGCTCACTTGTTAACTTGCGTCCACACAATCCTATTATACACGATAACCTGATTAAATAAAATCCACACTTGTTTTTTAATCAATGTGATGCATGGGCATTAAACTCCTCGCACTTTGCAGCTTTTAACTCAGTTTGTGCAGCTTGTTTAAAAGGCTCCGTGTTAGCAACCCCGAGTGATCCAGCTCAGTTAAGCAAACTCTGACAGATTTTATTTGTGCAGCTAACATTCCCACACGGTACAGAGAGTTTAATAAGCCGACTTCAACTTCTTTCAGCTAAACAACAAGCTCCACATCACCGTTAGCAATGCTAACTCGGCTAACCAGCGAGCTACGTATTAGCTGGCTAATGCTAGGCCCCTTTTCCCTGGTACATCACGGCACTGCAATATTTCACACTTCTGATCTTGCACTTTTTGATTTTATACAATGTTTACCTCAGAAATGTGAAGCTGGAAAAAGGTGGCGGGCCTCCCCCGGCGGCTCCTTCTGGTTGTGTATCCAAACCGAGATATGCTAAAGAGCTTGATGAAGCTAACGCTGGAGGATCCGGTGAGGTATATTGCGCTCCTGCTTCGTCTCTTGGTTTCCCACCTGCAGCAGCGAGTCTTTGCAGCCAGCTACCAGCAGCTACCGTGTTAGCAACATCAGCTAACTAGCCTCTACAAGCCGAGTTCGGGTAATGCTAACTGGCTAGTAGCTTAAAACACCGCTAACATGAGTCGCTCTGTCAAACTGACGTCTGTGTCCGTCCACCCTTTGACTCTGTTCCTTCACTGGGCGCCGTATGATGGCCTCCAATCATTACAAGAGGGAAAACACATCCACGGAGACCAAATTTTTGCCGTTCACAGCCTCCTCAACACCCGCCAGGTTCGCTCGTCTCCGGACTCTCCACCGACTAGTGTCGCAACATGATGATGGCACGTTTTTGTTTGCTAGTGGGCGCTCAAATGTGATGTAATAACATGCTCCCAGGTGCGCTGAGATAATAAAGCCAAAAATCACGTTTAAAAAAAAAAAAAAAAGGTGTGCAGTAAATTAACATTGTAAGATAAACAACTGAATGATCAATATCGTCAAGGCATTTAAAAAAATAATTTGAGGCCTTTATTTTCCAGGATTGTAAAATGTATTTCAGCCTCATTGGGTACACAGAATGTTTATGGTAATGACCACGTTGTATTCAATTCATAAGTTACTGATTCCAAGATAATTTACCTATCTCTTTGTCTGACTAATTCAATTGTGGTGGGATGTAGCTAAATAACAAATGTGACTTTTTATTATACTTCTTACACTCACAGAGAACTTTAATAGGAACACTTGTTAACCTGTTTATTCATGCAATTATACAACCTGACAGCCATATGGCACCAGTGCAATTCATCAAAAATCATGCAGGTACATCCAGATAACCACCCTTTACAACTGTGGTGGGCAGAAAAGCACCTCAGAATGGACAACACATCCAACCTTGAGGGAGATGGCCTACAACAGCAGAAAATCACATCAGGTTCCACTCCTGTCTGCCAAAAAACAGAAATCTGAGTCCATGGTGGACACAGGCTCACCACACCTGAGGCTGCTGAGGCACACAGATGGTAGGGTCAGAATCTGGCATTAATAGCATGAATCCCCGGACCCAACCTGCCTTGTGTCAACAGTCCAGCTGGTGATGATAGTGTAATGGTGTGGGAAATGTTTTCTTGGCACATTTTGCATCCCTTAATACCAATCAATCATGATTTGAATGCCACATTCTATCTCAGTATTGTTGTAGAGTATTGCACAATTTACCATCTTCTAATGGCTACTTACAGAGAGATAATGCACCATGTCAAAAAGCGAAAATTGTTTTTATTCCAAACACAGCTGCTTATTAAATGAGTGAGGCCATCTAAATTCCCTCTACAAAGACTTGAAAAATATTTACTAATGTTTGCTATCTCCTTTAAGACATGGTGTTTTTGTTAAACTATTTAATAAAAAGTAAAAAAAAAAAAAATGCATAAAATAAAATGTGTAATTCATCTTTTTTTCATTTTTGAAAAGATTGAGAATTAATTTTTTTTCTTGACTATTCTTTTCCTATTATTGTTATTGTTATAACTGTTTTTGTCATTTTTACTTGAGCTTTGGTTTTGCTCCCATTTACATTTTTTAATATTTTTATAATGGAAAATTGAAAATATATTTGAATCAATAAAGTTTAAAAAAAAAAAAAAACAGGAGAGGACAGGCTCCAAATCCAATTTCGCATGGTGTGTCACAGATCATGCCAGATGTAAACAAGAAAACCCAAGCCTAAGTCTTCCCAGCATACTGAGCCTCGTTTATTTATGGACCAAAATGCTAGGTGGATTAGTGTCCTCCTGCTCCTGCTGCTGCTGCTGAAGTTAGCCCTACAGTGCCAGCAATGGTTAGTTTTGGCTCATGGTCATTTTCATGCCCTGTATCTGGATCCTCCAGGGAAAGTCTGAAACCCTGAGATATCACTAAGCACCAAACATGCGATCCTGAGAAGTGTGGAATTGCAGCTGGCATCCGGTCAATGAAAACTGAAAAGCAGACCCTGGAAACAAAGGATGGCTGTAAATATCCTCACTTTTGTTATTAAATGCACTCAAATAGAGGTTTGGCAGCAGCTGTAGCTGTATATGCTTTTACGGAAATTCCTCCTTACAGTGACTCCCCACGAACATCTGAACTTTCTGTGATTTTTCTGCCTTCTGTTTCAGTCGTTTTGTCAGTGAAATACAAAAATACAACTTTTAAATAATCATTTAACCTAAATTCAGTTAACCCTTGGAACTTGGATTTCTAAGTTTCACCGGCCTTAAAATGATTTCCTTTAAAAAATCCCACTATGTAAAATGTAAATGACACTTTTAAATTCCCATAAAAAATACAGAGGACATGACCTGTGTGTTCTCAGTGGTAGCTACAGCCCTATCACCCTCTATCAAATGTTGTCCAAATGGTGCAAGAGGCAATCTTTCATAAGAGGCAGGGGAAAGTTTCACACGGTTCAAAATTGCTCATCACAACTCTAAAGGACCAAACTCAAAACTATTGTGAAGTCTCCCATAATGGCATGAACACACGCTCTCACTTGTACAGATTCCCTGGTGTATTATGTGTTTTCCAGTCAGAGATTGCCCAAGAATGACTGAATGCGATGATTGCGACAGACAGACGATGCTCTGTAACATCACAGCTCTTGAAGGCAAACAAACACGGCTGCTGGTGCGGCTGTGAAATGGAGCTGATAGAGTGTGACAGTCAGGAACAGTGCCTGCTGGGCAGACAGTGAGTCAGTCAGCAAAGCTTGGTAAATTCAGAGAGATAGGTCACTGGAAATATGATGTTATGAACGTGTGCATCAGGTTATAACATCACATCATTCCTGTTCCCTATGGCAGACGTGCCTATAAACAATAAGTGTTGCATGCTATAGGCTCAGATTTCTCCGTCACTGCATTACCCATCACGCAGTGTTTGCCAAAGTTGTGTTGGGTGAGAAGCATTACTTTTTTATTTGCATGTAAACCAGTTTAGCTAGTATCTGGCACAGTGTTGGTGATGATACCTTTGCACACAGTCATTAAAACCCTACACCTGTTATTGTAGCACATCTATCTGAAAGTATTATTCAAACAAAGGGTAGTGGTGTATCTGCATTTTCTCAATAAAGTAATTTTGTGTCCGTATTTATGGGCTTAAAGTGGACTGATACAGACATAATAATAATCTTTATTTATACAGCATGAATGCATGGGGTTAAAAAGTGCTTCAGACAGGGTAACATAGATCCGTTTACATGTAGATTATTTTCTTGATTAATCATTTTACTTATTCTATGAAATATCAGACATTAATTAAAAAAAAGGCCCATCACAATTCAAGTCCAAAATGATATAGTCAGGTTTACTGGTTTTCTCTGAGCAACAGTCCTAATCCAAATATATTCATCTTACAATCACAAAAGATGAAAAAAGCAGTAAATCCTGACTTATTTAATGTCAACTGACCAATCATTTGACAAATTATTTTAGCACTAAACATCTTGTTATTGCGCCATTTGCTGAAAAGATGCTGTCTCACATGACTACTAAGTGTTAATTGACAATAAAACCTAACTATGGGTTACGAAATAAGGTTTTTGCACAGACAAGGTATGGAGTCACTTTTTATGGGAGCAAAGGAACCAAAAGACCAGAATTGGTATCAGTAATGGTAATATTGCATTTCCATCAAGTGGGGGATTTGCTAGGGACTTAAAAAAGAATGGTCAAAACAGAGGCTGAATCTTATGAAGACTTTTTGACTTTGGTGGGTGAAGCTCCAAAAGCATTGGATTCAAAACACCCCATCATGAAACTGAGTAGTGTTTTCATTAGAGCCTCCCTGACTGGTAAACACCCAGGTCTTTCAAACTCCACTCCCCCTGTTGCTAATGCAGGGTTTCAGATTCCTCCTGAGCCACAGAAGACATTTTAAAATTGTTTTCAGAGACTGGGTACTGACTTTGACATGTATAATCAGTTGGGATGTCCTTTTTAATTTGAGAAAATATCAGTCCTGAACCTGCCTTGGAACCAGTGTAAACAGGCTTAAATAGGTGTGACGTCCGGGTGAAAATCTTCGCTAATGAGGTTTTTTAGGTTAAGACAAGTGAAGAGCTGTAATAATCACGGCAACAGAGACAATACAAGTATGTAAGGTGATGCCTGTTTTTCTAAAACTTGAAATAAATCTTATTTTTGAGGGTATAAAAACACAACTGGACAAGCCTTTTGGTATCATTCTCTAAACTTAAATTACAACCAAACAAAAGGCAGAACAAGGTAACATGCTTGATACAAATATGCAAACAGTAAATCAGTATTTCCTTAATAGTTGATTATGAAAATGTCAGTGATTAGTCAGCAGTGTCTGACCAGCCTGACAGCAGTGATGATGAGGACAGTGTGACAGGCAGAACAACTGTCTGGAAATCTAATGAGGAAGAGAATGAAAAGCAGGAGTGGAGTGAGAGACTTATATCTCATTTGTATTCATTGGTTTGCATGGATGGTCTGTGCTTTCTCCCCCAGATCTTCTTCTGGTATGAATTCCATCAGCTTTTCACAAGTGACTAAGAGACATGCAGAGCTCAAAGAGGAAAGAGAAGCAGATTCATCTGTTGATTTACAGCAGGAGACATACAAGCTGAAACAGAGAGTGTACAGTGACAGGAACACATGTTGAACAGATGTATCACACTTTAAACCTGCTGTTTTGCATTTATGGTGCTATTATTCTAAACTGATACAAAAGCCCCTTTAAAGGTTTTGAGTTACACTTACACCAAGCTGAAAATATTACACAGCCATAATTTCAACACTTACACAGAAACAGAAAAATGCATTAATCACATTTATTTCTGAGGTTTCTCTTTGGTCATTTGTACATTGCTTTGAACAAAAGCATCTGCCAAATTAATGAATGTAACTGTAAAGATTTATATAATTATCCATACAATATGTAACACCATATTCAAGACTAGGTGTCTCCAGTTATGCTGGTATTTTAAACCTCATGATGGAGCTACATGTGAAGTCAGGAGATCACCAAAGTGATTACAGTTCATCTGGAGAAAGACGGACTGAATGTCTGGACCATGACTTAATACAAATCCATCCAATAGTTGTTGAGACATTTTGCTCTGAAACACAAATATCAACCTGTTGGTGGCACCAGAGCCACTAAAGCCACAAGGATTCATCCTCTGAGGACCTTGAATATGTGACGCGAGTGTAATTATAATTCATAAAACTGTCATCAAGACATTTCACTTAAATTCATGGTGGCACCAGAGGAAAAGTTAAAGGATTACCAGTCATTACATTAGTCAATATCTCAGTCTGGACAAAAGTGACATATCACGATATTTTATTTACTGAAATGTTATTCAAAGCTTCACAAACAAAGTAAAAATACTACAGCCTTATATGAAATATTTACAAAAGGCATTCAATGAAAATATTCTCTTCTGGTATTCCCATATTTACAGTGCAAGATTCTGCAAAATACTAACTGATACATTTAGATCAGTGTAACGACTGCTTAGATTCAACAAGCCAAAACTGGTAACGAAACATCTGAAGAGCATCTTTAGATACAAGCTATTCAGTCAGAGAGTTATTATCTATGATGAGATGGAAATCTTATCAGTAGCAGCTTTTAGAAAGCTGTTTCAGCAACAGGCAGTAATTTATCAAAAGACTCAGAGACAGAAGGCCCCTGATTTCACACTCTGAGATTTCAATCAGTTTCCGAATAAAAACTCTTTCTCCATAAATCCTAACCGGCTCTGCACAGGCATGAAAAAGGAGTGGCCTTCTTTGTCATGCATGCCTACAATCTCCAACAGGATATTTCCCCATTAAAAGCTGCAGCTGGAGGGAGTCACACAGTGTAGCACAACAAAGAGGCTTTGAGCTGAAGATAAGCCATCAGCAGAAACTATGAGCAGTCATATCTGTGAGGGGTGGAGAAGAGTATTGACCTAATGCACTTGAAGATGATCATGCACTCTCAGTAGTATGAACAGTATGATTCAGCCGGCTGGGAACATTTGGTAGCAACACCACAGTGTTTTTTAGGTTTAAAGCAAATACCTTATTCTCAGGCTGATTTGATGAGACATAAAATACTGTATCCTGGTATTATAGACAATAAGTAGAAACAGCAGACAAATCACCAAAGAAACAATACATGAAAGACAAAACACTGATCATTGTGATAAAAAAAAATCCAAGTCCAATTGTTGCACATTGCTCTCCACTCAAGACTTTCAGCAGGAAGGAAAGAGAATTTTGAGATTCATTTTTCTTTCTGAATGTTTTACTGTAAAACCAAAAATAATGTTTGTAAGTGTCCCGTAAGTGTTGTGATGTTGTTTCCCGGCAGTCGAATTACCTTCTGTGGTCACAAATGTAGTTGGATTATTGTATAAAGGTCAGAACATCCAAGTTGGCAACTATGCATTGTTGTCTGTGTGTCCTTGCATACCGGGAGAGTGTCCTTTGTTAACCTGCAGTAAAGGGATCATGCGAAAGAGAGACGACAATGTCAGAGTCAGGGAGAGGGAGGTCAGTCCTCTGACAGTTTGTTAAGGGAGTAGTTTCATTCTATACTTTGCAGTAGTTTATTGGTACTGCAACTATATCTGTAGAGTTATTAGGTAAGCTGTAAATAACACTTTTTTTTGTCATTTTCAGTATAGTCAATGAACAAAAGTACTAAAAACAAACAAACAAACAGGCAAAAAAAAAAACAACAACATAAAGCAGAGAAGAAAAGAAATTCAGTCTTCAACCAGATGCTTTGCTGTAGTTCAAAGCTGGTTTCTGAAGGCAAACCCAGTCAATGTCACTAACACTTACTGACTGTTGCTACTGTACAGTCCACCTATAACTTTACCACTTGTTGTTCACACAGCATCAGGGACGAACCACTGTGGTCATGACACTGACAAACTCCAACAACAAATCTTACCACAACACAACCCACACTTTCACTTCTGGTCAGAGTAAGGTGAGCTGAAACACACTCTGCACACAACCACAAATCAACAGATCAACAGACAACATACTTGACTGTTTTCAAAATTTTACAATTAACTTCAATATTTGTTATGTTAATAGTTAGACATGTTGGTACATTATCAACCCTACCTAATGCTTTCTCTGAAACACAGGCAGACATTCCTCCTGCGGTTACTCGTAGGCTAAACGCTCAAAGCTACGCTCATCATTTTATAGAGCAAGAGTAATTTAAAAAGGGTTTGTTCATGGTGACAAACCCACAGGGAATTATAACCTAACTCTACAATCCTCCACAGCTTTATGGAGAGCTTTAGTGTTTTTCAGCTCAGTGTTTTGGCTTTAGGGTCTACAACTTTGCTATTTTGGTGGGAAAAAAACCCCATACACTACATAGTGGGGCAGATATTTCCCTCAGGAGTCGGTGTAAACCAAAACAGCTTACATTACTTACATCCATCAGGTGGACACAAGTACAACCCCAAATGTATGCTAATTTTTCACTTTTTGTGTCTGCTGGATGTAGTAGTAAATAGTTTGTTTGTCACCACAACAATTTTAGGTGATGCCATGCCAGTGTTGTGTGTATACCTAGTTGTACTGCTCCCAAGTGGTTAAAAATATTAGTGCAGCTTTAAGTAAACAATGGTGCGCTTTTTCAATAAACTCAATTTAGAGTCTGGGGGGGTTTTGCTGGCTTTTGGCCATTTTGTTCATTTTCTTCAATTTGAATTAAAAAAAAAAATTCTAAACACCTTAACCAAACCTTTTTTGTATTGTGAGTGATTCTGCTATGCTTCAACTACATCCAGCACAAAGAAACGGGTAGGTTTTAAAACTGCTTTTTCAGCAGCTTCAAAAACATTGTACACAGTCCGTTTCTTTAATTTGATTCACTACTGTGCCTAAGCTGCTGTGGAATTTCACAGGTCTGACAAACAGGGCACAGCTGCCGCAGTAGCAGCATCACATTTTGCAACCACAGCAGCAGTAACATCACATTTACTTCTGTTTTGAGATCTCTTGAGTAACTTACTGTGTACAGAGTGCCTCCCTGTTGAATGAAAGTACAATCTAACCCTTGCACAGCTTTGGAAATAATATCCTGAGAAAAGGCAGTGTGTAAATGACGTTGGTCAACAGTTCGTGGAGTGGACCTTGACCTCGCCTTCCCAGCCCTTCCAGTAAGGAGACTATCCCAGGGTTAAGTTGCACCACACTTCCATGCATGCCTGTTGCAATCACTAACAGATGTTAGGGTGTTTGTGCTTTCAAACAATACCATGTGTAATGATGAAAGGGTCATAGTTCATCAGTCACAGCTATACTAGAAAACCAGCTGGTGCATCATAACAAACAGGCTGGCAGAGAAAAGAAAGTGTCTGTAAAGCCTTATTATTACCCAAGTCATCTGTTGATCTGTGTTGTGTTAGCATTGTTGTGTAACCAGCTGTATGTAATAGGTTAGTCATAATGTCTCAGTGTGTAGACCTTGAATATTAACACTTTTGTTTTGAGAGTATTCATAATGAAATAGTTGATCTGAAATAGGTTGTATTCACACCTGCAGGAATGTTGCTTGATAAAAAAGTTAAAAGAAATTGCTCATCCAGGGACACATGACCGATTCAGACATAAACATTGCCAAACAAAGGCTCGCAGAAGCACATGTGATATAATATTAACAAAGGATAGCCAGTACAAATGATTTATTTTATGCCTTTATATTAAAGACACAACAAATATCCAGGCAAACGATCACTACAACATAATAAAAATGCAAAGAGATTCCATGTTTGATAAAGTAAGACTCTCTAAAAGGAAGAAACTCAATCAAGTCCGGATGTTTTCAAAACAAGTGTAAAACATGCTCACCATGGTTAGATTCATGCATTTTTAGACCTCTGCAGTTTCACCTAGAACAAACAGGCAAACCTATAAATGTATATTCACTAAACCCTCCTGAATGTGATCACTGGTGTCACAGAAATGCTGTAAACAAGTCCTATTTAGAAATACAAAAAATTTACAAGAATGACTTTGTGATAAACTGATAACGGATAAGACAGCGATATTAGGAGCCTTTATGTATGTTACTTCTTAAAAAGCAACAGTGACCTCTGCTGGATAAATGTTCCCAACTCATGTTAACCTGAAAAACTTATTCTCACTTGCCACTTTTGTGAAGGTTATAAAGTTCAGTTGTTGCAACTGTTTTAGAGAGGTGCTGATTCAACTTTATGATCGCTCTGGAGGATGTAGTTTTAAGTGCTGCTGAACTGTATTGAACCGTATTCTATTATTTACTCTTGATATAACTGGGTTGGACAAAATGTTAGAAACATCTCTTAGTATGATGCAACATAATTCAACAGCACCACAAACTACAGCATCCAAAATGACCAAAAAGTTTATGAGGGATCTAAACAAAAACTGAAAATTATACGCTTCAACTGACTGCATCAGTTTTAGCTAGGTGTACCTAATGAAGTGGCAATTGAATGTAATTCTGACAGAAGGCACATCATGTGTATTTAAATAGCTGTATTTGAAACTATTGTTTATTTTTTGTTTAGAAAAACTTACCGTCTTTTTTCATCCATTGGTCCAATTCCTCCATTTCTAGCTCCAGTACAGAGGGTACGTCTTCTTCAAACATTGGCCTAAAAGGCACAAATTCTTCATTAAATCAAATGACAGTTAAGACAGATTAACAAACTACCTCGTCATTGTTCTAGCCACCATTTTGTCAAATCTGTGACCAAGCAAATACTGAAAAACATCTTTAATCTACTACCCAAGTTCCCTATGCATTATGTTTCAAGGATTCTTTATGCTATAGCTGTTATGTGATTGTCAGTGTGTTTATTATTAATTTAGTGAAACTGCAGTCCATGTACTACTAACTAAGCTAGCCGTCAGCTAATGCATTGCGAGCAATGGTGTCTCCCTCTCGGTGAAAAAGAACTAGAGACATGTCAACAAACTGTATTAATGTTAATTAATTGTAATGATATTAATAAGCAAATAATGTCAACAATCACCAATAATTTTACAGTAGCTATACCCCGTTTGTATATGATTAGTTGGTAACAAATTTGGCCAAAAATATGTAAGACATCCACAGTAGCTAATTTAGGCTATTTATTTAGTCTGACTCCAAGGTTAGCACCAGGGCTAACCACCTTGGAACAATGCGTGAACACTCCTAAATTAGAGGAAGGGATGTTCATCCTGTTCTTCCCATTCTGACAAGATTGTGTGAATGCAGCATTTTACAACATTCAGTGACTGTTAATTTACTACCAGGCTAACAGACATCGTTTCACTGTTTTCACTTTAACTCTTGTGAATTTCTTACCAGATTAAGCTCACTGTATGGTGATTTACTGTTATTATTTCATTGGTTACACTTAGTTTTTTCCTGACATGAGGGATGATGCATCAACATTAATTGCTAATTTGTCCATTTGTGAGTCCACTCTCCTTGTTACTGTAGCAATGAACTTTTTACAACACCTATTTTCAAGCTCTTGTTTATGGTATCTCATCTTTTCTGATGTGTAACCTCTGTTGTTGAATTTATTGTGACTTATTCAACGCTGTTCACAGTTGCATCCACTACACTTGAGGGCCAACTGATGTCTTCAGTCTTTATTGGAAGTGTGTTTAGCTCGCTGCATAGCTGTGCAACTACACAGATAATAAGAGCAGATGTAATTCTCAAAACAATTTGGTTGCTAAAGGATCAAGAAGTAAATCTAATATTTCAGATGTGGTGGATGTCATAAGATACTGTGTGTAAGCACAAGACTCAACTTGTGATGACTCCATCTTACTTTGATGTAACGCTCACAGTCATATGAAGCCAAAACCTCCTTTACACACATGTTGCATTTTGCAAATTGGAAGTTACACACTGAGGATAATATCTTATTAATTGATCATTAAGGTTAGGATACTGTAAATTTAACTGAAATTAAACATTGTACATAATTTGTCATATTCATTTAAATTAGCAGCTGCAGAGAAATCAGTTACATTAAATTCTCTGTACTTACATTGGCACCTTCTCAGTGTTGGATTCATCCAAGTACGGATCTTCTTGTCTTAGCTCTATGAGAAGAGAACGTGCTTCAATCATTGTCATTAAAATGGAAAATAGCATTACAGTAACTGAATATAGCCCATCTGTAACTTCTAAATAGGTTGAGTGATATTGGAGTTATATTGATAACAGATATTGATAAAGAGTCAATAGTTTAGTATTTTTTTTTAATGTTAATTCAATATGTCATAATAATGAAGTCAGATTTAACATCAGTTGCCACAAATTGTTGTTTCAACTTAACCCTGGTGATAGTAGTAATTACATACTAATTTGACATTATTTTAAGGAATAAACTAAAAATTTGGCATTTGATAGTACAATCCACGTATCTCACTGTGGACGGGTGACATTTTATTTGCTGTTGTCAAGCTTTCAATGCATTGAACACCCAAAGACAAAAAAGTCAGGTGATTTGGGGGAACTGACCCTTTGAAATGTTATATCTTGTGATGGACATACCTTGATTTGTTGATTTGTTGTTCCATCTGCGGCTGATGAAAATGCCGCAAACTATCATGCCGATGATTACGACCACCAGCACAACAAGGACCAGGATGATGATGAGGCCCAAATTCTGTTCATCGTCCAGTGGTGCTACGGTGGGACCTGTAATGCTGGGCTCCTCTGTACTTGTTTCTAAAACTTCAGCAGCAGCAACACAGCACTGATCAGTCAGTCATCATCAGCCTAGTCAGAGGCTTGTGATGCATCATTTGATTAACTACTGTTTTCACCATCTTCCTAAATGCATCCTGCTGAATTTATGCTAAATTTCTGCAGAACCAAACTGCTGAAACTTCTCTCGTCAAATCAGATGGTGCTCTTTACAGCCCTGTCATTTTGTCTAATGATTGATACAAACAGTAAAGAAATTATTTTAAATTTACAGGGAATCTAGATACAAATCAATACTGTACTGGTATGTTAAGTCATGGTTGGTCTGACATACCATAATTTCTGGAGAGTTGGTTGTCCTGTCCTGAGCCTTGTTCTTCTTTATTCTCTTCAGATGGAAACAACAACAGAGGAAATAATTTGATGATTTTACTGACAGGTTTCAGTGAGCACTGACTAATATACTAGTTTTGTTTCCTCTCTCCACATGGCGCCAAGAAGTGACATCAAATGGTATTAGGACGTCAAATGCTGAACATCTGTGTGGTTAATTGAGCTAAAGTACAGGACAACAATATCCTCTCATTCTAGCAGATTAGAAGCAAGTTTGATAGTCTCAGGTCTGACTTCTTTTTAAAACATATTCAGAGCTTCGTATGTGCAAAGTTACATTTATTTGCAGGTGGCTTTGTTATTTCACTTATAGAGCTTCTTTTGAGGGGCAAAAACTAATTACACAGTATACACACATTATACATTATATCTATTACAAAAATATTTTTATAATAAGTTATGCAATACCAATGTGGACAACGCAGATAAAATTAAAACAATGTTGGAAGCTGATTCGGGTTCTACAAGTGATCTAGCAGACTGGAAAGATAAACGTGAACAATTCACTCATGTTACAGCAAGAAACTCAGCTTGCACGGGAAAGCCAGTTCAAAATATTGCATCACTCCAGAGGCTATGTATAGAATCCAAATTCTGTAATAAATTTCATTTTGCAGTTTCTCTTTTGCTCCTTACTTGTGGGGCTGTCCACATTCACTCAGTTAGCAGTTTAGTAGGAACACCTAGCTAGAAGTGATGCAGTCTAGTACAACAATGAAATAAATCCTACCTTCATGAAAGTTATAATGTTCAGTTTCTATTGAACCTGTTTTAGAGAAGTGTTGATTCAGCTGATCATTTGGAGGATGTAGTTTGTGGAGCTGTTCAACTGTTTTGCATTATATAGTGAGGTGTTTCTGTTTTTTAGCCTACCCTTATTGATGGGTGGACAAAACAATAGAAACAACTCTCTGTATAAAGTGATACAGTTCAACAGAAACAAACTGCAGGCTCCAAAATGACCATATGGTTGACTCGACATCTCTTTAACACAAACTTAACATTATAACCCTCATGAAAGTAGGATTTATTACACAACTAATCAGTAAATCAATTATGAAATACTCTTTCTAAGGGTAGATGGGCCATTGTAGAATAAAAGCCTGGTGAACTTATACCTTGATCGTCTGTAGAGGAGGGGTCTGTTGGTAAAGTGGTATAAGAAATGGTTGGGGCCAACTCTACAAACAGAGAGAGTAGCACATAGTCACAATGACAATATTTACAATGAGTAATGTGTCATTCCATATACGCCACATGGCCAAAAGTGTGGCAGCCTCTAGCAAGTCTTAACACAAGGTTTTGTACCCAGTAGGTCCAAAGGCAAAAAAGAGTTACACCTATTTGGTGACTTTTACCAGAATGAAGAACAAACACTGTCCTTCAGTTTCAGTCTCAGTTCTACTTGGTGAAATAAAAGGAATATTATTACTTAGTTTAAAGTTTGAACTTTAAGTCACTGTAAGGGGTTTAACCCAAAACATCAAACATGAACGATCCCACACGTGGACACATCTGTCTAAATACTTTTGGCCCCAAAGTGCATACATATTATCATTATTCACATCTCACCAGCGTCAACAGGGTCTGAGCCATCGGCTTCTGGTTCCTCAGTCGCTTCATTTTCATCAACATAATCACTTTGGCATAACACTGCAACACAACACCTCTCATTACTTTATACAGTACCATGTCACTGTCACATCTTTGTAAAAGATAGAGGAACTTAAAGTTAACCAATTGTATCTATATTAAAAGTGAAACACACAAGTGGAAGAAGAAGAAAAAGCAACATCTGCACCGGAGGAGAGTAACTGTCACTAAGTCAGATCTCACAGGAACTGAAGACTTCCGTCTGCATGATTTCAAATGGTTGCTAAAAAAAATCAAAACTGTTGCAAAATGTACGTATTGAACAGAGCAGACTAGGTGGAGATACTCATCATGTTGAGCAATTTGTTCCCGAAACAGCTTTGTCATGTTTCTCTTGCTTAAGAAAAAATAGTGGCTTTTAAACAAAAGAGGAATACACATGATCAGTTTTAAAGGTAAAATAGTAATATATAATGGTGTGTATTGTAACAGTTAAAAAAATTCTAACTTTGAAATGCAGGAAGGATTAAGTGTCTAAACCACACTGGAACACAAAGTTTAGTACTTTGGTTCATCAAGCCTTGCTATTCAACCTATCTGCTCTGTCTCACGCTTCTCATTTCATCATAAAAGTAGCAAAAGTGCAACTGTATGAATAATAAGCAGTCTTCACTTTTAGTCAAAATGCTGAATTCGCAGTAACAAAGTCAGAAAGAATGACTAAAGCACAAAACAGAAAACAGCGAGGAGACAGAAAAGTGGAAAAATTTCTGTTGCGTCTTAGCTCTGAGAGTAAAAAAAACTGTGTTCCCAGTCCTACCTGTCCCAGTCAGAGTGGTCAGCAGCAGCAGCAGCAGCAGCAGGAGAGAGGTCTTCACCCGTGGGACTCTCATGTTACCAGGCCGAGAGGCAGACATAGTGCCATTGTGTGCCTGCTTCCTCCTGTACTGTCACAGCATCACACTTCCTGATTTGACTTAACATGTTAAATGGAAGGCACAAAAAAAAAGAAAAAAAATCACACACACACCCTCAGACTCACACAGATAACTCACTCGGATGTGATGCAATCGACTGTGTGCTTGTAGCCACAAGTCTGACGGCTCCTCAGCTGCAGTACAATCACATTCCTGCCTGTTAGGTATGCAGGCCTACAGAGTGAGGGGAAAGCTCAGCAAACTTTAAGGAAGGGAAAACAATTTGCATGAGCTCAGTGAGTGCCAGCTGGTCTGGTATCTTGAGATAATTGTTAACGTGTCTAGTTGCTGCTTAAAATAACTCCAAGGCTGTAAATTTGTTTTCTTGTTACTTAGCTCGGGCAGGATCATAAGTCAGTCTTTGTGGTGAAATACTGGTCATGAATTTGAGGGTCATGCTGTTATGATTATCTATGGGCGAAGGCTGTTGGCCTACTTTTATAAGACTATACAGTCTTTTCTTCTTCTAACAGCAGAGACATGGTGGTAGCAGGTTTCAACAGGATGACTGGCTTTTGGGATTTCTCACATCTGTGACTATTTTTCATGCATTAATGAAAAAATTTCAACTACACTTTGAATACAGGGGGTTGCCACTTCTCAAAAGTGAGCGGTTACGGTAATATGTGGTGATTCTTACATGGCAAATACCAGGGCAAAGGGTGAAGTTACCCAGAGCTCTGTGAGGACAAAACTCATTTTCTGTTCTGTCAATTATCAGTATTAGTATGAATATGAACATGCTAACATACTCACAATGGCAATGCCAACATGCTGACACATTTTGTAATTATCACCTGACGTAGAGTACAGCTGAAGTTGAGGGGAGTGACATTAGTTTTGCAGGTATTTAGTCCTAAACCAAAGTAATTCTTGAAGACTCCTCTTTTCCAAGAGCACCTCCCCTTCTAACATCTCTCACATACCTAACCAGCACTTACTATGCACTTCTTTATCTGACCTCCTTGGACTTATTCAATACATGTAGTATTTATTTGCATCAAAGTCTCCTACTGCACTGAAGTTTTAGTAATGTCCCTCACTTGAAAGTAACTTTGCATAAAAGCATCAGCCAAAAGAGTAAATGTGAATATAAATGTAAAAGCCTAAATTTTGTCCATCCGGACAATTGGATATATTGGATATCCAACTACCTAATAAATCTAATAGATGTGTTCACCCTTTAGCTTGATTCATTATCCTGCATCTGTCTGGCTGAATGTCTGATTTGACCATACTGGTCAAGTGACTTATTTGGATTCAAGATGATTCATACATAACTGGAAAGAAAGAACAGTGTAAATTAAAGAGGAAACTTCCAATGTCATTCTGTGATGGGAAATTAAAATGACAACTTTAAAGAGAATAGCCCTGAAGGTGTTGGCACATCGAAAAAACAGAATTGAATTATGCTTTTCTGAAGAATCTCTGTTTTATAATTCTTATATGTGTTATATTATGCTTCTCTTGAGATTCTTGTCCTCACCCAGAAAACCTGCCCAGCGACATAAAGCTTCCATATTTTGACCTATTTGGATTCAAAATGACTTTGATTTGAATCAATAATTCATGCATAACATACATTTGCTGGAGAGAAAGAACGGTGTAAACGGAAGAGGAGACTTCAAATGTCATTCTGTGATGGGAAATTAAAATGACGCCTTTAGAAAGAATAGCCTTGAAGGTGTTGGCACAGAGAAAAAACTGAAGAATCTCTGTGTTATAATTCTTTCCTGCAACAGTGCAGCCAGCTCATATTTACGTGACTGCTGTTCCTCCTTCAAAAGATTTTATTCATCTAACTGAGTCATACAATCTGCGTCAGTCTGTTAAGGTGTAACTCACTTCAGTGGACAAACACTTGGTTTATTACTGTGAATGTGACTGACGACATGTAACTTTGTTTTGCAAGAGTTGGGCACATTTTACAACATCACCTTTGTAATGTTTGTTTTTGTACATTTGTTTTAGTATTATGGTGTATTTATGATAGTGGCGTTCTAACTAAATACATCTACTTACTACCTCAGAAGTGTATTTATACTTAATTCCATTTTATGGTACTTTCTAATTCTCCTCCACCACATTTACATTTATTTGAGAACAATTACTAGTTGCCTCACTGATTAAAATTTTATATGAGCAAACATATGATAATCCTATGATGGTTAAAGACTAAACCCTGAGATCCCAATCATTAGAAGAAATCAGACATTCAATGTTGTGTCTTCTCTCCTATTAATCTTCTTCATAACCTCATGTCAGGTCCTATGGAGGGGCCTGACCGCCAGGTTGGGAACCACCAGACTAAACTAAGTATATATAAAGTAGCTGCAAAGCAACTTGCTACAACAGTAAAATGCTAAAAAATCTGTATTAGAAACCTAATAATGTCTTGTATAAAATAAAGCAATCAGTTACAGGGGTCTTTTTTGTCTGTCGAACAAGTATTTCTACTTTTATACTCTCGGTATGTTTTTCTGATAATGCCCCTGTACTTTTATCTAATTAGCATTTGGATACATGACTTCTACTTAATATATAGTATATCTACATTCTTGTATTGGTACTTTTATTTAAATGATAAGTAAAAGTACCAAGATAATATATAGATAATGATATTATCTATATACTATAGATAATAATCTATAAGATATAAAATGAAAAATCTTTTCAAACAGGAAATGTTAACTTTGAAGTCACTTCAAACAGAGAGAGAGAGAGAGAGAACCCTAACCCTAACTCAGGCGTTAGGGGACACATAGAGGACTCATGGGGTTGAGGTCAGGACTGTGTGCAAATCTTTCAAGCTCTCTCACATGCCAAAACTGGGGAAACCATTTCTTTATGGAACTGGATTAAAGTTATTAAGTAATTAAAGGAGTAAATTATTCTTCATATCTGATCTGTTCAACATAGGCCTAGGAAAAGCCTGAGGTGCTGGAGGAGCTTCACTGGTCTCAACTGGTCTCCCTGAAGTCGTTTGAACTAGACTGATCGTTATCATCGTCATCCCAGTAAAGCGCAGATGTGGACAGAATCATCTTGTGTTCTGCTGTATTCTTTTGCAATTTTGTCCGTTTAATTCTCAGTGGTGAATTTAACAGACAAAACAATCAGTGGTGAGGTTACACAAAGCCACTGTGAAAGAGGAAATGCTGTTTTGGAGGTCTCCGTACAGACACAGAGCAGAAAACTCAGCTGTTCAACAATCCCAGTGTGTGAGTGACAAGTACACACTCTTCTTCTCTGTGTCTGTACACAGATGTTGCAAAGTTATCTCTTCGTTTACAGTGTCTTTGTTTGATCTCAACAATGATCATTTGTTTATAGTTTTGAGTCACTTTTTTTTATTTGATGCCATATTGGTATCAGATGCACTCATGCGCATGACTTACCATTTCTTGCTGGTTGTGGAGGACCATAAGGTGTAGTGCTGGCTTGAGTTGGATTCTACAATCCCTATGAAGACTCACAATAGCAATTGTATCGAATAAAATGGGTTTCCATTGCAGGCCAAACAAGGACATTTTAGGTAGCTTTCTTTTGACTATGAAATGTTTTTGAAGCATTCTAAGGACCTAAGAACGAAAGATTTATCAAGCATCCATTTAAACCTCAATTAGCATATTCTGTAAGAAGTACACTTTGAACAAGTTTGTACATGTGAAAAAATTTGTATGTAGGACAGATTTGTATTCTTAAAAAAGATGCTGTGATTAAAATCTGTGAACAAATGATATCAGTGGTGAGGTTACACAAAGACACTGTAAAAGACGAAGTGCTTTTGTCAAAATCTGCGAACAGATACAGAGCAGAAAACTGTAAAACTTGGCGCTCAAAGTTCCTACAAGGTGTGTGACACTGAAGTTAAAGGTAACTTACAAAACTGAGTGACAGATCCTCCATTTATTGCACCTCTTACTGTTGTGACCATGTATTAGACATTTAAGGTAAAGCTTTAATGCTGTCTGAACCCCTCTCTCAAATTTGTGATACCTTGATTCTATTCGTGAAAATGCAAAAAATATTCCGCTGCTTTTTATTCACATCTAGACCTAAATGGACCAGGTCTAGATCAAAAACCACTACACCTACACAGCTCTTTAAAGCATTGTTTTGTTTTTTTGCTGGTTTTTGTTGTTTATTTTTTATTATTATTGTTGATTATTGTTGTTGTTCCAATAATAATACTTACTCAGCAATCCCACCAATTACCTGTATTACTAGATGAATGTGTTAGTTGAAACTTGCTGTTTGAAGAATTATTTTATGAACCTGACACGTTTAACGATCTTGAATTTAGGACACACTGAAAAACAGGAACGGTGTTGTTTTCCCCGCGACAAAGCCGGACACCATTTGATGACGGACCAGGCGGCTTCTGGTGCAGTTGTCAACAGAGCGGCACCACGCGTGTTTCTGAACAGATAAAATGGTAATACTCGTTTGTGCCGTCTGAAACTATTACACATTAAAGCACATATCATGTTTGTGAGCTCAGCTGTTTAATGTGACTGATGTGGATTTAAATCTGTTTTTCAGCCAAAGGTTCAGAAAGGAAAAGTGTCGGAGAAGGTTGTTCACCCGTTCAGCAGGAAAGCTGCTTATCTCGCCCGAGAGGAAATCCGGCAGAAAAGGAAAGAGAGGTGAGTGGTGAATAAATAAAAAAAATAAAAAAAGATTCAACAGATAACAACAGATAACAAGTATTTTTAGCACAGCGTGTCGGTGCCTCTCTGCAGTGATCTCATGATGCGATTACTGCAACTGTCCTGTGATAGGTTTTGGGGACTTGTTGTGACATATATAACAGACGTTTCAAATGTATTGTGACATATTTGATTTTCTTTACTCCTACTAATGAAGCAACAGGAAATACAATGTTTTTGCACCTCATACTGCTGTGAAGGGGAGTTAGACATGGTAGTTAAAGTCTTAAAAAAAAAAGAAATTCACATCTAGACCACATCAGACCAGGTTCAGATCAAAACCCACTTTACTTAGACTTATCAAATCTGGACTAGTTTATCCCCGAGAAGCTAAAGACTCTTCAAAACTCTTTCCCTTCCGGCTTTCATAATAAAATACATTTTTCGCAAATTTGAAAGTGGGTGTCAGACAGTGTTAATGCTTTAACTCTATAACACCCTTTCACAAAATGTTAGTACACTGTCACAGAAAAAATGAATTTGTAATTTAAATTTGGGTTTAACATACAGGATTATAGACTAGAATAATTCTCATTCCAACGTCTTCTCTGATACTGCAGGCAGAAAAATGACAAAGCCACGCGTCTGAGCAGCATCGGTAAGCTGGTTTCTCATTTCCACTTTATTTCTTTTGAGCACCTGCTTTATATCTTACATAGTAGCTAGTTGAAAGAAGGGGACCCTGCCTCAGGTCAGGCATGAGGTCAGACAGTCACATACCTTTGGGTGCAATGATATCATGAGACACATCCATATGTTTTCTTTGAAGGAGTTTGGTTTGATTTACATCAACACTCAGCCATCTCCTATTTTAAATTTAGCGCTTTAGCATCAATATTTTCATTTTATTTTAATTATTTTGCAAATGTATCTTATCCTCTGTTCTCTCTTTCTCTCTCTTCCAATCTTTTTATGGTTCCCCTCCTTTTTTTTTATTGGGAAAGTGTGCAGTGAGGGCCTTTTGCAGCACTCCATCACATTTTTTTGTTGTTTCTGTTTTTACCTATTTGTATCTTTTGCATATGTATGAATAAATACAATCTGAAAATTCTTTTCAGATGTTTCACCTCTTCTGTGGCAATTTTCAGTCATCTGAAGCCACTCTTCCAGATATTCTTGGTGCATTACCAAATGCACTTAATAAACACCTAGAACCAGAACAACTTTTAATAATATTGAGAGTTATGTGTTGTTGTTGTGATGATATAAAATATTGAAAGAGAACATCTTCTCCTTACTCACAGGTGAGAAGCTGCTGTGGTTTCAGGGACAGTTGGATCCAGCAAAGACGACGTACACCAGAAAAGATGCCTGTGACATTATTGAGAGGTTGTAAGAATTTTGTAATTGCAACAAATGGAATCGATGCATTTTAATTAGAATATTGTTAAATTTGTTAATGTAAAAAGTTGCAATTAAAATTGGGCGCATTTTAAATTGTGTGTATTTTAGAGCAGTCAGTCATCGTGTGGGTTTAGTTTCCGTGTTTTTGCTTTGATCAAGACTTTTTGTCACCATCATATGATAGAAGCAAATCGTTCCCATGTTTTTGTTTCATAATCTTTTGTAATTTTTTTGTTAAATACAGTAATTGGTGCTTTTATCTAGTTGGGGGAAGGTACCTTGTAATAAAATTAGGAGTAAAAATACAAAAGGCAGATGAGTATATGTACAAACGTAAGAACGTTTTAATGTTTAACGAGCTTGTGTCTGTGTTTTCTCTCTCTCTCTCTCTCTCTCTCTCTCTCTCTCTCTCTCTCTCTCTCTCTCTCTCTCTCTCTCTCTCTCTCTCTCTCTCTCTCTCTCTGTGTGTGTGTGTTAAGGTACCTGCAAAGGTTTGATTCTGAACTTGAGCAGATCGAGTTGATGAATGGGATCAAAGGTCGTCAGGGTCGTCTCCATGGTGCACGGGAGGATGTCATCAAACAGACCATCGAGCGAGAGCGAGCGCAGTATGAGGGCGTTGGATTTGGTCAGTCCTCACTCTATAAATATATGCACACACATATGCACATACACACACACAGTCATTGTTTGAGATTTTGCAACAATGCTGTGTGTTGTCTCCTCCACAGAAATCCCAGACATCATCAACGCAAAGCATCTCAAAACATTCAGGTGAGTGAATTGGACTAACATCATCTGGCATTAATGTTTTGTTGTAAATGTCCAGTTTATTTAAAATGGTCTTTTACTGTTATCATGTTCCTTGGAAAACAATCAATGCATCATTTTAGCATGTCTGCAGCCTGAGAATGAGACCACATTTCCTTTTCATACAAGTAATTCATTCAGTTTAACATAGTGTTAAGACTGTCACTGTTTTCTCATCCAAACCAATCACTACCAAGTGTTTTAACTGTACTGAAACATTATTGATAATACTCTGTTAAGAGTGAGTTGTATAGACTAGATAACATACTTCACCTTGTGTAAAGAAAATGTGTTTTGAACCATTGGATCAGCAGATGAGTTTTTGACTATGATTTATTTATGATTTATTCCTCTCTGATAACCTTTGATATCATGTGTTGATTCTCTGTTTTGGCAGGGAGTGGACCGGCGATCTGAAGAAACTTCCAAATATTAAACTGCGAAAGGTGTCTAACAAAGGTCTGGACACGAAGAATGAAGGACAGGAGAATGATGAGGCAGCAGAAGACGATAATGAGGATGATGACGATGCTTTGGATGATGAGCAGGTGGATGAGATGGTTCTGATGTCAGACTGAAACTGAGGCTCTTCGTATTTGACCATGTCTTAGTATTGAAGCTTCAGTCGTCCATTCAGGACAAGTGAACATCAGACGGCCTTCAGCAAAGACTTTTTGTGCCTGTGTGAAGATGCTGCTGCTCCATTACTATCCAGAAGATGGCACCACAATCTTGAAAAGTGGAAACTAACTTTTTATCGGTCTACTCTCTTGTCCTTCTGTTTCTCAAAAACTTAACACCAGCCTGTGAGGGGTTCTACATTCATTTATTACACAAACAAATATACATTGTATGTAACCTGAATAATTTATCCAATCAGAGATAGAAAAAAGGTGTTGACAAAGATGTTGAGTGCTCTGATGTTGTGGTGGATAGAAGACACAGAGAACATTGTCTTTTCCGTGACTTGACAGTGACACTGATAAAAAAAAAAAAAAAAACCCAAAACAAATTAAACCTGTACAAAACCATGAACTAATGGCAACCATGAAAGCTGTAGTTACATAAATGTGTAAGTAACGGGCCTCGCAGAGCAGGACCACATAAAGCTGCAGACTGTCAGAAGAAAACATCATAAACATTTGGGCTACTTGAGATTTGCTATTTAAAGAAATATTCAGAACTTTCCTATGACAGTAAATTAATTTTCATAACATATTTTTTTTTAGATATCAGATTGAGCTAAAGATACTGTTTAAATAATTGTTTCTCATCATAATATCTGACTCTTTGGTGTCTGAAGACCTGATTGTCCAAAGGGAGAGTTAAGGCCTCAGTATGCTTCAAACAAAGACCTTGTTGGATTCTCTAACCACATCTAAAATCTTCTCTCCAACCCCCTTTCTTCACAAAGCATTAGGCCAGATGTGTGGAGGTGTGTGCAGGCTTCTCTTGAGCTTTTTTTTTTTTCTTTCTTCCCACAGATAAATCTATCATGTCTTGTGTACAGCTGGGCGCGGCGCCACAAATGACTGTGGAGAAACTGTCCCAAAGTGTGCACCGTTCATTTCAGCAACTGTCACACATTATATCACACATAATATTTAAACTTGAAGCCTAAATTATTAATTCTGTGCCCATGTGACGTGAACATCAATCAGTTAGTGTGCCTACAGACGTGTGAACAGATGTGTATACAGACGCCCCGTGCAGTAAAAAGAGACTGTAGTGTGCGTCTGCTGTCTATATCTGCCCCTTTATACAAAGATTGGCCAGGTTTGAAGTTCTCGCTTCACTTTTTGAACGTGTAAATGAGTGTAACTCAATGAAAGACGTCTGTAGGAGTGCAGGCTCTCTTCAGACATGGTCATACATATATATGACATGCTGTCCAAAGTTTGTTTGAAGCATAGGGAGACCTTTGGTTAATAGCATCCACAGAGTGTTTACACCTTTAACCCAAGTCAGTGCAGTTTTTCAAAGTGCATACAGGAACGAAATGGTGTCATATACCACATAACAACAGTCTTTACACCGCTTCCTTGCTGATGGCTTTATTTTCCTTTACATCTCCTCACCACCTCTTCATTCTATTTTCCGGCCTGTTCCATTTTTCCTTACTTTGCACGTTCACTGAACTGCAGCCCTTCAGCCTTTCAGTTTTCTGTGATCACTGAGGGACAGGATTGGTTCTTTCACTTTAAATCTGTCCGCTGTGTCGCACAAGATCAGAAATCACAGGAGCTGGGAACAACAACACACTGAAACACTGTTACAAGTCTAAATCACACCTTGATCACACCAGCTTGTGTTTTAAGAGCAGGGTGTAATTCAGGACTTTTCTGAGCAAGAGGAGAATCAGTCAGACAGGGTTTTGTACCGGTGCCACCGCAGCCTCCACTGACATGTCTGAGTCCATCTGTGCCTCTGGAGCCAGGACAGGGGCTGGGCTGACTGGCACCTCCACAGTTTCATGCCTGCCGTTGGTGAGGACGTTGGGCCGGGCCTGAGAGTTGTGCAGGTCTTTCTCGGGGCAGTTCTGCACAGTGATGATGCGGTTAAAAGCCTTGAGGCGGCGCCACAGCTGCAGGTACACTTTACACTGAATGTACATGAAGATGAGGCCGCCTGTGAAGCCTATGGCCACCACGATCAGTTTGGTCCAGAAGGGCCACTCCAGCACACCTGAGGACGTGCACATACAAACACACAGCGCTGCTGTAAGTCAACCTGCAGGATGTGTGATGGGTCATGATGGGTGGTGTGTGCAGAGCTGTGCTTACCCTGTGGCGAATAGTACTTCAGAAGAGAAACTCTCCATAAATCCTCTGCAATCAAGAGTGAGTGTAATTTCTCTTTATTTCTATAATCTCAGTGGAAAAATGTTCTATACTATTTTTTTATGATATTAAAGAACTATATATTAATATTTATTAATTAATATTATTATTATTTTTTAAATACTGTATCTACACTAAGTTGCCAGTTTATTAAGTACACCTAGTTAAAATTCACCCAGTCTAAAGCAAGAGACCTGCAATAAATTCTTACAGTTTTTATTGAAACTGTATTAGAGAGATGTTGATTCAACTTTATGATAACTGCTGAACTGTATTGTGTTATACTCACAGGTGTTTTTTTTTATCATTTTGTCCACCTCATTTATATTAGTGAAGGTGGGCTAAAACAAAAACACATCTTGTAGTATAGTTCAACAGCACGGCAACATAAGGTTGAATCAACACCTCTTTACAATAGTTTCAACAAAAACTGAAAATCATAACTTTCACGACGACAGGACTTATTGCAGAGCTGTCATGTATTAAAACTAATAAACTGGCCACTAAGTGTATGATTTCTGCCTCTAACATTGGGTCCCTACAACATGAAAGTGATAAGACAGATATACTAGCATCACAGCACAGCACAACACACCACACCATCACTAAACACAGCAATGAACATACAAAAGCACTGAGGGGTGTATGTACAGCATCTGCACTATGTTCACCTTAACAACGTCGTAAATTGCGACAAACTCAAATAAAATTTGAGATATAATGTGCATCACACTGTAGCCAGCACATCCCTGATTTTATTCATTAACAACCATCATGTGACCTGTGTCTGACTTGAACTTTAATATTTGAAACTTAACCCAAGTATTTTCATGACATTCGTATTTGCATACAGTCTTGTTTTCTCGGTTTCATTTCCCAGCACCATGCAGTGCAATACTGGAATTTCCACAAATTCACCAGTATTTTCAAAACATATTGTCCCCAGCTGCATCACCATGTGACAAAAATAATGCCTATATATGCCTGAAAAGTAGGAAATTGATCATAAGAAATTATTCAGAAATCATATATAAGCTTTATGCAAGTTGTAGTTAATGAGCCAAAACATCCCCAGTTTAGCTAAATACCCTCAATTTTAATTACAGTTTTTGTATGGGGTGCAGGTCCAAAATATCATAAACAATTTATCTACAAATCAATTGAATGTGTCTTTTTAAAGTCAATGATATAACAGTTATTTATTTCAAATTTAAATTAGCTTTTTTTAAATGTAAGATAAGATGTTGTGATTTAAGTAAATGCATCTACATGTTAAACTACTGGTAGGTAAAATTACAAATTTGACTTGGATATATGTGCACTTCATCAAGAATATGTCAGCTGTCTATTTAATTTGCAGAGCGACAGTTAGTGCTGACTACCACTGTCTGTTTATTAAAGATCAATACTGTACAATACACTCACATACTTAGATTTAAAACATGAAAACAGTGGTTGACTACACAGGAAATGTATCTTCAAAATCACATCACCAGAGTCAGACAGGTGTAGACTCACCAGGTGAAAGGGTGAGTTTTTATAGAGGAGTTTTTGACTTCTCTGGGGTGCTGCAGAGTACAGAGCTTAAAGCAAAGAAAATTTCTCTGCCTAAAATGTGTTGAGGGAGTGGCTGTTATTGGCCAGCAAGCCCAGTCCCAGAACACGCATACGGCACGCTCTCATGACAGACAAACAGAGAGGGCTGAAAACTTGGTGGACTTTTTTCAGGGTCCACCGGACCATTGGGATTTGTCCCAGTAATCCTGATTGGCGGATCTGATGTGTTCATTACCACAACTAATAACAAAACAATTTGTACAATAACAAATTGTGCAAAACAAACAAAATGATATACTGCACTGGTATAAGATACTAAAAACATAGACTAGCGAGTTGTAGGTTACAAGCCAGATAGTTGCGGTCTCTGGTGCATATCACAACCTGTGAGACAAAAACACAATATCTAATTCTTTCTAAATGTGCATCCTCACATTAACTTGAAAGGTCCAAATGATGGGAAATGCATTATCTACTGACCCTTTCCTCTGGTGGAAACTGTAGTCTTCCAAAACCATAAAGAATATTTAATACTGTCTTTCAAACTTTTCAATGCTCACTACTCTGTTGGTCTCTAAACAGTGTATGCAGCTTAACAGCCCTACTGTTGTCAAATCATTGCCAAACTTGTCCAAAAGATGGCAACGATGATATGAAAACAAAATGAATAGCCTGTTCATCACAGTGCTTTTTCAAAGTGGAGTGGTCATGTGCATTATTGAGCTGGCATTTCAACAAAGGTGTCAACAAAGGTTTTTATAAATAAAGTATGTCTACTTTATGAATACAAAATATAGGGTTCCTTATGGCTGTATGTTGTACATACATATACAGCCATATTCTTGCTGTGCAACAGTTAAAAATATGCAAGACATAGACACATAATTATCAATTTTCTAATCTAAAACTTTAGCACTTAAAGCCCTGAGGGTTATGATGTAATAGCCCTGTATTGTTTTGGTCAGGGGTTTCACCAGCATGTGCAGATGTAATGAGTTATAAATGTCTACAGAGAGCAGTATACTGACATTTGGAAATTTTACTTTATAGTTTGTCTTCCAACTGTGATACATGTACATTTTATATTTTTATATCATGTAACCATTGTACAGCCCACCCACTATTACACTTATATAATTTAAATATTTATACTGCATATATTTATTTTATAAATTATTATTTTTATCTTTAGTACTCATTATTCTATTACTTATTCTTTATTGCATACTTTATTGTATTATTGCAAAGGTAAAAATTATTTAAAGTTTCAGATTTCACTCTGGATGTCTCTGGTATGTGAGAATGGGAGTGGGGAAAGTACTGACCGTTCTTCCCAAGTCTGATCTCTTCAGCGGTTCTTTTGACCAGAATGAAGACTGACCACAACATACACACTAATGCTATCAGGTGAAACAACACTGAACAGAAGATCTTTCTCCTCTCACTCTTCGACATGTGTAGTCTCTCCCACTGGAAGACAGAGGGATGGAGACGGAGAGGGGATGAGAGGAAAGATAATATTAGATGTCAAGAGGGACAGAAGGTTGAAGGGAGAGAAAGAAATGAGAGGTTGATGAGCATGTACGTACTTTCCGTAAAGGTTTGAGCTTCGTCTCCATGATGAAGTCAAATTTACAGAGTTCACAGCAGCGAGTATCTGAGGATTTGATCCACTGGTTGAGACAAGCCTGGTGGACGAAACTCAGGCTCCCTGTGCAGCGACAAGGCATTATCAATGGGTACTCGTCATCCCCCTCACAGTGGCAGATCCTACACACAGACACACACACACACACACACAGAAAGTATACACACACATTAGTTTCAGTACACAGTGATGTGCAGCTACTGTACTATTATTATGGCTTGTCTCTGTTGTTTTACCTTCTGTCTCTGTAATTGTTTTTGGTAATAAAGTTAAACTTGAACTTGATGCTGATAGATGGCTTTCACCCCAGTACATTGGAGGTGGATTCAATTTTGCCTGAACTAACAGACTTAAAGAAATTCAACACAAACATCTCTTTGTTGAATTTCTGTTCTAGTTACACTGGAAATTCTGACAAACACTAACCTGCAGACCTCAAGCTCAGAGTCATCAGAGCAGGGCCGTAGCGTGCCTCCATTCACACCGCAGTGTTTCTGTGGTGTAGGCACTGACATGTCTCCACCCCCTGACCCCTTTTCTTGGTATCTCTTGGTAATGAGCTCTTCAGCATCCTCTGCCAGTGAGGAGCTGCCTGCTGGGCTGTGTGACTTGTAGCTCTTCTCCTTATCTCTGCTTTGTGAGCATTCCCTCCGTGAAACATGTCCGTCTCTCTTCATTGAGCCCCGGCTGCCGTGCCGCTTCTTAAGGCCTCCGGTGTCCTCCACCAGAGGCTGGTTCTCCCTCCCTTCATCAGAACCCACCGACTGCAGCTCCATATCTGCTTTGTCTTCACCTTTACCCCTGTTCGCCCCTTCCCTCTCACGACTGCTCCCACTGCGGCGGCGTGCTCTTCGGGCTTTCTCTTTGCTCCAGCTGCGGGCTTCACGGCACACCTCATCTTCAGAGGATGAATCAGACTGTGGGGCACCTGAGCAGCGGAGGCGAGGTGGGAGGTCCCTACGGTTCTTGGAAGACCGCTCCCTCTTTTCCCCCCTCTCGCTGCGGTCAGAGCTCAGGCTGCGGTCGCTGCGGTCTGTCTTCTCCTGTTTGCCATTGGTTTCCACGCAATCCAAGGCGGTGCAGCTGCTCCTCTTGCGGCGGTGACGACGCTTCACCTGCTTCTTCTGGGCTTGAGCTGATGAGCCCAGAGTTGTGCTGGTGACTGTCATTGCAGAGGTATATGTGTGCTTTTTGTGTTTGTGTGATTCAGAAGTATCCTCCTCTAAACGGGTCAGCTGGCCAGAGCTGCACACACACACACACACACACACACACACACACACGCACACAAATGAAGATGTGTAAAAATAACGTGAAACAAGATGGAAAAGACATGGACATGAGGACATTGACAAAACAAATGGCCTGAAATCTGAATATATGCACTTGAAGGGTCCATTCACCAAAATTACAAAAAAAGTTACTTACTATCTAGCCATGTAGATTGTTTTATTTTATTTATCCAGGTTTTTGAAATATTTGTATCTGTAATTTCTGCTTTCACCCCAGTACAGTGGAGGTGAAAAAAATTCAACACAAATATCTCTTTGAATCTCGTTGAATTTCTGTTCTGGTTACACTGGAAATTCCAGACCTAATTGTCAACACTTTTCATATGGACTACTTCTTTAAAAGAAAGTAGTTCCAGTTTTAGATGTTTACAGTGAGACCTCTAAATTATCCTGAGTAACATCTAGAAATATGAGTGAACTTTGAAATATCATCAAACCTGGGCAATAAGGCTAAACATATTTGCACTGTTAGATAAATATATATGTAATTCTGTTGGATCACCATTTAAATAGCCAGTAGCCAGTGTCCTCCAGAGCTGAATGATTTTAAGATAATATCAAACCTGGTTCCAGACTTATAGATCAAATTCACATATCATTTTTAAGTGATTCAAATAGGTCTGTTGGACAGCTGTTTCCTGTTTGGGAAAATAACAGAGCCAATTAGAGTTTTATAGGTGGTAAAAGGAGTCAGAAAAAAAACTGAAACTGTGGATAAAGTGGCACAGCTGTTTGGATTGCTGTAGGCTGACTTACAGAAATAACTAACCCTAAATCAGCATATTTCCTCAGCGTGAAAAGCATTAAGGAAATGACTGAAAGTGACTGGTATCATGGCTTCTGTATTAACTAAAGATGTTATCAGTAGGATGTATGTGTCACATACTACTGACTGGCTGGGGCAAAACAGCTGACAAGAACAAAATGTCAGACGAAATAATGAAGAGAAAACAAAATGGGAGTTTAGTCTGATTAACAGGCTAAAGAACCAGAATAGGAAATGATGAATTTTGAATGAGATAAACAAATAAGGTTCAAGTGACAAATGGAGGTTCAAGCACTCACATACATCTCATGTTCACTTTGCTAACAGATACAGTGTCCTTTCAATCTTGAAATCGAAGGACTGAGCCTGTCAGCTTGACGACCACATCAACAATGAAGATAATTAGCTGAAGGATCTCATTTCTGCCATCAGTCATCTTCCTCTCATTGATTACGCCATGAGAGCACCATTGGATTTCAGCCTCCACTTTAATTTTGTTATGCCCTCTGGGTGCGGCAGACCATGATAATTCATTCTCCCACTCAGTGGAGAAACTGCTTTAAACTGCGCATGTTAACATCACAGAGTGCATCTGGTGCCTGGCTTTAAGAGAGATGTTTGTGTTTGCAAGCAGTCATTAAACAGAGAAGGAATCATAGTTTTCTTTTGGCCTTTCACTTCCTGCACATATAACTAAAATTTTGGATAAACTTAGTGACAGCGGTCTTACCTGCATATGTCCTGAGAAGATGGGGTGATTGATGTCCTTGAAGCTGTAGTTAGTCCTGCTGTAGAGTTGCTGGCCTGCAAAAGCCAACATACTCAAATTATCTCTAGTCTGTACATGTCTAACAACCTTAAAGAAACACTAGCATTTATTTTTATTTGTATTGCTGCTCACTTCACAAATGAAAGTAAAATGTTTTTCTCATTACCTGATTGCTCACTTTGTCCTGATTTACCTTTAACTTAGGTTGATTTTTCTGAGGTTTAGCTGAAAAAAGCCGCCTACTGCAGCTAAAAGCTGGACTGACACTGGGGAGACTAAAGCCCATCTGACCTGCTGAGCTACAGGTGATGATTAATATGTAGGTTTGTTACTTTGACTTACCCTTACTACACAAAGTGATTTGATTCATAGTTATTCTGAAAAAGAGTTTAAGTATAATTTTGAGTCTCATAAGTAATACAATGTATGCTTAAAGCAACCTTACATTGATTGGTTTGTAACACTGGTTTGTGCACACATTCTTGCACATCAGATTCTGCTTGGATAAAAAAAAAAATGCTACCATACACTATGAACTGTGACCTTGATTTTGGCCCTTGAAGCTGTCTGATATTCAGTGGTTACCTTGGAGATGTTGCTGGATCGACTCCCTGAGCGCCCAGGGGCCTTCCTCCCCTGCAGGGAGAAAGAGAGATAGAAAATCATTAGAGAAGTCAAAGAATATCATCTCACCATAGCATTTTAGCGTGATCTGATTTTTTTTAAATTGATTAATAGTTTAGTTTACAAAATCAGATAAAAAAGTTTTAAATAACCATCAAAAGTTCTGGAAGCCAAAGGTGATGTCTTTCAATGTCCTTTTCTATGATACTCATTTTGCACGATGTTTAATTTAAAATAATATAAGACAAAGAAAAGCAGTGAAGCTTCACACTTGCCAAGTTGTGATATTAATTAATCAATTATCAACATTCTTGGCAATTACTTTAATGTCGATCAATGAATCATAAATTGACTGCATGTTTCAGCTCCTATTGGCTGTCAGTTACATTGCAGGAACTATAAACAGGGAATTTTTAACTTTGCAAACCAGATTTTCAATTATATTTCAATTCTCTTACTTTCAAAAATAAGGAAAATAAGAGAAATCTTGGTACATTTCATAAGTTTTGTGTTGTTAAAGTAGCTACATATATAATCGGACAAGCTGCTTCTTAAACTCAGCAATAAAAACAAAAAAATTATATTAAACTAAGCAGCTTTTAACATCACCACTGTGTTCTACAGTATTCAGTGTTGGCTGGTCCTGGGTCGACCAGTTAAAATCCAGTGTTAGGAGTCATGTGTGGCCACGTGTTATTTCATTCTGACCTGAGCTAAAGCCAGCCAATCCTATTACCTGGTTGTCCTGTTAAATGCACAAGACGCTGCTTTGCAATGTGTCTCTATTTAAAGTCAACTTAAAGCACTTTTTCTGGAACTTCCTAGAGTTCTGACTGTGTGAACTCAACCAGTAGACCTTGAATTCAACCCTCAGGCATCTGCAGCCTTGTTCACCGTCTGCTGCAACTTAAACAAGTTTCGGGTTACCAATAGATGATGGTGTGTAGGAGTTACCAAGTTTACCAAGGAACACGGTTAAACCATAATGAAAACATCTCTTATTTTCTCATGTTGAATCATGTTTCTACGTTATTTTCCAGACACCAAAACACTCTTAAACCAGGACAGCTTACAAGTGGCCAATATAAAAATATCAATTTTTATCATAATAAAGAACAGTTCTAAAACATGCAAACTGAAATTGTTCATGACTAAATAACTCAACAGAAATGTCTGTTTTGGGGTAATTCGGCAAAGTCAGTATCTGACAAAGTACTTCATCACACTGATCATCATTATGTGTAACTTTTCCCACAATGGCCCAATACACTGGGAGATATTAAAGAGATGGTACTATGGTACAAACAACACAGAAAAATCACTGAAAGTAGAGAAATTTATATTATTTGACATGACACACATTATCATATCATCCAAACCTAGTTCAGCTGTGTGGCTGTGTACACGAGTATATTACTTCTTGTTTTAAAACGTGAAATAAATGTACAGAAACTGAGCATATTTATGGCAACTGCAGGGGTTTGGTCCATATAGAGTACAAGAAATAGATGGAACATTTCTCGTCAATGTATTTGGCCATAAAACATCAGAAAACCCTTAGCAAACACACACACACATACACACACACTTAACATGCCACAGAGACATGCTAACCATCCAATTGTATTGTAGTCACTGAGTGGTGGAAAATGAACAGATGCATAAAGTCAAAGTATATGTGAAAAGTATATATGTATGTTTTCATAGTATATGGCAAGGATTTATAGGAAATTTCCAATGAAAAGACTAAAAACAAAAATGATTTTGTCTGTCTCCCAATGCTTTCTGACTTCTCTCTCTCTGTGGTACTCAGCATCAAGCTCATTTGATCTCACTAAAGTACAAATATGTACTTTCATTTTTTAAAAAGGCTACATAATTTCCCCAAACATCTAGACATTGTAGTTTTTAAGCAAACATTGCTATAATAATAGTAGGACCTACTTTCAGCTGTGAATTTTTGTGTATTTATAGCAGCAGGAAGGTCTACGTGGCTCTGACTCAAAATAAAAGACAGTGCCCACGTTCTCCATAGTGAAGGAACATGTCACACAGTGCAACCTTGTATGGCTCACTGGCATGATTTTAATAATTTATGCAGAAAAAAACTTATATCACATTCTGGCTACACAGACAGTAAGTGTTAGTTATGATCAGTTAATTATTAGTTCTGGTCTTTATATGGGATTTGTTGACTCTAATATTTGTTAAAATACTTTCCAGCTCTGATGGCAATGTTAAAAATCAAAATGAACTCAACACGCTTGCTTACATGTAGTTAATGTGTTAAATGTCTGCAAATCATTATCGTTATTCAAATGTCAGTATTTGGTGTACTGTATGATACCTCTAGGTATAACAATATGAAGGTGGAGTTAACGTTGATGTCTGGAATCTCTCATGTGGGTGGCTTCTTCATTTTCTTTTGTACTTGACATTTAAAAAGCAAAACAGAGCTTGCACATATCAGCCCACATACAGACAGTTGTGGGTACATACTGTGCATATCGGAGAAATAAATAAGAGGGACACCGACAAGTGAAGACTGCATCATCTAAGCTGATCAAGGGATTTGCCGATAGCCAGCTTTAAATCAGTAGTCCTGCGTGCAGTCAAAGCAAACACTCTGCAACCTCCTCTGGGTGTTAGAGGGACACATGTACCTGTGACCTCAGATGCATGTGTGTGAGGTTTTGGTAGTCTTATCTCACTGGAAAAATCAGTATTTGATTACAATATATTATATAAAAATACATTTCATTAATATATTTATAACAGCAGATAGGTCGCTCATCAAAAGTGACACAGTAGTGTTTCATTTCACTACCCAAACTTTCAAAATATGATTAGAAAATCATGGGTAAATCTATGCCTTTAAATGATACATATGTGTGCTCTCCAGGTGTACAGGAATGCTTAGATTTTTCATTACTCTAAATTTGCATTTCTGAGAAAATGTAGATGTTAGTACCTCTGTTTCCCATTCAGAGATTTAAAATTTTCAGTCATGTCAGGCTTTCATTGACTGTTGTCCATAAAGCTGTGTTCATACATGTCCATGGAGAAGCATGTAGACAGTGGCTTGCAACGTTCACATGTGAACTGTTTAGAAAGTGTCCTGGGAATTGAAATCATTTATCATATTTTTAAATTTACCCAACAGGTTCGTTACTGAATTCTGTCATATTCAAATCAGATGTAGGTTCAGAAACTTGAACACAGTTTGCCAAAAACTATTGCTCATCATTAAGAGATTAATAAGATCTTGGTAGCTTCTTTCATAAAAAAAAAAAAAAAAAACCCAAAAAACTGACATAACTGTTAAGTGTGAGCACACCTTGTGACAGTTACATGTATGTAAATAGAACAGCATGCAGTAGACTTTCTATAGCAACTTCTCTGTATTCAATAAAGAGACTGGTCTAACAGGTGTTTCACATGTCTTAGCACAAAGGTAGAAAGAAAGTAAAACAGTTACCCAGCACAATTTGTTAGAGGAGGCTTTGATGCAATCTGCACCAGATGTAAAAAGGGAGAAGCACTTTTCTGAGGCAAGCAAGGAAGCCAAAAGGGACAGGCACAAATCACACTTGTTCAGAAGTCACAGCACAACAGAACCAACAAGTTAAATGAAGATATAAGTCATTTAGAGGCTGTCCAGTTTCTTCTGTATAGAAAATAACAATACATTCTGCTAATTACTGTTCAGATAAATTAACCTGTATTTTGCAATATACTTCTAACCATGTGGGCATGTAAATATTGTTTTGGATAACGGTTGTGTTACAAACAGTAGTTGTAGTCCTGTGACAAAGTCATAGCTTGTGTTTGTATCGGCCTTTTCCCAGAGAAAGTATTTGGCACATTGTGTGAAAGAGTAAAATATTTTGAGCTAGCTGTGGTCTGGATTAAGAACAGACACGCTTTAAACCATAGCTGACAAAACAACATTACATTAATTTCAAATATCTCCCACTGTTTTAGATGAGACAGACAAGAAGAGAACATGAAATCTCTGTTTTGTAGCCAAGAGCTAAACAGAATTAGTAGGACGGGGTTTATACACAGCGGACTAACACAATGTACCACAGATACAAGCACTATAATTGGCTCTGAATAACTTTAGTGAAAAATTCAACATGCTCTCCAATATGTATACTAGTCTGTAGCATCTGCACAGTAGCTCTCTATCTCTATCTTTATTGGACTATATTGGTTCCTCAATTGTATGACTCACACACAGAGCATCCTCAGTGGTACAGTTCTCAGTCCCCTTATGGATTTTCATTTATCTAAATCTGTATTTTCAGTCCTCATGACAAGCAAGCAAACTGTAATTTAAGATCCAAAGTATCCCAAATTAACAGCCTGATAGGGCTAAGATGCAACAAATCACTTCCAGCTAGAAGACTTGCAAGAAGATTTACACACAAACTTAACATCTGATCACAGGAAAACAAACAGTTCAGTTCTACTAGGCTCATGTATACACCTTAACTTACAGTCCTGTAGTATTAAAATGCTGTATCAGAGCTAACATCTGACTGTCACTTACCTGAGCCTCTGTTCCTCTGCCAACACTCTGACTCTGATGCACAGAACAGACTTTGGTGAGTCTGTGTGTGGACATGTACATGTTTCTGCAGAGGGGATTAAGTGATGTGGCGTGGACCGAGGGCTATATTTTAGTTCTGTACTCTGGCTTGGGATCAAAAACACCTACAGCCACATTTAGACAACCACCCATGTAGCTGCAGTTGCACAGTTTATAACTATTCACGTCATGTTTTACAGAATCTGCTTTAAGGAACCTTAAAATCTTAAATATTTCTTTATGAGATGAAATATTTGTGATTAAATAAGCTGCAGTCAAATTTTTACTCAAAAATTCTGTTCTGACTATTATTCAATCTGGATTGGTCCGGGAAATGTGTGATCTCACCTTTTTCCAAAAGAGACCTGCCCACCTCAAACCAGTGAGAACAGCACATAGCAAGCATCACTTACTCTGTCATGTTAAGATGCTGATATGAAAATATGGAAATCTACACTTGCAGTAGAGTTGTGAACAGTGGATATTTACCTTAAATCATAACTTAAACAGCTTATTCAGTAGAACCTCTACAGCCTTGAGATGTGGCTGAAGGTGTTTTTTTAAATCATGTAAATGCTACACTTTTTCATTTTGAAATGCAGTCTTTTTTTTTTTTTTTTTTTTTTTTTTTTTACTTTTTACACAGTATGAAAATCAAAGTCCAGGCAATGTAATCACATAACTTTAAGAAAAAATAATGTAGAATTGTTTGGGCATCTCCTAAAAATAAGATTATTTGATAGTTGGCAGTATAGGTAGAGGCAGGAAACAAGGGAAGCCCCTATGTCTCTCCCTATAGCATTGAGAGAGGGGTATGACATGCAACAAGTGTCCCTCAGCCAGGAATTGAACTGTGGACATGTAGGTTATTTGGCATGCACCTTAACTAGCCTTGCTAATTGATGTTTGTATTTTATGGCTATGAATGGAAACCAATGGATGTTGCTTTTAAAATAACAATAACAGATCTTAAATATAGATAAAGATTTGGATTAGAGAAAAAAAACAAAAACAAAGTCCTGCATCATTCACTAAGATCATTTATACGTACTATTATTATGACAGTACCATTAGCAGGCATGTGTGTGTTATCTATCTAAATACATCTTTTTTTGTCTACATAGGTGAAAATCAGTAGAAAGGACTGTGTAAATGGTCATGCTACACAAGAAGTTAGCCTGTTATATGTGTAGTCTGTGGTAATCCTCGTGGCCCAATGATCTATTAATGTAAAGTGTGCAGCCACTGTATTTCAGTCACGCTTGGGTCCAGTGTTGTGTGTTATAATCCCACTGCCTTACATTTTCTGTTTGTTTTCACTGTCATTTGTCACATAAAGACAAAAATGTCAAAGATGACGATAAGGTAAAAAAAAAAAAAATGCACTGGATGGAGGTTTCAGGTATTAAGGGGAGTGAGAGGAGAGATGACGTGTAACAAAGGCCCCCAGCTAGAGTCAGAACTCAGACTGGGGAAGTTGCATTGATGTGGTTGTGGTGTCAAAAAAAAACCCCAAAAAAACATTAACACATTAAAATGGAATAGTCCTGTTCCGTCTCAAGAAGCAGATATAAAGTTCACTATAAATGAGTGTAGCGACAACAAATGAAGAACGTCATAATTTTGTTGTTTTTGAGAGAACTGAGAGAACAAATATACACAAACTAATTTGCATGACTTTGAAAATGACATAGTTATAGAAGCCAGCTCACAATGACCTCAGTTCTTTTATCACTATCACTATATCAAACGCTTCCTGTGTCAGAGAAAAACACTTCATTGCTTAAGGAATGTGGCGTAACATCAGGTGAGGCAATGTGACATTCTATAGTGTTCTAGGATGTTCTAGGATGTGATATTTTCTTATGTGATTTTTTTTAGGATGTGACGTGATGCCAGGCTCTGCATAAGATTCAGCTGAAAGCTCCAAACCCCAAGTGAGCAAACAGTGATAAAAGGCTGCTGAGTACATCCATACTGTGTGAATGATTGAGGGCGAGAGTTGGAAGGACTATCAGCTGATACTGTAAGTACGCACAGACACACCACACACGAGCACGCACGCACGCACTGCAAGGACCAATCAATCAATCAATCAATCAATCAATCAATTTTCTACCCTCTGACCACGTATATAACTTATCTTGATATCTTAGATCTCTGTTATTTGACTAACTTTACATTAGTTTTAAACCTTAACCACACACAAAAAAATAAAAATAAAACAAAAAAACTTACAAAGAATTTATTGCACCTCTGAGGCTTGAGAACAGAGTTAAGAGGTCAGGAACTCACCTCATTTTTGTCTTTGGAGCGAGGAGCGTTCTTGCCGTTGCTGGCTGTCTCCCTGGCCGGCACCACAGTTATCTGTTGTACTGGCATGCTGCTGTTTCCAGGCAACACTCCGGCGTTACTCCCACAGCATTCCCAACACGCCGCACCTTCCCGTCCTCCGATCCTTGTCCCTGTGTGTGATTCTCTGTCCCATCAACGGGCTGTTTTCAGGGAAAGGAGACAGTACTCCTGGGTTGCTCTCCTTTATCAGCCCAATCCGGATCATCAAGAGCAGCAGAGATGGAACAGGATCAGGTCACCGTGGCAACAGAAAGACAGCTCTGGAGATGGTGGGGTGTGAGGTCGTCATGACGACTGGGAAACTACTCAACAGTGTGCACCACCTCCTCCCCCTCCTCCTCCTCCTCTTCTTCTTCCCTCCTGCTGAGAGAGACGGAGCGAGGAAGAGTTGAGATGGAGCTGAGCAGTAAACAAGGAGGCAGGGAAAGCGTGTGTTGTAGTGTTGTGTGTGTGTGTGTGTGTGTGTGTGTGTGTGTGTGTGTGTGCCTTCTAAGGGCGGAGCCAGGATTTTGTCGTGCTTACTGGGTAACAAGCATACGGTCCACGAGGATTAGGGCTTAGACTAACCTCAATCTCCTCCTCTGACCAGTGGTGCTGCTAATAAGCTTACACAACTAGTGCACATGGACAGAGCACTCACACACTCACAAACACACACACACACACACACACACACACACACACACACACACACAGTGCGCGATGGTTCAGGGACTCCCTGGTGAGAAACAATGTGTTGATAGATATTAACCCACCTCAATTCTCCTGTCGTGTTGAATGAAAGGGAAATCACTCGGCTGACTGGCCATGAAGTGAAAAACCTACAGAAGTCATATACAACTATAAGAGCATCTTCACAGAATGTGTGTGTAGGTGTGTGTGTTGTTGTCAAAGGTGTAATCCTATCTCAAACTGTCTCAGGTCATGAGGATTATGATTGATATAACTGGAAAATGGGTGACTTAAAGGGATCACTAAAGAGCAGCGACTGACTGAGGTAAGAAGGCAGATGCAGATGAAGAGGCAAACAACTCAAGTGGTAAATTAAATAAAACGTCTCCAAAGACTGTCTACTCTAACAGTACCGTTCAAAATGGTTCATGGGGACACAAACTGCTTCCAAGTTGCATATCAAAGATAATTTGGAAAATTACAAAAATGTATTTATGCCCAATGCAATTGAAATTTGTATATTTTTTTCTTTCAATTTTATTATTAATATGAGAATATTTTTGGATGGGACTCCACGCTCTGCATGTTTGCGATTCGTTTGTTGGCTTTATAAATACATTTTAACCAAGGCTTGGCGATTTCATTATTGTTTGCTATTTTGGAACAGCAATAGCACAGAATGTATTGATCTTATTGAGTTAATAGCAGAGAGGTGACAGGAAATGGTCAGACCTTGTAGTCCTCTTCTTAGGATCATGTGGATGTGGACAGACCTGATTGATGGGCTCTCTTAATTGCCCCTTTTTGGACAGAACAAATTACACCTTTATTGTACTTCTTACTACACAGCTGTGTCACCTTATGTAATTCCCACCATAGCTCTGCCCATGGCAACTGAATCAACTGAAAACACCTGTGAGGGTTTGGAGGGCCATTCAAGTTAGTGTTGGTTAGTTAATATGAACTCAAATTAAAAGTGAAGTAAACGTAAATTACAATTTAGTCTTTTATCAGGTTAGCCACAAAATGCTTCCAAAACCTGAGATAATTTTGGATTTAGAAAAAACTAATGTTATTAATTTGTTTATGTAAGCTTTTATGTTTTCCTACAGATGAGATTGTAAAGTTAAGGAATTTCCACCACAGTGGACTATTAAGTCACAGTATATTTTATGGTATCGTATATACAAACTTTCTCTTTTTTGCATCAAGGTTTAAAGCTTTGCTTGACTGGTTTGTTGGACAGCAGCTATACTGTTGAAAGCCATTAACATTTATTATTTCTGCCTCAAAGAAGATTCGGTTAGAGCACTTATAGACAGATCTTATCTGTTTGTAGGCCTCAGGATTTCAATCTTGTCTTTTTACACTGAAAAGCCAAAATAAAATTTGAAACTTGCACTTTAATGTGTTTAAATTTCTATTTAAGGTAAGTGTTCCTCCACCTGAACCTTGTTTGAAACTGACCTTCTGCCTCCACTCTACCTGGTTGTGCATCACTTCCTCAGGCTACTTCAACATTTCAACACTTTAACGTTCAACACCATGGTAGCAGCAGCAGCAGCAGTAGCAGCCACCCTGTTCTCAGCAAGAACAGAGAAGTGGTCAATTAGGCGCCCCAGATAAACAGTACATGGCCACCCACATCCTTTTCACACACTTGCACACAACCACAGGTACACATTGCTGCCATAGCATTCATAATTATTTTGGAAATGAAGAAGTCAGAAGATGCTTGCTTTGTGGTATCTTATCTAAAATAATGTGTAGTATGCAAAGCTTCAGTTCTTTTAAAAAATGCATTCAGAGAGGATATGTGTGTTTGTGTTTGTGTAGGAACTGAATAATAGTTTCAGAAGGCGAATGGATTTGTTCCATTGCAACAAGAAAGCAACCACATCACAAAGTTTATCGCAAAAAAACACAGAAAACCACTTCAGCTTTATTTTTAAGACTCTCGGTTTCATATCCACATGTGAATGTTAGAACAATGTGTAAGTGGAATGTGCAAGTAAGCTCTTCACAGTTCTTGCAACAGTTCTTGTTATCACTGGGAGAGAGACTTAGAGAGAGAGAGTGCAAGAGAGAGACAGGGGGTGTGTGTGTTGTGTCATGAAGCATGTATGTATGTTTGTGTGATAGTCAACATCTCAGTGCTCCTGTAACATACCCAGGGTAAGTGTTAAATCCTAATTTTCATTTGGTGTGTGATGAGAGGGGATTTTACAGATGAAACATTTACTGTTGACATACATCATATGTAGATGGCGTCTCCATTCACTGAACTAGAGGTGCTGACGATCATGTTCTCTCTCCTGGTTTTCACCCTCCTCATACTTACTGGGATTATCAATGAGGAATGTGCACACTCGAACGGTATGACTGCAAACACACACACACACATAACAAAATGCCTGACATTGTCCTTTCAGTCACTTTACAGACCCTTATTCTTTATCAAGAACAATATTACAATCATATGTGGTGTTTAACTTTTACATAATGTACTTAAATTTTTATAGTATGAATCGATTTCACTGATCACTGTCACTGTCAACAGAAATACCTACTGTACAAACTGTTTCCATTTTTATTAGATACACCTGTTAAAAATAATACAATCTAATACAACAGTGTTGCAATAGAAGGTTATGATGTTCCTTTTTTGTTGAAAATGTTTTTAAGACATTTTGATTTAACTTTGTGGTCATTACGGAGGCTGTGGTTTCTAAGTCTACCTTTGTTTTTATAAATGAGATGGAGAAAATTTCAGAGGCACCTCACCGTACAACGTATTGTAATTCTACAGCCAGCAGAGCAGTTGTATTAAACTACATTTTTAAAGGTGTACATATTAACCTGATGATTAAGTGTGTAGTAAATGCTGAAAATATTTTTGTGTTAACACATCCTATGATGTCTATTAATATAATTACAGTTCAACAAACTATGGCCTCAAAAATTACAGTGAAATTAATTCAAAACTTATCTGAGGCAGTGGCAACATTTGCTACATTTCTTCTGAAATGTAGCAAGATCTTAAATACATTTTCACATTTTTATTCTTCCTAAACGTCATCTTAAAACTCATTTTCAAAAAACATGACAGTGCTTTTTTACCTTTCCTCGTAACTTAATGATAGTCTTTCAGTACTTTTTTCTGTAACATTATATTTATTACATTTTCTTGCCCTATGGTCTATGTGCATGTCTCCTTCATTATTTAATTCCTTTCTCTCTAGCATTATTTCTTTTATTTCTTAATGGTAACCGTTTTTTTGTCACTGCGCTTTAATTGCAAATCCTCTGGAAAACAGTTGGTGCTTTTGGTTTACAAAGTGCAACATAAAATTATATACAAGGTGTTTCTGATATTTCATCCACCCTGTTTAGACCAATACCCACACGATAAATATTTGAAATACATTTCGGTGTAATGGTATACAATTCAACTGCACCACAAACCGGCTTCTCCTCAAAAATGATAGTGATACGTGCCTGCGATAGACACTTCATCAGTTCCAATAAGACAATAATCAACACCTCGTGGGAGTATGCCTCCACCAGTCAAGTTGCAGGAAATATGGTCACAATCTCCCCTTCCTGAGTCACAGCACTGAATAATTGCCTATAAAGTGTTTTTGCCAAACATTATAATGTCACAGTGAAGTTGACCTTTGACCATTTGGATGTAAAATCATTTCATTGTATTAGACATTTGTGTTCAGTTGTGTCATAATAAGCATATTCATTTTTAAGTTATTGTGTTCCAAAATTGTGTTCTGTGAGGTCACAGTGACCTTTGACCTCCAGGTTCTGTTCAGTTCATCCTGAGTCCAAGTGAGTGTCTGTGCCAGATGTAATGAAATTCCCTCTGGATGTTCCTGATGAATTGCATTCACAAGAATGAGGTCATCATTTGACCTTTGACCCTTGAGTCCAAGTGAACATTTGTACAAATAAAGTGAGAAAAGAATTAAAGTGAGAAAATTGTAAACAAAAAGGAAAGGTATGCTTACCAGTGTGGTCTGACCGATATCAGAACACCAAACTAACTAACAAACTAGAGCCCATCTCGCAATGGGATCAAACCATCTGCTATGCCCCTCAACATGTTAATTATCGAACCGATGAGTACTCAGTTGTCATTACGACTTGTTACATGAGTATTCAGTACTCATGCTTCCGACACCAACCATCCTCAAACTTGGCCTTTATTTTGATCTCAACTACATACCTGTGTTAGTTTCAAGAATGTACCTGGCACAGTTGTGACATTATTGCAGAAACAAAATCCGTCCACATACATACAAACACCTGCCAAAGTACTCAAAATGCCTCTGTGGTAGTTCCCACTCCCGGATCACAATCAACCATGATGACACACACAGACACAGCCAGACTCACAAAGTGAAAACAATAGCAGCCAGCCTGTCATGGCTTGTGATTAAATTTGATCTTTGACACTATGGACTCAGGGATTCATAGTGTCAAAGATCTATACATTGAGGGTACATTTCCCACCTTCGCAGAACTACAAAAGAAATTTGCCAGACTTTTGCCAGATATTTACAAATTAGAGATTACATACGAAAATATCTAATAGGATTTGAAACTGGAAGACAATAGACAACTGTCTGAAAACATCACCATATCGAGATTTCACTTCCTACCTATATGACACCCTACTATCAATAACCTCTCCATCTTCTTAAAGTTTTAAGGGCCACCTGGCAAAAGGAAATAGGTAACTCTTGGACACATACACAAATGTTCAAACAACACCAGACACTGTCTTATAGAATTTAAAATAATACATAGACTCCAAGGTTAAAAAATACACTGCACAGTGAATATCCATATATATTACCTGCATGTGATAAATGTCATACCTCAGAGGCAACTGTTTTTCCAAGCGTCATATCATGTACCAATGTTACATCTTTTTGATCTGATATCTTCAACAACTTCTCATAAATTACTACTTCACTAGAACCAGAACTGTTATCAATCATTCTTGGAATGTCTGAAGCATTAAGAAGACTCACCACAGCCTAACAACAATTCCTCTCTTACTGCTTTATCACAGCAAAATACACAACTACTTATGTCATGGAAAGAAACAACTTTCAAAATGTGGCTACGTGATCGAACAAGTACTTTACATTTGAATAGGATATGGTTATGTATATCTTAAAATATAATATATTTGGCAATCCCTCATATCACACATAGCACACAGATGTCCCTGAGTTGTAACCTATACTTAAACAATGTTTCATTTTATTTAATTAGTAAATGAGTGAGAGAAGGGTAGGGTACATGCAAAAAGGAAAGGTTCAGGAGAATAAAGAAGACTAAAGGAGAATATTGGAAATCAATGATCCTAGAATGTCTTATCTGAATTATGTTCCAATTTTATGAATTCAATTTATTTTATGCTTCTTTTCAGAATCAGAATCAGAATCAGAATCAGAATCAGTTTTATTGCCAAGTATGCTTTCACATACAAGGAATTTTTTCTGGTGATTGGTGCAATTGATCAGCAACAGTGGGGCTCTCTAGCCTTGTTGATGAGGCTAATAGCAGATGGGAAGAAGCTATTTTTGTGGCGAGAGGTTTTGGTCCTGAAGGACCGCAGCCTCCTGCCAGAGGGGAGTGTCTCAAAGAGTTTGTGTCCAGGGTGGGAGGAGTCAGCTACAATCTTCCCTGCACGCCTCAGAGTCCTTGAGGTGTACAGGTCCTGGAGGGACGGAAGATTGCAGCCAATCACCTTCTCAGCAGAGTGGATGATACGCTGCAGTCTGTTATTGTCCCTCTCCGTGGCAGCAGCGTACCAGATGGTGATGGAGGAGGTGAGGATGGACTCAATGATGGAGGTGTAGAAGTTCACCATCATAGTCCTTGGCAGGTTGAACTTCTTCAATTGCCTCAGGAAATACATCCTCTGCTGAGCTTTTTTGATGAGGGAGCTGATGTTTAGCTCCCATTTGAGATCCTGTGTGATGGTGGTTCCCAAGAATCGAAAATGCTCCACGGTAGCCACGGGGGAGTCACACAGGGAGATGGGGGTGGGTGGGGCTGGGCTCTTCCTGAAGTCCACTATCATTTCCACTGTCTTCAGAGCGTTTAGCTCTAGGTTGTTCTGCCTGCACCAGGTCACCAGACGCTCAGTCTCCCACCTGTAGGCAGACTCATCGCCATCAGAGATGAGTCCAATGAGAGTGGTGTCGTCTGCAAACTTCAGGAGCTTGACAGACTGATGGCTGGAGGTGCAGGTGTTGGTGTACAGGGAGAAGAGCAGAGGAGAAAGAACGCAGCCTTGCGGGGATCCAGTGCTGATGGTCTGGGAGTCAGACACGTGCTTTCCTAGCTTCACGTGCTGCCTCCTGTCAGACAGGAAGTCGGTGATCCACCTGCAGGTGGAGTCAGGCACGCTCAGCTGGGAGAGCTTGTCCTGCAGCAGAGCCGGGATGATGGTGTTGAAGGCAGAGCTAAAGTCCACAAACAGGATCCTGGCATAGGTCCCTGAGGAGTCCAGGTGCTGGAGGATGAAGTGGAGAGCCATGTTGACGGCGTCGTCTACAGACCTGTTGGCTCTGTAGGCGAACTGCAGGGGGTCCAGGAGTGGGTCAGTGATGGATTTGAGATGGGACAGGACAAGACGCTCAAATGATTTCATGACCACAGAGGTCAGGGCAATGGGTCTATAGTCATTTAGTCCTGTGGGCCTTGGTTTTTTGGGGACAGGGATGATGGTGGAGGATTTGAAGCAGGCTGGCACGTGGCAGATCTCCAGTGAGGTGTTGAAGATGTCTGTGAACACTGGAGACAGCTGATCAGCACAGTGCTTCAGGGATGATGGAGAGACAGAGTCAGGACCGGCTGCTTTGCGGGGGTTCTGCTTCTTAAAAAGCCTGTTGACATCTCTCTCCAGGATAGAGAGAGACGTTCCTTTGGTAGGGGAGGAGGGGGGTTCTGATGTGGCTCTGATGTGGAGGTTAGTGTCAGGCTTGTCCCACTGTCTTTCAAAGCGGCAGTAGAACTCATTCAGATCGTTGGCCAGACGGAAGTCATTAATGGAGTGGGGGGGTTTAGGTTTGTAGTTAGTGATCTGTCTGAGCCCTTTCCAGACAGAAGCAGAGTCATTGGCTGAGAACTGGAGCTGAAGTTTCTCAGAGTACAGTCGTTTAGCTTCTCTCACCGCTTTGCTAAACCTGTACTTGGACTCTTTAAACCTGTCCCTGTCCCCACTCCTGAAAGCTTCCTCCTTTTGCCTCCTGAGCTGACTGAGCTTAGCTGTGAACCAGGGTTTGTCATTGTTATAACTCACCCTGGTGCGTGATGGGATACAGCAGTCCTCACAGAAGCTGATGTATGACGTCACAGCCTCTGTGAACTCATCCAGACTGTTGGAAGCAGTCCTGAACACCTCCCAGTCAGTGCAGTCCAAACATGCCCGCAGATCCTCTATGGCTTCACTGCTCCACTGCTTTGATGTCCTCGCAACAGGTTTACACAGTTTTAGTTTCTGCCTGTATGTGGGAATCAGGTGGACCATGACATGGTCAGAGTGGCCCAGTGCAGCCCGGGGGACGGCGTGATAAGCACCACTGATTGTGGTGTAACAGTGGTCCAGAGTGTTCCCCTCTCTGGTCGGGCAATTAACAAACTGTCTGTATTTGGGCAGTTCATGACTGAGGTCACCTTTGTTAAAGTCACCAAGGACAATAACTACGGAGTCCGGGTTGGTCCGCTCCACACACAGTATCTGGTCTGCGAGCGCCCGCTGTGCCTCCTGCACGTTGGCCTGTGGTGGGATGTAAACACCGACCAGGATGATTGAGGTGAACTCACGGGGGGAGTAGAAGGGCCTGCAGTTTATGATGAAAGTCTCCAGGTCAGGAGAACAGTGCTGCAGGATCACTGTCACGTCTCTGCACCAGCCACTGTTAGCATAAAAGCAGATTCCTCCACCTTTGGTTTTGCCGGACAGCTCTGTGTCGCGATCCGCTCTGAAGAGCTGGAAGCCGGCCAGCTCCAGCGCAGAGTTCGGAATCGATCCACACAGCCACGTCTCCGTGAAGCACAGGACGGCAGATGAGGAAAAGTCTCTGTTCTTCTGCACCAGTAGCTGAAGTTCATCCAGTTTGTTGGGCAGTGAACGCACGTTGGAGAGAAAGATACCTGGGAGAGGTGTGCGGGTATCTTTCTCTCCAGTGTTTTATTTAGTATATGCACATTTATTTTACTTTTATCAATTTGTATCTAATTTAATTGTTTCTACCTTTATTTTGTTTTATTTCTGTGAATATAATTTTATAATTGTTTCATATGAATGTAAATGGGCATTGACATCAATATATGGTATGTATATTCTTTGGTTCAATAAAAAATATTTGGAAAAAAATAAAAAAATAAAAATATCAGTCGCCCCCTGGTTAAGACTTTATACTTGTTTTTTTGTTTCCAATTCATTTATTTTTAACATATTGAACACATTAATTTTTAAGTATATACCTTATATCATTGATTTATTTTGTACATCATAGATTTTTATCTTATCACAAAGGACAACGATATTTATGTTTGGGGTTTTTTTTGCTACAAACCATTCTCTCTCATAGATTATTACTAAAAATAACTGTTGACAAAGTGCTAATCATGTTGATAAAAATGTTTCTTCTAGCTGGAAGTGGAAAACCAAAGAAAGTGACCTTTTTTAATGTTTCCATCTTCTACAGAGACTAACACGCAACCACAAAGTGAGGAGCATGTTGTTTGACTCCAGATGAGATTCATGACAAAGAACGAGAAACTTCTGCCAAGCGCAACGAATTCTTTCTTCCTATTCGTTGACTTATGAGGACGTGTCCTGCCTTGAGGACTCTGCGTGTGTGAATGAGTGTGTTAGTGGCTACCGGCACAGAGTTTACACCACTGGGTGTGTGTGTGTGTACTTTGTTATAGGATCCAGTGTTATTTGGTTCCGGGTTGTGGCACAAAGGAGTGGCCTAGATAAGGGACACTAAAAAAATCAATAAATAAAAAGCTGCTTTGTCAAACAATGACGAGACAGTATCTTGTACTTGCTTTCTTTCTTCTTTGAGAGTGCGTGTGTGTGTGGAATACACACAAATCCTTTTAATCTGCTCTTCAGATCTGAAAATAGGGATTTCCAATGCTGGGATTCTTCTTCTGGTAAGTTCCAAAACCTTGTAACTGCCACTTCACTTTTCTTGTTGTATCTTGCTGTTTGATTTGACAAGAAATTTCTATCAGACAAAGGTCATCTCAGATTTAAAACTACAGCTCTTGAGGGGTTTTTCAAAATATGGGTCAGACAGGATTGCTGACAGGATTAGAGTGAGCTCTCAAATTATTTGCAGAAATGAGATGTCTGAATCATCCTTGTCAGGGATCAAAGGGTGGAGCTTGTGTGAATGAGCAGATCACGGCAGCAGGAAAAATGTGTGAATCACAGGCAATCTGTGTTTGGCTATTATGATACATTAAGACTCAGCAATAATATAAAACTGCATGGTGCAACATAAATGATACCTGTTGATGTATTATTTCAAACAGACGTGAAAACCAACAGAAGGGTCATATTTTTATAATTTTTTTTCTTTTTTTCAGTGAAGCTCCAGACCATATTTACGGTAGTTTAACATATTTATATACATGTTTTCATAGGATGTGTTCATAAGAAATGTTTGTTAAGATTCAATCTCTGATTATATTATAATTTTGGTTAAAGTTAGGTACCTGAGGCATTTTGGCTCAAGTAAGTTTAAGAGTTCAAAGGAGGTTTGATCATAAAACTCTACCAAAAATGAAAAATTCATTCATTGAAGTTTCCTGTAGGCTGAGATCACTGAAATCTTCCAAAACTTCTGTGTCTTTACTTTCTTCTTTGATATCAGCCCTGACTGTTTTATTCATGTGAGCCTCCAATTTTACCCAGTCATTCTCAAAAACTATAGTGTATTTATTAACTTTGTGACACTCAAACACAACATCTGATATTGCTTAGGCCACTGGAAGGATGGAAGTGGATAGATTATTCAAATGTTTCAGACTGAAATTAATCATAAATAGACAATTCTGCAAGAAAATGTCTTATAAAGTCAAGGAAAAATTATTCTGCTTTAGCATTTTTGTGAACAGAGATGAATTTTGATTTTTAATACAGTAAAAAGATATAACCCAGCACAACAAAGAGCACTCTAGGTAGACTGAGGAGCATGAGTCATTATTAACCAACAACAGTTAACACAGTTAAATAACATGGTTATAAGGCCCCCTGGTGGAATAACAGGCTGCTGCATCTCAAGCTGTGTGTAAACCTATTTGCTATGAAAATACTTTTCATGCATGTCAAGCAAATCAGTGGCTTTTGAGTTAACAGATAAATAAAGTATATTGAGTATTACTACTGGATATTTAAGTTAGCAATAACCTACAGTTTCACTATGAATTCAAGACAAGTCAAGTCCTGATTTTATCCAGATTGAATGCGAGTAGCCTGGTCCACAGCCCACATCTAAGATTTGTCAAGTGGTCTGAATAGTGAATGGATGAAGTGAGATGAAATTTCAGTCTGATTATCAGGCTACAAGTATAGCAGCACACATGTATACCCACATATGCAAGCAGGAAACTGGTTTGGTAGCATGTGTGTAAAAAAAGATGCAGTAAATCTGACTGGAGAGTCCAAACATCTGCAATATGCATTTAAAAGGCAACAAGATACCCGTCTGGGATCAATGTTCAGCAATGATGGAATTTTTGTTACTTAAAAAATATGGCAGCAAAAATTAAAATACAGCAAGTAGATTGACACGATAACAGGGTGGAAAGTACAAATAATTATTAAAAACCTATGTCTATTTATTCAAGCATGGATGAACTCATGCTTACTATATATACACGGGTAAATATGCACATTTTGTAAATTATCATATGACACACTGTGTTTGGTATGACTATAAACTGCCACTTTTAAACATAAAAGGTTTAAAAATGTTTTGTATAGGTCTATTTTTTTTTAAATAACAACACAGCAAGATCACAAAAGGTGATTTCTGAATTTGTCAGTGTCTTTGTCATGCTTTACATGCTGTCTGAATGTGAGGGTCTTACATAATGTAATGGCGTTTTTTGTGTTGCATAGCTGTGTAGATGGCATTCCCATTCACTGGCTTTGAACTGACCTTCATCATTGTTGCCTTCGTCATTTTCTCCCTCTTCAGCCTGGCTTCAGTCTGCATCCAGCCACAAGGAGACCAGCCAGGTACCAAATGTCCTCTGTTATCAGATTCACACAGAAAAATGTCAGCTTTTCTAATGCTGCAAAGTATATACGTGTTTACTTTCAGAAAACGGTGTCTGTGAAGTAAAGAAGTCAACACTATTCAACAGAAAGCAAAGAGTGATCACCAAGCAAGCTGGACAGAAGCCATAAAGTCAGAATTCTTTATCTGCTGGGTTTTCATGGTACCCTGAAGTTCTCACAAGAGCGAAAGAGAGAAAACATCAAATGAACTGAACTGGGGGCGTCACCAAGATGGCTGCTGAGTGGCAAACCTTGCCTAGGCTCGGCACACTTTTCATCAAGAATCACATCAACACTATTCTAATTCCACTGAAAATGAGCCAGACAGATGGAACCCAAGTTAAACAAGACAAAGCTCAAACTTCTGCAGGATTTCTTTGTGAACTTTTAGTAGATGTGTCTACTAATGTGTATGGACATACAGCCATACAGAGCCATACCGCAGTGCAAAAAAATCTAATGACTGCCTGGGTTTGTGTGTCCATAGAAGCCGCTGTGTCTGGGTTAGGATTTAACAAACCAAGTGACTTTTGGCCCCTGAAGCCCTTGTGGGGTGACATCCTGGGGGTTTAGAGGCTGCTCCCTGTTGAGTTTGCCCCTTGACCCATAAGCCCTCCGTCACTCCTCCACAGTCAGCCGTCTAGTATCCAACACGGAGGGGAGTTGGTGCACCAAAACAGATAGAGTTTATCAACTGTTGTGAGATCTTTTTCTTCACAGAGCTGCTGGAGAAAAAGAGACACCCAGCTCATTTGTGTTGTGATTCGGGGTGTGTGATGTGTCCTGATGATCTATACCATTTAGGCGTGTATTGGGTGTTCACTGCTGTTCATGCATCTATTGAGGTCTGTATTGGGCAATTGGAGATAAAGGGTCTTAAGAGTAATTAAGCCCTGGCTGGCTGCGGCCCTCATTAACAGCGATGACCTTTGGCATGACAAGAGAGCCACTATCACTCTAACGATGGACATTGAACTGACCCATCAGAGCACAATCAACACTCGTACACACACATACAGACACTGGACGACACCCTAAAAATTTCAGACAATGTGGCTCAGAACATCTCTGCTCTAGTGTATACAGTCGATACAACTTGGGTTTTATTTTGTAACCAAGTAATTGCTGGATATTGGACCAATACCAGCCTCATCACTACTAATCAGTCCAACATGGCAACAAAATAAAAAGTTAAATAAACATGTACAGATGTTTCCAGAAATGACACACTGGGTCAATGAAAGAGAGTGTGTGTGTGAAAATGAGGTGGGTGAAATGGATAAAGTTCTCTATCACAGTATATGTCATTTCATGTCACAATGTCAATTAGGACTACAATTACAGACTATTTTAGTCAGAGGCATGTACAAGAGTTTGGGCTCCGTACATATTAAGCCCAAGTGGGCCCACTTCCCCTTTTAATACTTCCGTTGTCATGCCTGAACAAATATACATTCACTATATACCATTATAGAGGACAACAGAATAAGAGTTCACTGGAAATTTGCAGAATGGGGCTGAATCAGTTCCCAACAAGTGCCAGCCCAGTCTGTTGCAACGCAGAAGTACATAATAACCTAAGGGCACAATCAGTAAATATACAAAACAGGTATCCCAGATAGTATTAAAACTGAACTCAGCGTATGACCCATCTCAAACTGATGACAGGTCCTAACACAGGGAGCTGTTTTAGAGGCTCATGTTGGCCCAACATTTTACTAAAAAACTTTATCTTGGTCTCCTTTCTGTATGTAACATATACAACTATTTGCACATGTTAAGTGTACATGTATGTGCAACAATGTTTGGGTCAGTGGAAAAGAAACAGTCACTTTATGACCCACTGTTCTTCTTAACACGTTTTATCTGGGAGGAAGTTCTTTATCAGTATATCCTGGTCAGGAGAAGATGGGAGAGAAAGAAGAAAGTGATAATTCTGGAGGGGAGGAGAGGCTGAAGCTTCCTCTGTAGTCGTAAAGATCACAGCTACTAGGAAGCCTGTGACCTCTACCACAGCAGCAGTGACATCATCTCCAGTCCAACTCTGTCAAACTCTCTCTTGGGTTACACACTCACCCATGATTCATTTAAAATTAACCAATTGGCAAAAGGAAATCAGGTAAAGCATTCTGCTCTACATGTAGGCTGACATATAACTTTGTCATCATCTAAGTACAATTTGAACTGTCTCCTTCCATGAAACAGATACAATAACCGCTTTCATTTCTACCATGTCATAGGTTGACGATACTCCTTCCAACTCTCTACATTGAGAAATATAATATACAACAAATACAACACCCCTTTTCTCTACCAACAAAAAAAGGAAAAAGTGTCAAATAAATGTTGTCTGGACTCAGGCCGCCATACAAGAACTTAGTCTATATCAAATAAACATTTTTAAAGCATTAACTATGCAAAGAATCAGCCAACTTTAATATAAATTTGAGTAGATGTTCAAAGCCAGTTTTCAGCACTCTAGATAATGACAGGTGTGGAGATATATTTCAGTTGGTATCAGACAAACTGGTTGATTAATAGATTAGTCAATTGACAGTGAATATGAATTCCTTTATAAAGGAATAACACACAACATTCTCTGGTTTCATCTTCCCCAATGTGAGTATTTGTTGCTTTTCTATGTTTTATATACTAAACTGTAAACCATTTGATTTTGGACTTTCATTTGTACAAAACAGGATATCTGAAGACATCACCTTGGACTCTGGGAAACTGGAGGATATATTTTACTGTTTTCTGACATTCTATTTACTAAATCCAAGGGAAAAAAATAAACGGATTAATGAATAATGGAAAATAATCATTTGTTGCACCCCCGCAGTACTTGACAGTTTTTGATACTGAGTGCAAGAGACACACTTTGGTTTATATAAAACAGTACTGAGCTTTAATACGCAACTATTCATCGCATACAAAATATTCACCTTTAAGACAGTGAGTCTGGAGTACAGCCCTGCCAAGGTACCGAAGCGGTTTAATAGGAGGCTGCCCTGTGTGTGTGTGTATGCCTGTCTCTCTCTCTCTCGTAGGGGAGTGTTTGAGCAGGCTGGGTAATCCCTGTAAAGGCGTATAATCCCCAGGAAGAGCAAATATTACAACATGCTCGAATCAGTAACACAGAAAACCTGGTGGGTAGAGTTTGGTGAGATTCACTTGCTTCTGTTTTTCGGGGCAGATAGAGAGACACAGAGACAGACAGAGAAACTGAGATTTGGCAGCAGTTAGTGGGCAGTGGATACCAGGTGGCTCTGAATGACAATTGAGACCAAATTAGCATATTCAAATAGGGAAAATAAAAGTTTTTTAAAAGACAATGGCAGCTGATATGCAAAGCGCAGCTCGCCACAGAAACAAACTACATACCTCAGCTGAGTGTTTGCAGCAGGATGATGTGTGTGTGTGTGTGTGTGTGTACGTGAGATTGTGTGTTTGTACGTTACTCAAATCCATGTGGAATCTCTGTCATTTCAAGCAACATTTTTGCAAACACCATAAAACAATAAAGGCAACATTTCTAAAGACATAATGACGCTGACACATACACACATACCACTAAAAAACCCACAAATGGAGACTCTGGCCTCTTTTGTCTATTTTTCAGGGCTAAAGAGAGCTGACGGTCCAGATGCTTGTTCAAAGTCTCTGCGACTATTTTGAGCCCTGCGGTCCATTAGTGTCCTGCTGCTTCTCTAATCCTCATTCACATGTAATGGCTGACATTTCATCTTAATGTGTTAATTCATTAGCTGGGTGCTGAATGGAGAGTCTCAGTCCACAGAGACGGCCGTAAGCAGACACGCTAATGAGTCCTCACACTTTGCAAAACCACCGGCAACCGCAGAGCTAATGCCAAGTGAGGTGGGTTACCTGCTGCAAGAAAATCCCCTGTTATACCACCAACTGACAACCTGCATGAAAAGTAGGACTGGGTGTTTGGGTATATATTTTGATACAACGCCAAAGACAATAGCAGCATTTCTGTATGAGAAAATTTTTGACCTCTTACTTACTATTTTTTGAAATTTGGCTAAACACAAGCAGCCCACAACAGCTTTGCATAAACAAAATGGTGTAAAATTGGCAAAAAAAAAAAAAATCTAAACCAGGAACTTTCAGGTCAAATAATGAGTAAACAACTACATGCCACCTTAGTTTACAATACATGACATATTACAGTATTTTCAACTGCTATCATTGGTACCAAAAAACTGCTGAGGTTCTACATTCAACACAAGTTGTCACAAATCAAAACATCAAATCCAGTCACAAATCAATTTGTCAAGGATTTGATTCTAACTTTTGGTACTTGACAGTTTTCAATACTCTGTACAAAGGACATATTTTTGTCTATAAAAAGTACTTAAGTTTGATAACCTGCCTATAGAGAGGACACTAAAAATATGAACCAAACTATCTGAATTGAAGATGACACTGTTCTAAAGAACAGCATTCTCAAAAAAACATTTGCACAAAGGACTTCTTGTTAGATAAATACAGAAGTTTTACTCAATCAACTGACAACTGATGAGAAAAATTTGCAAACCAACAAGCACCAAACAATGATGGACACTCATGCAGACAGTAGATGGAGACCCAGACGGACAGTCAGGCTATCGTTACTCCAGTTCATCTCTGGATTTCATTCAGTCAGGTCCCCTGCCCCAAAATGCTTGGTGCAAATACCCCCCACCACCAACACCACCCAAAAGCACCAGATGTGTGTGTCCTCAGCGCGGGGGTAGGGGACGAGTAAGGGAGGAGTGACCTGTTTCTTGAAGGACCTGCTACTTTCAATTATGATTTCTTAAATCTTTGCTTTGTTATAAGCGATAAATCAAAAAATGCCTGCTTCCTCAGCTCGTCTGACACATATCAATTACTCATAGTTGCACACACACACACGCATCCATGCATATATAAAATGTAGCAGGAGAGTGTGTGTTCAAGGGGCAGTTGGAGGCTAGGGAGGGGGCTTCCTGTCACTTGAATTACCCTCTACATGTGGGGTCAATATGTGCAATGCTGAAGTGTGTGTGTGTGTGTGTGTGTGTGTGTGTGTGTGTGCATGTATCAGGGATTGGGGTGGGGGCTGCTGTGGGAGCAACACCCCTCCATACTCCCCCCTCCCTCTAAAAGGCTGTATAAATGAGATGGGGGGAGAAGCACCTTTGTCACTTTGCTCTGAGACACAGAGACAATCACACTCTCACTGGACACACAAACACTCTGGACACTCACATTCCTCGGGGACATACTGATCATCCTGAGAAAAGAGGTACTTCTGTGTACTGGATTCTCCCTGTGGTGGGCCTTCTGGACTGAAAGAGAGGAGGGAAAAGACTGAGCTGAACCACACTGAGCATCATCAATCCAGCACAGAGCCAGCAGGACTTTTGGAAAAAAAAAAAAACATATCAATAACTGAGCTCCTCTGAAGTTAACTAAAACCAAGCCATGAGGATCTTCAACTTGCTCTACCTGCTCCTGCTGCTTGCAGCTGTTGTAGCACCATCTTCTGCCAGACCAGGTAAGCATCCTAAACCGTTACCGTCCAGATTTCCCGGATGGCCGTCGGGTGTCGGTTTAAACTCGAATCACCGCACTATGAACGTTACTTCTTGCTAGGTTACAAAACGTTAGCTGAGTCAAACAAGTGCGTTAAAAGCCTGAACTTACTGAAAATCTAAGAGAGTAAACACGGTTTTATAAATGCACGTATTTTTGCTAGAGATAATGGTAAAAAGCAGCCCAAAACTTTACCTTTCAGCTTTCCTAAACGACCAGCAGGTGTTACAAGTGGCCAGTCCCGGGTTTTACGTTAAAATGCCGGTAACCATGGCAACAGACATGGGTTTGACAAGTTGGAAAATTCAAACTTAAAAAGAAACTAAATTGAATTGTATTACAGCACCCTTTTTTCTTTTTTTCTGTTTTTTGAAATGGCAATATGAAAAAAAAAACAAAAACAAAAAAAAACGATATCACATTGCGACATCATGGCCTGATCGAATTGTACCGATTCCTTTCAACGTATGCTGCGTTCACGTCTTGTCATACAAATCGTAAAAACGACAACGAACACCGTTACCATTAGAAGAGACCATAATAAAATACACCAACAACCAAAAAAAGGGTCGGGTGTTTTTGTAGCTATACCCAAAACAAATATGTAACACAGTTAAGTTGCTAATTATTAATTCGTTTCTTTATATTTATCTGCTAAAACAACGTGGCTAGCGAAGGGGTTAATTACAGTAGAATAATGTCTTTAAAGGGAAGTTTTCCCTTTCTCTGCCGACATGGTGTAAATGCAGAACTAGGAAAAGCCACGTTAAGTTGTGGAGTGCTTAGGATTTAAATTAAGTTTAAAAGTTTAAAACCAGAATCTGGCTAAAAATGGGCACACTCACTTTTTAAAAAAGTGAACAGTGTGCTTCTCCTGTCTGGCATAGCAGGTGCGCTTTTTGCGTAAATCCAATCCGGTTTGCGCTTATGTTCCCCTCGGCCTTGCGGCAGAGACAAACAGCTGTTGCTGAAAAGGTTGAGGCTTTGGGCTTGAGGTCGCGATTAGGTTCATGTGACGATGGAGAGGAGAGGATGAAGGGAGGAAGAGGGGTGGGTACTGGAGCGCAGCGCCGCCGGGGATCGCACAGTGGCCCCAGTGAGTCCTTTTGTCCCCGGCTGGAAGGCGCTCCGGCGCGCTTTTGTTAATCACGGTGTTAAAACGCCATGCAAATACCCCTGCTTTATTAACATGACATGGAGTAGCAGTGCCAAGTGTAAAGAAGCCTACCTTCAGGCGTGGGGAGCAGTTTCTTGCGGAGGTACTCAGAGTGGGGGGGGGGGCTGGTGAGCCATAAAGTCATCTGGCTGTTTATCTCTTCCTGGGCTTGGCTGGCAGCCTGTGAACCGCGGGAGTCAAAGTGGATTTATTAGGGACGTTTAAAAATAATCATGTGTTGGGTCTGTGTGTCCCGGTTTATTAGAGGGGGTCGCCCTGCTGTTGGTAAATGCATCCAAACAACACCTACACATGTAGGCCTTTCCTGGTCAGGACAGGATTAGTTGAGCTATAGTGGGCATTGTTAGTGTCAGTGTTAAATTATACTTGCTTGGAAAATGATGATTGAGGGAGGTGTAGTTTTATCTTTTTTGGTGCTAAAATATCCAGGTTAATATTACTATCCTCCATTTGGGATTAATTAGGCCTGTCCAGTGTAATGCAAGGGTCCAGCTGCAGACATAAATCTTTCCAAAAAATGACTTTTACACTTTTACACTTTGTACACAACAGTTGATAAGCAGTTAATCTGACTTCCCAACCAGCCCAACTTACTTGCTTAAAATTCATATATTTGTAGCCTACAAACTGGTTTTACAGCATGCTTATCCGGTGGTTTAATTCTGCATATTTTAATTAAAATCTCAACATTAATTTCAGATTTCCTGAACCTAAGGAGAAAATACCACAGACACCACTGCCCACACAGGCGGTGTCTGCCTCTCCACTCCAGAGTACCCTTCCCCTAAGGTAAGACATGTGATGTGATACATGGAACAAAAGCAGGTTACAGAGCTGGCAAGTGGCAGTTAGGGAGGTGTGTGTGATTAGTGGCAGAGGTGTGTATTCACGCAGAACAGGAGTGCAGGGGAAAAGGCTCAGACATAAATCTCACTAACGATGAAGAGGAAGGCTTTAGTGCCACGAGGAGTTTGTGTGGAGAGGGGTGGGGGGTTCAGCTTTAACTTTGACTCCTATACATGCACAGTTACTTAAGCTTACCCTGAATTCCAGGCACTAAATGTTGCTTTTCCATTACAGGTAGAAGCACAAGAAGGAAAGTGGTCTAAGGAGAGAAATATGAATCTGAAGCAACTGCAGTGTGTGGCACAGACACCATGGATGGATCCCAGGGCCAAGACATGGACTCAAGTGGAGGAAAACTATGGCACAACACGAAAATGCCATCCAAAAACTATGTATATACTATGTATATGTAGCTGTTCACATATACACAACCAGCAGAAGAGCAACAAGCAACTTCAGATTGTGCATTACTGACTTTTCATTCCAAACAAAGAAAACATGAAAAAATATAAACCATGACATTTTACTTTATGGCAGTTTGGTAGCCACAGATCTGAGTTTCCCCAGTTGCAAGCACCTTCCCTTCTCGTCTTTAAGCTAATACTACTCTCACCGTCATGGACAAGGGAGACAGAGCTACAACATCATAGATCTTTAAGTAATTTAGACACTCCACTGAAAAGCTACGGACCAAAGAGCTGGGGACATCTTAGTGACTGCCGCTACGATGAACAGCACCCACATTGTATTCCTAAAAAAGTGTTTATATTGCATGTATGCACTTCAAATGTTTATTGAATTACATTTTAAACGTTTTAATAAAAAATGTATAAATGTTCTTTCTGATATTCTATTTGTGTGTGTGCGTGTGCATTTAAGTAACAACTGATTACAGGTCCAACTGAATGTGGCGAGTTTGAAGATAACCGCTATTGTTAAGAGTAAGGTTTTAAGCCAGACTTCATTTAAATCTGGGATACTTTTATTATAAACTGATTAAAAAAAATCTTTGTGTATCAAAAGCCCCAGATCAAACACTGATCCTGATACCTGGAGTACTCTGGAAAACTCCCAGCAGAAGCCACATGGGAAAGAAGTCGTAAATGCTGTGCTCCCTGTGGAGTTACGGACGCCAGAGCGTTAAGGAATCACAATGGGGAACAAACACCAAGGGCTCAAATTACGACCTCGATATTTCGTTAACATAGATTCCCGTGACTGTTGAAATTTAACACAGAAAAAGTGAGGCGGGAAAAGGCATTCACACCAGCTTATGTTGACACTGCAGTGTTTCTATTGTTTGGGCTCTTTCTTTTAGCTCTTACAGTACATTCTACAAAATAAACACTTTTCAAAACACAAAACAGAAGCCACTTACTTGGGTTTCACTAAAGTCCCGTGTCAATTCTCATCCTGAAAAGGCTTTAAACATAAATGAAATAAACAAGACTTGAGAATATTAAAGATTTATTGAAATCTGATCACAAATACACAAACTGATTGAACGAATAGAAAAAAAAAATCACCCAAAACAGCGCATTTACACATATGACACGTATTTACAAAACTACCACTTAGAGACATTTTACAGTGTTATTTGAGCTCTTTCTCTTGTTTGACCCTGAAAAGTGATAACCTCCCTCCTGTATCTCCTGCTCTTTCAGTCCCTCCTTAGTGCAGATCATCTCTAAAACAATTTCACCTCCTCTGTTTCTCTCAGAGTAACACAAGCGGCAGCATACACGGGTCACTGGGGGTCATAAAAGAGCGATAAAAACCCCTCACCTCTGATCTGTGACCCATGACTCCTCCCCCCACTTCTCCTCTTTAACTGCCCTCCACTTTCAGCTCACCTCCTCCTGCGTTATCTGTCCATCTCAGGTGGGATGCCCTTCTGTCTCAGTCTGTGCATACAGGTGCATTTGCTTACGTTAGTCTTTCATCCACTGTTTCTCATGGCTTTAGTCCTTTCTGTTAAATAGATCCCCTCTCCGAGTGTTAAAATGATCAGGCTCTTTCTCCACAGCGCTGTCTTCTCCAGAGAGGGTGTCGGCTGGCTCATGGGGAGGAGGGGGCCGGGCTGTGGTCAGTGCTGAGCAGTGAGGTTGAGCAGCCTCTTGCTCAGTAAGGTGTTGTGCTGTTTCAGGTACTCTATGAGGTCGGCCTGCTTCTCCACCACCTCCTCCAGACTGGAGCCCTCTCTGTCACACACACACACACAGAAATAACACATACACCCTATTTAGACAGGAATCCGTAACATTGCTGGCTGCATCTGTCTGTTTAAAGATAAGTCTGGTCTATATTTTTCTTTATTATCCACAAAATAAATATTAAACTAACAATGAACAGATCTTAAGTATTATTTAGCACACTATTTAGCACAGTATTGCCCGTTCAAAGGCTGTCTAAAGCTTATTCATCTGTGCCAGAGCTCTATAGCTGTCCAAACTATTAAAAACACAGCAATGGTCAACAGACTTTATGGGAGAATACATATTTAACCTTAACAGACAGACATTTTAGGACATGAGAAGTTGTACTGAAATGTAAAAAGAAATACCTCCCTATCTTTGACAATAGATAGACATGGCATGGGATATTTATGTGATGGAAAACTGACTAAGGGGGAGATTTTCTCCAGAAAACGGCAGAAATGGATCTGTTTCACTGCAAATGACAAGGATGGTGTCATATCTCAGTCTGGATGAAATCAAGGACAATGTGGACATAAAGTCAGTAAAAGAAATGTACACTCCACTTTTTCCGTCATTACCATGGATATGGGCACTGTTAAAAACAACAGTTTTTTAAGATGTTTCGTATGAATGTGCTAACACATTGTTGGTTTTGGTGTTTTCATGGGATTTGTAACATTATGAATAGAACATCTGTGCAACATTCAGCATCTGGTAAACAAGAGGGAGCGATGGTACAGCTGGAGAACAGAAATGAGGTTGTTATAGGTTTCACAGTTTATCAGACATTATACAGAATAGCTCCTCGTTCTATATGGCTAAACAGTGCCTGTATAACTTAAAAAACAACAACAGGGGAAAAATGAAGACATGTTTTTGAGATGGATCTAACATGAGAAGAAAATCCTTAACAACTTAAAATTTGCTCAATCTAATTATTTCTTAGTTTATTTTCTTTTCTTTTTGCATGAGAGACTAGATTGCACATTTATTACAGTATTCTCAAGAAGATGGACCAAGTACTACATTTAATATCTCTCTCTGGAGCATGTCTGAAAGGGGCTAGAGAGAGACAGGTGTGTGTGGCTGAGTGAAATCTATCTACCTGAAGCCGGTCTCAGTTGGCAGACTCGTGACACTGTAGGTGTGCGAATGCTCTTCTTGGCTCACATCTGGTGCAGCTCGCTCCCCGTTGAACCGCATCACCTTGACTAGAAATGCAAACAAAACATCTTGAGTCACTTGGACATGAGGACGCACAGACACTATTGAGCAGTGAGAGCTTTTCCTACAAACGGTAATCAGGTGAGAAACAGCAAACATTCGTTTTTTTTACTGTTTTCCATCCCTCTCCCTCTCCTAAACACACACAGGCTGTTATATCCTGCACTTAGACCTTATGGGCTGTCATATCCTGCGCTCAAACCTCTAATTCTCACACCCTAAACATACACCTTTACACAAGGGGTGGGGTTAGCAGCAAGGTGTGAGTGTGGAGGATACAGTAGCGGTGAGCCACAGCCAAAATATGGGATGAATGTCGGTGCTGTTTGAATGAGATAAGGCTGTGGTATGTGTGTATGGATGCAGGCCGAGTGTGTGAGGAAGGGCAGAGGGAGGAGCTGGCTGAGTATTGATAAGACTGAGTGTCATTAGCCAGAGGAAATTGTCAGGGAGGTTCTAAAGAGCACTATCTTTGCTTTGCTAGAGTGCAGCATCTCAGTATCCACACTCACACTCAATCCAAAGAAATACTGTGCATTCCTGCATAATGAGGCCCTGAAACTCTGTGTGTGTGTGTGTGTGTGTGTGTGTGTGTGTGTGTGTGTGTGTGTGTGTGTGTGCGTAAATAAAGAAATAGAAAGCAAGTATGTGTGAGAGAAAGACATTCCAGAGAGGCAGAGCAGTGAGTGTGGTGGAGAGAAGAATAGTGATGATGAGCCTGCATTTGCTGAGTGTTTGTTGCAGAAAACGCCAACACAGAAAGGCAAATTGGTGTCAAATATTTACAGTGAATGCCACCATGGCAGAATCCAACCATTTCCCCAGATTTTTCAATAAAGGGCACAAATGGATAAATGTTTCCATGCACAAAAATTACTGAGAATAACCAGGTTAAAATAAAATAAAATAAAAATAAGCATTTACTTTCACAGAAACCTGTTTTACCAAGTAACTTGACTTCATATTATTAAAAAACAAAAAACAAAAAAAAACAAAACACACACACACACACACACACACACACACACACACACACACACACACACACACACACACACACACACACACACACACACACACACACACACATATATATATGGTAAATGCATTTCTGGAAAGTATGTAGTGCAGTCTGTAGGAGGCACCTTTTTAGCTCTACAAAATTATGGATTGACAATTACATGTATAATTTATGAAAATAGATTTACTTTGATGATCTACCACCTTAGTGCCATGTTTGTCCATTGCTTTACATGCATTTCACTCAGTTAACTTTGTAGCTTATGAGCATCATTAAAAACAAGCAAAAAAGAACCAATAAACTTATGAGTGAAGCTGTGTCAACCAATATTTTTCGGTGGTACTGGCTGACATTTCAGAAACAAACTCATATCCTATCGGTCTAATTTTTATTAGGGGATCTGTATATTTTTTAACCTGCTGTAGTGAATTTATAGAATATAAATACATTATTTCAAAGTTTCTTTAACTAAATTTTACTTGCAATTGTTTTTATCTCTGCCTCTGGAGCAGCGGGATCCAGATCTACCACTACTCATCATTACTATTAACCACTGTTATCTATCATTATTATTGATAACACCATTACCTACACAGCTGTTCCTGGTCTCTCTCTCTCTCTTTTCTCCTCTCTCCTCCCCCCACCCTCTCTTTCTCCTCCTAAACCCAACTGGTCGAGGCAGACGGCTGCCCACCCTGAGCCCGGTTCTGTTGGAGGTTTCTTCCTGTTAAAAGGGAGTTTTTCCTCCCCCCTGTTGCCAAGCGCTTGCTCTCTGTGGGAACTGTTGGGTTTTTCTCTATAACAAAGTAAGGTCACAACCTTACCCTGTAAAGTGCCTCGAGATAATGTATATTATGATTTGGCGCTATACAAATAAATTAGGAATTGACACACAACAGTTGAATGAAACTTGATCTAAATTTCATTAATTTGATTTAAAAAAATCTTTTTACCACATAATAATGGGATTCATTTCTATGATGAGGATTAGGATTTAGTATTTCCTTTTCTATATCTTGTTGACTTCTACTGTTGCTAGGTCTGATGCTACATTATACAAATACAAATACAAGGAAGTAGTGCACACACGCACACAAAAGGTGAAGTGTTTGGATGAGGTCAGTGAGGATGTTCAGGAATTCCTTAAATCAGACTGATGTCTGTGGAGTTCAGTGTATTACAGCAGGGGGCAGGAAAAAAACAGATAGAGATACCAGGATGGATGGATGTATGGACAGAGCAGTGCAAAGGAAGTGACACATTTCACACATCCCTGTGACTCTCACACACTCGCACACCTGGACAGACAGTGCTAAGACCTGTGCTTCTCAGATGTGACAAGCTTCAATCACCCATCCAGAGGTGCACATTTCCAGGTGATAACAGTGAAGCTCCAGAGGTGATAACAGCTAATGGCAGCACACAGAGTGTTCAACAACTATGCAGTGCCCGTGTTGAAAATCAAAGAACTGGAAGGAAATGGATCCCAACGACCACAGGAACTGATGTTCAGTTTTGAATAGAGCAGTGTAAATCACCTTTTACTTCTAAGTAGTCTGAAGTCTACTGAAGTCTAACGATTCAAAAACTTGCTCCAAGGACAAACCTGAGGAGATGCTCTAGCTTCTCCTCAGACTAATTAGACGTACTGTATGTTCCACAATGAGCAACACAACTTTAGAAATTCTGAACCATTTAGATGAAAAAAGACCAAATTTTGTGTAAATAATGACCAAAACTATAGTTTGCACTTCAAAATCGTGAGTGTGGATGCTAAACTAAGAAAATTATTTCTGACTAATTTGTCAACAGTTACAGTTTTGGTACTTCTAGAGCATAACGGCTTGTGGACTGGCCTGACCTGGGTCAATGTAACACATTTCAGGCTGTAGAAAACGACACTAGATGAGTTGTTTGGGTTGTTGGTGTGAACTGCTGAACATGTGACACCACAACCCCGATGCTGTTATGGGCTTTTTATAGGTCTGGTATTGCTATAACTTTTTTCATAAACAGGTTTCTATGATAACTATAAGCAAAACTGACACAGCGTTACTAACTACAGGTTCACAGCAGTAAACCTATAATAGTCTTAACTTATTACAGGTGAGTCAGTTCAGTCTTTGATCATAAATTGACTGAATCTGACCAGTTAAGCCAGATTGTTTTTGAAGTGAAGCAGGTTTTCTCCAGATCCCCAGCTTAAAAACAATACTGACCCCTAACGCTCGTAAAACATCAACGTGCCTCTGCAATCGTGTTGCTACAAAATACTCATTGTGGTTTACAGTTGGCATAGATCTGTAGATATGATGAGCAGATATGTAAGCTAAATTTTACTGAGAGTTTAAATCATAGGTTTTGCTCTTGGGAAAAAAAAAAATCACTTAATGAGATGAACATGATATTTGCTACGTGACAACCGTGACTCTGAGTAGTGATACTTTTATTACCTATCCTAATGTTCATTTTGTACATACCCTCCACCCCTAGCACAGACACAGTTCAGAAACAAGTGTGAATGACAATGGTCAGGTATTTATAATCAATACTATGAATGTCTGCACGTACACTGAACATGTCCCTCCACTTTATTGCTTCTCCTGTCTCACACAGTACATGGGGTTTGTGCATGAGAGGTTATCTGTAGGTATCTGTATCTGTGTGTGTGTGTGTGTGCGTGTGTGTGTGTGTGCGTGTGTGTGTGTTTGGACCCCGTGCCCTGCAGTGCTTACACTAAGTTCTGACCAGGCAGAGGAGAGAGATGTATTCTAAGTTTAGCCTTTGAAGGCCAAGGCATGGCTTTGATGTGCATGGAGGTCTATAGAGGAGAGTGTATTCATGTTAAAATGAGAGAGGCAGAAACATACAGAAAACCTCAAAGACACACACACGGGCACTCACACACACACTTACAATCAGCACGCACTTCAAAGAGAAGTTGAACGAGGCCTTCCTGTATGGACTTCATAGCTGCAGGCATTATATCTCTCCCTCACTGTCCCCTCTAAAAAGACAGTTTTTCTTTTCTTTTCGTGATCCCACTGGTGTCAACTTGACTATGTCTCAGTTGGAGTGTGTGTCTGTGAGTTTGCGTTAGCGGTTTAAAAGGTTTGTGCTGCGAGGCGTCGCTCAGTTTGCGTCGTGCCTGACTGCACTGATCTGAGCAGGAATGCAACGGGTGAACAGAGGTACCCTCCTCACACACTGGATCACCCTCACTGTAAACACAGGGACAATGTGTGTGTGAGTGTGTGTGTGTGTAAGTGTGTGTCTCCTTGTGTTTGGGTGGAGTGGGCTCAGAGCTACCCTTTGGCTAGGTTAAATCCTAATGCCTCTTATCTTCTCTCCTTGCCTCTGTAGTATCTCCATCTCCAATCTGTGCCCTTCAGCGGCCAAACACACCTTTAATATGGATTTCCTTTCAATACACATTCTTCAATATCAATATCCTCTGATAGAGCATCTTTAACAGCAGTTTTCCTTTACACGCTGACAGACACCAAACATTCTGGGCAATAACCAATATATACTGTTTATTTATCATGTTAGCACTGTGTTAACATGCAGTGGCATTTCTTAAATATTGCAATAACACATTAGTTGTCTAAATCAATCTTTAAGAAACAGAATAATTACTAAGTCAATGTGGACTCCCTGTAGTTCAGCAGTTAAGATGCCGACTGTGAACCACAATGTCCCCAGTCCAAGTCCGACCGGGGACCTTTGTTGCATCTCCCTCACTCATTTTCTTTCATCTCTCTATTGTCTATAACAATGAAGTATTTTTGGTCATTTTTATGCCAAACAAAACGAAAGATTTGTTACAATGATTTCTGAAACTGAGTTTTGTACCACTGCTGCCAATATGATATAATTGTGTAATTGTTTTGAGGAATTCAAAAACGTATTTTTCCAAACTTTAAGCTCTATTTAATGAAATCATCCACACTTCTCAAATGCATCTCATCTTAAAACAAAGCAGCTGTAAAAGAACAGTAAAATATCACCTAAAATGTGTAGTTTTGTTGCGTGTCGTTTTTTTATTTTCAGCGCTACAGAGGGATTTCAGTCTGTACTCACAGTGGGCTGAGGTTTCATACCCCTAATCTGAAGTCGGACGTCCTATTACCATGTAGCCTAATGTGATGGACATCAAATAGTAAACTGGGATTTTCAGGTGTTTTTCTGAAAGGTTTTTCCATCATACATAGGCGTTGGTATCACACGAAGTTCATGATTTTTACTGAAATATTTTAAAGCCCTGTTATAGAATAACATGCCAGTCAAACAACAAGCTGAGTGATTTCTGTTTTTTTTTTAAGTTCACAATGTTTCTGTGAGGAATACAGGGATGCTGCAAAGTTTTTGAGTGGCCTGCGACACTTTCCCCCCATTCAGCCTTTACAGCCAGTTTATTGAAAAATGAATAAATGGTTTAAAATATACCAGACTGTAGTTGTAAGTCTATTTAAGTGTTTATTCATGTTTCTGTCAACAACTATTACTCTTCCATAAGTGAGGCTGGTATATAAACAGATAATTGATAACAATATAGTAAAATACAGGTGTAATAATATAAAATAGTCCTAACAGATCAGAGAAGTTGACGGATGCTATCCATTAATAATACACAATAATAAATTCTGCTTTCAGCTACACTATGGTGTGGTATAAACCTTCTGTTAAATGATCAGTGCTTATAAATGCAAAATAGGAAGAAGAATAGAAAAGAATAAAGTTTTACACCAGTAAGATAAGTAAAGCAGGTGATAAAGGGATAAAGAAAATGTGCTGTAGGGATGACATTTAATAATGAGAACCTAAACTCACACATAATTCAATACGAAAATAACAAAAGACATTGAGCTGAATCATATGAAGGAATGTTCTTTAAAAACCATTGTAACACAGCAGTGACTTGTAATTTGGCTGATTGTAATGGATGATATCGTGACTGCCACAGCCTGACCAACTTCTCAGCATGTGAGGTGTCACCTGTTTTATCTGAAGCATGTGCACAGATCACGCTGGGGATAATTACAAATGTCTCCACTGGAGAATTTCATGATACTGTCCAGTGCTTCTGTTCTTTATTTGTGATGATCGAAGCTCAGAATTCAGAAATATGAGAGCCAGCTGCAAAATAGCACTTAACTCATGAGCTTGGTTCAGCTTAGTTATATCAGTTTGACATTTTCACACATTAGTACACTGGGACTTTTCAACAAGTCCAAACTTCAAGCTGTATTGCCCAAAGGCTTTAAAGGAAGAAATATTTGCAAAAAAATTGATTGACTTGTGGTTTTATCATATTTGAGAGGGCTGTCCAAACATGCAATGCAAATGTATTTCACTGCTTTCCCACATGCTTTTGGGTTATTTATTCTCACTATTGCTGTGACTTTTTCACAACAAATCCAGTGAATGGTTACAGTATGTTACTGCAGCCTAAGGCCATTTCAACAAAGCTACCAAAGTTGGTTATTGAGCTCTAGGGCAGAGAGAAAAAGACAGTAGAAGCGTAGGTATGGGTATCATCCCGAAAAGATTGCTTGGTGTTTGTATCGGAAGTAAAAGAAAAAAAAATCAGATCAGCAGACAGAGGGGGAGAGAGGAGGGAGGACAGGGAGCTGAATGGTTGATTGTCATGCTGTCGAGTCTGAAAAGGGCAGGGCAGGTATTGTGATGCGAATGTGCTCAGATTGAGAGTGGGGGTAGTGTGTGTGTGTGTGTGTGTGTGTGTGTGTGTGTGTGTTTGTGTGTAATGTAATCTGTAGGGTGTGTCTCTCCATATATCACTTCTGATATAACTACCATCATCCATAGGCATGAACGATGCGGCAACACTAAAACAGAAACACACCTAACTATATTGTAAACTATTAGATGTGAACTGACTGGACAAAGGTCTCACTTGTCAGGCATGAATGATAAACCAAAAACACTGATCTATTCCAGCATAAGGGAAATGGGAGAGGAGCGGAAGATGACTGTATCAGTCAAAGGTATGAAATGATTCAGTTCACAGACTTACAGTAATGACAGGTTAGATCAAATATATCCTTCTGTGAACCCATTACATTTGAGGTATAACCTTGTTTCATTTTGGTCCTGTCTTCTCATTAGTTTCTCCAAACTGGACTTCCAGCTTTGAAAGGGTACCATTCAAACTCAAAGCAAATAACTCACAGAGAAAAGCTGTGGTATTGGAAGTTGAGCAAATACCATACTTTCAAAATGTGGATATGTGACATTCTGTCTTTATTATGAGAAGGAGAAAGTTTTTTTTGTAGTTAATGTCGTATTTTTATCATTACATAATAGAATATATAATATAATATGTATCATAAAAAGGCGCCCAAGGCGACGTCTTCAAATGTCTTGTTTTGTCCACATTTGATAAATTTAATACAAAAAAAAAAGATTGTCTTTGTTTATAAATTCCACGCGGTTGTATTCTGATATAAACTTAATTGAGATATGTATCTTTTTTACTCAAATGTTACTGTCTTTTTTAGCAGGTCTCCTGGTGCAAAGGGGGTGGTAGTGTGGAACTGGGAAAAGAGATGGGTGTGTGGATGCATGTACATATGGGTAGGTGGGCGTGTGGCTTGCAGAGGTGGGAATAAGGGGTTTATGATTTGGCCGTAAAGACAAGGATGCATGTCCATGAATAAGAAAAAAATAATGCAGTAAAACTTGACTCAACCACATAAAAGTTTGCAGAAATAATGCTGTTTAAAAAATGTCTGTCTGGAATCACAGAGCAATACGTTTCAACACTAAACAAATGATAACTGAGATCAGTTTACCTGCGTAATAGAACAAGCATGGCACTGCCACCAAGAGTTCCAACCCCAGGATGCTGAGCAGCATGTAGGTTTGCACAGCTGATGATAATCTAGCGGCCAGAACAACCAACACCAAAACATTCCCTGCAACACAACAAAAGAAACATTTTTCCTGTATCATTACTTCCACCTTGTGGAGAAAACTGGCCCCTACATGGGCAGTAAAGGGACAACGTGTGTGCAGTCGAACCTGCAGAGTGAACGGTAAGAGGCAGGTGATTCAGTCCTTGTGTCTCTCTGTAAAACCGCAGGTATCCTCTCCTTCTGGCTTGACTGTGATGGTGCTGCACACACTGTGTGACCACCAGCACCAGCACCCACAAACACACCTTCCCAAACACAATGACACTGTCACCTGACACATTACGCAAAACACTCGCACACACCTCTACCTGACCAAATTTCAACACACACAGCACGGACACACACACTGACAACACAACATACACAATCTGAAAAGAAGAAGAGAGAAGTGGAAGTGAGACAGATGTATCAGACCAGCACATACTATCGCTACTGTTATACATATAAAATAAAAAGTGAGTAACAGAGTTAAGAAGACAGGTTAGAAAAATGCCTTTACATGTGCTACGTTGGCGAGATTATCTAAAAGGACTGAAAATAAAGTTTCAATTTACATTTACTCTAGGGCTGCAACTAACATTTACTTTCAATATTGATTAATCTGCCAATTATTTTCCTAATGAATCAATTAGTTCTTATGTCTATAAAATGTCATAAAATAAAAAAGGTAATCATCATTAAAATTATTGTTCTTTCAGCACTATATTTCCAAATGCAACTGTTATTTCGGTTTTGTTTTGGTTTGATTTTTATTTAATCACATGTAATTCAGTTTCCCCAGCAGAAAAAAACAAGCCTTTTCTGTGTTAACTGACTTTGTACAAATGTTTACAAGGTCAGGTTTCTGATGATATTGGGGAATATGCATGAAAACACAAAGTGTGTGTGTGTGTGTGTGTGTGTGTGTGTGTGTGTGTGTGTGTCTGCAAGTGCACATCATACATGCAGCAGGGACAGCAGGCCTGCATGGCAGTGTGTTGGCACAGTCTGAAACTGTCTTCTGATGGCAGAGTGGAGGGCGTCAGCAGAGATCAGAGGTCCATCCACCAAAGAATCTTCCTCTATACTCCGTGTCATATCTACTGAGGTGCCAGCCTGCTGAAATAAACCATATTATTATACTATTATACTAACAGTTCTTGCAGAAATTTTATACATACTGTATATAAACTACTACATTATACTTTTCTAATGCCTATAATGTTTAGTTTTTGTTGACACTGTTATAGAGGTGTTTATGTAATTACATATTTTAGCAGCAAGCATAGTTAAAGGTGTTGCATTATATTCAAAGGTGTCTCTTGACCCCCTTATGTAGGTAAATAGAGTGGACATAAACGTTTGAAACACCTCTGAATATGATGAATATAATGTAGTCTACACAAACACCAACTCTAACTGTGACCTAAGTAATAAGCACATAACTGAGTGTACACATTTCCAGCAATGTCCCAAAAAACTGAACATTATGAGTTTTGTAAAGACAGATGGTATGACACAGCTATATTATATTGTGTGCATATATGACTAACAAAAGCTTCAAATTTGCACATTTGAGAAGCTGGAACCAGTAAATGTTTAACAGCTTTGCTTGAAATATGACCCCAGTTATCAAAATAGCTGCAGATTTTTTTTTTTTTTTGGCGAGCAACTAATCGATTAATGGACGAACTGTTGCAGCACTAGCTTGCAGTATTATCACAAGCTAACACATAAATGCCGTCATACCAAGATATCTCATAAAATGTAGTACGTCTTGAAGATCGAAGCATATTGTTTCATCATTTTTCAGTAATGTCTAATGGCTCATTCCTTATAAAAACGACCAATTGACTAAACTCGACCCAAAACACCATCAATAAATTAGTCAATTCAAGATTGAGAGCAGCAAAAAAAAAAACAAAAAAACAAAAAAAAACCCAGCTAGCGGGTCAGTTTATAAGATCTGTGTGTGACTAACCTCTGAAAGAGAAACTGTTGAGATTAATCTACAGTCTGCACCGCAATGATCTTCAATATAAAACATAACCAAAACAGGAAAACAACTGAAAAACCACAAGATCTACAAATGCAGATTTTAGTGCGTGTTAATGCTATGTAGGGCTGATACTCTTTTAGTCTGATAATATGGGAAAGACAACTATCCTACATAAAAAAACAGATTACAGTCGTACTTTAGACCAGCTGTCAGATCTTACTAGCTCCTGGGCTAACTACCGAACAAACTAAGCGTTGACATATTAACCAGTTATCGTTCAATGACTTGTACTTACTGCAAGCAAGCGTCCCTTCGAGTCCATTTTGTTTGGATATTTCTACGTTTTTGAAGAAAATGAAAATAAAAAAACAACAAACATTAGCTTACATACTATCAGTGAAAGGGGCGGGCAAGCTTATATTTGTAAACTTCCGGTTTCCCCATTTTCTGGTCCCGTTCTATGTCGAACTGGTTCCTAGCACAATGGTTCCGGCAGAGCCTCATCATGATATTGACGCAGATGCTCAAGGCTTAGTTAGCAGTTGTTGTCTTTAATGATCAACTGATTGTTCAGTATATAAAATGTCAGAAAATAGTAAACAAAAAAGGTAAAATAGTTAAAAATGCACCCTGAAGTCCAATTTTAATATCTGAATCTGAATATGTTATTCATACAATTCATACATACACATACAAGTGAATTTTTCATAATTTTGCTTTAAAAATTAAAAGCAATCAGTCAATTAACAAAAACTTCTATTGACATTCATTTTCTGTCTATCAACTAATCAACTCATCAGCTTACTCATTTGTTGGCCACTGACTGTCTAGGGCAACAATGAAACTGACAGGTGGTCTGCATCAATAGAGGCCCAACAAGAAATTTAACAAAAACTCCAGGATTACTGCTTATCAACTAGTTTGTGCTAAGCTTAATTACAAAAAATGTTGAAGGGTACACACCACCAAAGCATAACATCATTATCAACTGACATAATAATCGCCTTTAGGTGCTTTATTACCTGGTCCTCATATTTCAGATTTGTGCTTCTGAATTGAATATTCCTCAATCCACACATTTCATCACACACAGTAAATTGGGGGTCATGTAGTACTGAACACACAATATGTGTTTCACACAGGTCTTTGTCATTTGTGACTGAATAGACCTACAACATACTGTATGCTATTTTCTAAAAAATGCAAACACAACAGCGCTCTACACAACGTCTGATCTAATGTCTGGTGTTGTGTAGGCAGTGATGGAAGTTATATTACTTGAGTATTTACATTCAATACTACTTTGTACTTCTACCTCACTACATTTCAGAAGGGAATATTGTACTTTATATTTGTACTTCCACTACAATTATTTGACAGCTTTGACAATTATTTTGGAGAAACCTTGGGCTCATTTTTATGAAAGAAAACTCAAAGAAAAAAAAAAGGAAGCATCCCATTTAAAATATTTTATTGATAAACATACACTTGCTATAAAATACAATGAACTAGGCCATCTATTCGTCTGAGTGATGAAGACGCTGTCAGGTGTCCAGATAGAGGCAATAACAGAGAGGAATTCAGCTCAGACTCTGGGGAGGCAACACTTGTGATAGAGGCAGACAAGGAGAGATTTTAGGACATTGTGAACTGATATAATATCAGGGGGTAATAAACAGGGAAGCAGCAAATAACTGTGTCATTGGTTTAGCTCATGGGAAAGGGTGGAAGCGAACAGAAGGTGATTAGGAGCGGCTGATCCATTTAACTTTTTTTTTTTTGCTGGTATGGAACTGTGCTTCAAGTCAAATCACACATTGCATACATACCTACATGCATGATTTCATACACGCATGCACACACAGTCATAACACACACGCACACAATGTGCCGAGACCCAGAGGTCTGTGAGTGGGAAATACTCCCGCACAGAAAGTACACTAGCCCTCACATTCATTACCTAAGGCACTGATTCGGATGCAGTCAGTATATGAGAATAAACAATTGCTAAAACATCTTAAAGGGAAAATATTTAAAATTCAAAGTATTATTACTTAATATAATGCATTCCCATTCTTGTACAATGAAATATAAAGAAAAAGCTTGTGTAAGTTTGCCATATTTCCAAAACTTCAGAAAATATCATGATGATGTACAACATACAAGAGGAAAGTTAAAGTTCAGCCACTTAGAAGATACCAACCTATGTCAAACTCGCACTATCCATCTGAGCAATACTCACAATAACTTATATATGTTCTTCTTTCATGCAAATCTGTAAACACAAAACCCAAAATGAATGACAAAGTATGATGAGTAAGGCATTATAATGGTCAAGCTACTTCAGGTTATCCAACCCAAACCAGTTTACAACACACTCAGAGAGTGGAGTCACACGATCGGTGCAGAAGCTGGGGTTAATGAATCAAGAGTTTGAGACTGTATTGTGTTAAAGACAGTAGAGATTAGCTTGTAGTGTAACATGTCTAGCTTGTGACAGAACAGGTCCTTATTTTAGTGTCTTGACTGTGCTAAGTATGGATGTGCAAAGGCCTAAACACACTGATTTCTTGATTATGTGCATGCTACACATATGAAAAAGAAGTGTTTACATGTGTACAGTTACGAAGCACACACTGTACTGTACTGCATGTGATGTTGTGCCATTTAGTCCATATATCAGTCCAGTTCTGCTCTCAGCAACATCCATAAAGCTGTTTGTGCATTTCAGGAAAAAAGGGGAAAAGAAATGATGATTCCGAAGTTCTGCAGAGATTCCAAGAAGGTTCCAGAATGTGATTCAAGGTTCTAGAATCGTTCTCCGCCCAATCACAGACTGTGGTGGTGATGGTGGGGTTCCAGTTCTAATGCAGGTCATCATAGGGTGGTGGGCTGTCCCCTGCCTGCACATACACACACAAACACACACACACGCACAACAACACATTAACGTCTATACAACAGCCTGCTCTCATAACTTATTGAACTTATGTGTTTTAGCAACGAGGACACGCTCCGACTCTGTTATCTTGTCTTTTCAAGTCCATCTAAAGTACACCAGAAGTGGTAATGTGTTGAATTGTGTGGAAGTAACAACCTGCATCAATTCTCTCCATAAAAACAGCTACAGCATCATTCACTGAGTGATTCGAGCTAGTTGTAAGCTAATTAATGCCAAATGTAATTTTGAGCCAAAGATCATCAAGATTGTTAATCTGGTGTCTTTGGTGAATATGATGCTGTCAGGCTATGTGAGCTTCTCAAAAATGCGGACGTGTACTCCCAGCAGTGAGAAATTGATATCAGGCTGTATAGCCTAATCAGGAAAGACTTTTAACTTTTATTTACTAATTTGTTGAAGCCAGCTTCTCAGACCTTTAAAACAAAGACAGTGAGTTTATGTCAGTTTGCTTAGTCTATTAACCTCACTTTTTTAAGGTTAGGGCAGTTTATATTAATCGGTAAAGTTTAGAATTAGGTTTAGATTAGAGAAGGAGTTAGGGTTAGGCCAATATAAACTTCAAAAGTCTTTAGAAAAAGTGTGAAAGCAGTAAAAAGTCCTTTTAAATACTCCATATGAGGTAGGCAGTGTCAGACAGGTTTTGCAGTTTTCTGAAGGTCTATATACTGCAGATGTCAAAATAGGCAGAGCTGCAAGTTCCCTTCATATCAGGGTTTCTGCAGGGTTCACAAAGTAAAATTTCAGATTTTTAATACTACATACAAAGTAAGCTAATAACTGTGTCTCATTGATACTGGTCAAAGTAAGAGTTAGAGCATGAGTCTCCTCTTTAGTCAGAGATGGAGATGAAGTGCGCTTTCATGTGCATTTGGAGGAGATGTGAAGAGTGTGACCAAAGCGGTTGTTGAGTTTAACAGTGCTAATAACTTTGAAAAACTTGCCCATCCTGAATGTGGGGTAAGAAGCAGGTTGCACCTTGCACGTCCTTCGTCTTTTTAAGTATATGAATGTAGTTGAAAGATGATACTCATGACTAATGTAAGAGGAAATAAATGTGTGTGTTCCATTGTGTGTTAGTCTGTGTGTCTTTGTGTGTGTGTGTTTTCTCACCTCGAGATGCAATATAGCACTCATGACAGCTCAACAGTCCATTACGAATCCTTACGTCAGTCCCTGCAGTGGCGTCACCAAGCTGCCCGTCACACACTCCACACTGAGGTGAGAAATACAGTGAATGACTAACATGAATCGTAGAAAGGATGTTTTAGACAACCTCTCAAATGGATAAAAGTGTCATACAAACACGAGATGATTTTTGTGTTTTATATATAAGCCATCTTTTTTATGCACATTCACTATCGTGGAGATAATTGTGTTGTAGTAAACATGCTTTAGCAAACTTTGTACATCATCAAAAGCTTTATACAGAAGCCAAATGCTGCTCCCATACAAAGCAAAATAAAGTATGAAGTTTCTTAATTAATGTGCATGTGTGTACTAGTGCCTAAAAATACAGTACCTTGAAACACTGTATGTGGAAAAACAGTCCCAGTGTATCGATGATCATGGCGGCTCCTTTTCCCAGAGGCTGAGAACAGCCAGAACATAGTCTCTTCCCACTAACACACCTACACAGAAACACAGCAGTGTAAAAATAGACATTAACGCAGATACCAGTCCTAATTCACACACACAGTTTAGGCTCCTAGTCATTCAATCATGCAGTGTAGCCTTCTTTTCTTTCGGATTTGTTTTTCTGTATGTGTGCAGATGTGTCATTACCTGCTTGGTGAAGGAGGCTGTGGTGATGGGGAGGAGGAGGAGGACTGTTGTTTTCCCGTCACAACGTCATGTGATCCAGACCTGTGGTCAAGAAACATAATGGAGAACTTACATTCACATCCAAAACATCTGTGACATATTTCAGTGAATTCAGATGACAACAGTATATACACATAAGAAGAATGAGGCAAGTGAACATTTTTCACCTTGAAAGAGTGGCTCAGAAATTCTGAGCACATTTTTGTCGTCTCTACAGTAGAATTAGCGCTTTGATACTTTCATAGTATTAATATAGAACCTACACCTGATTTACAATCAAAAAAGACATGGAAATCTCACTTTATATAATATGGGACCTTTAATGGATCATCAGCTAATGAATATTAACCCACAGTTACTTCATACATTACTTTATATGCGATCAAATTAGCAGGAACCCAGTTACATGGAAAAGGGCATTTCAGATCTATTCAGCCTCTCTCAGAGCAGAAGAGCATCTTTTCAGCTCAGTGTTAACAATATGTAAAAAAAGAAAAATAACACAAAGGCCATAACAAAAAAAAAAAAAACAACTTCACATATATTCAGTGTCATGCACATGTAAACACATACAAAGTATCCTGACATACCTTTTAACAACATGTGTCTGGTTTAGTTGAGGGTTGCGGTCTAAGGATGCTGTCTTCCACAGTTCCTGTTTCTTTGAAGATTCACCATCACATGCAGAATCTGCAAAGACACATCATGAAATAAAACTTAATCACAGAAACTCCGAGGAATACATGGTTGAACTAGACTGACTGAGCTGGGCACAGACACATGCGGACACTGTCTGCCTATCAGTGCGTATTTCTGCATGAACCTCACCCTGGAAGAAATGCAGCTTCGATGCATGCTGATCCTCGTTCCCTGCGGAGATGCTTTGGCCGTTTTGCTGCGGAGGAACATGTGTCTTCTCTGTCGTGCTGTGTTCCGGATCTGAGGAAGTCACGTCTGTCTGGCCAAACTGCTGGTTCAACAAGCCGGTGGGATTGAGGGGTGTTACGGTCTCCTCCAGAATTCGTCTCTCCTGGAAGATGTCCAAACAAATTAATCACACAAAGAGGAAGATATAAGACACACAAAACTAGGAAAGAGTTTTTTTTTAAAGTGTGTCAGTCTGTGTGTTTGTACCTCTTCATTGTGTTTTCGCTCCTCCTCCTCCACCTCTAGTTGTGCTTTTTCCCACTCCTTCTTCAGCTTCTCCTGTTCTCTCTGGTATTGCTCCTGCAGAGAAACAATGTACACATCAAATACTGCACATAAACACACACATGACAAGCACATGAACACATATACATACAAACATCCAAAAGAGCCTGTGTCTTCCGTTGTCTGCTAAACATTCCCAGGGCCATGCACATACACACCATTCCACCAGTACCTGTAGGAGGCGCTCTTGCTCGTGTTGCCACCTCTCCAGGCGTTTACGCTCTTCATTGGGGTCCCAGACCCAGTGATTAACACGTTTAGCCAAGTTCAACATGGGGGTCTCAATCTAACCAGACCCGACCATCAAGGACACACACACACACACAGATACATGTATACGCACCAAAAGGACAGAAAGAGAGGAAAGGTGAGAGGACAAGTAAGACTACAGTAACTACTGGAGACGAAGGGTCAGGACAGGGTCAAATTTAAGAATGAAGGAGAAACAGAGAAATAGAAGCTGGAACTGCTCCGAGATACTCACAGTCACACTGCTCTCCTCGAGTCCCTCTGTGCAACAGGAAGAGAAAGACAAAATAAAATTCACACCTGCTAAAAGAAATGGTACAGACGTCTGCGAGGAAGAATTATGCAGATATAAAAGATACTTGTTTGAAATGTAGGGGAGTATAAACTATAGCTCTGTAAATTATAAGTGACTGAAAACAGAGGTCATCTGAGGTATAGCAGTTTTACCTGTGACAGTGGGAGAATATTCTTGAACGCTGCTGGGGGACGTAGCCGACTCAGCCTTTTTTTCCTGCTCCGGTGTCCCAATCAAACCTGTGGTACCATTGACCTGAAAGTTGAATATTCAACTACATAAATAAAGCATTTACAGGAAGGATCTGTGTTTGTCCTGTTTCTACAAATCTATATTTAAAATATTTAATGGACCATACTGACAATTTTGGATACTGTAACAAATTTAGTGAAAATTACATAATACATCAATATCTGCTCAACATTCTTTCAAAACATGGCATTAGGTTTAGACTTCAGGCAGTCACTTGTTTCAGTTCATGTAAATGCAATATTAAAATCAACCTGAAGAAACTCGAAACTTGCTTTACATAGGCCATCAATCACAGTGAGCAACTGAGGAGTTTCAGTACAGGCTCATGTCTGTCCACTGTGAATTACAATTTCTACCCACTACCCACTGTAACAAAACATTGTTTTGTATTTGTATTTCAATTTAAGGGAGGAAAAAAAAATCCTGCTGGCCTAGGATTTGTGAAATTCCCTGTACGTGTGAAACAATTTTTAATTATTTTTTAAATTGTCATGTGCAGTGTTTTATGTCTGTGAATTCCCTCTTGCGTTTGCTATTTTTAGAAGCGCCAGGCACACAAGGCAAATTTCCCAATAGGGGCATTAAGTATATTCTATTCTCTAGACTTTCTATTTGTATCATCACTTTGTAGTAATGTAGATTAAGAATGAATTAACTCCAATACTCTGCATTAGAGTATTCATGTGCTTCCAAGACCGGAGTCAGTCGCTAAACTGAAATTCACCATGTCCCTTTAATAATGTCCATGTTTGTGCTTGGTTTGCCTCCTGGGTTTAATTTTCCTCCAACACAGCACATGGATAGACTGAAGTGGCACCTGATTCTCATGTCTCAGGTGTAAAAGAGTTCACAAACACTTGAATGCTCCAGGATGGAAAATTCATGAAAGCGATCCCCACTTTCATCTGCATTTCCCATGCAGACAGTAAACACAACAGAATCTTCACTGTGCACCTGGAGCACCACCTCAGTTAGACTGAAGTGTCTGTAAGTGGATCTTATCGTGCATCAGAACTGGAACAAGTGTCTGCCTGGATGTTAGAGAACATATTCAACAATCTGAAAACCAATGGTCAATAGGAATAACAACAAGTATTGTCCTTTAACATGTCACCTGTAGTGTTACCTGTCCATTGCTTTGGATATCCGGGAGATGAGGCTCCACCAGAGTCTGGGTGAGCTCTGTGACAATAGTCGTTGTGATGATACAGTTTCGGCCTCCAATTAAGGAGCTGATGGCAGAGCCTGAAGAGGGGGTTGATTTCTCTGTCTGTGGAGGTGGTGGGTGCTCTGTTGTCTCCTGACTTGTCACTGTCTCCCCAGGGGAAACATCTTTCTCCGTCTGTTTGGAAGCAATGTCTTTGTCCGTCTGTTCGGTGGTTTTGTCTTTGCCCGTCGGTTTGGGCGTGACATCTTTAATCTCCTGTGGCAAGGGCTGAGGGGAGGCAGGTGTAGTGGAAACAGGTAAATCCTCCGTGGTCTCTCCATTCACGCGCACCAACCCATCCATCTGAGTGGGACACATACATAAAGATCAGGATTGAAAGGATAGTTTGATCACGCAAAGTTCACTTCTCTACTTAGTGAAAATCACAAACGTGGATTCCATTTTAATGTGTCTGTGTGCAGTTTGAAGACCTGCCCAACCCATTTGATTCATTAGTGTACTATTTGTCCATTGTTAAATTCTTCATAACAACCCGATGACCCACATTATTGGAACTACTTTTTTTACCTTCAAGGTTCCATTTGAATTTATCCACAAACATATCGTAATTACAATGCAAAGCAATGCTGATTATAGAATATATGTATATAAATAAAATTAAATAAAACCATGGATAAACAGTGAGCATGGTTTGCAAGATTAGCAACCCTCAGAAACCAAATATCTGGAAACTAATGTACTGTATTTAAGTATACACGCAGTCTTTGTATTGATCCAAAATGTAAAAAGGAAGTGGATCAGAGGTGTGACCTTGAATTGTTTCTTGTCAATACAGGAAATGATCACTGTGAATATATGTTGATCAGAAAGGTGAGCATTCCTCATTTGGAGAAGCTCAAAGATCATTTCTACTTTCTGAGAGAAACTGATACTGACAGAGCTAACCGGACATATTATTCAACACGCCTTCAAGCTGCATACAGAGAAGTACGACAAGCATCCATGTCACTAGATGAGAAGTCAGAATGGTGAAACTTCCTAAAAGCTGCAAACAACTCCTTTCATATATGTGTGAGGTCAGGCACTAAGGTGAAAGGACCAAGTATCAGATGATGCTAGTCGGTCTGACCGACTGTTATCGCGCCCTCACCTTGACAGGTTTGTGTCCGGACGGTGTACTCCTGGGCTGGCAGTAGGGCTTGGCTGACAGGAGGGGGACAGGTCTGGAGGGTACAGATGGAGGGGAGGGGAGTGTGTGTAGTGGTTGTGTGGCGTGAGGCTGCACTTGTGCAAACTGAGGCGCTGCGTGCTTGGTCTGAGCCTGTGCATCTCCTGTAATCGGTTGTTTCTGATGTGTGGTTGGAGACTCTGTGGGTTTGGATTGAGGTTCATTAAGCTCTAATGACTGAGGTGGTATATTATCTGAGCTTGTGACCGTGGTGAGGGGACTGTTAGGTGTTGGGGAGCTGGTGGAGGCAGAAACTGATGTCTCTTGCTGAGCAGTGGGCTCTGTCTCCATCTCCTCAGGTTTAGTGTGCTTCGGTTCTGTTGGAACAGTTGGTTCTGGTTTGTGCAGAGGTGTTTCAGAGTCATTAATAGGTGATGAGGGTTTGTGCTCTTTGTCCACCTGACTTAGGTCTGATTTGGGTTTTGAGGTGGATCTGGGCAGTTTTAGGCTGTCCAGAGTTGCGTCGCTGATGGTGAAGCGAAGAGCGTAACGCTGCAAAACCATGGCTGCCTCCTCTGGCGTTGCTGCATTTCTGTAGGCTTCACACAACTCTGCTTCTCTACGCTCCCTAGAAAGGAGGAGTACACAGAGAGACACAAAGCATTTGGTGTCATGGTAGTGTTTCTGATAATGTATGTTTATCTATTCAAGGATCAAGGTTTAACTTTGGCCGACTTTAATTGAGTTTGTCTCATGTTGGCGCCTCAATATCTTCCTTACTTCTCCTCCACAATCTCTTTGTAGGTCTTAATGCTTTTCCTCTTGTTGCCATCACTTCCCTCCTCCTTCATCCTTTTCTCAATCCTCTTCCTCTCTTCCTCTTTCTTAATCAGCTCCTGTGATGCGCTGCGGCGGCGATTCTTCCACCGAGCCAAGTCCTGTCACAGTGTCAAAAAATAAGTTATTGCAGGACATTAAAGTCTTTTAATAATATCCCCCCCCTCTATTATTTAAATGGATACAGCTATCTTACTTTGTTTTAATGTCATAAGTTTCTTACATCTTGCCAGTGGTCCTCGTCTTCCCGAAAGCTGTTGTACTGATCATGCATGCGCTCATATCGTGATTGGCTCAGCGGTGGTAAGTGACCCGCCTCTTCCTCGTTAAGCATGTCACTCATACTCACGCTCCTAGACAGGAAAGAGGCCAGGATAAGCTTGTATAAATTACTTAATCATTTCACCCAACAAGCTCACTCTGTCCAACCTGGCCATGGACAAAAGCAGACATTTGAATTGATTTAATTCATTGTTTGCTTTGGTTTCCAAAGAAAATTTCACACAAGATAAACATTGCAAAAAAACCCAAACAAAATCAAAATAAAGAGATGACAGTGAAAGATGGTTTATCTTTTTGCTACCGTCATACACAACCAATAACAGTCCACTAAATATAAAAATTACATTATCATTCTTAATGTTCTTGTCTGTATATATACATATGCGTTGCCCCACACCTGACAAAAATATGTCACTGATTTATGAACTGCTCACAGGCAATTAAACAAGCAACTGATCAAATGGATAAACTTTGATTGGCAAGCAAAACAAATTAATTCAACTTAATATGAATATGAATGTGTTAGTTGAGCAGTTTATATATTAGCATACGTATCTTTAACTAATTTAAACAAACAACCAAAGAAAGTACATAAAAGAATACAGTGGTGGAAAGTACATTTACTGTGCTGCATGTACAGCAAATGTACAGGTTTTATGTATTTGTACTTGTGTTTCCATTTTATGCTACTTTTAACTTCGCTATAACTCTTAATAAAGCAAAATATAATGAAAGATATGTTATGATGTATCATTATAAGTTAAGACTATGATCCTCTAGGGGAAATTAACAAACAATCTAGCAGTAAATGAAGTGTTAAAATCAGCTCACGTTATTGCATCAATAATTATTATCCAATGATATACACTATTCTGAAATGGGCAATTTTTCATAATGAGTAATGTTACTTTTTTTGTAGTAGTAGTATATTTTGATGCAAATACTACTGTACTTACTTGTAACCTATTATTTCTAGTCTGTTGTGTTACTATATTTGCTTAGGTAAAAGATCTGAGTACTTCTTCCACCACTGAGAGAATAAGGTTAAAAATACCACTTCAAAGCAAAATATGACAACAAGAAGCTGGATATTAGTAATAAGTGTTATTGTGTCGTACATTAGTATATTTTTGGGCTGTACTCTTGAAATCTAACATGCACAGCGTGCATATATTGTTGTCATGCAGAAGCTCTTCCAGGTTCACACTAAAAGACTTACTCTGTGTCCTCAGACATAAAAGCCACTCGCCGGCTCATCCTAAACCAATGACAGAATAAAATGAATGAGGAAAGATCAGGTGAGGGAAAGTGGAGCATGTTGTTATGTAGGAGTGCTATCATCATATTCAATTAAACATTTGCCAACATTGCAGCAAAAACACTAGCAGATAGTAATCATCCCAGTCACTTCGATTCACAGATCAAGTAACTGCGTGAACCAAAACCAGACTGGATTGATGCCAGCAACTCTGAAAATGGAAGTAAAGACATTATGCAAAAAGCTTCGACGGGCATCTCACATAATGGGAGGTAGATCATCGTCCTCCAGCCAGAATGGTTTCTTTCGTGGTTTTTCATTCACATCCGCTTTTCTCTCTTCCTCCCTTTTCTCATTTTTTTCCTCCACACTCTGCTTTTCCAACTCTGCCTCCACTTTACGGATCGGGGCAGCAGCAGGGCTGGGTGGAGGGGTGAGTGATGGAGAGGAGAGGGGTTCAGTCACATCTGTGACTGAGGTGTTAGGAACTGTCAGTTCGCCCTTTTGCTTTCCATCATCCTCCTCCTCCTCCTGCCTCTCCCTCTGTGCTGCACACTTGGGGCTGGTTGGGGTTGTGGGGGGCGGGGCCTGAGGTTCTGCTGCTACGGTAACGACGCTGCTAAAATCCAGTGACAAGGCCAAGATTACCAAGAAACACAGTTTTAAGTGTAAAACAAGTCAGCATCACACACAACAGAAGGCTGCAGCAGGCCTGCACTTATGACCACCCCCCAGTAGTCAATGTAAGTTATAATGAACTGTCAAAAGCAAACAAAAAACCTCCTGTGACATAATTGAGTGGGGAGTGGCCAGATTACATGTCCTTTCACCCAAATTACAAAAAAAAAATTCTCACTCACATCCAAGATTTCTGCCTCCAAAATAATAGTTTTTGTTTATGGAGCTCAAAGGAAATTTATTAAACATTTCTCTCCTGTTACTATTAATAATCTACTGAACTCACATGATCAGTTTGGATTAGAAATACTTTTTACTGAAGAAATGCTACCTATGAAAACTATTGATGGCAAGTTAGATTGGTATCATTCTTTGTAATACATCTCTTGCAAGAGTATTGTTAGTAATTTCCTGCTGATCGACAAAATGATTAATTTACTTATTGTCTCACTATTTACTTGATTCTTGGGCTCTAGCAAACTTTCAAAGATATGTATCTCAAAATCTGGGAAAATAACACCAAAACTATCTGTGTGCCTAAATAACATTAGAGGTGAGACAGAAAAAGATATGTTTTTGTAGTTTATTTTAAAGGTCCATAATTTCATAAGCTTGGTGGGCAGAACTACGTGTTCAATTGTCACACTTTGATCTAGAGTCTTTTATCCAATACACAGTGGCTAAGGTGAACATGGAAAACTGTAAAAAAACGTTGTCAGGTAAGCCTTTTTGGAGAATATGTGGAGAATAAAGAGCTCAATAATAAATTAACAAAGTCAAATTACTTTATTTCCCTAAAATGTACAAAGCAATTATCAGATAATTACAGACCTGTCTGAAGGCTATTTTTTCTGTAATTTGGGTGAACCAACCCTTTAAGAGTTTCAAACACTAGCGAATAGTGCGAACAGTTTTCGACCCCATGTGATTCAGCAGTGATTAACACTTGAAGTACAAAGATGAGAGACATCATCAGCCAGTCAACTTCATTCCATACTCCACTGACAGTGAACAATCAAAGTGGTGCCAAACAAAGCTAGAGTTAGACCTCAACAACAAAAGAAAAGGCCAGATGAGTCCAAACCAAGCACAAACTGAGCCAAACCATGGGAGAAAGAGAGCTGCAAGAATCCGACCACAACAACAAATCAAATCCCCCGGTCCTTTGATATACAAATAATACAAATAAAACCACATCGGTCATGCAGCTGCAGGCACTCAAACATGCTGGAACCAAAACAGCAACACTATCAAGTCAGGATCTAAATCATCCACAGGGACTGAATGTTAGCACTGCAGGCCATAAAAGTTGCGAACTTGATTAAAACTTCATCTTTGCCAGTAAAATGTGCTTTGTTAGCTGTCGTAGTTGACCAAAACCACAATCTCATTATCATTCAGACACAGTAAATACCTTTCATTAGCCATCCTCTCTGCGAGCTTAGGTCTGCTGTGTAGCTGCTTCATTGCAGACACTGGGCTGACGTTAAATTTGACTGATCCAGGTACAGGCAGGAACTGATTAAAGGACTGATTTGTTTTGACTGCAACTGGTTTTTGAAAAGATCCAGTCCTTCGTGCCATCATATCATCCTTCTCCAGGTCAGGCAGAGGCTCATTTTCATCATACTCATCCTCATCATCGTCATATTCACGGTCGCTGTGAGAAGTTGATCGGGTCACCACTGCGTCAGGCTGCGGTTGAGGTGTTTCCATGTGAACTTTGGATTGCTGTTGCTCCACTCTGTGAAGGAAACTCCTGCAGTTGAAACAGCTAAAAATCAAGTTGGAGATTCTAATCTAGGATGCAAACCACACCAAGCTTGTTAGCGCTCTCTGCACACTGTGAACAAATCTCAGCCCACCTGACATTCAGTTTCTTGTTTCTCTCTGTCTGCACTTCCTTTTTGTTTCGCGGAGCAGCATCGGCAGTGTCCTCCCCCTGTGTGCAGCGTTTGGAGCCAGGCAGAGGCAGGAAACGGTTGTAAGTCCCTGTAGCACTGCTTTGTTTATGGAAAATGCCTGTCCTCCTTGCCATCATATCGTCTTTCTGAAGATCTGGGATCCTTTCCTGTTCCTCCTCATCCTCCTCGTCTGTTCTCTTTTCGTACTGAGCCAGACGAGCATCCAGCTCAGCAGGAGTCAGAGCAACCTCTGGGGTCCAGGGTGGGAGGGCAGCAGGAGGAGGGGTAGTTCGATTGAGGTCAGCTCCATCAACCTGGCTGTGAGAGCATTGCATAAAGCTCTAACTGCAGCAGTGATGATGGATTATCTACACCCAAAACTTGCAACTATGCCCTTAAAATCCAGGCATGTACATGCAGAAAAGCAGGCCAGGTATGGTCAGAATACAGACTGTATTTTCAGTCAGATCAGAAACACCAAAATAAAATTCAGTAAAGCAAAAAGCAAAAAAAATATTTAGTGTTAGAAAAGAAAACATGCAAAAGTTGTGCAAATCTACTAAAACAAAAATGTTCACGATGAGATTTTGAGCCGCATCAGACACTTTGACCATCAGAGTCCTGTGACAACCTCCATCTACAAAGTGTAGCTTCTGCTCAGACCAGTAATTAACTTAAAAAATATCAAAAACATACATTAGAAAAGTTCAAGGATTCACTGGTTTATTTCTCACATCCACCAGCAATATGTGCCGTGAAATGCAATGTGGCATGCTCCTACACCTGTGCTCAAAGACTGGTGTGAAAAAAGAGGATAGGGAACAGGATAGAAAACTCAAGATGTAAATATATTTCAAAATGTAAAATGTGCTGACATCACAGTTTAAAGGAGAAGTTTCTACATGTTCCAATGAAGCAAACTGATGATGTATCATCAGTAAGATTTAAATAAATTACAGAGATAAATGATTTGTGCATTAACTATATTTTATCAGGCTAGATAAACTGACCGGTCTCCTGACAAACATTAGCTTGTCATATATATATCAGAATCAGCATATATGTAGGTAGAAGACAGAAATGCCAAAGAGATGTCTGAGGTCGTTTTAAACATAGTGTCTCTATCACAACGTTTGTCAACCAGAGGGCACTGGAAAGTTTATTTTTCATGTAGAAAATGTCATACTCGATCCACATCGTGGTCACAGTTACAAAAAAAAAACTAATTTAAGAGATCCTGTTATTTGGTTTTTTTAAACTCTTAATTATTGATATATTGGCCTCAGAAATCCAGAATTGGTCAGTTGACATAAAGCTGATCACAGCAAGATGTACATGCATGTGTCTGTGTTTGTGTGAGTGTGGACCTTTGTTTCTTATTAAAACTTCAAGCAAATCAGTACAATGCAGAGAAGTGCATCCAAACTACCTAATTTACTCATTCAAATAGGCTTGAAATGTCTTACATTTCCTAAAATGACATTGGCAAGCAATTAAATTAAATCAATTAATATGTAATGCAACAGAAAGGGATCTATTTATTCCTTAATGCAGTCCATAATAATGCAAGTGAATTTGGATTCGAGCCGCTGTAGCCTAAGTTGTCTTGTATTTGGCCTTGTCCATACCTGCGTTCCCGCTCTGAAAGCTGGGAGCCCAGGCCAATGGTAGGCATGGCTACAGTTGCCTTGGAAAGGAGTCGTCTTAGCAACTCCGTCTCCTCCCCTTCATTTGATGTGACTGTGTCTATTGGCTGCTCGATCTCAGTCACGCCCCCAAAGGTCACAACTTTGCTGTGACTTCGTCCAGCCTTTGCTGATCCGCTGAAAGGACTTCCATAACTTTTCTCCAGACAAGCCTGACACACAGGTGCCGGACTAGCCTCACTGTAGATATAACAACCTCACAAATGAAGACACACACAAATCCACCCACGCACACAACAGCCAGCAAAAGAGCAGGGGGAAAAGAAATCATGAGCAACTAGAGACAAAGGATCAGACTGTGAAGACAAAGGAAGGATGAAGTGGAAATGATGAATCAGACAGGAAGTGTGGATGGACAGAAGAGGACAAAAGCATGGGGTTGTGTACTTAAATCACTTCAGCACACACACATACATTCACATATACATGCCACGTTTTTTTATCTAGTCTAGGTAGCCACATTTTCCCGCTAACTGCTGCTCCTCTGGGAACACAAAAAACTCTTTATCCTGTCTAATGACATCAGCACAGAGAGAGAAAAACAAAGCCGAAGCAGTGCTCACAGCCAACAGTCGCCTCTTTTCTTTTTTGGTCACACACACAGAGTCTCATACACACCGGCCAATTCCCTTCTCTGTTTCAATGCCTGTCAAAGAAGACTGAAGAGGACTGAAGTGCACATTAATGAGGAGAATAAAAAAAGCAGATGAGAACATGGGGAAAACAGAGACAAGGAGAGACGGGAAACTATGGCAAACTATGGAAACTAGACAATGAAAGTTTTTTTATTTTTAATTTTTTTATTTCTGTGTTTCTAACAATTAAAAGATTGTTAGGAGGGGACTTAAGTGACATGTCCTTAAATCTGCCTGAAGTAAACTTTATTTATTTTTAAGCCTGCAACAAACAACTTTTTACATCCTGTTGATCATTTTTTTGATTACCTAACTAATCAGTTCTTGTAAAAATGTCAGCAAACAGAAGAAAAATGCCCATTATTATTTCCCAGAGCCCAGGAGAACATTTTTAGATTAATTGTTTTGTCTGACCAATCGTCAAAAATAAACCATTATTAAATTTCTAGGGTATAAAACTGGCAAAATCTCACATTTAAGAAGCTGTAACAAATAAATGTTTAAATGTTTCTTAACAAAGGACTCAAAGTAATAGTTTGACATTTTGGAAACATCAATTTGCTCTCTTGATGATGAGTGGCGAGTTGATTGATACCACTGTCATGTCTCAGCAGCTTGTTATCTTGTCTTAGCATAAAGACTGGAAATAGGGAAGCAGCTATCTTGACTCTGTCCAAGGGCAACAACACCTGCCTACTCTAAAGCCCAAAAATTACTTTGACTTATTAATAATTATACCCTGTCTCCTCAATCAAAAAACGGGCTGTTTTACGAGTGTTGTGTGTCAAACCCAGAAACCCAGAATGTTTTTACATTTAACCTTTCAGCTACATTTATTTTTGACCAAATTGAATTCAAATTATTCAAATTACTATATTTGAATATTCACCTGCTCCCTTACAGACTACCCTCTACTACTACCCAAAACAAAATGTTTAGTATTCTTGAACCCTTGTGACTACTGTCACAATCCTCTTCTGAACGGAAACTCTTCAGAGTTTACTCTCAAAATGTCAGAATTTGCCCTCAGCTGTGATTTAAGCATAGTTTGTTTTGTTTTTTGATTTTGCTTTTCTGGCTTGTTCCTGTTCTTTCCCTGTTTCTTCTTGAATCCCTGCAAACAACAGGAAATGTTTTTTACAAAGATGTTGCGATTTTAAAATGGCTTACAGAGATAGGTGCACTAGGCTTTCAGCTTTCGATGTGTATTTTGTGCAGTTTGGTGACGATTCAACTGCATGCCATCCAGAATAAGGCTAATTAAACCCCTGCTCATATTCAAGTTGCTGTTTGTTACTGGTTTCAAAAATATCTCATATGTAAGTTTGCTTGGTTACATCTGTGCAGATTTATGGGACTCTTCCGCCTCCAATGACCTGCTCAAGACTGGAACAAAAACTAGAAGCAAATGCACACACACACACACACACACACACACATACTGCACATTCTCTCATCAGCTTTGCTACACACAGTGATTTACCAACCACACACTAGACATACAGCAGGATTTACGTGCTTTGCACTGCATGTGTGCTGAAACAGAGAGTGTGTGTTGGGCACCTGGGTTCAGTCATCTTGAGTCTCTCCCACTTCTTCATATCTGCCTGGCTCATGGAGGCAGAAACAAAGCTCATTGGTCCATCCCTGTGAGGGAGGGGCCTACTCTGAGCCCGCCTACAAGCCAGGTCATCCTTCTGCTTGTTAGGCATCACCTTAACCCTTCCCTCTTCTCCCTCCTCCTCCTCTTTCTCCTCTTCCTTGTGGCAAGGGGCAGAGTTTAGGAAGGGGTTGTCTCTGCGTGTAATGATGTCAGGGAATGTTTCCTTCTCACTGTCCAATCAGATGGCCAGTACACAGGCATCACACAGCACGTTACACATCAAAGTGGAGCGCACACATCAAACCACACGTGACCACAACACCCAAAGAAAGAAAGAGCAGGAAAATGGTTCAGAATTTTTAGAAGTGAGTCAGAGGAAATGGAAGAAAAAAGGTAAATTCACACACACACTAACACACGCAGCTAACCTGAGCTCCTTCTTCTGCAGCGTTTGCTGTGAGGCCCGTCTAATGCCCTCCCAGCGCTCTCGGTCTTTGTTACTGCATACAGGTGGAGGGATGAACTGGTGCACCTTAGGAGCAGCAGGGCTGCGATGAGCTCGTCTGGATGCCAGGTCATCTCTACGAACATCTGGAACCTTCTGCACCGCTGCTTCCTCCTCCCCATCGGAGGAGGAATCCCAGGCAGATTTCTGAGAGCTCAAAAAGTCGTTATCACGACGAAGGATGATGTTTGGAGACGGCGACCTTACTTCCTGTTCCTCCATTGTGGGAGGGCTGGAGTTGGAGATGGGATGACGTAGCACAGTCATTAAAAATCCATCCTGACAGGTTGTGAGCAGAGGTAGCGACGTGCAAAATTCAAGTCAAATGCAGTCAAATATATCATAACGTGCTCCAGATAATTAGGATTTTTTAACACATCAACCCAAAAGCAGTCACTCAGTTGGGTAGCAATTCCCGTCCACTGAAACCTCTATTCCACTAAAACCAACTGCCATGGTTTGATCAATCTCTCCCATGCATCTCTCTCCCACAACACCAATAAAGAGCAAGCAGTTAGTTATCAGTCACTCCACAAATCAGTATGCACAAAACTGGTCATAAAGTAGCCACACAGCTCCAGTGCTGGAGCAAACCACAGGTAAAACTACAATCACAACTTTTCATTAGTGGACACGACCAAAGTTGTTGAACCACCACGACAGCGGCAGATCTCATGCCCGTCCTCTCTGACCTGCTGTAGCGAACAGCAGCAGGCAGAACTTTAATTCCCGCCTTCTCCAACCTCTGCAGCCTCCTCTGCTCCAACACCTCCTGGGGCACCTTCTCCTCTTCCTGTTTTAGTTTTTCCCCATTGTTCTCGAAGGCCCAAGTGACAGTCTTGGGAGTTTTGTGGTGCAGTCCAGTTGTTTTGCCCTGCTCTGGAGGGTAACTAGGGAACAGTGTGTAACGGCAGGGAAAGATTAGGGATGATGGAAGTTTGTATGTCTGTACGTCCGTGTGTGTTTTTCTTCTTTCTGCTTGTTTGTTTTGCTTTTTCTTTTGAGGCTCTTCATATCATTCATTTCATTTACATTACAATTATTTATTGTATTAGCTGTTAGCTGTTACCTCCGCTGCTCTCCCTCCTCCGCATGTGGTTTTCGTCGCGGAGTCGGCACGTAGGAGCTGGCGTTGGTTCGGTTAGGAAGAAACTGGTTGAAGGGGATGGAGCTTCTTGATTCACTGCTGGCAGTCCGCCTGGCCAACATGTCATCCTTCCGCACATCTGGCTTCCTGCTGGGGGCATCAGCCTCCGAATCGCTGCCTCGCCCTGGGCAACAAAGACAGATGAAGCGTAAAAGAGAAAAGAGTGTTTAAGGTTAGACAGTATGTCAGGACTTTGAGAAACTACAATTAATTGGTCCTTGTGTAATGACCTCTCCAAACACTATACAGTTATCAAAATATATGGCTCCATGTTTCTTTTCATCAAAAGCTTATAATTTCTTCAATTCCATTAACTAACAACTGACATCATCACTGCTAAAAATCACAAGCACCATTTTATGGCTGGTCAGAAAAACACATTAATCACTTCTTCTCTTGTCAACCCTTTGACAACCTGCAACAATGCAGTATTCTGACATAAAAAAGACACACAGACAGGGAAGTACAAATTATATCAGCTGTCCATCTTGTTGGGTAATAAATATTACTTGGTAAAGCAGTACACCATCTCTGTGACCTCTGGGAAATGTAGGGAATGATTCTATTCCCGGCCCTTGAATAGTGTTTTTTTTGTCACCCTGCAGCACACATATTACATTGTCAACATAAAAGACACAAACAGGATGCCAGTGATACTTCTAGGACACACACACACATATGCACAGACTGACATATGACAGGCAGGATGTTGACCTCAGTCTGTGTTTCCCAGGTCCAAATCTCTAGTGATTGCTACTTAGACCAACAGCTGCTGCATCTGGGACACACACACACATATGCACAGACTGACATATGACAGGCAGGATGTTGACCTCAGTCTGTGTTTCCCAGGTCCAAATCTCTAGTGATTGCTACTTAGACCAACAGCTGCTGCATCTGGGACACACACACACACACACACACACACACACACACTGAGATGTTCAGCTGTTGTCCACAGCCGGTCTGACTGACCGTAACATACCAAGGTTAAAACTCTAACATGTTACAGAACTGCAGTCAGACTATTTATGGATGAGTGACTCTGTAACGCTGCTTTAAAGGAATAGTTCAACATTTTGGGAACCACGCTTTGCTGTCTTTTTGAGAGTTATATGAGAAGATCAATATCATTCTCAGGGTTGTGTGTTAAGGATAGCTTAGCTTAGAATAAAGACCGGCAGCAGGGGAAAAAGCTTGCGCTGCTATCTCCAAAGGCAGAACATTTATTTTTCCTACTTAAGAGACGTTTATCAGAACCAACCATCACTGTTGCCTCGATTCACCACATCAGGAGAAGGACTGTGCTGTGAGCGGGAGCCAAAAGAGTCCAGACTGTCCAAAACAAAGGAAAACAGACCAGAAAACATATTATAGTTTCACATTGCAGCAACTAAATGAACACATGGGATATTTATTTGAAAGAAATGCAAGTTTTATGTCTATACTGGGACTGAACTTCTCATGAGTGATTTTAAAAACCCTAAATGTGTGGTTACCTTGTCTTAGCATGAAGACTGGAAATAGGGAAGCAGCTACTATGTGTGTGAGTGTCAGTATTGGCAGATGTCTCTCACCTGTCAAGGGAGTTGTCGCGAGTGTGTCGTGGTGGAGATAGAGACTCACTCCTCTCAGAGTCCCAGCAGTCATAGCCGCTGTCTCTAACACTGCGTTTCTGTGGACTGTCGCCTCCTTCCTCACTCTCCTACAAACACACACACGAGCACAAAAGGGACTTGGGTTGTTTAATGTCCTGCCATGATCTCTGAGACAGAAGAGGATGCTAACACACACAAGTTTTTGAAAAAAATCTGTTTTACCTAATTAATATGCAAATGTATGAATCTTAATAGATCATGTATTTCATAACAGGTACCTTTAGTGTAAGTATAAAGTTACAGTCAGTATAAACTACTATTTATATATTCAAAAGCAAAGATTTTTCACAACAACATGTTTGTCATGCTACATACCTGGTATCAATTTGAACTTGTTAACCTAGAGTCTGGGAAATCAGTGTTTCCTCATTAATATGCAAATTTACTCAGATCGTCCACTCCATAAGGAGTACCTGTGGTGTAAGCATGACGTCTCCACTATATCTCGTTCTTGAGCTATCAGGTTCACAACAATGTGTCCACACAATAACAGAGTCACTGGAGATAAGATGCAAAAGAGCTGAAGGAAGAGAAACTTACAGCCAAATGAAAGGAAACTGAAAAAAATAAGATAAAAGAACTCAAAACTGCAAAGATTAACTAATTTGAATGGACCCGAATTGATCCAAAAGATAAAATTTAGAGAGCCAAGCCCCTGTTTTTTAATGATATCCTGTGTCCTCTCTCTGTCTCTCCCTGAAATAGGAGTAGCTGTGGTGTAACAAAAACAAGGATATGTTTTCTCCTGTCTCCTGCACCCCAACAAAGACAGGAAACTAACAAATCCATCCCCTGCACCTCCTCTGTGCTCTTATCGGTCTTTCTGTCTGCCCCCCCCCCCCCCCCCCCCTTCTGTTCTTTCTGTCCTCCTTCGCATCGCTGTGTTCACTCACCATCTTCATTTGAGCAAGAAGCCCTTCAAACTCCTTGAGGTTGAGAGTAGGGCCAGTGTAGGAGGCACAGCCGCTGGCAGCCTTCCCCAGCCAGAACACTGTGTTCAGCACCTGAGAGACATAGATACAGGGCGTTGGTGTTTGCTAAACACACTAGCATTGAAGCTAATGCAGGAGAAAAAGAAGAAAGAGCAATGACAACTCACATTTTTTAGTTTGCGGTTGCAGTCGGAGTCCCTAATGAGAGAAAAGTGTGTTACTGTGGTGCTACACTACATTAAATTGGACAAGTGCAGGTATAGAAGCCACCAACACGCCTATTTACTTGAGGTTTGCTCGTATAGAAGTGTCCTGCAAGTCTCCAGGGTCAAACAGCTGGGAGCCCCTCAGGCCCAGCTCCTCACAGCCCCGCAGGAAGACTGACAGGTTGTCCTAGAGGAAACAGCAGGGGATGACAGACAGTCAGAGTTTATCACTTTGACGAACAGGGTGGTTTACAGGGCTGAATGTCACACTGGGGAGTGTCTTCTTACCAGCCCAGCGATGGGGGTGGGCAGTCTGTTGATCTTCTTGACCAGCCCTGGTTTGATTGCACTCAGCAGCCTGAGTGGAGGAGGGGAGAAGCAGAGATTTATTGAGTCCTGGGGGAGTTTATGTATGTTGATGCTACTACAGACATCAAAAACTGAAGAGGAGTGATGTCACAGGCTTACTCGCATAACAGGATGCCGTTCTCCAGCGCACTGCGGAAGTCCTTGTCTCCAAAGCTCTTCCCCGTTACAGCCTTGTGAAGGGGGACAGGAAGAGACAGATGTAAAGGAGGTGGACTGGAACCTGGGCTGCAGCTAACAATTATCTTAAATATTGATTGAATATTGGTTATTATTTGTTTGTTGATTAGTCGTTAAGTCTGTGAAATATCAGAAATCATTAAAAATGTCTGCTTTGACAAATGACAACTTGAAATTTTCATAAAAAGTAATGAAATATATGAAGAGGACATAGACAGACAAGGAGTGTAGAAAAGGTTGATCATAATAGATCCAGGCAACATTTTAAACCCTGTTATGTCATCATAACAATACCTACACTAATGTATAGCAATTAATACAGGAATTATTGCTGCAATTTTACAGATATGTAATTTCTCTTCAGGTCTCACCTGCCAAATATGGCTTGATCTCAATAAAAATCCCTGCATAAATAAACCTAAACCAACCAACTAATTAACTAAGTCCATCATATGAATATGATTACAGTCATTTGTAGACAAGTATTTTATACTTTAGTCCTGGGATTGTGCCTCACTGTGTCCCTGACAGAGGAACCTGCTTCTGCTTGGTCCACCCTTCCCCCAACATTTTGCTTCAGTAGAAACCAAATTAGAGTGACACAGGCCAATGGCACACCGCTCTGTGTCCTCATTCCTTTTTCCCAAAATGCACCCTGATTCCTTGATTTAGATGCATGGAGCTGTATCTTGAAAAAGCTGCAATTACATCTCCTCTAACTTGGGCTCTAATTTGCCGTCTATCCTCCACAGCCACGAGAGGAGGAGAGAATCAGGAAGCTAACAGTGACCAAACCAACCCCCTCACACACACGGATTTCTGGAGCTGTTGTGTAACCAGCAGCCAAAGATGAATGGAAAAGCAGAGAGGTTTGACTGACGCTGTTTAGACGTCTAATCCAGATTAGTACAGATTACATTTAGCACCCAAACTGCTAACTGCAGGCACAAACTCTCTCTGGCTCTGCTGCCTCTATGTACGCTCCTATACATGCTTTTACACTTAATCACACTTAATGTGTCAGTTTCCATGGGCAACTGCTCACAGACAATTAATAATCTGAGGAATCTAATCAATTTTCTTTTCGTTTCTGATCATTCTTACTGTTAATAATAATGAATTATTTTGAATTCTTCATGTACATTTCTGCCGGACATGTACCATATGTATTAGGGGAAAATACACACACAGACACACACACACAGCGTATCTGCAGCTATGAAAATAGTCTATTGTTTTTTGTTATATAAGTGATGACCAGATGTTTCCCATTGGCATCCCCTTCTTGTTCTTGTCTTTCATCCTCCGTCTATCACACACACACGCACGCTGGCACATCATGTTTATTAAGGTTCGACTCCAGGCCTTTGAAACATTTACACCATGGCCATGCATAATTTACCCTCCAAGCAGAGTACTATATAGAGGGAGAGCAGGACTACTGTGTTTGTATTTTGTGTAGGTTGTGTGTGAGGAGGAGGCAGGACACAGACAGTGGGTTGGGGGTGGAGGTGGTTAACGATTGGCTATGTGCAAAATGCTGAAACTGAAATATAGCAATTAGAAATAGTGCCTGGTGTGAGCATACACATTTTGGATAAGATGAACAGACGAAAAGGGATTGCCGTGACGTTTTTGTGTGTTAAAAACAGAGAGACAGAGTGTGTACATGTGTGTTAAGTGAATATTCATGTCTGCTACAAAAACCAAGCCAAAGGCCTTGGGGGTATTTCAGCGCCAGCAACAGTAATTCGACCCTCTGTCGCTCCCTCTCAGCCCTCATGCTGGATTGCTCTGCTCAGTGTGGGTGAATGGCAGCAGCAGCTACCATTTAAACCCTGAGGAGGGAGTGTGTGTGGGGGCAGAGGAGAAGCAAAAGTAGGCCAAAGTACCCTTTGCTTTTATTTCAACAACTGCAAAAAGATGGAAAGAATGAGAGGCTTGAAAATCAGAGCGAGAAGATGAGGAGACAATGATGTAGTACATCGTTAACACAGTGGTGTTATTTCTGGTCAGCACATCAGGTGCTGTAATACACTTATGTGACAAAAGCCAGGATTTTGCAGTCCCACACTAAATGATGAGGAGTTGGTTCAGGGCTATGATTCTGCAGTTTACTCAAATTGTTGTTTATTTTTAGGATGGGACAGTCAGGCAGTCTCCTCTGTTGAACCTAGTCCCACTTTACGCCTCTCATGGATTACCATGACTTTTGCGTCACAGAACTAAGCATGTTTTTCTAAAAGATAAATGCCTGTCAATGTTTGAAAAACAGATTTTATCATTATTTTATGTTTAATTCCCAGACACTCCTTGAACCACGTGGATTAAAAAATATTTTGTTCAACATAAAGAAGAATATTTTTGGCCAGTTTCTGGAAATGAGCCTGAATATTAGGATTAATCCATAATTAAAATATTCATCAACTGCAATGTAATAAATGAGAAGCACAAACAGGGGCTAGTTTGAACCACACTAAACTGTCCGTGTGTTTCCAGTAAAGCCAGTCCTGAAATTAAATACATTATCCTGCCGTAAGAGCTGGAGATGAGGAGTATTTGAGACCCGCTGTAATGGAGCGGCCACTGAGAAAGTCTGATGTTTTGATTTGTGGTGTTGCCTAAGCATTAGCCTTGTTATAATGTTATAATGTTATAATGTGCTGTGGGCACTTTGCGCACCAACGCCATGTGGTACACAAACACAAAGAGAAGACAACAAAGAGAAAAAAACAGAATGAGGAAGAGAGAAAGACAGAGAGACAAAGTCAAAATCCAGATGTATTGTAGATTTGAGGATGAGTTTAATCTGGATCAGAGTAATTAACCAGAGTGAGTCGAGACCAGACAGCACAAGACCCTTAGACTGCTTATGACTAAGCACAATCATAGTGTAATCACTGCTTGATATTTTTATTTGATTAAAATATAGAAATATGAAAAGATACGGTACTCTCAAAAGATATTTTTATAAATTTACATTTCACTCTGCACTGTGCCAAAAAATGTGGTCAGTTCTTCAGTATAGACATGACGATGTCGTATCGCAGCACAGCAAAGAAGCAGTTTTATTAACTTAAATATAAATTAATAAATAAATAATAGTACAAAAAGTATGAGGTATATTCACTAATTGTCTGTTTTGCATGTACATTTCAAAGTACTCTGTATCCTACAAAGTTGTATTGTTGAAACTAATGATATATGGAACATCTGTGCAGTGCTTATCAGAGACAATAAATCATAAATTATGTATGATAAAGCATATACCGTTATAAATTACGCAGGCTAGCTTATGTCCCGTCTGTAATTCTTCAAGAAAATACAACATGACATGTTCACTTCTGTCTGTGGCGGACTGTCACCATCCTGGCTTTACAAAAACTCAATCACTGAGGCATGAAAGACATTTTAGCCAACAGCAGGTCTGTGTCAACATTATTTCACATTCTTTAATACAGCTTTGATGCACGGAAAGTCGATGAATCCCAGCTCTCACACTCTCTCTCGTGCAGACACAGCTGGCAGTCTGACTGGAGTTAATCTGCCCAGGACAGCTGTGACATCTGGCACACACACACACACACTTGCTCAGTCACACACATTCCTTTATTTATTCCCTGTGTGTCAAACCCTCACTCTTGCTATGTACTGTATGTTGGTGACAGCAGAGGTTAACTGCTGCCACTAAAGTCAACTTTGTGTTCCTCTGAGCCTGTACAACTTTAACTTGCTCAACGTCACTTCCAACAGGTTTAAAGCACCTTCGACAGTGCGTGTGAGAGACAGTCTAATCCAGCCTTGTCTCGGCTATAAACAGACAGAAAGGTCTGGTCTGTGCCAGTCTAATTTCCTGCTCAGGTCATGTGGTGATATATAGCCTACTGCTCTACTGCCCCCCTGGAAACAGTGACACCTGAGAGCCTATCCATGTTATGTTCCCATAGTGACCAGTGTCACCCAACCGGGGCGTGTCTGAGTGGTGTGTGAGCAGTATCATGCATAGCTGATCGGCATGGGTGTGTGTGTGTGTGCATACACTTTGCATACTCTTACACAAAAACACACACACAAGGAGCAAAGGGTGGCATGGTTAACCCTGAATCATCCCCACCTGTGAGAGCATATAAATACACCACTAGAAATAGAGTCAGCCTGACCAGTCTGAAAATATCTGGAGTATTAGGAGGCAGGAAGACGACAAAGCACGAGGAACACCGAGCAAAGATACTGCAGGAGAGATTAAGACTTAGAGGCCAGCATTAACCTAGACCAGTGTGCTGACTACTGATGTAACATGGCTGCAATTGGTCCCTTTTAAGCGCCGACCAAAATGCGTCTATAGCATCAAGCATCAAAAAATATTGATAATCTAAAATGTTCACATCATTTTACAGTAGTTCCCAAAAAACACAGGATGCTTTGAGAGAAAGATGAACCTCAGTTAAATAAGGATATGTTGGGGTCAACTGTACCGTAGACTAAAAAATGTAAATTTGTTTTGGAAAAATAAAGTTTGTTTATAGCCCTTGGTATTGAAGTGTTACATTTGCGTTGACACTGGTATTGTGTTGGTGTTCTAACCATCAATGAGTGAAAAGTATGCTTAATACAACAATACACACTCCTGCTTTTAACTTTATTGGTTTTAAGAAGATGCAAACATTTCTTTGAGGTTCTTTTTTGTGACTTGAGTAGAGCACAAGGATGACTTGAGAGAGTAAACGGCATCCAACCTCAACATCATTCATTGAAGGGATAACTGTTCAAGTTTGGAGGGAAATTATCTATTCACATTAACATCCCTAAAGCCACATAAATAGGTCATTCTTCTCCACAGAAATATTTAATAAATACTGATAACTTTGATTTTCTTGCACTGTATGTGGGAGTAGCAGATCTGAACTTGGTGGTGGGAAGACGAATGATCCTCTTCTGTGGCCTCTGAAATTTTAAAATTAATCATGATGAAAAGATGTGGCCCCAGGCAAGCCATTTAACTCTCACACATATATATTGATAGACTGGTTAATAAAAGCTAAAAGTGTATTTAGAAGAGGGACTGTTAGTTTAAAACCAACGGGCGTCAGTGTTTTTGAGTTTTACAATTTACCAAGTCTTTGAAGAAGTGTAAAAATGTGACTTTATCTGCTCATATTAAACTGGTAGATCCCAGCCTTTTTAAATTGTGACCCCTTAAATTAAAGCAATATCTACTTGTCACCCCTAACCAATGTCAGCCTACTACCTAACGTCTACGGGTGGGGATACGTTTAACCAAACAGTGATTTTTAGTGAACTTTTAGGGGCTGTAAAGTGATCCAAATCAGACTGCTTGGGAGGTTTGTGGCTCACCAAATTCATTCACATACCAGAGTCAAACAGACTTGTTAACCTATTAGCCTGTGGATATTAATCCTGAGTCCTGCTGCTTGCAGACTTCAGAGAGACTCGCTGCTGCAGTTCAGTTAAGTTGCAAAACTTTTTGTGCTTGTTAATGTAAATAATGTTTTGCATTTTGATTTAGCTGAATACCACTATCATCTCTAAGTTAATCTTTATTTATGTTACTGCCATGACACAACATATATATGAGTAATAAGTAAAGTAAACACATCTTCATTTTACAGGTTATCAGTTTTATGTGGCCTGCAGCTTAATATTTTGTTTGATAACGCCATATCATGTAAGTGTGCAAAACACAAAATACTGGAAAACACAAATTACTTGACACATTTAAAAGTCTGCAACCAGGATATAATGTGGGAAAATAACACTCAAACATTCCAGCACTAGTCCTTGCCCACGCAAAGAGATACTCAGTGGTATGGTGGATGCTTGATAGGCAACTTCATCCGAACACCGAATTCAAATAAATCCCATCTATCCATGTTCTCCTTCATCTACCTCCACCAGGAATAAACTGGTTGACTGCAGGACAAGCTACACAGGCTGTGGGAGCCCCGAAAATACAGCCAAGCTGAATCCAAACCTTTATTTCCCCAATATCTGAGATTCCAGTTGGCAGGTAGCTTTGGCTAAAGCAGACTGAGCAATGATGGAAGGAAAAAAAAAAAAATAGGTCATAATGCAGCTCCATGGGCAAAACATGATTCACCACTCAGGCTTAGAGTGGGGCGTTTCAGCCACATGATGGTGGAGGCGATGCAGCAGACCACGGATAATAATCTCATCCTATCAGCTGCTGCTTAACCATGGCAACCGGAATCCCCTCACACCCGAAGAGGGGGGCGTCCCCCCCCCGCCCCCCCGCCAGCAAGTAGAAGATGGGCTTTTATTATCGACGGTAAACATATAGGCAAAAAGAATCGGCTACTTTGTGGGGCTTAGTTTGTGTTTGTCCTTTATTTTATAAAAGTGCTCACAGTGCTGGTCTCGGTGTTGGATTCCACCAAGAGTCAGGCATGACTGAAAACTTTGAACACACACACACACACACACACACACACACATACACATGTTTGTTCACCCATGCACCAGAGCCGTTGTCCCACAGCGGTAACCTAACACTGCCCCCCCCCCCCCCCCGCCCCCCCCCCAACAGGTGATGATGCACCGGTGGTGCTGCTGGCCTATGTATTTATATCCCCGGTCGCAGAATGTGGCAGTATGACCCATTTACCAGGCCCCGGAGCCTCTGTGGTCGGTCACTTCTCTCACCTCTATCCATTTCTGTGCCTCCTGACAGGCCGGTTCGGGATGGCTCGGCTCCAGTGGCTCCGACTCGACATCTCGACCTGCTGCGGGACTCGCCATCTCCGGGCCGGGCCGTGCACCAAGGAGCAGAGTCTGACGGCGACGATACTGTGAAGTGTGTTGTGCGATAATGCCCCCTTCAGATGCGCGGAGGTGCTCCCCTCCCCTGCTCCTCGCTTCCCACCGTCGACTGAGTCCTGCCCACGCTGTGGCGGGGGAGAGGGAGGAGAAACGCGGCGCTGCAACGCGAACCAGGCGCTAAAAATAACAATGTTGTGCGCCGCCAAACTGCGTGAGGCCGCCGCCGCCGCTGTCCTCAGCCTGCAGCCCGCACATGAACGCGCAGACAGGAATCTATGCGGGGGAGGTCGAGAGAGATAGACAGAGATAGGAGAGAGAGAGAGAGAGGGAGGGAGACGAGGGGGTTGCGAAAGATGTCCCGTTATTCCACAGTTCCCGTGCGTCTGCTGGGGTGACCGCTGGGAGATGTGCTTCATGCTTGCGTGGGCCATAGAAAGTCAACCGGCTTTAAAACGGAGAGCGAAGAACAAGTCGGCCACCTGTCAAAAAGCAGAGTTTTAAGATCAAGGCTTGATTACCAAACGGGCAACGTGGGCTACCGTGCAGTGGCCCCAGAAAGTCCAATGCAATATCATTTGAGTCTGCATAATTGAATTAATCACAAATTTGCACCTCTACAATAACAGCTATAACTAGTTCTAGTGAAAACTGGCATGTTTTCTCCAAAGATGCCGAGTTTACTATCATAGAAAACAGGAGAAACTGGCAAATACAAAAAAAACACACAGGCTGTAAAAAGTTAGGTTTTGGCATTTTTGTTTTAAAATTACTAAATTTTTTAATCAAAGTTTTTGCCAAATACTTTTCTGGCAATCATCTTTTTGATAAGTGAACTAATGATTTCAGCTCTAGAGAACTGGTTGGATTCTGTATGCCTCAGGCATAATAATATAATAATGAATCTGCCATGGACAGTGGTGGGACACCTATAAGGTTAATCCAGCCTATGTTTGAGTTATGTCCAAGCATGAAGGTGTAAATGCTGTTTTAAAGCCAAGAAGGCAACTAGCCTGGGCCTCTCAGATCAATAAATTTGTTAGGGGAATATGCACCTGAACCATAGCAAAATATAAACTGCATTTACTGTACTTTTACTGTCTTATCAAGGGGGCCTTTAATTTTAATATTTACTTCAGTTTTTACTAAATACAGTTGTGTTTTATCAATTGCCACAAACAAACAGATTTCTGGCAAACCTGGGCCAAATGTAATCTACCGTGTGCTATACCTGATGGGAGCTTAAAGATGGGAGCTTATAGACATGCTGTACAGTATGAAAAGGTTTTATACAGGAGTTCACAGCTCAACTTTGCTCCAGTGCCCCCCTCACAGAAATGAATTAATAATTCCCTTATTTATTTATGTATCTGCTGGCCTTAAATTAGTTAAACTCAAAATGCAGAGTCCAAACTAGAACTTCTCCCAGGTTGCTTAAACTCCCCAAATGACCTCAGTGTTCTCAAAAATAGCCCTGTTCCATGTTGCTTAAAATAAAAAGTATGCCCCATTTTGAAATAGACAGCTTCTCTGGGACTGTCTTTAAAGTCATCGATTACAAACAAAAATCAATACAAAACGGTCATCAGGAATGTTGTAAGTAATCAGTGCAGTTGGTAACAGTTGCTTACACAATGGGGTTGAGTGTTGATAACTCCTGCCCTTTCCTTTTCGATGCAAATGTGACCTTTTCAAACGGCAGGTCACACTTTTATTTTACTGTTACTTTATCTAATCAACTGAATGGAGAGGTTAAGTCCTCGTAAAAGACACAAGCAGGGGACAGCAGGTGTGCTGTTCACGCCCATTTTCTACTATATAAATATTGTCCCTTCTCTCTGTTAAAATGAGGACTTCATTATGCATCCCTGCCTCTGAGAGTATCTGTGCAGATAATAATCCTCCTTCAGAATAATGTTGGCCAAAATAAGCTTTTCAAAGCACTTTGTCACACTCTCTTGGTCTTTAAGGGAGTCCTGTCAGTCAGGTCAATAAACCTCATATCACACTGTGCCTGCTCTTTTGCAACACAGAGAAAGTTCTTGTGTCTGTATCCACAGCGATGAGTTGAATCACCAGACAACCTGTCGTCAGCTCCTCTATCCTCCTCCTGTTTCAGCCCTTCACAGCTGAAACGCATCCAAGATCAGCGTAGATGAGCCCCGGGCTGTGAGAGCCTTGGGATATTAACCACTTCATCACCTCATGTGACAGAAAGTATGAATGGGTGTCTGCTAAAATCTAGACTAATGACTGGAGGGAGTCGAGAAAAGAATATACATGTGGGTCTGAAGTCAAGAGCCAGAAAGGGTTAGGGCCATAACTAACGATTATTTTCATTACTGATTAATCGTTTAGTCTATGAAGTGTTAAAAATAGTTTTAAAAAAATGCCATTTGACATGATAGTGATGGCTTCACTTTGCTAGCTTTATCTGATCAACACTCCAGAACCTTAAGATATTTGATTGTTATATGACAGTGACTGTTATATATGAAAAACAGAAGAAGTAGCAAATATTTGGAATTTTTTACTTGACTGTAATCATTGTTGATTATCAAAAATAATTTCCAATTAATTTTCTGTTGATCAACTAATGAATTAATCAACTGATCATTACAGCTCTAGAAATGTTTACAGGCAGTCAAAATAACCAGAACATCATATTAAGAAAATTATATTTTGTTTTTTTGTATTTAAAAGAAATCAAAACACTGACATCCAGCTTCAGACATCTAATATCACATATCTTAAATTCAACATAATGGAGCTTCCCTGGTGTAGATTAGAAGGCAGATGCACAAGCAGGACTCCAGGCAAACAAAGCAGCGGACACATACAAGTTTAATGGTTGCTTTATTGAATTCCCACAGCTGCATCACCAGCAGAACTACAGCAACACAGTATTTGGAAAGTGCAGAAAGGTAAACAATTTGAGCACAGTCTAGACATACAGTACTAATCACCCTGCACTGCACAACAACAACCCAAAAACAGTAGCACTTTATTTGGATGGTCCCTTTCTTGATTGGAAGTTTTGTATTTTCTGTGTTAGATTTGCACAGTAATAAGTGCATTTGACTATTTGAACATTTGTGGATTGTTAAAGGACGGTTACCCAAATAAAGAAAATATCTGTAATCCACCACTGTCACTTTAATTCTGTATTTCAAATTCAAACCTCTGGAAGAAAACTTCAGCTTTTCCGAAAAATGTCAGTTTGACACCCAAGAACATGACTCAAAAGGTTGCGTGCATGCTCTGAACAATGGGTAAATTATTCCTACGGATACATTTGGGCTCTTCTGAGGAATGTCAGATCCTTACAAGCTCAACCACACAGCAGCTGAAGGCATTCGAACAAACAGGCAAAAAGTTTCCCTAAACAAGTTTTCTGCCTTTTCCTTTTCACTCATATTGGCACAAAAGGTATTTAAGCATCAGTCTTTTCAGCTTGACACAGATGCGCAAGTGATTACATACAAAAAAAGTTGCAAAAAGAAATACACACATGCCCACAAGCAGTGGTGACCTCATCTTTTACAATATTCACTGCTAAATGATATCACATAAAAACGTTTGGGCAAGCTTGTATCAGTGGGTGTGAGCAGAACAAAAGGTTTTGTTTGTGTTTGTGTGTAGATGTGCTAATGCTAAAGATTGCTTTGTTCATGAGATGAGAGTGCAATATGTGGAAACAACATGTGCTTTATAGTGCATAGTGTCTGCAGATGTATGTGTACACAGGTCATTCTGGGTGCCTGCTGATTGTGTTTGTCATGTGAATGCTCCAAGACATTTTGGTTTCCAGTTGGGTTCTGTTTCTAACCAAATATCTAACTGTGACAAAACGCCACTGCAGAGAAACGGACTTCACCTTGCTCTCTTTCCACAAATCCACGGCACACTTTGGCTGCATCCTGGACATGATTAACAAGAAAAACAAAGGAAATGAGAATGGTCTATATACGTTTAATAATCAATTAAAATACTGCACATTGCAAAAGGAAATTTTAACTTATGACATCTGATTAAATTAAATTCTAGCAGCCTCATCTGAGGTTACCAGTAACAGAGGACACTACCCCAAAGATGTAGGATTGTTCTTTTAATATTAAAGTTTCACTGCCAATATTTTCATACACTTCAGAAGGGCTGAATATATTTAATATCATTAAATACTAATGCTGTAATATGAGGCTTGCTGTCATTAAATCATAGTCATCATAGCTTGATGTTTTCCGGGTTTTTAAGGCTTGTTTTCCAGGTTTTTTAATTTTCTTAACTTATTAGATTGTTCCAGCTGAGTAAAATGATTGCCTCTGAATGTTCAAAATAAAATGTCGTGTATAGTTGCAAAAAGCAGTTCCCTGAATATCATCACATTTCTGAAATATCATTGGTGGTACTTGGTCAAATATAAATGAACTGATTTTACTATAATAACCAATGCATGTGGAGCCCTCTTGTGGTAGTTTGATGTGACTATCAAGAACAGGTTCTGTTGTCATGGCCCCAAAGCAAAGTGTGACTTTTGTTTTTTCAGTTGAATTAGTCATACATGTCATGCTTTTCCTAGATAGCTTAAAACTTTGTTAATTATACCTAATGTTTAACAAATAGACTTGACTAGCATGGCTTAAGAGTTAGGTGAAACACATCTAGCAGTCTTTTTTTATGCATTATACTGGAGATATTTCAGAGTGTGCATTAGCCAGGTTTATTGATTGAATCAAGACAGTCAGGAACTGCCACTCCCTATTCCAGTCTGATACCATGACTCATCAGAGACCATGTGTATTAAAGGTTGGATGACCATAATTCTACATACCGTTATGAAGGATTCATCTTTGGTAGCTCCGTGGTTCACTGGCCCATTCATTTTTCCATCTGAAAAACAAATAAAATAGTTGGGAATCCAATCGCTCCATCCAATGCAAAACACATACAGGAATGTACATGATGTGAGGGACATGCTTACCAAATTCATAAAGTTGTCCATTTACATTGACAAAGGCAATGAAGTGGAAGTTGACTTTGTCGGCTTCCGGCTGTGAAAGTTGATATATGTGGAAGTAATAATCTGAGTAAATTTTTGTGATACAAAAAAGCTTCAGAAAGCAAATATTTGCCACCAACAGTACATCCAGTTTAAATACAAAGTCTCTCATCTCTCTTGTACCCAGACCATCCCTAGAGCTCATGCATGGGCTATCAAGAGAGAGGAAACATGCATATAGACAGACAAAGAGATTAAACTGAAATTTGATCTTTTATTAGGTAATTATTGAACATAAATCAATGTAATTCTCAGGTTTATCAATAACATGTATGGAAATATACTGCAGACTGGAATTTATTCATTACTGACAGGCAGGGTGAGAGCTGTCTCATATGAATGGGGCCAACATTCGTCAAACATTGAGTAGACGCAGTTAGTGGCTGCTGATGTTGTGGATAAGTATCTTACCCTGCACTGGCCCTGCGCTGCAACCTCATTGTGAGCCCCACAGATTGCCTGGAGGAGAAAAATTCCGAACACATCAGTTTAATAACACTAAAATAGATAATTTTATGTTTTGAAATACACATTAAAATCCTTTTAATGGTAATGATGCGTATATAATGCTGTTCCTGTCTATACAAGTCAAACTGTCCGCTCTAGTGACAAGGATTTAACAGTGTCTGGTGCCCCCAAGTGGCCTCAACATAACATGCAGGTTATGCAACAGTACCAGTGATTCTTGAAACTTGAGATTCGTTTATGGTTGATTTCATTTTTTTTTTTTTTTATGCACTTTTGATAACTCATTAAACTTTCTACTTTTGTCTCAGATATAATGACATGTTGACATATATTGTCACATTTTAAGGATGGGTGATATGCTGAGTTGTGACTGTTTTCTTCAATATTTCATGCATATCTTATTTTCTTATTTAAAACAGTAACCATACACACAAGCACAAGAAAAAAAATGTTTTGATTGTGAAGATTACAGGCAAAGTAGTCTTGTAAAACAATAGTAGCAACTTTATCCTCTGTTGATCAGATATGCAGTGTACTCTATGTAATAGTTGAAACATCATTCCTTTACATCAAACATTACATAAAGCAGCATTACCTGGTTATTCTCCAGATGTTTGGCACGGTCATTGGCAGACATGTTTGCAGTCTCATCTAGAAACTTCTTCAAAGCAGAGTCAGTATCTGAAAACCCCAAGAGCAGCATTAGCTTAATCAATAATAAATATGACAGTCATTTATTCATTTATTTATTTATTCAATTCATTTATTCAAGTTGTCTCAAATCACAACCTGCCAGACCAAATAACTTCATAATTAATTCTCATTGAGAGGTTAAAAGTAAGAACCATATCTCTTTCCAGGCAAATTCAGCAAATACTGGAGAATGTGAATTAACATTTTTTAAGCAAACAACTGAAGAACTAACTTCCATATTTGTGACTGTATTGGACTGTAAATTTGTGGGCTGCTCAAATTCTGGTTCATAGCTGTTAACAATATACTTGAACATACATTTTATTCTGGTTAAAGAATTGGAATCAAACAGCACCTCAGTCACAGTCCTAAGAGAAGCCACTGTATTTTACCTTCAAGTAAAAATCACACATACGTATAAACAATATCTATAATATTTCAATTTGATTTTCAGGAAGAATGAGTGGTGCAGATTTGAATAGCCACACTATGCTTGTTTTATAAACAACTATTAGTTTTTGTTCCCACTATTGCACCAGTATGTATTTCAGTTCCACTCACCAAAAGTCAGTTTACTTTTGTTGTTGGCCACTGCGTGCAGCAAAGCAATGGTGCCACAGGAATTGACTACTGTCTGCTTCAGGAAATAAACCTCAGAGTTTTCTGCAACCTTGTCTGCCTGCTGCTGTCTGAAAGACTCATGCTACCATACACACAGACAAAACACACATGCACACACACGCACACAGCATGGTCATTGTCATCTGCTCATGAAAACACAATGTGCAGCCAATTCTTCCACTTAAAATGTGCACATGAATTAACAACAGAACTGGAAAAGGTAATCAATGGAACAGAAAAAAATGCTGTCACTGTATTTCTCATTTAAATACAAAAAACAGCCTCTCCAATGTAAGTCTTATCTACTTTTCTTTTTCTATTCTATATCAGGGCTATATATGGCTATAGGTAAAGATCTTTTTATGATCTTTCAATCTTTTGACTATTTTCTTTATTTATTGTTTGGTCTACTGAATATAACATCAGAAACCAGTTAAAAATGCCCATCACAATTTCCCTAGAGTCCAAGGTGATGTCACCAAGTGTCTTGTTTCATGACACCATAAGATATTTAATTAAATACAATCTTTAGACAAGAAATGTAAGAACCTTAAACAACAGACTGTTTGAATGTTTTACTTTAAAAATTAATCAGCAATCACAATGGTTATAGGTTATTGTTCTGTTGCTTGACTAATCATTGTAGCTTTAGTTGTAAATTAAATCTCTTTGGGGTTTCAACTGTTGATAAGACTAAACAGGACATTGTGAGGAAACTGTGATGGGCATTTTTCACAATTTTCTAACCTTTTGTAGACCAATTATTGATTTGAACTGCAAAAAAAAACCAAAAAACAAATAATGAAATAAACAGATAATGGCATTAACTACTATTAACTGTTCGTGATTAATGTCTAGGCTTGACAGGATAATTAGATTTCACATTGAGAAAAAAAAAAAGGTAAGCTTATGCTGAATCACTTCCTCATCAAGCCAGTCCTGCAGCTCCTTCTCGCTCTCAGTGCCCTCCCTGCATCTCAGTCTCACCCCACCCCACCCCACAGAGTCTGTATCACTGACTCACCCCACCCTCGGTCACCACCATCACCACCACCACCACCACCACCTCATCATCATCATCATCATCATCATTATCACCATCACCTGTTGTGTCAGTGGGAAGAGTAGCATCAGGGCACAGCATGGCTTCGGGACGGCGGAGAGTTGTTCACCCTCCAGCCCCAGCACATCCACGAAGCGCCAGCTCTCACCCACGCCTAGCTTGGTCATCATCTGAAACACACAGCGAGGAAAATAAACAAAACACGACGCTTTAAGTGGATGTCAAACAGCTGAGGTTACGGTGACGACATCTACTGAAGACCCCCTAGTGAGTCTCTTAAAAGATGCTGCGTTGTGTCGGTCCAGTGAGACCACACCCTTCAGCCCAGACACAGGAGCCAGCGCTGGGAAGATGCTGTCGCTCATTAAAATTAGATAAACGCCTCTCCTGTTTGTTGTCGCGCCTCTTTTGGATATTATTTCCCACTTTTCTTTACATAGACAGACACGAAATATCAGTGTGGCTGTTATTGATATCGCGGCTGCTACGTAGTGGCCTGTTGGCGTTTTAACGGTTACCTTCGTAGCGGTTAAACTGTCCTCACAACTAGCTAGCTACCGTGAAACTTACCCGGCGGTTGAACAAACGATTACCGACATGTCGGCATTGTCTGTTACCCACCTTGTTCAGCATCTGAAACGACATGAACAGAAACAGCAGGTGAGTTTGCTACCTGTGAAAACGGCATTTAAAAGTTGGTAAACACGGTTACGTCCCCACCTCGGGATTGATCTCCATCGCGGTCCACTCCATTTTTGCAATGTTTTGATGCAGCTCGGTGAGTCCGGTGTCGTCTCGTCTCTCGGTTTTAGCAGCTGTCAGTTCAAGTAACAGGGCGCCCCCGCACTTTATGCTGCCGGTCGTACCATCTTATCTGCAGACAGGGGGGTGGGCTCATATTAAATTACCTGTGGTGCACAGATTTAGCAGCCTTTTTGAGAGATGTTGAAATCATTTAAACGCTATGTTTTACTCGCTACACGTTAAGATGTGCAGTGATATCTTATGAATAATTATATCTTTATTAAAAGTTGAATAAAGAGAAATCACACCGCTAAATTTCAGATCACTCCGGTCAAATCACGTTCTTTCTAGAAAGAAAGGTGTGACGTATTTATCAACAATGGTTTTTGTAGTGTAATTTATTTTAGCACTTTATTTAAAACAGTTACTTTTACAAAAGGCCTGTAGTGCTATTTGTTTGAGAACTGCTTTTAAGTTTAAAAATGTCAAAGGTTACATACATTAGTCAGCTATTAGTATCAAATATTAGACTTACAAAAAGAACAGGTTACATTAACAGTAACGCTGCCATAGAGGATTATTTCCATATATTCCCAATATCAAGTATAATAGTCAAATGACTATTATGTGGCAGACTATCAGCCTGAATTGCAATGCTCTTGTACCTGTGCATTCAGCAGCACAAGAGCACCAGAGCACAGCTACCTGGCTTCATAGACTGACCACATACAATGATAAATGTGTATTTGTAACAATTAACATTTGTTGACAGTAAAATTGATGATGGAATTATAGGAACTTCTTATGAACTTACAGTTTACACACTTTTTATATTCATATTCCTTTTCACAATGCAAGTGAATTAAATGCTCATTGGAAAAACAGCAAATTCAACTAATACAACTAATAACACAGGGTGAAAGGCTGGTTTTTTCAAAATAGTTATATATCAGTGATTATTAGTTAGTTTGTTTTTAAAGACAATGATTTCCCTCTTCACAGGCCAAAGAGTGTTTTCCACTACTTTCTCTGTCACTGCAACAATCCACTGTTGCCAAAACTGTATGTGCCTTCCTTGTAAATTGATATTTTTCACTGTCCACGCAAGGGTTATATATCTAAGTCACAAACCTTTAGGTCCAGATCTATGATGTGCTTGGCCATAGTGTACACTGAGGCTAAAAACAATGTTGACTAACACAATATTATGCTCCTGCAGTAGGCCCACGAGAGGCTGCAGAAACACCGCACTCAACAACAAAATCTTAAGTGCAACAGACTGCAGTTGCCAAATGTCACCTTAGGGTGTTGATATTGTGCCACTAGTGAGCGATCGACTGTATTTTGAGCAATAAGTAGTTGTGAAATCCACACATATTCAATCACTTCTTACTCCTGAGGTTTGCACAATTTGTGAGAATTAGAGTGACTCTTCACTGCCGACATTTGCATACTAGTTAGTATGCCTTTGTGGTTTTTGCCAGTGGGATATTACTTTGTTTTTACTCTGCCTTTGTGTCCTGTTTTGCTAGTTTTTGTGCACCTGTTTGTTCATGTTGATCCTTCTGTAAGAATAAGCACCTGTCTGTGGTAACACCTCATGTTGGTACTCGTCTTTGTCAGTGGGAATTAAAGTGTAGACATAAATGTTCTGTGTGCACAGGAGCTCTGCTAGTCTTTTTTAATATATGTTTTGGCTATGTGGCTTTCCATTCTTCCTTCCTCCTGGTGGCACTAAAATCTGTACTGTCTGTACCTGGTTTCATTTGTATGATAATTGTAATATAACCAGTAATGATAGAAACTGAATTGGCATTAATAAATAATACATAAAAACATTTTGTAATTGTTTGTTTTGCCTCCACTAAGCACTTATTGCATGTGTGACATTCCCAGAACGAGAACACACTCTCAGGTTCTTATTGTTCGATGATACACTGTCAACTTTGAGACCATAACTCTAAGAGCTTTCCAGATAAATGTGGCTTTACCAGACTCATCATTTATTTGTCAAAACAGCAAAACATTTCTTCTATGTGGAGATATAGCAAGTGGAAATTTGTGTAAAAGACTCAGAGACTACATTCTATGATGTCATATATTAAATGTGTCACTAGGCCCTTTTGAGACATTTCCAAAATGCACATTAGTAGCAGAATAGTTCAATATGCATGTTTCATTCATGAAGACTTTCTTTGGAGAGATGTTTTAATCAGAGGTGAAGACAGATGATCCCAGACGGTATGAATCATACACACTTGCAGGGTGTGTGGGTGTGTGTTGTGTGTGTTTATGAGAGAGTGAGAGGGAGTGAGATTGCCTGTGGGCTGATGGGTTCACAGGTTAGAGGGATATGGGTAGTTGGTGATTTATTCTATGTGTGACTATCTGTCCATCTGTCTGTCTGAGTGTTAAATATGCCGGTTTAAAAAGGGGCAAGCAACAGTGAGACAGTGTTCTATGAAAATCGAGGGGAGAAGAAGACAAGCTAGACAACAACAACAACAACAACTCTTATTTTTGTCTTCATTTTTTATTGTCGTTTTAATGTGGATGAAGGAGTCAGAGCACGGAGTACACTGGTGAGTCATAATCTCAAAGGATATTCAGTCACTCTCTTCAGACAAAATTTCTGTTAGACTTGTTGCTTTGAGCAAGATCTTTGCACTTGAAGAAATTTGATTGTAGCTATCATGATTTCCTTCTATAGAGAGTTTCTGAACAGCTGGTAAAAACAACATTGTCCGTGCCAGTGAGCCTCATGGAATAATTGTGGTCCTCAGAAGATACCGAAAACCAAATATTCAGCCGTGGAGACCTGGAGACAGTTACTGTACATCACCAGCAGGGTTAATGCTGGAGAGCCCACTTATCATCTCCCAGTCAACAAGGAAACTGGTTCAGACCTTTGATACCCGTGCACACCGTCATGCCTGTCCCCGCTCAAACTGTGGAGGTGAACGGTGTGCCTCCTTTACCAGGAGGTTGGGAATTGAGCACAGTGGTGTATTTTTGTCTCTTTGTCTCACTCAGCATGCTGTTAGTTCTGTTGCTTTGGTTTTTGCTTTCAGACTCACAACGCTACAGTTACAGAAAGTGAGAATGTACTGTGACCTTCACCTGCTACCTCAACATGGACAGTTTGTGTGTGAATGTGCTGGGACGCCTAATGTGTATGTTTAGTGGTCTCTGTAACACTTTGAATATTTCATTTGTGTTGTATCATAATGTTTGAAATATTTTTAGACCTCTGTATATGATAACAAATAATGCAAAGGTAAAGAGTTTCAAACTACATTTACAGCTAGTTTGTTTATATGAGCACATTTAAACCATATAAGACACTAATTATTACTTAAAGTGAAGCACTTTCATACCTATTGACATGTTTGAAAAAAATTAAATTATGTTTTATTTATTGCTCTTTCAAAATAAAAGATTATCCACCTCCCTAAATCTTTCAGTTAGAACACACACACAACTTTTTTCTTTAAATATTAAACATACATTCTGTTTTATCCCCCTATCTCTACCCCTCTCTCTCACTATGTTTAGTCCCTTTGTAAGAATTGATCTGCAGCTCTCAGTTCAGTTTACTTGGTCATTTATTGACATGGCATGTAGATTCCATACATGCCAAAGCAAAAGGCGAAGAATGGATAGCATTCATTGTAGAACAATTCAAATCACTATATGCTCATGGTGACATTCTTTATTGAGTAGGCCTGTTTTGCCCTTGTGATAACAGTTTTGGTGTCATTCTCCACCTCATGTCAAAACTTAATTGCTTCTAAATTTGGTCTGAATAGGTGAACAGTTCCTGAGTAACGAGTCGATATTTATTTATTCATTTTGTATTCAGTTATGAAGTCTATGAATTATTGGTGCATAACCCTTATTTTGAACTTTAAACCAAACCTTGGATTCCTTTATTACAAACCAGCCTAGTGAGGTGTTCTGGTCCTTTGGTTTTAATACAGTCAAGTCGCAGAAAAAACTTTTTGGTGCAGTGCCCAGTGATCTCAATTATTTCTTGACCAAAACATTAGTTTTATTTCTTTAACCTTATTTCCTTGACCTATGTGACAAATTATACAGCCAAAACTAAAGCAAGCATATAAGTGACCATTTGATCAGTTTCTCTGTCTTCAGTGTATATGCTACATGAATGATTACACATTGAGGTTGATCACGTTGAGTGAGCACGTTATTTTGCAAATGCTAATTTATAGCAATTCTATTTATTAGTAGCAAACTACACATTATGTTATTGCTGGTTTTAGTAACCAAGGATATTTGACCGCTGCCGAGGTGAAAATAAAAATCAAAAACAACATTTCCCAGAGTGCTTCGGGAGCGGGGCTGTGCCACACCGGGGTGTGGCGCACAGACTCACGCACAGAGTTTTTCTGAGTGGGTTTTCTCTCTGCGTCCTTCTTCTCCTCCTCTCTTCACTCTCTACCGGGTCTCTCCGTGTCTGCTCCCTGAAGCCCAGCTGTCGGCTGCAGCTCTGCGGTAAGTCTCTCCACCGGAGCGCTTTCAGGCGGTCGAGTTCACCGATGCGTAAAAGCTCAGCAGCTGCGGCCAGGTGAGCGGGGACAGCCGGGGTCCACCTGCGGGCACAGAGACGGTCATGTCCGGTCCACGGAAGTTTGACAGCTACTGTTGAGAGAAGACAGAGCAGGAAATTTGATCGAAGCTGATACAAGTTAATCGCTGTCGTTTTGAGTGAATACCTCTGGTCCTCAGAGGGAGTTTGGTATCTGTCTTAACGTTTTTCTCTTTTCAGCAGACCTTCTTCTTACCGTTGAATAAACCTTCAAGACCGTCGAAATGGTGAGTCACTTCCACCCTGCAGACTTTTTTTTTTTTTTTTTTTTTACGTGCCAGCCCAAAGAAACACGACAAACTTGACGCGAAACGGATGATTAGAATAATAAAATCTCAAATAGTCTTTGTAAAAATCCGTTATTTATGCAAATGCATGACTCACAGCTGCTTTTACCCCGTGAACTCCAAGACAACGCCCACTTTATTCCACATTATATAATTCTAAAATTTTGCCTGACTGGTGAGGATAAGTCAATAAAAGATGGATATTTATTCACTCCGGATAAAGTTTAGATATCTTTCTAGTTCAACAAAACAGTACCTTTTAGTCAAATCAATGTCAGTACGTTTGTGTAAGATAAACCATGTACATGCAGCTGAATGAATAGGTACTACTTTCTGTAATTCAGTGTAGTTTAACAGAGGATTGACAAATTCTCTGTTAAAAAACTTTTCAGCCTGTTTAGCTTTAAATGTGTAATATGTGTATGGGCTTGTATTGCTATGTTTGTGAGGACCAGTTTCAGTTTGGACCCTGGTACAGAGGACATCTTGGTTACATCTTGGTTAAGGTTGGAGTCTTGCATTTAGTTGTGATTGTAAAGTTTAGGGTTTGGGGCAAGAGAATGTGCTACGTCAGTGAGGGTCCTAGCAAGTATAGAAAGACGTGTGTGTGAGTGTGTGTATTAAGTTTGTGTGGCTGCAAACTATTTTCTGTTGGGGAAGTAGGGAAGTTTAGTGTATGACTCATGTGGGCTGTATTCCATTCGGGTGGGTCTCCATGTCTCTCCACCTCTCTCACTGTGTTTAATACACCCATTTCCACGTCTCGTCTGGAGTTTAAAGCCGCCCTCCCTCTCTTAAAGGGGAATCAGTTCTTTTTCTGCATGTCAGGGTGGGGTTGGTCCGTCACCATAAAAATTATGGTTATATTCATGATGATAATCAGTCGTGATGATGTTGCCCCACCACAGTCTGCACACAGTGGTTATACACCAAATTCACAGTGGTCAGTTTTAAAAGGACTAAGATATAACTTTATATAAAAGATACATTTGGTGGTATTCAGTTTTTCTTGTTGTCAGCAAATCCTGTGAAAAGATCAAAACCAACAATGAAATGATCTTACTAACAAGTATTGTACCATTGAGCTCCACTGTTAGACAGAAACTGTTAAAATAAGTCCGTGAGCCAGGCCTTTGCATTGGGTGACATGGTTAAGGATGCTGTAGTTTCAATTGAATCAATCCCACATACTGTACACTGCCCTGTCTGTGTAAATACTCACTTGCATGTGTATTTGTAATTATTTGCAGCTGAAAATAGTCCCTGACAAATGCACCGGTCACTCCTGTTTGTACAGCCCAGCTGTTTTAGGATGTTACTATGCTTTTTTTTTTTCTACGTGCTACTATATATCTGTGACATTTTTTAAAGATTTAAGTCTTCAGTAGGAAAAAATGGGCTGGGTACCAGGGCTGCAGCCAGGATTTTTGAAATACTGAGATCATAAGTTCAAGTAGTCTCACTACTTCCCTGATTTAAAGGGAACTGGAAGATTTTACAGTTCATTTGTATTCCTTTTTCATGTTTATACATTTAAAGATCCACTTTGACATGTTTTAAAACACATAACAATATTTTATTTTCAATAATGATTTAGGTTTGATATGTTTTCTTAACCTTGTTAATTCTTAAAATCCCATTTGCTCCTCCACCCTCATTGAAAAATCCAGAATATATGAAAATGTAATTCATTGAAAAGTCTATTATCAGTGAATGTATTCCTTCATTTTTCTCAGCCTGAAAATCGTCAAAGTTGAGGACACTGAGTCTAAACATTTTTGGTATACAGCTTTTCTGCAACACACTGTGTGTAACTTGAAATTAAAAAATGTAAACTGCACTTTGAATTGCCAAATAAAAAATACAGAGGACACAATCTTTTGGTTCTCATCTCAGTCACAGCCCGACTTGTATGTATGGTAGTGGCATCGAGAGAGACACTAACACTTCGTTGGTTTTGGTCTTTTAATGATTTGTTCCTAACAAGAAAAATATTGAACAACGAGGGCATCATTATTTAATCTGGGAAGGAGTAATATCCATAGTTAATAATAAACAGTTAATAATGAACATATAATAATAAAATTTGTTATATGACAGTATGATAAGGAACTTCCCTTTATACAAGCTTGGCTACATGGATTGTGTACTGTCTCCATGGTAACCACAGTCCATAAATGTAGGGTGGGAGTGATAAGACCTTGTGTGTGGTGTCACTGTCTGTGCTTTAAAGCAGAGATACCACTTATGACACCCTCTGTTTACATATGTAGGGTCAACATACCTCCATCAGAAGCCCCCCCCCCCCACAACGCAACTCCTTACCTCAGTCATGTCTGAACTAGCTCCACAGGACTCAGAAATAGGGGCTGAAGTCTGAGTCTAACATTCCACTGGAAAGTATCTGCATTGTGTTGTGTTGTTGTCTAAATATCTCCTTGTTTGTCTGAGCAGCCGTCTGCACTGCACGTTGATTAGATTTTGTTTAGCTTGGGTGACGGCTGTGTTTATGAAAAAGGAAAGCTCGTGGACGTTTTGGCATTTCTTCCTCCAGAAAAAGACAGAATCCTGGTTGTTGGACTTTCAGGGTTAGAATTCCAGAGTCATTCCCGTGGTTTTCCTCTCTAAACATTTCACCCTCTGAAATACGAAGCAGCCGGTTGACTATTGTATATTGTTAATATGTCAGAGTTTTAGGGAGTGTCTGTAACGACTGGAGCATTGTCACAGCACTAAACACTTACTAAAATCGATCTTAAAGTTAATGTTTTTTCAGCCTTATCACACTCTTACAGTCTTCAGTGTCAGTCAGGCTGCTACTTTGAAATATTTGTTCCACACTGAGAGAAATGATTAGCCAGATAATCAGAATGAATCGCCATTTTGTTTCACTTTATCCATCACATGTGAATCCCTAGATACATCTGAGATATGGTTGGCAACTCACAGGCTCAAGAATGATGTGGGAACATGCTTTTTATGAAATGGGAATGTGTGAATAAAGTGGTTTAATGAGAGATCATGTGTGCCCATCTGAATGTTTCACAGAGCTGCAAGTTGTTATGGCATAAAGTTCGCTAAGTGCACCTTAAAGGAGAAATCTTTGATGAGTATCAGATTTGAAACCTAAGATAGAGTTTCATATGTAGCATGAAAGATTGCTTCAGTACTTTCTGTGATTTTATAAAGGGGGGGAAGAGGGAATGTCTTTGATTATTGTACAAATTATTTTATTAAATATAAACTTTATTACTTAAAATAAAAAGTGTCCTCAATTGTAAATTCTGTAACCAGAACTGGATGAAAGTTTTTGCCAGTGTTCTGTTTACCAGTGTAAAAATCCAGTGGATGGAAGTATATTCTGTAATAACTCTCCTCTGCGCACATCTTCCATGTTGCAGGCCAGCAGAGGAACCGTTAAAGCCAGCGGAAACTTCAATGCCAGCGCGGATGCTGAAGTCCTGCACAAGGCCATGAAAGGGCTGGGTAAGCTAATGCAAAGTGTGTGTGTGTGTGTGTATGTGTGTGTGTGTGTGTGTGTACTGTATACTGTATCTGCCATCAGCACATTGTTATCTGATACACTGAAAGCACATCAGTCTGTAGTACTCCTCCAACAGACCAGTGTTAGAGAGTGTTATTTGAGGACTTCCTGGCTGAACAATTACTGTAGTAATGCCTGTGGCCTGTGCTGAGCCCCGCCCAGACTGCAGTGAGTCATAAACACGTGAGCAGAGAGGTGAAACTTGAGACCCGTCACTGTGAGCAAACACACATGCTGTCCATACATATGAAGGCTGTAATTATGTGGGTAAAATACTTGTAATCAAGAGTCTACTTAGACAGCATATGCTTATTGTTATGTGATACGTGTATCATGTGAGAATAATTCTAAACAAACACTCACAGCTTGGCTGAGTAACCATGGTGCTTGTTGCCGTAGGGACTGATGAGGATGCCATCTTGCAGCTGTTGACGGCTCGCAGCAACGCCCAGAGGCAGGAGATCAAGGCCACCTACAAGACTCTGTTTGGAAAGGTTGGACTGCCTTACAGTCACATGATCACAAATAACATCACGTCTCCAACTTGAAGGCCTCAGTGTGCTTCAGACAACATGTCACATTGGTAGTCCTGTTTTGACAAGAGTTACTGAAACATAATGATCTCCAACAGTTTAACAACATTTCACTACTGTTTGATAGAAACCACCTTACAGTCCTACTGTAAATTGATAAACATCTGTATCCTTATTGAACACATAACGTGTACATGTAGATTCATATACTCTGTAAGAACATGAAAGTGGTATTAATATTTTCATTTATCTCTCAGCAAGAAGCAAATAAATGTAAAATGTTGAACCAAATCCTTTATATTCTCACACTTGAAAGTTAAACAGAAAACTGTGTGATGCCACTGCACAGGTAATAATCACCTCCCAAAATGATTTGCTTTTAATTAATTATCCATTTGAGCTGAACAGATTAGCCGCTTGAACATTTGGACACCTCAAAGGCATCTGAGTGCACTTGGTTATGAAAGGGTTGCACACTAACCATAGCATAATAATCCAGTCACACTCAACAACCATAAAAATCCCTCCTGTTACGGTGCTGTCACACATTTATGCTGCACCAGAACTAACTAAAGAACATTTTGTGTCTGCATGTCAGGATCTGATCAGCGACCTGAAGGGAGAGCTAGGAGGCAAATTTGAGACCCTGATCGTGGCTCTGATGACCCCACCCATCGCCTATGATGTGACATCACTTCGCAATGCCATCAAGGTCGGTGCTACAGTTACCAGATGTGGACAGATATTTTATCAGATAGGGCAGCTGGAAACTGAAACTGTGACATTTCCCTCCTTTCACCTGTAGGGGGCAGGAACAGACGAGAAGGTGCTGGTGGAGATTCTTGCCTCTAGAACACCTGGGCAGGTGAAGGACATCATCGCTGCCTACAGACAGGGTAACACACACACACACTGCACGATAAACTCACCTGAGATCATAAACATGTTGATGTTGGTCGCATTTAGTATCATCAAGCTGTAGAGTATAACTGTGTTTGAAACCCATAAAAGTTTTTCTCTATTACGTTAAATATTCAAGACAAAAAAAGTAACAAAATCAAAGTTGGGGAAAAAAATCACTAGACATTTCAGACCAGTGACAAAACACAAAATACAACTGTCTTTCATGTGAAATAAACAATACTGTTCTAACTTCAGTCGCACATAGTGAGAAGTTGACTGAGAGGCCTTTAAGATTTCCTGTTTAGACACCGTGAGTATTGCGTGTGAAGTCTTCTCTTAACTCTTTATTCATTAGAACTAAAGCATCTATGAAAGCATTAATACTGCTGCTGATCCACATGCAACTGGGTCACAAGTTTATAGTCTCATTACAGTTTGAAAAGTTGAGTCAAGAGAGGTTGTTAGTTGGAATGATTAACCTAGAGGAAACCCACAAAACTGAAGTGAAGTAATCTTCTTCCTATTTACGGATGTTGGCTGGACAGCAGTAATATAGTTCCTGTGGGTATGTTTCATGTTACACATACAAAAAAATGACCTGATGAACAGATGCTTTGTGGGGTTGAACAAAAATGAAATGGAGCTTGAAGGTTCATTCTTGACTGTGGAAACAGTAGTTTGACTAAAAATTCTTAACTCAAGGACCTTTTAGCAGTTTTCTTTCAAAGCTTTCAGCTGCATCTTATGACTGAAATTAACAGCTAACTTGCATAAATTATAAGGTTTCTAAAATTCTATATTTTTTTATTACCCATCAAACAACCAAAACTCTTCCATTTCTTAATTATTTTTAACTTCCTTACCCTCTATGTGGGTCTCAGCCCCAAGCAGGTTTAAAGACCTAAATCTTTAAAAATGGGTCATACATATACAGTTTATATACAGTGCTTTAAAAGGCTCTATAATTTCTCAAAGTCTCTGGGTGCTGTAGTTTAAAGCTTAGAGCCTTTTTTTTTGGTATTTTTGCATTCCAAGCTTCTGCATTTGGCCACAAAGTCTCATCCACATCACATCTGGGGAAGAGTGACAAGTGATCCACAGTGAGACTGTGAGAAGAGTTTTTAAAATGTGTGCTCAGTATAGAGAGATGTGACAATGCAATGGAAAAAAAAGTGTTACAGTAATCAAGGAACACTTTTTTTTCAAGATTCAGACAAGATATATGAGTTGTGTCTTTGCCTGTTTTCCTCAGAGTATGATGATAACCTGGAGGAGGATGTGTCTGGTGATACTTCAGGTCACTTCAAGAGACTCCTGGTTATTCTGCTGCAGGTAAACCTCTCCTCTCCTACCAGAAATGGATTATACTGATTTTTAACAATTTTATCTTGGTGTTTTCTCGTTGCAAATTTATGAGATTCATGGTAGTGTTTCAACAGTTCTGAAGCTCCTATTTTTTGAGTCCTTTATGGTCATTTATTGGATTTAGGAGGGGTAATTGTTTTCTATTGCGTAAAACACTTAATGTGTATAAAAGTACTATACAAATAAAGTCTGACTGATTGAAAGATTAATTGATTGGATTGTCTCGCCACAGGCAAGCAGGCAGAGGGGGATCCAGGAGGGAGAGATCGAGAACGATGCTCAGGTGAGTCAGTTGTTGATTGCTGCTCAGTAAATACTTCTGCTCCTCACCATCAATGGTGTCTTTGTGTTTCTCTCTGAGGGTGTGACTGTCACATGTGTTTGTGGAAAGGAACTAAATACTGGGTTTTGAGCAGGATGAAGAGTGTTTTGTGTATGTGAGTGTTGTGGAGGTGGGGAGGTGGGGGGTGGGGTGGTGGGGGGGGGGTTGCAGTTTGTATGACTCATCTATGATGATGTTGTGATGCCTTCTAGTGGAGGGAGCAAGTAAAAATTCTCTCAGCATTTCTTGTTATATTTTATATTTTTGGATGAGCCGGACCACTCCCCCATCAAAGGGTCAGGGTATCAGAGAAGTTGCAAGATGATTAGCAGCATGAAAAAACTGAAAGAAGATATTTCTGTGACACATTTTTTTTCAGACTTTTTGCATTTTTACACCTCTAAGATTATCCAAATACAGCAAAGAAGAACAACCTGTCATGCTCTAATCTGTCTTATAATAAATTTTAAATTATTTTTGCATCTATGTGATCTGTGTACACTTTGATTTGTCAGGTATTTAATTTGCTGCTTTAGCAAAAAACAGACGTTACTGTCTGGTGTCAGCTGCAAAGCCCCTGTTTGTTTAACATGCTCCTCATTAAAAATCTTTAAATTAAATGTTAAAGTTCATCTTTAGTCTTCAAGTCTGAGCTGGGATGACGCCACTTGAATTGATTTTAACTCAAACTTTTGGTCTCAGTGACTGGTGAATTGACTTTGGCATGTAAAACTGAAATGCTCCATTATGAGTCTAGTTTAATTGCTTTCATGATTTTAAAAAGACAAACAATGTGTGATGTACACAATTGTTTGTGGTTGCAGGCCCTCTTCAAGGCTGGAGAGCAGAAGTTTGGCACTGATGAACAATCGTTCGTCACCATCCTGGGCAACCGGAGTGCCGAACATCTAAGGAGAGGTGTGTGTGTGTGTGTGTGTGTGTGTGTGTGCATGTGTGTGCGTGTTGCACTAAGAATGAGAAGCTACTATAATGATTTTGCAGTTTCACATATTTAATTAGACTCATTGTGAACCTGTGTGTTGCAGTGTTTGATGCTTACATGAAGCTGTCTGGATATGAGATGGAGGAGAGCATCCAGAGGGAAACATCTGGAGCCCTGAGAGACCTGCTTCTCGCCGTGGGTACGAAACAAGTCCAAACTGCAGACCGGTTCTGTCTTTATTTCTTCTTAAAGGGTGGTGATTTATAACAGCTATTTTTAAAATCGTTGCCTATCATTTCTGTTTCCTCTACAGTGAAGTGTGCCAGGAGCGTTCCAGGCTACTTTGCTGAGACTCTGTACTATGCCATGAAGGTAAAACAACCCAGAGCTGTGGAGATTTAGAATGAAGATTTCTGAATATCACTCATACTTTAACCTATTTCTCAAAGACATATCATCCTTGTATGTAATGACACATTAAAATGGCAGAAAAATGCCATTAATGCTATAAAGATTCATGTTCGGGGGGGGATTCATGTTAATTTTTTATTTACACAGAATCAGTTCTTCTTGAAAATGTGATGCTGCTGTCAAATGTGCTGTTTATGTTTGGAGTCATGATATGTTTATCTGTTTGTTGCAGGGTGCAGGTACCGACGACAACACCCTGATCAGAGTGATGGTGTCTCGTAGTGAGGTGGACATGTTGGACATCAGAGCTGAGTTCAGGAGGAAGTTTGCCTGCTCTCTGCATTCCATGATCAAGGTATAATGATCAATAAACGACACCACACACACTCTTATGCACTTACACCAGTTGCCACCTATGAATCCTTTTTTTCCCCCCTCTTTAAATCTTTCCGCACGTGTGTGTTTGTTACAGGGAGATACTGGTGGTGACTACCGTAAGGCCTTACTGTTGCTGTGTGGTGGAGATGATGCGTAACCACAGCAACAAGCAGTAACAGGAACCACACCTGAAGTGCCTCTCCTCTAAGTGAGCCCTCTGGGCCGTTGGCTGACAGAGACAGCAAGCTAATACAAAGTCAAAGTTCATTGCAACAGAACTTTTTTATGTGTGAGACACAGTCCATCAGGTCTTTTAAACTATGATTCCAAATGTTGTCTTTGAAAGGTAGCTAACATTTCGTTTTTGTACACATTTATGCAGCTTTTGGTCGACTAATACCTTCACTATAACTAATGTTTTGTCATTTATAATTCCAAAGCCTCTGACTACATTTTGTTTGCACTTTGTATGGCAGAGCCAATATGCAAAAATAAATGTTCATTCGATGAAGTGAAATAGTGACTTATTTCCTTTTCTGACGCTGTCCTGCAGCCTGTGTGCTAGATTCTGTTGGATGTGCACTGACCTCTCTTGGCCACTAGAGGAAGCTAGATTGCAGGCAATCAATGGAATTTCATTTATAGTGTTTTGGTCATTTGCATGATCCCTTATATAATCAAAATTCATATAAATATAGGATGTTTCACTGCTGCATGTTTTGCAGGGGCCTCATGAAAAGATTATGATGGTTAGTGCCATGCTCTTTGCATTCATTGTACCTGTATAACTGGTTGTTCGGAGTAACCTTTTGGCCTGAGGTTCATGTACTTTAAATGAATACCTGCAGAAGAGCATACAGTAACTGTTGCCACTACGATGATTTTAAAGGAAAATGTTTTTGTCTGTGTGTTTTAGTGTGTGCGTGTGTGTGTTGGGTTGAAGGAGGGGTCACCTCAGTCCTGCTACACTCTGTTATTCTTTTCGCGGAAGCGGTTGCCATTGATTGTTGCCACGGAAACAGACAGCCAATAACGATGTCTGAACAGCAGGGTGTGGGGGTCAGGCCACCTCGAGCCACAGGAAGAACAATACCACCAACTCCTCCCCCTCGCTGCTTTGCGTGTTTTTGGGTGGGCGTGTGTTCGGTCAGCTTTGTAGGTCAGAGCTGAAGTACTTAGTGGAGCGATGAGTTGTGTTCTGATGTTTTTGTTTCCCCTCCTGACATCCAGCCCCTCCTGTCCATCACACTGCCTGAGGCACTGTGAAGTTCAAGTTCCAGTTGAGTCTGATGGGAAGTTTGTTCCCCAGTAACACATGAATGACAAAACTTTCTGCTGCATAATTTTGTCCGTAATTCTCTAAACTTGCAACCAGAGTGGCTAAAACCTGCCCAAAGCTGATACTGATGCTATTCTCCTGCACTTGGCTGCTGGTGTATTTAAACTGATGTAGAGCTGAAACAATTCCTTCATTCATTTATTAGTAACCCAAACCCCAACCAGCAGCTATTTTGACAATCAATTAATAATTTGATGCATTATTCAAACAAAAAAAACAAACTTTTTTTTACAGCTCAAGCTTCTCAAAAGTGACAATTTGCTTCTTTTCTCTGTCTTATGTGATAGTAAACTGAATATCTTTTGGTTATAAAACAAGCACTATGGTTAACCTTGGGTATGAAAAACAAAACAAAACAGTTAATTATGAAAATAATTGTAAGTTGCAGCCCTACGGTCATGACAGTGTGTTCATCTCTGCCAAATCATCACTATACCAGATATTATCAGCTTTTGAATGGTCTTAAATGATAAAGACACAGGATATGAAATTTACATACGTAGACTTACTGGATGTAAGAGGATTATGAATGCCTGCACATTAGTGCACATAAAACACAATAAAATATAATTCTGTCAGATATTTGTGTTTCATCAATTCTAAAATAAAACAGCTCTACGTGATTAACAAAGCTGTGGATGGTTTTATGTCAGTCCTGCTAAGTTTTGCTTTCTGTCAAGGAGCACAAGGCTGATTTTCTCTGCTGCTTTCATGACTTTACATCAAGTGGCAACCATCAATCTGTGGATTTAACAGTAATCTGGTGGTAGAAGTTGTCATAAATCCACAACACCCACATTCCTGAAGGCGTGCCCTAGCAGTGCGAGCTCGTTGGTTTCAGGGTCAGGTCTAAGTCTTTTGTATCAATCCGTCTTCCCATTGTTGGTTTTATCCTCCATATTTCTCAATTACATTGACATCAAACACAACTTAATTTTACCTTTCATAATGGTAACTACCAGCTCTCTAAAGCAGATGTCACTATATGCTTTGCAATAAAAGTCAAAGGTAAAAGACACAATACAAGATTTAAAAAAAAAAATACCCAAGTAAAAATAAATGCAACTAGATCTGCAAGCAGGTGTACTATGGGGGTCCAAGTACCTGACACAGCTCAGAAGATAAGATTAACCAACTCGTGGTGATCAGGAGCCTGAGACAATGGCTTGAGACACTCTACTGCAGTGAACTGTCAAAATCTAACCCAGCCTTGGACCATAAAAGAGTTAAGTCCATGTCTGTGCCACCATCATTTTGCTCAATTACAATTGTTTCTCTATCGCTTTGATGGAATTCACACACCAGAAATGTCATTCTCATGTCACAACTCTTGTGTCCTTGTGTCCCGTACAACCATGGTGTCCAAACATCCCTGTGTCTGTGTCTTGCCTCCCTCATCTCATGTTGTGTAGGTTTCCCAGCCAGATCAATGTGGTGGCTGTTATCAGCTCTTGGCCTGGACAAAAGGAACAAGAAACAAGCAGCTCGGAGATGGGAGAAGAGGCTGAACGAGTTTCTTGCTGGATTTGGAGTAGGTGAGAGGAGGGAAGCTGGAAGCCAGGAGCAGAGGGGCAGTGATTTGGCCACCGCTGCTGGCCCATTAACTGGAGAAAGTTGTGGTTAAGGGTCGAAACACTCAGCGAAGGTTGGGTACCACCTGATGACATCAGTTCCTGGCTGAAGACTACGGTTACCTTATTAGGTAACTGCAGATTGCACTCCAACAGGTGTATGTAGCAAGATCTCTCTAATTGTGTCCAAAATCCAGGAAATGCTTTTACCTTTAACATCAAAGTGTTAAACTTTAATGCTCAGGAAAAGAATATCTGTAACCAAACAAACCGTTAAGCTGAGAAACCTGTTTGCACCTGTTTATTTAATCTAGAAAACACTCAGTAAGAGGTGGATCTGCTGTTTGCGTGATCATGCCTTTATTTGCAAAGTTCAAAGAGGTTTTAAAGGAAGTTGTTTTAATACCATATTTAATACTTTAATACTTACTGAGCAGAGGAGTCAAAGGCTGGTTCGTTAGTTTGGTTTGTAAGGCATCAACAGCACCTTCCTCACAGACAAGATGAGGCATGCACCTATTATACCTGATATGAAAAGGAAAAGGGCACACATACCTGGATATGACTCAGATGAGCTAATGGTTATTGACAATGATGGGTTTTCCTTCAGGGATTTCCTCACCTCATTAAAATTTTACGGGGGTTACTGACAGTTTGAGAGTATTTGCCTTGACAGGACTGCTAGTCTGTAGTACTTACAGGCTTTACACATCACTGAAAACTGTACTACATGAAATTAAAGGGGCGTTCCACCAATTTACACGTCAAAGTCAATTTACCAGTCATGGGGACTAACATTCAGACTGTGGAAATGTTTTTGTGGCTGTGAAGGAGCTTTTTTTGCCTTTACTTGAAAGTGGAAATGAGAAGAGAGTCAGGTGTCGGTATATGCCATCTGAAGCCTCCTCTCTTTACACCTTTCTGCCGTTGGATTCAGTTGAAAATACATAGGAATCATGACAGCTTTGACTTGCATTGCGGTATTGCTACTTTTACTTAAGTGCTTTTTCTACCATTGTTAGAATTTAGGAAATTAGGAATCTACATCTGATCTGCTTTTGTTGAATTTGTTTGCAGATCTACTGAACTCTGACAATAAATTTGGCCGGTGGTGTTAACTAACCAAGCAAGACCACGAACACTTGATTTTCCTTTTGTCATTTGAACACTTAACCTTCAGTCCAGCTTCTGTGACACCTACAATTTCAAAACACCCCCAAACCCTCATTTACAGTAATGATGAAGATAATAATACATGAGTCACACAAACACCAGAATCAAGTGATTCCCTTTTCCACTCTGATGTTTATCTTCTGTGAAGCACAGTGCATGCCTCCTGTGATGTTAATGATATACAGTACAGAATTGGCACGGCCTAATGATAGAGCCAGTCAATTACACACATACACACACAACCTACCATCATGGGCAAAACATGTCACTAATACCACAATCCAAAAGCAAGAGCCAAACTCTTAGAACTGAAAAGCAGAAACCTGGATTCTATACGGACTCTGATTTATAGCTCTGCAGTTCTTCCACTCTCTGTCTAAACCAATTATCCTACATTATCCCATTGGTGTATCTTCTTCTGCTCAAAGCCTGCTGGAGCCCTGAGATAAAAGAAATAAACTCACATGACTCGTAAAGGTGAAGAAGATGTTTACAGTGCAGACCTTTGGATGGTATCCTCATTTCCTTCTTCACCCTTGACCTCTAACCTCTAACTACTTCCTCCCTGAGTGTGTGGTGGTGATGGAATGTGTCATCGAGCTCGTGAGAAGGAGTCAATAAAACAATGCGTCTACAAAAATCTCTTTTGTGCCATCAAAGAGAGCGGACTTCCGTTAAAAGGTGGAAATTACTCTCCAGTCGGCTTTTTAAGGGTGTGTCTGAGGGGACAAAGAGCAGCGGGTCAGAGGTGACGAAAGGTCAAGAGCAGACAGGAAAACATAAAAATCCACATCTGGGGTTGCACTTGTTCAGGGATTACACACGGACACACACACTGCTCTGACATACACAGCTGGATCATAGGAGTCTTTACTTCCAGTCTTGCTATATGGAAATGGCTCCTAATGCATCCGGCTGCTCTCACTCAGACAGTAATTAGAGACTTTGGATGCTGTGTCGCTATGAAAAATAAAGAGTATTTCATCACAAGTATGTGGTACTTTAACCTGAGGGTATGTCAGCCAAGGTAGTGCAGTTCATTAATAGTTTAATCTGTCAGAAAGAATATTCATGTTAGTATCTTGAGAGGAGATATAATAAGGTTGATTTCTGTGTTGAAATGAAGAAAAATGACACTCAGTTATGGAAACTTTCTTACAACAAGTTGATTTGTATTGGTTGGAAACAATCTGTTTTTGGAAAATACATTTTTAGGACTCAAAAATAAGAGAAAAAGAGGTGATAAAAATGGGTATATTTTCACATTTACAATCCTGATGTACATGTCTTATGTTATAGGGGTGTTCATACAGACCCCGTTAAAGGTCACATGTTTCCTATTGTTCAAGACAACAGAAGACATTTTATAAATAGAAAATATTTGGTGCATAAATACAGTGGTGCTTCTATGATATTAGTGGCTGAATGATAATATTGACCAGAGGTAGAAGAAAGTACCACTCCACTTTAATCATAAATCATCAGTGCTATGTGATAAACAGTGATGGCAATCAGGTTCTTTACTTGAATAAAAAAACAACGCACTTTTAAAACTTGACTTAATCTTACCTGTCTACAAATCAGACATTACGTCAGATTCAAAACTTTGAAACCATTTCAGTTTTTTGTTTTTTTTTTTGACATTGTAAACAAGCCCCTGACTCCAGGCAGTTAGTCACATGTAAACTTGAAAGACACATGGAGTGGTTAGGGTTTGGGCGCTGACTGTTTGACTTGAGAACATAGAACACACTCAGTGATATCGTTGATTCACTGATTAGTCTAAAGCCAGATTATATAAAATCTTTAGGCTACTGTAACATTGATGTGTGGGCAGAGTTTTAATGTGTGGGGCTAATTTTGTCTGCTTTGTATACTGTTGCATAGTTAAATCTATATCTATAGATTTAAATCATATTTTGCAATCTCGTTACATATTTTGGATGAACACTTTAATCTGATTTTTTTTTTAACATTATTATGAATAAGAACTACAGCTGACAGATACTTGTAGTGGAGAATAAGATTTACCTAAATGAAGATGAGTAGAGGTTTAAAGTAGCATAACACTGAAATACTGCAGTGAAGTGGGCCTGCAAATACCTCAAAAATGTTCTACCTGAGTAACTGAATTTAGCTACTTCCCACAACTGGTGATAAATTACAAAACTGAATGGAAATGAAATCTTCACTTCAGATTTAGAATCATGTGTGTATATAAAATAAACACCTGATAAATAAGCAGACCTGCACGACTAAATCTTGGTGTATGTGATAACTGAAGAGCGCTGATTGGATAGAAGATTATTCATTCAAAATCAAACATGTGCCTAATATGAATCCCGCATTGAGTCCGATCAAGTCCGCGTCCCTTCGTGGGGTGTGGAGCTAGCAGTCGTTACCCTGCAGCATGGAGAAAAAGAAGGAGCACACGCTGGCCCATGAGCTGCTGCAGTACTCTTCCGCCTTCTTCCTGTGGTCCGCGGCCCGTGTGCAGGCGGTGGGCCCGGCGGACGTGGAGTGGGGCGGCGGGGTGGGCTCCGCGCCTCCGGACTCGGTGGACACCACGGAGCTGTGGATGTCCAGCTTGAAGTGCGCGTCCCGGGGTGCGCGCTTACACATGCCCGCCTTCACGAGTGCGCGCTCGTCCCTGCACACGCTGCCTTGCAGCCTCTTGAACGCGCGGGCCACTTGTTTCCAGAAGCCTGTGGGGTCGGACACGTAGCCCGGGCAGCTCCGGGGTCTGGCTGTGTACTCGCACTTCACGTCGGTGATCCCCGTCATCGGGCTCTCACATTTGACCGACAGCCTCACCGGGTCCCCGGTGCCTCTCGCCCCCCACCTGCACTGCATCCCGTTCTTGAGGGAGAACCTCCCCCGGCCGGTCGCTGCGCCCTCGGTCCCGCTCCTCTGCGCTCTGCCGGGGCCTGGGATCACGGTCCTGTCCGCTCCACGGGTCTTATTGCGCGCACCGGAGGACAGAGGGACCTGCTGCCCGAGGAAAGCCAACAGCAGCCAGGGAGCGACCGTCCTCAGCAGCAACATGTCGCCTTTTAGAAAACAGTTTACTCACTGAAAGGACACAGGGGGTAGAAAACAGTTTAAAATGAGTTGTTGGGTGCTCAAAGAAAATAAAGGCGGCATCCAGCAAAACAAAAGTTTTTTTCTGTTGTCATTTTGCAACAATTATTAAAGGATTTTCCAGCAAAGATTCAAACCTGGAAAATACGCATATAAAGGGATGCACATAAAACTGCTACAAATCCACAGACTGCTGTGAAAAGTGAGGAGGCCACAGTACAGTACACCAGCTATACAGACAATACATGCAAGAAAGTCAAATATATTGGGTCTTACTTACCGAAAATGACAAGTGTTGGTGTGCGTAAAGCTTCTTTTTGTGGCTGTCTGTGGTCCCACACATGGCTTTCATACATAGATGCTGCGGCACCACGCCCCAAAACACACACACACACACACACACACACACACACACACACACACACACACACACACACACACATCCATTGAGAAAAATCTTGGCGTGGTTTTTGTGTTTGCTCTGTCCTGACCTGACGTGTCCCGCCCTCTACAGAAGCTCAACTGAAGATCAAAGAGACCATAAACTAAAACTGATGATGGATTTGCTGTCTTCACACACTGTGGGGAGCTATTCTAAACAATTTTAACAAGACAGGCTACCACATTATAACCCAACCTCACAGCACACACACACACACACACACACACACACACACACACAGTATGCCTACCTCTTGGAATAGTTCATATTAATGGTCAGCTGTGCAATCTGCTGTAAGGAAAAGTATGAACTGTGAACTTTTAACACAATTATATTGACGGGTTTCCAGTCTCTACCATTAGGCTACATTATATCCATATAGGCCCTATATGTCAGTTTTACACATTACACATATGATAAGATTGAACCACTAGTCCATTTAGCGTCTGTTCTCGAGCTTTTGTTTGTATCACCCAACAGATTGTCCTTTTTAAAGAATAACCTTTCAGTCTCAACTTTTTCACCAACACATGAGAAAAATGTAAGTTCTGTCTATGCAACGATTAGTTGATTGACAGAAAATTAATAGGCAACTTTTTCTTTCCCTCTCATGCTTTATATCCACCTGTTTGGAAGTATGGTTTTAGATTCATAATCATCATAAAATATTATACAGACACTAAATGAATATATTTGGGTTTTCAACTGTTGACTGAAGGCATTACACTGGGCTCTGAGCATCTGTAAACGACATTTACAAAGCTTGACAAAATATTGGTTTACTATTTACAGACACAAAAACAGCTCGAACTCAAACTCTGCAGTATGTCATTTGAATCACTGAAAATATCAGTAATTCAAAGCTTAAAAACTGTTTTTCAAAGAAATGTTTGCGATCTTTAGCGTTACTAGAAATAAAATAGGTGATTTTTTAATCACTTGTCAAACACAGTGTAACTAAAAACACCAGCGATGACTCCAGTCCACTCAGGTGTTCCAGTATTTACTGTTGTTCATACTGGTTTGCTGGCAGGACTTAGTGGGACACTTAATGCAACAGAGCAACCATTAATGTTATTAATTGCGCCTGTTCTTTTGCTGCTAGGACAAGTCAAAATGTCTTCTCTGAAAAAGGTTAACACACCTAGATGTATTTTCTCATAGTGTTTCATTAACCACTCTGTGAAAAGTTGAATCACACAGGGGTTTTGTTCAAAGCTAAGTGAAAGTCTACCTCTAGTAGAACTCAGATATTGAAAAACCAAGGATTTTTGCAGACAAAAGACAGAGAAGCTGCATGTTTGGAAGAACAGAGATAAAGGAATGTAGGTTTATGCAAATAGCATCTTGTTGCAAGAAAATAGGAAGTGTGTAGAGTGTGCTTCACCGGAGTCCAGATGGAAACCCTCCATGCAACACAAACCAAAATGTAGACTTGAGTCTCTTGTTAGCCTTTGCATACCTATTGGAAGGACCTTAACGATAAACTATGCAATTGTAAAGGAAATCTCATTTAATATTGCAAATGTATTGTAGTGTTTTCGTGCTATGAGTCTGACCTGAGTATCTCCTACACATGACTGGATTCTATGAGGGTAAATTAGTAAATTCACCCCATCCTGTCATCACGTTTCACACCTGTAATGATGCAGCATTTGCAGGTCTGAGCAAAGACTTTGTGATAACAAGGAAGGAACCATATAAGGCTCATATGGGCACAGGTCCAATAAGCTTGCAAGTTACAACAATTTATCAGTGTGAGTCACTGTGTTGGAAATAGTAGTAGGGGATTTGCTGTAGGTAAACAGTGGCAGGGAAGCTGTGTGTGTGTGTACATATAGCTGCCATTAAGAGGACACAAGAGACAGAAGGAGGGAGAGAGAGAGAGAGCGAGAGAGAGAGAGAGAGAGAGAGAGAGAGAGAGAGAGAGAGAGAGAAGTATGAAGCTCTTCAGGGCAACAGATTGTTTCCTCTCTGCTCAGCCGCACCACCTTGTGGTTTCCAGAGGTTACTGACTGATGAAGATGTGCACTGATCCTGTGAATGACCACACGAACCCATACATGTCTTGCAATACATTTAAATTTAGCTTCATTTAATTCTTCTCATTCTTCTATGTAGAGTAGGAAAAAGGTTTTATCTACAGTTACTCAGTATCTCTTGTTTATTCTGAACGCCTAAACTAAGTCAGTTGATATAACAGTCAGATTAGATCCCTGTTTATCCAGAGTCATATAAAATATTAACCATTTGTGTGAAATCTTGTCATAATTGCTGTGTGAAGTCCTGAGTAATGGCTAAAAAGTGTTTTGTGAGGTCACACTGACCTTGACCTTTGACCTTTCACCATTAAAATCTAATCAATCATCCTTGAGTCCAAGTGAATGTTTGTATCAAATTTAAAGAAAATCCTTCAAGGTGTTACTAAGATATCACCTTGACCTTTGACCTTTAGCTACCAAAACTTAATCATTTTCAATCAAATTTGAAGAAGTTCCATCAAGGCGTTACTGAGCTATGGATTCCATGAGAATGGGACACGATACGGACAACCCGAAAACAAGATGCCTGTCGCCGGTGCAGAGGCATAAAAAAAAAAGTTCAGTCGGATTCTCTCAGTCGTCTTTTGCTCAGTCCTTATGAACTCTTGTTCACATCTTTCCTCAACCTCATGATGTTCTAGGAAAAGTGCTTAAAAAAGGAGATTAATTTGACTTTTCAACTGCAGTCCAAGTGTAACGCTGGCTACTCATAGCATTAACGATAAACTTAGTTCTTACCAAATCAATATACATTTTGGGTCGTGGGTGGAAAACAACACGGGGACAGCTTCATCTAGCTAACTTGATCCACTTTTTTTTTTTTGTATTATCATTTTTTGGGGCTTTTGTGCCTTTATTATAGTACAGTGGAGACTGACAGGAAAGGGGGTAGAGAGAGGGGAATGACATGAAGGAAAGAGTCGGGTCGGTCAGGAGTTGAACCAGCAACTGTCTGCTAAGACTTGATCCACTTTTTAATGTCCACTCCCACTGTAGGACAACAGAACACTGACCACCACTGTCATACATCACCTTACTGCCTTACATCATATTACTCCGCCAATCTCAACCATCACTAACTTTACGAGCAAAGTGAATAATGTAGTTGTGAATCTTAATGAACAGAATGTATTATATATGCATTGTCTCTGTATTGTAGTTACATTATTTCAATTATTCCAATTCTCTCAATAAACCCAAGGAAAATAATGTAATGTACAAAATAAATCTTAACAAAAATTGACCTTTCCTCTAGCACCACCATCAGGCTAAACTGAGAAATCTTGTTTCTATCATCCATCCAGTAAAATATTGAATGTGCAATAAACAGTAAAGCTGGGAGACTGTTGGACCTTAGTGGAGGTCTGCTCTCATTCTTCAAGTTATACTCATGTATTGTTTTGTTTTGTTGCAGTTTAAGTTACTAAGTGGGTTATTGCATTTGAATAAAAGTGATTATTTGGATGTACATGTATTTTACATCTTCTTATGCACCATTCATGGAGAGTTTAGGTGTCAGCTCCTCTACTTCAACATGCACTCAATTTTATACACAACCTAACATTTCTTCAGAAACTTTCAAATCACCACTATAATTGTAGTTGTAATTGAAATGTAGTTCTGTGTGTTTTAACAATGTGACAGCACAGCATGAACTCCTGCTGAGGGTTTAAATAATTCAAAAAGTGGCTATAGTGACTGACGCCAGTAAAAGTGATTTGTATCGTTCTTCATCATCCACAAGTGCGTGTTTGTGTTTGAGTGTGTGTTAACCACACCGGTGCTGCAGCCGCTCTTTGGCTTTGACCTCCACACAGACCTCCTCTGTTCCTGCGCACGGTAGCTCTTAAGACTCGATTCACCAGCTCATACAAAGATGTGTTTAGCTCTGCTCAGACGCCCTCTGTGGCCGAACTCTATTATCTTTACTGCAGTCTGTGTCTGTACCTTAACAACTTCCTCAGCCAGGCAGCAGACATGTTGTTACAGCCGGCGATGAAAAGAAACAAGGAGTCCTTTGAATAGCGAGTGTGACAACTCGCTGCTTGTTTCAGCTCAGTAGAAGAAACACAACGACACAGGAGAAGAGGAGGTGTTACCACTTTGACTTTATTCTCATATGATAAATGTTGTTCAAACATTTATGTGTCTTACAAGGAGGGAATTTTACATCATATACAAACAGAATCACATGCCTGCCATTTTTCCCTTTGCCTTGCTGTGTGTTTTACAGATTTAAAAATTACGTACACCACATGACAGCACAAGCAGTCGTCTGCTAACCATACACAAGTGTAGGTTGTACATTTTGGCTCAGTCAAAAAAGGTGACTCCAGAGGTTCCCGGAGAGATCCTGGAGGGGTCTAAGATAGACGAGAAGATTTCTGACTGGGTCCATCGCTGCTGTTTCCAACCTTAAACAAGAAAAATGTCGGATTTATGAAATTAATTGAAGTTAAAGTTTGTTTCTTTTGTGAACGGGCAGGCTGCACAGAGACATAATACTCCATAAACTAGACTTTGTTTGAGTTGATTTTACAGACAGTTTCCCATTAGAAATATCTATGGTGATTGTATATTGTATTCTGGCTTTACAGTCATTCTCTGTTTAATTAATGCACCAACGCAAAACACAAATATTTGTCTTTTCAGCTGTCTTTATTCTACCTTTTTTAATCTACCGCTTGCTAAACTTCTTTTGTAACTTCTGTCTTTTCTTTTCCTATTTGTCCTATTTGTCATTTTTCCATCGCTCACCTGTTTCTGAGTATCATCTCAGTTTTGGAACCAGCTGATGACGTAGGTGCAGACGCCATGGAAGCTCTTCCAGCAGTACTCGGAGGCAATGCGGGAGGCTTTGGAGTCAGGCTGCTCTGTGGGACGAGTAGTGGTCTTTCCTGGCTTGGGGGTAGTTTTCTTGGTCTGGGGGCCCTTGCCTGGCTGGGGCTTGATGGGCTGCTGAGGCTGGGGCTTGACAGATTTAGGAGTCGTGACAGGCTTGGTCTGGGTTGGGACCGCCGGTTTACGTGGCTCCTGCATAGGCTTGGAAGGCTTAGGGGTGGTGTTCTTGGGCCAGGAGGCCAGGAAGGTCATCTGGGCCTCATCAGGGTATTTCTTGCACATCTGTGGGCGGTAGATTTTGGGTCCCTGACAGGCATGGCTCAGCTTCCTCAACTCCCACATCATCTGGGTGAAGTAGTGGCGAGGGTTGAGGTTGTAGGCACGGCAGAGGTTGGGTTTTCCCTGGAAGTCGCAGTAGTAGGAGCGTCCTGGGGTCTGGCCCTGGCTGGGACCTTTGCAGGAGACACGCAGTCGAGTATAGTCCCCGGCTCCGGACACCACCATGGTACAGGAATCCTTGGTCTTGGTAGTAAATTTGATGGGCTCATCCCAGATGCTTCGTTGTTGCTGCTGCTGCTGCTGCTTGTTGTCATTGCTGCTGTTGTTGGTCTGAGCATTTGACACACAAGCAGTTGCTGCCAGAACCAGCAGCAACACTCTCATCATGGCTCTCATGGCAGTGTGTCAGTGATGGATGGGCGTAGGTACGGGCTGATATGTATGTATGTGTCCGCACAGAAGGTTACGGTAGAAGGGTAGAAGGCATCCGAGTTTGACTTTATAAGGCTGAAGCTCACAAAGAAGGTATTATTCAGGTGAGCTGAGGGACTCAAAACCCCTCCTCCAGCACTGACCCCTCCTTCACATATGCACACACACTCACACACACATATGGCAACCACAAGAGGCTTCTGTGGTATGCTCAAAACTAAAAAAATGATGGACGGGATGCATGGCAGGAGGGGGAGAACATTAACTGAGGAAGGAGAAGGGGAGAGGGTCAGTGGATCTGTGGTAGCCGGGGGGGAAGGAGATTTACAAGACTGAAGGAGGGTACACACATGAAGCCAAACGTTGTGAAAACGCATGGTAGGACATTATATAATCTCACATAAGAGATTCTTTGACTATTGATGGGGGGAGGGTCCAGAGCCAAAGTGCAGACCGTAGTTATTTGCTGAAGAGGTTAATGTTGATTGGTCACCCTGTAAAAATAAAAGCCTCACTTTTGTTGCTGTACTACCATCAAAGCAACAAACTATCCCAATGCAGCCAAACTTTGAGTTTCCAAAGATGCCAAATTATGTCAGGCTGAGTGTTTGCAAAATCAGTATATATTACACTGCACACTAATATATCGCTCTTTGATGGACTGCCATTAAAACACAGTCTTGGGTTTGAATATTTGACTCAGTAGGCTGTATTAGAATATCATCCAGTCACTCTAAAATTTAAAAAAAAGTGTTGTAATGTGATATGATTTGGAAATAACATACAGTTACAACTTCTTTTAATTGTGCAGCATTTTTCCATCCAGATGGTTAAAGGAGTCTGAGACTGGAAATACCTTCAGGACAGAGTTAGGTGTTGTTAAACCACCTTCTAGGGTCTTCAAAGATCGTTGGGTAATTATCTTCATGAGAAACACATGCTTCCCTCTGTGGCTCCAATTTAATGACAATGCATGAGGGGAACAAACAGGGGCAAGATTATGGAGGTTAATATTAGCTAATTGAAGTGGTAGATGGTGCATATCATTGCATAACTGAGTCAGTTCACTGAATCTATGCCTCGTCTTGACTCATGCTATTGTTACACTGTTTTAGTATTTAGTATTGTTTTAGTATTATTAACTACTACAAGTGGCCTTGCGAGCAAAAGCAGCCTCGCTTTATTAGGAATATTTTGACATTTTAGGAAATATACTGCCCCTGAATGGCTTAAAAATATTTCAATTTGAGCATTAAATTCATGCCAGGACTTTACAAATCTACTTCTAAATCCACAGACCAGAGGAAAAACTGAAAAGATTGGAGTAAATGTGAGCTGTTGTACAAAAAGTTGTGGTTTTATGAGGACTAAGATACTGGACTTGTTACTTAGTGGGGTTTAGAGGTGCTGTTAGGCAGGTTTTGTAATCTTTGTTCAGGTCTTTCTGTCAGCTCTGACCAGTCGGGCCATTCTTCTTAGACCTCTCTCATCAGCAGTGTGTTTCCATCTGAAGAACTGCTACTGTGAGTAAAAACTTTGGAGACAGTTGTGAGTGAAAATCCCAGGAGATCAGCAGTTCTCCAAACAATACTCACACCAGCCCCTCTGGCACCAACAATCGGGCAATGGTCAAAGTCACTGAGATCACATTTTTTCCCCATTCCGATGTTTGATGTGAACATGAACTGAAGCTCCTGACGCGTATCTGCAGGATTTCATGCACTGCACTGCTGCCACATGATTGGCTGATTGGATGATTACATGAATAACCAGGTGTACAGTTGTTCCTAATAAAGTGCTTGGGAAGTGTAAAGCCAAAACAAAATGAAGACGCTCAAATTGGTGGGTGAGAAACAATACACAACAATGAAAAGCTAAACTAAATCTCAGAAGACATACTGAACTCAATAAAGTCTAAATACATACTGAATACATGTATACTCTGCAGTGATAGCCACTATCATTTTATAGCCCTAACCAGGCCTGACTGAACTCTACAACGAGTTTTAACTTCTGAAACTGAACAGAGAAACAGACGCTGCCTTTAAAGAAACTCAAATATTCCATATAGATCTGCTGGTGCGAACAGAGCGGAAGAGCAGAGTGCTGAGTACAAAGTCACACATACAGTTTGTGTACAAATGCACACATGCCCTCAGTACATTCAGGAAGTTTTATTTTTATAGCCATCGAAAAGAGTAAGTTCCCCTGTAAGAGACCCAGGAAAAGCAAAGTAAATATGTGAAGAGAGTGTGTGTATGTTGCCTGGAACAGATGTTCTCCCAAATTAAATAAGTGTGGTCATCTGCCGATAGGTTGCAACAGTGTCACGCCACCTCAACCGCTGCCGAGCCCCCCCCCCCACTACTCCCTACAAACCTGTCTACCCCCCCAAAACAGACTGCTGTGTGTGCATGTGTTCAACCCTGTAAATGTTACATGAATGTTCACTGGTGCACCGTGTTTTGGCAGAGGGGCTCCTTTTTCATTTATACCTGTGGCTCAGAGATTATGTAAAGTTTCAATCGTAGGTGGTTTCAATGAGAAAAAGTTTCCTGAATATTTTTGTTTTGGTGTGTGTGTCAGTGTGTGAGTCAGACAACAGTGGTTCATGAATCCTGTGTTTATGGAAGAAAAACAAAGCAGACACTTGGATGGATGGAAGTTTTTATTCACAGGTTTGCACCCTCACCACAAACTCCAGATTGATTTCGTGTGTGTGTGTTTGTGTGTGTTTGTGTGTGCTTTTCCATTTGATCTCTGACAGAGACACAGAGGCTTCTGGGAGTTTTATTTCTCAAACCACAGGATGGCAAAGAAAAAACAAAACAAAAAACAAAACCTCTGACAACACAAGCAACTAAGCCCTCACTAATGGTCTGGCGAGAAGTGCCTAAGACACAATATTTTGTTTGTTAGCTGTCTTAAAACCTTGTTAGGGTAATATGTATGTAGCTTATGTGTGTGTTGAACAGCTTGAAACACTTTGCCTCTTGCAGTAGAATGAACCAGGATCAACTCTGGATTAATCTCTTCATGTCTCAAAGATTTGAATACTGAGCCACTTTCCTCAGCCAGGGTTTGAAGGAATGGTTTGACATTTTGTGAAATACGCTTTTTCGCCAAGAGTTAGCTGAGAAGATTACCAGCAATTATATGTGTGTATGCTGAATATGAAGTTACAGCCTAGAGACTGTTAGCTTAGCTTTGCACAGAGACTGGAGACAGGGGGAAACAGCTGACCTGGCTCTGTTTCAAGGTCACAAAATCAGCCTGAATCCCACTAAACAACACTTTCTATCTTGTTTCTTTAATACAAACATACATAAATCAAAACCAGTAAAACTACAAATTGCCATGCTAACGGCATAGCTCTATGGCTGTTCATCTCCTTCCTTTTTTTTTTTTTTTTAACTTTGTCTTTATGCTAAGCTAAGCTAACAGGCTGCTAGTATTTAACATACAGATGTAAGAGTGGCATCCTCTCATCAAACTCTTGGAAACAAAGCAGAGAAGTATATTTGTCAAAATGTAAAACTATTTCTTGAACAGCCACCTGGTCAATAGACAAAATGATGCAAGCTATATTAGAAATATTCACCAAGCAAAGAAAAGAAAAAAAAAGAGAAAACAACTACTCCTACAAAAAAACTACGTACAGGTTATAAAACAAACATTAACAAAAATATAAAACTTTCAAAAGTTTTGAAAGCGTAAAAAATTTACACTCGTGTCACCAAGTTAAAACTGATGATGTAAATACAAATTCATTCTCTATATGTAAAACTAACTACGCAGGAAAATGTTCTGACATCTGATAAAGTACAGCATGAAGCACTAGTGGGACTGCTGTCGTGCTGCTGACTGGACGCTGGTGTCTATAAGATAAATTACAGTTGGCTGGTCTTTGTCAAATGGCTTGAAGGGGTAATGATGTCCTTGCAAGTGTTACAAGATCAGAGTAGGAAAGATGGAAAGTCCAGTGATCCTGTAAAAGAGAGAGGCCATATCAGAAATAACCTGTGCTCTATCCTACAGTGAATTTTCTTTTTTACTATTCCTGAGTGATAATGAGAAAAAGAATAAACATAAGAAAATTTACCATAAGGAAAGGCTCAGTTCCAGTTCTCTTGTCCACTGCAGAAAAAGAGAAAATAAGATCAGCTCTGTGTTAATCAGCAGCTTCATTTTCCTGCATGCTTAAGACCTACAGTCTTCCATACTTCTAGAAAAGTGCGTGTGTTAGTTTGACTCAAAGGCAAATAAAAACTGAGTTGTATGAAACCCCTTTTGAACTTTAAGACCAACACCGCTTATATTCTATCCTTTAACATTAATCAAAATAGAGCAAACACAAATTCCAGATGTAAATAAATCCATGCTTCATTTGCAAGATGATTGTTGAACCATTACCAAAGAAAAATGCTCAAATCTTGGAGATGGATACTGGGCCTTGAGCTTACATCATGCTCATCATGACTAATTTCTCCTTGATGAGTCCAGCTGTTGGAATCAGCATTGGCAGTTAAAAGAAACAACCATGGTGACGGATGAAGGTTGAAGAAGAGGAATGGATGAAACATGGATGGAGCGATGATTGAATGCTTGGTGGTTGTGAGATGGTTACCTCAGTTAGAAGCGGATTAGTGGATGGTTATATGTAACTAATAATCAATACCTCGTCAACAGGGAGAGTATTCCTGTGGGTCACCAGTCGGAGAAGCTTGGAGGAGCAGAGGCTCGTGGGAACCGAGTCAGGGTGTCGTTATAGGGGGAGCTACATCACGTACACACACACGCACAGATCCAAACACATGCATACATACACGTGAGGGGTCCTTTATAAATGTAATGTTTGTATTTAAATCTCATGTAGCACATTCAGTTCTGTCTGGAGACTGTTAACCATACGGACAAAAATATCCCACCACCAATTAATACCTCAGCATGCAAGCAAGCAGATCTGGTGGGCACAACTCGTACCTGACCACAGAGAGGTTTCCATGGAAATCGCACACTTGTTCACCGTGATTACCTGTTTTACCCAGACTGCAACACAAGAGCGAGGGAGGACAGGTGAGAAAGAGAATGGGAAGACTCTGGTGAAAGCAACAAGGAATAGTGGGATCCTCAGAGAGCATCACTCTCGATGGAAATAAAGTCGATAGCGAGAAAGTGATCTGAGGGAAGACGACGAAACAAGGATCCATGCAAAGAGACACAAGGTCATGCTCATGATTTCTGATGAAAAGAGTGAGAAGAAAAAGGGAGATCCAGAGCTGAAGTACCCCATACCGAAAAAAAGAGTGGGCATGTGGAAGAGGACGAAAGGACGCACCAAGAGCAGACAAACATCAAAGTGCAACAAGCCATGGGTAAGAGGATCTGGAGAGAGCGGAAATAACATGACGGAAAAATATGAGAAGAATCAAAAGTCATGAAATGGAATTAATGAAAGGGGGAAAGAGAGAAGAGAAGGATTCATTAATTAGTTTTGATCTACAACAGAGAAGATTTGAAGAGCTAAGGAGTAAAACTAAGGAATGGCCTGTCTTTGGCTACATGTCCGAAATGTGCACGTGTGCTGTCTGAACTCACTCTTCAAAGACGTCCTCTGTGTCCATCCTTCTGTAGTACTTGGCCAGTTTGACAGAGAAGATGATACTGGGGATCAGAAGGATGCAGCAGCCTCCCAGACCAAACCAGAATGTGTTCTGAAAAACACATTTACCCGTAATTTTTCACATTTCTATACAGTTCACCTAGGAAATCAACTTACTTCTTTAAAACAGATATCTCCTGCTAAATTGATTATTACATGAAGCAAAAATGATCAATTTTAAAGATTTGCTCTAATATTGTGAATCACTGTACATTGAATATATTTTAATTTCATTCAGACAAAACAAGCCATTTGAAGGGTTAACCTTTGGCATTTCTTATTATTTTCTAAGATTATATAGACTAAACTAGGTCTGGAATTAACAATTATTTTATTATCAATTTATCTTATTTTACATGTCTATTAGTTGTTTTGACTATAAAATGTAAGAAAAGAGTAAATAAATAAATACATAATCACTTTCCAGTGCTGTGGCATATTCAAATTGTTTGTTTTGTCCAATCAACAGACTCCTAAACCCAAAGAGTTTAAGATCACAAAGAAATCATATTTGACGAGCTGGAAGCAGCAAATGTTTAGAATCTTTGCTTAAGAAATAATAATTATTGACTCTCAGAATAGTTTCCGATTAAGTTTCATTTGATTGACTAATGGATTAATTGACAAATCATTTCAGCTGTAGACTAAGTAGTTAATCAGAAAAAATACTGTGAAGCTGTAGCCCTACAGAATTTTCCTGCTACATTTCATACAGAGACAAGCACACAAGAGCACACAAGACATGTACACATTGGGAGGCACAAATAGTATAAAATGTGAAAACATAAAAATACAAACACATATAGCACTGCTGGAGCTGCTGGAGCCCTGATATAAAAATTCTTGTTTATATTGCTCACAGTCTGTGGCTTGTTTGGGCTCTCATTAAATCCTCACAAACTCACATGCATAGCTGATAAGTAAACATTAAACTTTACAATTCCTCTGGGCGGCAGGTAAAAACAGTGAAGAATCTATGTGAAGGTAAGTCCTGAGGCCCTGCCTCAAAACAGACTCATCACAGTGTGTGTGAGCGAGACTTGAGGACAAACTGTTCTCATACATGTGGTCACAAAATCAAGAGCTCCCTCTAAACGTCAAAGAGCCATTTATATTTTTGGCTGAAATTCTGACACATGTAGGGAACATGTATGATACATACGGCTGTGAAATGAATCGATACACTTCAGCAGCCTGCCTGCCAATCACACACACACACACACACACACACAGATAACCACTCTTACCACTGAATCGACTATGAAGCTGCAGGCTACGATCTCCATGCTGTCCACCATGTTACTGATGGGTTTACACTGGGCCACCTCTCCAGTCAGCTGCAGGGAAAAATACACACACATATATAACATTAAGACCCACTACACAGATTACAGTGTCAGTGTGAATGACATCAAATGTGAAACCAGACCTGCCAAGCATTAACATTTCAACACAACATCTCACTTCCTGCTGGCTGATCTCCGGATCTCTCATCAACCTTCTCATCACTGAAGTTAAACTAAAGTGGCTTCTTAAAAAGCTCCTGTAATTTACTGCAGTCTAAAAAATCTAAATCTAAATAGATAAAATCTAAACTTCTCTGAATTAAGCTCAGTGAATGAATCATCTTATTAGAATGGGCAGTTGTGTTGTTCGTTCAATGAGATGAACTAAATCCACCTCTTGATGAAAGCTGTTCCGTTGATTTTCAAAGTGCAAACTTTTCCTGTACTGACACTGTCTCAGCTGAAAATTGACCCATGACCTTAAAAAAGCCAGAGAAAATTGGGAGAATACTCACAGAGTTTTTAACCCAGTCTGTGTACTGTTTGAAGTAGCCCACCAAGTTCTGTATGTAGCCCTTTGTTTCCTATGAACCAACAGAGGAAAAGAAATTAGGGAATGTGACTGTGGTGTTAGTATGATTAGGGTTAAAGAGAAGGGCCACAGTTGTTCACATTTGTCTTAAAACAATATTCTGGTTCCCTTATTAACACCGAAATACATTTTTCCTTTAGATATTTACCAAGTACATTATTTAATTACAATAGTGGAACTAAACTTTTATGAGACTCTCATATTCTTATGTCACTGCATCTTTACAATGCACAAACATGTCATTCATTTGTACATGATTTAAAAAAGGCTTAAAAACACTGTTAACGTGCAAAACTATTATCAGGTCAAATGTGCACAGTTATACAAAGCTGACAAAGCATTTTAGTTGTGTACCTGCTTCACCACATGGGAGGCATTATGAGTGATGAGGTACTCTGCTGCATCAATGGCACTCAGGATATTAGTGACCTTGACCTGAGAGAGAGAAAAAAATCATTTGAACTGGATGTGCATGTGTATCAGTTACACATATTATCATGTTTAGTATGCCATTATGTATTATCAGCACTGTTTTTGTTTGTTGTGTGTTCTCACCGGCAGGTCGCTGGACGTCCTCTGCAGTTGTTTGATACTCTGGCTCAAGGTACTCTGTGGGAGAAGACAAAAATACAGACTGTTAAACGAAAACAAACCAAACAAATTCACGCTCAAATGTCTCAGTATTTATTTACAAATACTCTGCCACGTCACGCCACTGCTGTCACAACATGAACAACGTTGCTACGGCAAACACACACAGAAAACACTGTCACTGTGTGGTGCATCAACGGCGGCTTACCCGCGCTCTGACATATTTCTGTCACCATTTTAGAAAAAGAAGAGAAAAAAGAAGGAACATTGAGAGGACGAGCAAACAAAGACACTTTTATAACCGTTACGTCTTTTACCTCTTATAGTGACTGTTTGGACTATTTTTATACTTTGATGAATTTTTCAATGTAATTCATGTGATTTTTGTGACATTTTACAGTTATTTTTCATGCAGGAATTTTTGAATACAGGATACTGATGCATAAAATTGTTCCTGCTATTATGTCTTCTTCAAGACAAACTGTATGTTCATTTACTTTGTCAGTAGATCAAAAAAGTGTATTTGGAGATGAGAGTGTGTATATTTGTTTGTGAGTAGTGTAGGTGTTTAATTGTGTGTGATATTGGTATAGTTTGTGTTCGTGTTGCGGGAGAGTTGATTACCATTGCTTGCTCCAAGGGCACCACCTGATCTCTGTGAATCTGTCTGATGCTGCTGGCGTGTCCCTTCAGGGCGTTCTCCAGAGCACCACGGGGCTATAAACAAACAAACGCAAACATTAAGAATTGAGGATACGTGACTTTGTGCAGATGCTCATTCAGTTGTTACAAAACTTACAGCACAATCTTTGGGTTTATTGAGTAATGGATGATAGTACAGTAATGATGAGACTTACCAGTTGGTCAGCCTGAGCCTCCAGGTCAGTAGAGAAAGACAGGAGATCCACGAGGGCGACTCCCTTATTTACCTAAAACACAACATCTATTCATGAAGCAGGATTCACATCCTTAAATTGAACATCGTATAGTTTTAAATACATTTTCTGCTTAGCTTTGCTCAGGTTTCAGTCTGGATTAGATGTAGTTATTTAAGTTCTGGTTTTGTTGGAAGTTTAATGATAAAAGTTAAGATATGGTGGATTGTGTTCTTTAGAAGCTGATACTTATTTAATGGTATTTTTTGCTTTAGGTTTACTTTAAATTTACTACAATTACCCTGACATTGAGTACTGACAGATACATACACAAACCACCTTGTTGAGGCTTCACACAAAAACACACACTTGTTTTTGTCACTGATGAGGACATTGTACAGATTTAGATTCATTTTCTGGAAGTTTCTCCTGACATTACCTTAAGTATAATTCCAATTTTAACCCAATCCTCAAACCAAGTCCTACCCTTTACATAAATGGTTAACATAGTGGGAGCCAGATTTTGTCTCCACATGGGGCAGAGTCCCCTCAGTGTGTGACTTTAGTCCCCGTGAACACGATACAAGTGCACACACACAGATTACCTCAGCCAGGTATGCCTGATAGTCAATCTGTCCAATTCCAGAGTTGGCAAAGTCGATGAGGCTGTCTCTGCCGGCCTGCTCCAGCAGTGTGATGTCCTGCAGATCGACCTGCACGCTGTCAAACACTTTGGCCAAATCCTTGTTGTACTGTGGCAAAACACACAAGCAGAGAGATGCCAGGAAACATGATGATGGGGAATGTCACACAACAAACCAGAAGACAAAACGGGGAAATTGTAGTGCCCTGAACCACTCTGCCACCCGGCCGCCCACTTACCACAGTTCTGTTGAGGAAGGAGTTGATGTTGAACATGGTCTCCAGCTGCAGAGCGTGATACAGACCGTTGTTCTCATAGCAGTCCCTGCAAGACAAATACAGCATGACAACACTTTGAATCTCCTTGTGTTCAGTAAGCGTAATAGCAGACCTCAGTATTTTCATAACAAATATAAATAAATATAAAAATCTATTTGAACCGATCAGCTCCTTTAAAAAAATCAGTTAAAATAAAACACAGTTAAGGCTTATGTACAGTAAGTGTGCATCAGCTGGTGGCATGTTACCTGTACATGCTTCCCAAAGTCAAGTCAATGTTCGGATTCTGGAATAGCATCCCAGGAAGGAAGTTCTTCTTGGCAGGATGAACCAGGAATGGTGTGTCTATAATCTACACACACACACACACATACACACACACACACACACACACACACATATTCATCAGCACAGAGCTGCAATGTTGTCTGTTATGCAATACTGTCCTACTCAGATAAAACTCTCTCCAAGATAAACACAGAGAGAGGCAGAGAGGAGAGTGAAAATAAGACAATTCAGGAAGGAAGAGAGTTTGTATTCAGTACCTTGAAAAGCTGTCGGTTAGCCAAGGGTTCACACATCAGCTTCTCCACGTTGCCACCAACAACAAACAAGGTGGTCACAATGCCCATCAGCACCCAGGCAAAGATAAAAGAGAAGCCCACCCCTCTGAAAGAGCACGAGAAGCATGGGAGACTTATTCACACAGAAACATCAGTCATCTTATCCCTGTTTCCTGCCTCCCATTATCTATTACAACACTTTTAACTTCAGCTTGAATAAACAACATTCAAGCTGCAAAAGTTCACTTTCCTGTTACTGCTGAGCTAAAAAAGTACCTGCTAAAGATACATTTTTACAAGCAAACTGCACCATTCCTCAGCTACAGAAATGGTAAACTGTGGGACATGAGGGTGCATATAACTGAAATTTTGCCACATCATTTCATTTCATTTATTTAGACCTTCCTATGAATAGCCTACAATGAGTCAGTAACAAGACTACTACATGTCAGGTGATGTCATTGATGTATGAATGTTAATGTTAATGTTAATATTAATAATAACACATGTTAATCTACTTTTTGTGAATTTAAATTAGCTTCTGATAGCTAAAATAAAGTTTTACCAAACAATTCAAATGCTAAAGTTAATGTTTCTGTAAGTTACTAGTTGGATTTTGACACTGTTTTTTTTCTTTTTTTTTCTTTTTTATAAAAAGACATATTTAACCATCTCTCATCCCCTTTGGATTTGACACACTTCTTCTCAATCTTTGTCACTAACAGTCTTACATTTCCTCATTATTATTTTAATGTGTATATGTTTGCTACTCAGCAGATGTTTTGTCTTGTCATAGCAGGAAAAACACTGGTGTATCTAACAAAAATGTCCACCATGAGAAAGATCCTCTCTGGCCATTTAGTTGCACTGTTGTCAACATACGCCATTAGCAGGTTGCCGCCAGTGTTTGAAAGGCATCCTCGGGTTGTAGGTGAAGCTTGTTTGTCGTAGCCACAGGTGCCACATAGCAGTCCGAGGATGTTGAAGGCCAGGACCAAGACGACCATGCAAAGCACTGCCACACAGCCGATCCACCTGCAACACACACACACACACACACAAAGTGTCATTTGTGAGGACACTGGATGTTTACTGTAACCATAATCTTGTCATATTGTAACCTTCAACCTGGTCTAGGGTAACTGCAGATTCAGTTATGTTCATCACTACAAGCACCTTTCACGCTGTCACGCTGTTTTGGTCATTTCATACATTGTTATTATTTTAAAATATTGATAATAGCTGCTATAAGCCCTAACACCAACTCTTAAGTAAAAGAGTAAATAGTTAATGGTGTGAGAGCTGAATTCTGGCCCCCAAATGTGACAGATTTTCGTTCCCACAATCTGATTAAGATGTGTACACAGGAAAGAAATGCATGCACAAACCTGTAGAAATCCATTTGGTCAATCTGGGGGTAAAAGGACTCAATGTTCTTCTGTCCTTGATTGAGGAAAATTGTGAAATTGGCCAGAGAGGCTTCCACTGGGAACATCTTGGAGAAGCTGTTGATCTCTGTGCCAATCTTATCCAGCATGCCTTTCACTCCTACACACATACAAACAAAAAGACAAATAAAGAAAGGGACACAGTTTTATGCATTTTCTCCTATATTAGCTAGATGGTGTCACTTCAGAGATGACAAAATTGAGAAAGTGGAGGGGGGGTTCTAACAGAAAGTGAAAAGGGACAAAACAGGACTCACGAGGAAGAGCTGTGGTTTCATCATCCACAAGTATGCAGGAGAAGATGAGAGAAAAAAGAAAATAAAAGTGAAGATACTGCAGTCATGCTTAATCTCATCTCATTTGTAAAGAGCAGGAGGAAAAAAAGCTTGACTTGTTCTAGGTAAACTAAATAAACATATACACTATACTGTTTATACACATTTATGTACCTGAGACAATGTTTTTAGTTTGCTCTTTAACCAGTTTGGGTGTGTCATTAAAGGATGAGTAACCCTGGAAGTGGAAAGAAAGAGAGAAATGATGATTAAGAAAAAGATATATATGTTTTTGAACAGGGATATGTTTAGGATGAAGGTGGAGGGTGAAAGAGAGGCTCCATTTACACCTGGTATTAACATGGGATTTGTAATTGGATACATTATTTGGATCCACAGGCCTCTGCTTTTACATCTGCTATCAATAAATGCTTCTGCCCACATCGTGACTCTGAGGTCAATATGCAAATTACTTAGGTGGAGCTGCCTTGTCAACAACAATAGCTGTGTCCCAGGTCAAGGAAAGCCTTTACAGCTGTAGGAGATCTGATTACTGAGAGCTGATCTGATTACATTCTGATTCCATTGTGTTCTGCATACGTTTACCGTTACCATTAGCATATGTTTTTACTTATCCAGGTTACTTATCCAGATATAGATTGCATTCTAGTGCCAGATGCCAACTGGGTGACCAGGAGCATGTCAAACAGGAGACAGAGACTGACCTTTTGTACAATGTTGCTGAGATCTGTTCTCAGGACTGTATTGACATTGGCCAAGGCTTGACTGACATCTGGAAGCTTAAAGGTAGAAAGGTGGGAAGATGAGTACATTTGGAGACACTGCTGCAAACTAAAATGCTTATTTTCATTCATTTTTTAGGTTGTGACACTCAATCTGTAGTTCCTCGGTACCCTTGAGAAGTCTGCGTTGATTCCCAGCTGGGACAGCGTGGATCGGATGGTGTTGCAGGTGTGAGACACGGCTCCGTTTGTGCAGGCAGGGTCGGACAGGGTGTTGGACAGAGAGGCCCGCTCTCCCGACAGACTGGCCTGAAGTTTCCCGGTCCCCTCCTGAAGAACCTCCAAGGAGGAGCTGACGTTCTCCAGAGCCTCTTTGGTTTCCCGCATGGCTGGAAACAACAGAGGAAGGATGTAGCTGAAAATTTAGCAATTTTTCAACTTTCAACTCAGAGATGAGCAACTCTTAAACTTTTGCCAAAATAATCCATAACAGTGTGTTTTTTTTTATGTGTATACACCACAGAACTATCAATAGTATTACAATAACACTGATTACACTGACCACGGATCAATAACCCACAGAAGAAAACCACAGCAAAAGACTGTTTACAAGAGGAAACAACGGTTCAGGATCAGCATTTGTTACTAACACTTAGAATCCACAAACACAAAGCCACAACACTGCACCACTGAATCCACACCAGCTCTGATTACCTTTGATGGCATTCTCAACTTTTGCTTTTGGTAAAAGGAAATTTAAGGGGATAGGAGTGGGAAAAGAAAGTTAAAAAATGGTGATAAACCCACAAGAAAGGACGCTGCATGTAAAAGACAATCATTAACAACTGTGAAGCAACAATTAACAGTTTTGCTCGAACTGTTCAGAAGTTCCAAAAATGGTTCCTGATGATTCAAGGGACTTATCCTTGAATTTTGAAATAAATAAAAATCTATCAGAATAAGAAACCGGAGACAATGTTTTAGCTTATGAACCTCCATATTGCATTGTCAAGCTACTGTATGCCTCAGCTGTGTGAGCTCAACAGACGGTCATAGTGAAAGCTGTTACCTCCTGCCATGCGCAGGGCAGTGTCCAGTGATGGAACCACCTCTTTCTCCAACTGACTGTGGATCCTCCCACCCAGCAACGGCCCAATGTCTGTCAGGAGACACAGACAGATCCGAGGGTTTTATGACAACACTACAGCTATACACTGCTTTGTAAGCACAGGGAGCCACAGGCAAACAAAGTCGGAGACATTAGACAAATACTGTACGTAAACAGCCTGGGCTCAACTTACTGTCGAGGTCTGACAGGACTTTGTTCTTTGCTGTGGTGTACTGGGCTGTCAGGTATTCAATTTGCTGCACCAGAAACCACAGTAAAATTAGAGCAGTAGTAAAATCAAAATGACACATGAATGTGTATGTGTTTTTGTTTTATTATGTATATGTGTGTGTGTGAGTACGTGTGCATACCGCAGGTGTGTTGTTAGCAAATGTCCTCAGGTCTCTCATGTTGGTATTGATGAACCGGCGAGTGCTCTTGATCTGGGTGCTGACATTATGGTTCGCAGCATAGGCAATAAGTACTCCCAAACTGAAACACACACACACACACACACACACACACACACACAGGCAGGATCACTAAAGTGTTAGAATGACCATTATTAACCAGCAGAGGGCAGCATGGCAACATACAGATAGACCTCTGCGGCATGGGTCTCAAAAGTCACTCACTGAGGACTCACCAGTGTGACACAAATACAAATGACTGGCATTTACAGTCAGCTGAAGAAGAGCCACATGTATTTATATGCCTTATCACACTGATATTTTAAAATGCAGATTATGAAAGAAGAAAGTCCTCCAGAGCAACAGCAACAGCTTTCTCTCCCTGTCCATCTCTGCTTGTCCTTCTCAAACGACAGGAGGGCTTGTTTCTGTCCTCAGACCTTCATCAAGTAAAACTGTGATCTTCACATTGAAGAGTTTTTGATCTATGAGCACCTGTCTTTGTTACCAGTTGAGACAGGTGGAGGGATTTCTGAAAGCATGACTGATGTTCAGTGAATGTACACCATATTGGGCAACCTTACTGATATTGATCTGGTTTAAACAAAAGCGTCTACTTCTCACGTCCTTGTAAGCTTTAAATTCTTCTGCCAGTAAACTGCCTCCTCCTGCTAAATTAAATGTTGTTATATACTGTGAGATTCATTTATCACAAAAGCAAATTTAGTGTAGTAGTAATGACAATTCAATGTCCTTCCCCCGGAAAGGGTTGATAACCCTTTTATGTTAATTATTATGATGATATTTTGGCTAAATATTATTCCTACTCTTGAAAAAAATATGGCAAGAATCCTACTGTTGTCTTTTAAGGTATGAACTTTACCTGCCAGATTCCTGAGCTCTTTTACACTGTAAGCCCTTGAGCAAAGATTTGACTTATTGCCTAGAGTTTTTTGTTTTTCAACAACACTGAGCTAAAAAGACAAAAAAAAACACCAGAGGGAGAAACAGAGAAATGCATGAGAAAATAGAAGAGAATCATAATGACAAACGCTGACCTGATGATATCGCCACAGCATCAAATGGCCACAAAGGGCCTCGGAGGTGTGTATATGCGTTTGTGTGTTGGTGTGTGTGTGTTTGTGATGTGAAAGCTCTCATTCAGACCAAGCCAAGTGATATCAGTAACGCCTAACTGTCCTGCACAGTTCAGATCACATTGCTCTGACTGTGCACCTGCCTCCTCCACAGAGCAGGGACAATGCTTGCATGTCCAAGTCTGTGTGTGACTGTCTGTGTGTATGTGTTTGTGTGTACATATGTTGTGATGAGCCCACATATTAACATACATACATGCATAAACAGTGTTTCAAAAAGGTGTGTACTTTTGCTGTTGTAGTTTTATCTTTAGTTGTTCTGGGTGGAAAGGGGATTACTCCAGAGAAGGTAAAAATCTTTGAGGAACTGCTCTCTAATCAAAATATATTGAAATATATAGACAACTGTAGCGACTGACAGCAAAATATCTCACTGCATCTGGAATGGATTTTAGTGTAAGGATGGGTTAAAGTTAAGAGCACATAATGTAAATATAGTATCATGCTTCTTTTTCTGCTGTATATCTGAAAATACAACATGCTGTGATAGAGATTAATGTTTTTCCTTGAGGCCACTGCAGGTACAGTAGACGCGACTGGAGTCACACTTTCTAACAGCTCAAAAGAATCCAGTAACAAACAGTGAGAGCAGAATCGTATCATCAAAGCAATGATGAACACAATGATGATGATAAGCGAAGACTCACATGATGAAGATGGTGGTGGCGATGAGCGAGGCGGTGTAGAAACCTCGCTGACAGTCAGCGTTCTTCCTCTGTCTCTGGTGCATCTCCCCTCCACAGTTCTCACAGCATCGACACACACAGAAACACGTGCCTATGATGGGAGTGAGGACAACGAACGCAATACCGATGGTCCCACATATGAGGAATCCTGCCTCGTAGAAGATCCACTGGAGGGGGACAGGATTCATCGGATCGTTATTTCACTCTACGGCCCTCACAGAGTCATTTTTGCAAGTGAAAATTGTAGTGTGTGCAAACATTTAGAACAGTGTGATGAGGAATTTACCTGTAGTAACAGGACAACGTTTTCTGGCTGTAACCCCACAGCACGTGCGCACCCGTGTTCAAAAACACAAACGCATGTGCACACACACAAACAGTCACACACAAAGCCGCAGCCGGTGGAAAACAGACAAACAAAACAAGGTCAGTGTGACAGCCAAGAGATTACAAGGCAGAGCAATTCCAATTTCTGAAGAGCAACGTGAAGGCAGCATCAAGACATGAAACAGAGTAAAACAAGGAAATTCAATTTAAACAGGGATATGAAAAAAGTCTTTCTGGCATTATGACATAATATGATCACATTGTATTAAGTACATAAATTTGCAAGAACATAATTTTTCAAAGGTGTTAAACTATAGGCTACACTTTAAATATCAATAATATCTTAATTCATTAGTGTTAAGTTGATACAGTATTATCATACTACACTGTACATTCATCTCATTTGTTCATTAATCATACTTAAATCAAACGTACCTTTCTCCATTCCTCTATTTTGATTCCCCCCATGTTTTGCTGAATGACTTTAACAATCAGATCTGAAAAAAAGATTACACAAATTAGTACTAACATACACAAATGTTTCGTTCTGCAGATACAATGCTGCAAAACAATAATAATAAGAATAATAATAATCCATTGTGCACTAGTGTTTCACAGACTGGATGTAGGTGACAAATCAACCAGATTTATAGACAATCAAATAAACTTCCTGTATAACATCTGACAAGCTACGCTGTAATGAAAAATCCATTTATCTATTCACAAGGAGACAACGCAGGTTATGTGGAGTCATTTTTAATCTCTGAGGACAGTATTGCGACTGTATTTTCCTTATATATTTAACAACTGTGTGTCTTTCATAAGTTTGAACAGTGTAGTTTGCCAACGAGTGCTGCAGTTCAGTCCAGCTGTCTATGTGTTTATATAGGTCAGCCACTGCTAAGCCTACCTGGATGGTGACTCACCCACACTGTTACTCAGCAGGTAAACACCCATTCCTTCTCACACACACTCACAAGAGCACTTGCATGCATACACACAAATATTAAGTCATACATGCTATGTATCTGTATAAAAAAGATGTGTCTACAGCTGTGTACAGACAGTTAAGACAATAGTGTTTGTTATTAGTCAGATCTCTTACATGGCACCAAAAGATACAAGAAGTTGCTGAAATGGACATGGGTGATATTGTAATATTGTCTCATAGTAAGTCCTCTCAGATCAGTACAGTAGGTGCCACTGCACATGACAAGCAGATGGAGGCCAGTTTAGCATGCAAATGCTGACACAGCTGTCACACACACACAAACAAATCACACATGCTCAGATATTCAGTATCTGCTTCTACCTTCTGCTGGCACACCTGCTGACCTCAGGTGAGGTGAGAAAGCACATGAAGACACAATGTACTGTGACTAAATCTTTTCTCACATTTAAATGAGGTGAATGAAAGTAATATCAATGTCTCTACTGTTTATAGTAATCTTATATTTATCCTCTCTCTCTTGTCCGACATTTCCTACAGGGCTGTAACTAATGATTATTTGCATTACCGATTCGCCAGTACTTCATTCTCTTGATTTATCAGTTAATCATTTTGCCAATAAATTGTCCTGGTGGCACCTTTCCTTGATTTCTCGAGTATTCACCTTGCAATGATACATGATTAAGAAAAGCAGCAAATCTCCACATTTAAGAGGCTGTAATCAGAGATTTTTTTAACAAATCCTGAAACAAAAATAATGACCAAAATAGTTGCTGATTAATTTTCTGTAGCTTTTTCCCTAAATGATCAATTAATCAACAAATCTTTCAGTTTTAATTTCCTATCAGTATTTACTACTATCTAAACAAAGGAAACTATGCTCACAAAATATTCAAAAATGTCAAGAGAAATACCGGGTGCTCATGAATATGCCGTAGTAAATATCCAGGTAAATGCAAGGTGCTCCTGAAGTTGAAATGTTTAATATAGACAAAGGGAAGATCTTGGGCTTACTTATGCCTTTATGGTGTTAACACAATTTTGTGTTTCTGGTGAGTAAAAGGAAAAGGAAGTGTGATTTTGAGTATCTTTTGTAACCATATGGATAATCCTCTTAATCCTATCTTCTTCTCATGGTGGGAGGTGGCTGCCTTCCTTTTCTTCCATGATTGCACCTGTATGTGACTGTTAATGAAACTGGTTCGACTGGGGAAGATTTCCGACTGTCACATAGGGTGAACGTATCTCTGTTAACTCTGCATCTCTGCAGATGCAGCATATGAACACATCTGATACCACCTGTTGTTGCTCAGCTACTTAGTTAGCATTAGCCACTGAGGGCAGTTAAGCTTAGACAGCTTAGTTCAGTGACCCAGTATAAGAGGTACTGTAGCTACAGCAAACGAAAGGGGGGGGTAAACATCCATCACAATTAGATCTGACAGGACGAACAGACCACTGCCCAACATGAACTTGTGTGTATAGTACAGCAACTGTCAGGGAGAGCAACTGATTGATTTCCTGAAAAATACGGGCTTTCTCTTTAGAAATCATGTTTTTTTTTGTTTGTTCTGAATTGAGTTATTCTGAAATTAGTTATTTGTGATAAAGGAACTTTTCATGAATCACTGATTGTTACTGGGCATTTTGTGTGTGTCTCTTCACTTATTCAAGGGTCTTTAAAAAACAGTCGGACCTAGTCAAACAAAGTGGAGCAACCAGTGGGTTCACAGCTAAAAAAAACACACTCAAAGGGCCATGCAAGCCACTGTGAGATGAAAAACATCAGTAGAAAACCATTAAACACTGCTGCTAGTTAGCTGCTGTGATAAATAAGTCAGATCGTACAACCCTCTTACCATTATGTGTAAATATAGGCCAGCACAATCCTCTACGCTGACCTGCTGTGAGAGATTACTGGATGGTGTAGACTGGAAGGCTTTACGCAACCTGACGACCATCTCTGCTGCTTTTTACATGAAAAGGCCTCAAAAGTAAATTAACACAACACAGAGGGCTGGAACAAACATTTGCATGATTGCATCCAGCCCCTGTCATGGTTATTGTGGGTTTTATTAGTTTAGAGGTGTACTAGCAGACATGTTTGACTTCATGGTGCAGCTACAGAAAAACTTAAAGCTCAACTGTAACTTGAAGTTGACTGCCAAAAAACTTGCTTTTAATAGGATCAATTTTTATGTAGCCACAATGCTGCACTTGAAATTATTGAAGCTTTTTTCAATTGCCATTAGACAAAAGAGAGAGAAAGTATTACACTATGTTGAGTAGTCTCTTCAGCTCCCTGGACAGTGGACAAGCTCAATCAAAGGAAAAATGTTACATTCAATGATTAAAAAAAAAACAAAAAACAGAAAACAGGAAGAGGAGGTGCGACAATGTTGGATTATTCTGCCAAATTTAGTATTTTTAAAGCCCAAAGTGGTGGAACTACTAATATAAAAATTAAAATCAAACATAAATATCTGGAATTTGAGAACTTGCTCTATTTATCTATCATGTTACTCGTGGGGGAGGGGCTGCAGCCTATGAATGGACATCTTCTTGACTGAAATGGATTTGAAAGAAGATTAACACAGTGACAAAGTGAAATTGTGACTCAGACAGTAAAAAGAGCCAAGGTCACTCCTTCTTTGGCACAATTTTTATTACAAGCCACAACGTTAACAGGAGGTGAAGTTGTGGGCTGCAGTTCAAAAGGTGTTAGTATTACGAAATAAGTCTAGTCAGGTTTGCCAAAGCCCCGTTATGTAGCGCTTATGTTACTTTAAATACTAACTGTACAGTATGTTTGACTCAGTATTACACAAGACTCTTAGTACTGTATGTATTTTCATGGCAGCAGAAGCTAAAGAAAGTTACACTGACCACTTTGAGCTGGAACAAAACAACTAAGAGGATTACATGGAATATCTTTATTCCCCTTTTTGTAGTGAACTCTCATACAGGAAGAAATTAGATTTTAGGATCAGTCAGTGGATCATAAGAGAGTTGCCCTGTTTCTGTTAATCAACTAATCAATTAATCAACAAATTCAAGTATATTTATTAGAAGGATAAACTCTTTGAGATGAACCATCTTGTTTTCGAGGGGGTCCCTAACACAAAATACAATGTATAAAGCACAAAAGCACAATTGCACTCACACATACACAGACATAGGCTTTCCCAGGCTTAACCCCTCCCACACCCGCTGATTCCTCTTATTTTCCCAGAGGAAAATAAATAAATAAATAAATAAATAAATGTGCACATACCCATAAAAGCTGGACAGAATTATTTCATGAGATTACATGTACCATCACGATAGTAAAAAAAATAGTAAAACTTATTTTCAAGTCTGTTCATATTTTATGGATGTGTATTCATGCAAACACATGCACATGCAGTATATACACACTAATAATTACAGCTCTACGAGAGTCACCTTTAGTCGTCCAGTCTGCCATCTTAAGTGGACAAACACTGAAAGCTCCTCGCTTTATTTCATTTTTTTCTGGTACACATAAACAGGAGTGCATCAATAGCAGAAGATGAATGTAACAGTGTCTGCAATCTAAGATGGAGAGATACAAGCTTTACAGTAGAGTTTTTAGGGAGAAACTCCACCTTTGCTTTAGCCAGTCAGCCAACTAATTTGTTTCTCTTTAGCGTGATCTGATTTAAGACACTTGCTTCATGACAAACAGCCTGTCTACTTCCAATCACAGTAATTAAGGCAAACAGACAAATACCAGCACTATGACCCACTTTCAGTATGTGTTTATGTGTGTGTGTGTGTGTGTGAGACAATGCCATCTGTAGCAGTGGTAGCAGCACAGAGGTAGCATTGGCCCTGTGGATGCTAATCCTCTAATCTACCCTGTGTGCATCAGAGGGATAAGAAGACCCAGACTCCACACACAGTGAAAGAGCCCAAAATGCCTCTTCACTCTAAATTCAACCTTCACACAGATTTGTAACGAGGGATGAGTGAGTCAGGAGGAGGAGGTCAAGAACCAGTGATGTCCCATGGTACACCAACTCTCTAGTCTTTCATCTGTTGCCAGTCAGATGTAAGCAGCTCTACTGGAACACTGAAACATTCACAACATTAATAAAAATAACAAGGATTTGTGGAGACAGTTTGTGCAACATTACTAAATGATTAATTCTTGTGATTGAACCTCAGAGAATTCACCTGATCTGACAGGATCAATCCATCAGCTGCTTTTCCTCACTCTCCCTCACATCAATTTGCATTTCTCCACCTTAACCTCAACTCAACTGTAGCTATAACCTCAACCAGTGAATTCACCTGGAGGAGCAACCTCTGGAGGACACAAACCATGTCAGTAACCATGGTTGATTTTGTATTTCATTTAACAAATTCTGTTTATGCAGCACTTGAATAGCCTTTTTGTACAGTTTGATGTAGTGTGTTTGTTTTCCAAAGATGCTAGGATATAGGATACTATGATATAAGATACAGAAATATTTATTCCTGGAATATCATTTTTGATCTCATCTGTATCTTTCATCTGTATTAAAAAACAAGGAAAACTGCACTGTACATCATAAATTCAAAGGCACAAAGGTAAATTTTAATTCTGGCATGGAATCTCGATTTTTGTAGAAACTTGTATAGAAATAATCTGTCCACAAGAAATGAAACAAATGTTATAAAACTATTGTTGAGTTTTACTGTAGAAACCTGACCATGCTACATACATAATACAAGCATTACATACTTATCTAACTTTATTTTCACCCTAAATAAGCACAGAATTGTGTGGTATTACTATATGTATGGTGGGGTTCAAATGTCTGAGACCACAGAGTAGTTGCTTTACCTCAGTTTTCAGCCAACCTCAGTTCTCATATCTACA